>NC_081439.1:94465182-95092922 GCF_949786415.1 Peromyscus eremicus | reverse complement strand
ACTTAGTATTCATGAGACCCTAGATTCAATCAGTTGTACCACCAAACGATACATGAATGACAGTATACAAAAATATGTCAGATAATGCAGTTCAGGGACACTTGTGAGGTAACTTAAAAAGTCTTATTACTTGGGACTGGAGATATGGCTCAGCAGTTAAGAACACTGGTTGCTTATGTAAAGGACCTGGGTTTGTTTCCCAGCACCCCATGGCAGATCAAAGCTGTCTCTAACTCTAATTCCAGGGGATCTGACATTCTCTTCTGGCCTCCAAGGGCACTGGATGCATGTGGTGCACAGACATATGTGCACATAGATAATACAAATATACACATATTTCTAAAATTAATTACTTTTAATTTTATTTTGAGTATGAGCATATTTTATGTACATGTATGTCTATGTACCACATGCATACAGTGCCCACAGAGGCCAGAAGAGGGCACCTGTTCCTCTGGAACTGGAGTTACAGATGGTTAGAGTAGCCATGTGGGTGCTGGGAACTGAACCAAGGTCCTCTGGAAGACTGCAAGTGCTCTTAACCATTGAGCCATCTCTCCAGACCCAAATAATGAAATCTTAACAAGGGCAAGTCTTTTACTCCCTTGACAAAATACGCTTTCAATTCCAAATCAAATGATATGCTCTGGAAGACTGTTGCTGAAGGTTTCATCTACCCTTTGCTCTGTCCCAAGAACTTGCTTCCTTTAACTATAATTTTAACTTAGATGTACCCAAAACCTTTCAGGAGACTTAAACATTCATCTTCTGTGAAATGTAAAGATGTTACACTCTTTTGCATTTCTATTGTCCCATGATCCCTTCAGATGCCCAAATGACCTTTAAAGGTTTCTGAGAAGGACAAGGGAGCAGAGATTGCCATCTTTTGAAAACTCATTACAGATTTAATCTAAGCTATCTTTGCCCACTTTCTTTTTCTATTTAAAGTTTTTTTAACTCATTTTACATACCAACCACAGATCTCTCTCTCTCTCTCTCTCTCTCTCTCTCTCTCTCTCTCTCTCTCTCTCTCTCTCTCTCTCTCTCTCCCTCTTTCCCTCTTTTGGATTTTTGAGACAGGGTTTCTCTGTATAACAGTCCTGGCTGTCCTGGAACTCACTTTGTACACCAGGCTGACCTCAAACTCACTGAGATCCACCTGCCTCTGCCTCCCAAGTGCTGAGATTAAAGGTGTGTGCCACCACCACATGGCAGATCCCTCTCTCATCCCTCCTCCTGCTCCCACCCACCCACCCACATCCCCTCCTCTAAAAGGGCAAGACCTCCTGTGGGGAGTCAACAAAGCCTGGTACATTCAGTTAAGGCAGGACCAAGCCCCTCCCTCCTGCATCAAGGGTGAGCAAGGTGTCCCACCATAGGTAATGGGCTCCAGAAAGTCAGCTCATGCACCAGGGATAAATCCTGATCTCACTGCCAGGGGCCCCTCAGACAGACCAAGCTACACAACTGTCTCCTGTATACAGAGGCATTGCCCACTTTCTATTTACTTAATACCAGCAAACAGTTCAACTGTCCTAAGTTTTGTTGTTGTTGTTGTTGTTGTTTCTTTTGTTTAGAGGTAAGGACTCCTGTAGCCTAGGCTGGCCTCAAAGTCACTGTGTAATTGAGATGGCTTAGAACTTCTGATCCTCCTGCCTCTGCTTCCCAAATGCTGTGATTACAGATATAGACTAACATGCCCAGACCTCAAATTTTCTGTTTGAATGATTTTAAAGGAGATGCATCACACAATCATAGTTATTAGCCAGTAACTCCCTCCCTGAACTTCTGTAAGCCACCCCTCTACATACACACACATAGTGTGGTGCCTACCTACTGCCTTCTCTGTCTCCTCCATTCATCTGTGATTTCCTAGAACACACAGATGATATCACCTATGATTTTTGTATCTTGGCTCACAACAGGTACCCACTAAATGCTAGTTGAAAACATAAGCATTGATGGGGGTGAGTAGGTGATTGAGCAGACCTATCTAGCAGGCGGGCTATCTAGTCATCTCACGTGGTTTACAAAATGCACATTCTTGAGCTGGGCATGGTGATGTCTATAATTACACAACTTGGGAGTGTAAGGCAGGAGGATTGTAAGTCCCAGGCCACCCTGAGCTATACAGAAAGTTCAAAGACAGGCTAGGAAACAAAAGGAAACCTGTCTAAAAGAAAGGAAACAAAGCCTCCCCCCAAAAAAATATGCTAAACTAGTCACACTCAGGGTATAGATTAGTGGTAGAGTGTTTCTCTTAATACAGTGGGCTCAGTCCTTACAGTGCTCAGCTCCAATAAATAAATGAATGAATGATTAAAAAACACATAAAGTTGCAAACATTATTAGAGAAAACTGTGAAAAAGAAACCCGAGAACATAACAAACTCAGATTCTTCACATGCAATTGGCCTGTGATCATGTTTTACTTATTTACTCTGGTTTCATACTTCAAGATACTACAGAACTCCTTGAGATGTTTGCTACCTGTTCTTTGAATGTAACTGAAAGTCAAACAGAAAGAAACAGTTCTTGCTGGCTTTTGGCATATAAGTAGCACATTTCACCCTTACACTATGACACATGCATGGATCATGTTTTGACAGGTTTGCCTTTCACAGGTAAAACTGAATGTTCACAAATAGACATAGGTAGTTATACAAATAGCTAATTACACTTCAAGTTTTGTGCTATTAGCACTTTCAATATATAAAAATAGGAGAAAACAGCCAGGCATGGTGGTGGTGTATACCTTTAATCCCAGCCCTCAGGAGGCAGAGGCAGGCGGCTATCTTTGAGTTTGAGGCCATCCTGGTCTACAGAGCGAGTTCCAGGACAGCCAGTACTACCCAGAGAAACCTTGTCTTGGAAAACCAAAAAAAAAAAAGAAGAAGAAGAAGAAGAAGAAGAAGAAGAAGAAGAAGAAGAAGAAGAAGAAGAAGAAGAAGCAGCAGCAGCAGCCAAGGCAACATCCTGAGACCCTGTCTCAGTAAGTAAGTAAGTAAGTAAGTAAATAAATAAATAAATACAAAAATAGGAGAAAACCATATAATCGCCACCCACAAACCCACCAGATAGTACATTCATCAGGATTTACCTACAAACGCTTTTTCTACCGTCTCTTCATTCCCACTCCCACTCTTTTCCCTACCTATCTAACCGGAATTATTTCCAGTCTAATGTCAGACATCCCATGATTTCACTACTACCTAGCTACTAAGAAACAAATTCATCTTCTGAAAGTATTTCTACGCTAGTCTAGAACAGTGTAAGTTAGATCCTAACTGATCTTTGTCAGTAGCAATGTGTATGAGTCACTCAAATCCCAAAGGGTGCCCTACTCTGTGTCATTTCCTAAAGGAATATCAAACACTTCCATTTAAAGTAAAAGTTTCCTTTCACCTTTGGTGCTTAATATATCCAGATAAGATCTCAAAGAAATGGCTATTTAAAAAGAAGTCACTAACTGTTCCAATAATAACAATGCTCAATTTAACTTACATTGAAGACATTCTTTAAATGCTTGCTTCAGAAAAGTTTCATAGGTTTTTAATGCAAGTCAGAATAATGATTTAAATATGTCAAACTCAAAAGACTCAACCCGGAGGGAGGAAAGGGATAGGAGAAATGATGTTATATTATAATTTCAAAAAGGTAATAATAATAAAAAAAGACTCAGTTCATATAAACTCCTTTTTTACCCTACTTGTTTGCCAAGCCATTGTGTAGTAAGTCATTGGACTGAACTAGAACAAACCCCTTTGGAAAGCAATCACTCCTTTTGTATTTCTCTAGCAAATGTTACACCTCCTAGCCACAAACTGTGTAAAAAATAATGCTGTTGCTCATGAAATGAATTGCCCTTCATACCTGAGGGGGCTCCAGCCTCCTGTCTTGTGAAAATGAACATGTTTAAAAAGTCAAGGGTGATCTCCTGGGATGTGTGTTTGTACATATGTATGCGCAATATCAGAGTAGCTAACACGTTTCAATTCAAAACAAAACTCCTGCTAAGCACTATTACCTACAATATAAAAATCACTAGATACAGAGTTCCACGTCCTTCTTCCACCAACAGAGTATCTGTCTCTAAAAGTGCCTGCCTGCTTCAGTATCATATACCTTCCCAATTCAAATATTGTCCTTGTTCTAAAAACCACTAGACTTGTGTTTCATACTGCATAGGTGATGTTTCACTCAGAGTGGAGATTATTCTATAACTAGCTATACTCCCTCTTGTCAGAAACTTCAAGAAATAAGCTTTTTAAGAGCCTCTGCTTTGTATGAGTGCAAACCTTGCTGAGCCCTGCAAGTCACTGCCACTGCTTTGTTACAGTAACACCATCTAAATCCTGTAGTTTGTGAACGGCAAACAGCAGGCAAACTGTTTGGCATAAGCCACTTTGTATGAACAGAGATACTAATCTAATTATGACATGTTCTAGCACGACCAGCCACCTCAACTTCGTTACAGAATTAAAAAAATCAAAAACCTTTAACAAGAATCAAAAGCATCTGAAATCTCATCTCTTCTCTCTCCACTCAAAAAGCCACAGATAATAATTTCTACCGTTTAAACTTTGAAGCATCGAACTTGACAAGTAAAGATTATTTAAGCAGGACTTCAAAACCAAAATATTTTTTAAAAAAAGAGAACAAAACCCCTAGAACATTCCCAACATTGAAAAAGAGAGAGAAAAAAACCCCAGTATATACATAGAAGAGGTTAAATTTATAGATTCAAAGATTTCTTAAAATAAACAAATTTGACTATACTTAAATAAAATTTTAAAAGTGATTGGGATTACAATGGTTCATCTAAGCAGAAAATAAGAATTTCTTGTTTTTACAGAGTCAAGCTTGGCTTAAATATTCAATAACCTAAAAGTTAGCACTTACAAAAATAATATTAAAATAGTTACCCTTTCCGACGGGAGCAAACCTGTTTCTTCTCTTGAAGCACTCTCTAATAGGACCGTCTCCCACGCCCAGAACTTGAAATCTGGAAACCCAACATTCTTCTTCCAATTGCATCTTTAAAGAGCAAGTCACAACACTTCCTGCTAGCAAATGAACACCCTGACAAAGGAATGATACAATACTTACGAATCTCCTTCCTGGCTGCCTGGCAGTCCTTTGCCAGAGGTTGAATAAATTCAAACTTAAGCGCAACCTTGAGAGAGAACTTTATGCTTTCATTTTGGCTCCACTTTTATAACCAGACAGGGAACCAAGGGAATTTCAAGTTGGTTCAGGTCAAATAGCTACAACCCATATACCTATTTAGAGTTTGGACAGTAGCCAAGTAACCTGCTTATTTTAGAACACAAAGAACAGCTTCTCCCCAGTGTCCAAGCCAGTCACCCACAGTTAAGTACATTACTTAGAAAGGCAAATTAACTATCTCAGGACAATTACGCTTTCTATTACTCATTCCAATCCACATTCAACATTTATACTCCATATTCTAGCTGGTACAGCGTTTATTTCATTTCAGTTTCTGTTAGAACAGTAAGCTCTGATATGGGACAAATTACAGTGTCTACCGGCACAGTACACCATAGCTAAGCCAATGCTTGCTGAACTGAGCGCTGCTCTACCAAAAAGGCTGTTTCACCTTAGTAAAGAGCTCAGGAGTCAGACTGGGTGTGAAGCCTAGCTCCACATTTTAATAGCTTTACATGCTCTTAGGCAAGTTGTTTAAACTCTTCTGCCTGGTTTTCCCAGCCAGGATCATGACGACAACAAGCATTTTGGATTGGACCTGGGGCTGGGGCTCAGACACAGTGCTGGCCCAGTATGCAAAGGGTCCTAGGATCCATCTCTAACACTGTAAACGATAATAATAATATGAAATGCCCACTGGGCGTGGTGGTCCACACCTTTAATCCCAGCACACGGGAGTTAGAAGTAGGCACAACTCTGTAATTTCAAAGCCAGCCTGGTCTACAGATTGAGTTCCAGGACAGCCAGAGCTGTTATACGGAGAAACCCTGTCTCAAAAAAACAAAAAACAACAAATAATAAAAATATTAAATATTCCATATTACAGTAACTACTTTATACACAGTAGAGCATTTTAAATGTGTTTGTGTATGCCATAAATGTAGGTCATGCTAATCAATAGATGTGGATAGCCACCCTTATTAAAAGGCTTTTTACCTGCTCTAGCAATCGAATCACTGAGTGGCAAGATAAAAACAAAACAAAACGGTAGTACTGACTAGGCTCAGAACACCATTTCTATAGAAAGACTCAGTGTTAATTAATAACATGAGAGGAATGGAATGGAAGCATGGGAGCCCTAGACGTCTGGCAGTCTTGAAGTCTTTTTGACCCTGACCAAATCATTTAGCCTCTCTGAGCCTCACATCCTGTCTGTAAAAATGGAGCGAATTCTAAGTATCTTTAAAAGGCTGCCTGGGAATATGGAAGTATGTAAGAGTGTCAGTGTCCAGCACAATGTTGCGTAAGCGGAGGGTAGTGTTGTAGTGAGCCCGGTAACACGTGCTTACTAATTTTTGCTCTATCTACCATATAAGAAGGAAATAAAATGAAATAACCGATACTCTGGATCTTTCCAAATAGGATAAAACCAGGTGATGCATCTTATAATCCATTAACTTCTTGACACACAGATGTGACTCATAGTGCATTCACTTGTGAAGAGGAACCATCACTGGATAGTCCCTATTAAGAGGCAGACAGCGTCCTGTCCTCATCACTTCCCATTGCCTACCAACGCTTGATTACACTTCATTGCCTTAATGGACATGCTTCAATGCATTACATCAACCACCAAAATTCATATGAAATACCAAAAAAGCAACACAATCCAGAAGAGACAGAATGTACCAGGAGAAGCCAGAGGACATATTTTTCTTTTCTCCCCAGTCTTTCTTTTTCGAGACAGGGTATCTCTGTGTTTACCCTGGCTATCCTGGAACTCGGTCTGTAGACCAGGTTGGTCTGAAACTCAAAGATCTGCCTGGCTCTGCCTCCCGAGTGCTGGGATCAAAGGCGGGCGTCACCAGTGCCGCCCGGCTTGTCACCTCTGCCTGGCCTTTTTTCATCAGCTTTAATTGCTGACTCATAGAAATTTCTCAACTTTTCCAATTCTCCATTTGCAAACCAAGCCTATCACTGTCTCCCAGATGCCTGTCAGGGTACATAGTACTTCTGCAGGACCTCCAAACCCCTGGTACTAACAGGAAGACAGGTATCTACACAAGTGTAATTGTGTATTTTGCAGGTAAAAAAATACTGGAGCAGAGGCAACTGCTTCAGGTAAGGAGACCAGAAATCCTGGGTTCTTCCCAGCAGGAGCTGTTCTTCAGCCACACCAGCTGCTTCAAACCACTTAGATGGATCTGTCCCAATTGCTACCTAGCTACCCTTTCCAGATGCACAACATCATCATCAGGTGAATTGATGTTGTAAACTAACAACATGCAGCTTGAGAAGACACTTTTCTTTCTCTTTTACAGATAGTTCTAATAGGTTACTTAGAAAATGTATCCTTGACTTCTTTGGTCATAGACAAATGTATATTTTTCTAGCTTTTCAAACTCAAATGCTAATGCTAATCTCTCTCCTACCTAGCATTCAAGAGGTGCTAGGTTTCATCCGCAGCACTTGAAAAAGGAAAACCCAAAAGGGAAAAAACAAAACTAACAAAAAACCCAAAACAAACCACCCCCACACGTTTCCTAAAAGAAACTTCTTCAGCATCAATAGAGCAACCAGTTTTGTTTTGTTTTCTTACTCTTTCTTTTAGTCTGTGGCTCATTTTGTAAACTTCTTTCTCACTCACCATCTAAAAGGGGGGTTGTAAGAAGGGTTGGGTGGTGGTGAGTGTGTCTGTGTTTGCATGTGCCCATTCTGTGCCTGTGTGGCTAGGAACCTGTTTTTACTATGGGTAATGAAAATTGGCTTGGGAAGAGAAGAGGGAGGCTAGGGGTGAATAACGAGCTTTCCATTTTTACAAGCAGGCAACAGAATAAAAACAAGTTTCATATTCATCCTGACGAATGGAAAGCCAAGGGAAAGCCCGTGCAAATTGTCTCTCAGATCTTACAAGCAAAAACAATAAGGTTCACACACACCCCTCAGGGTGGAAAAAAAATAAGCACGCCCAATAACGTCATAGGAGAGTTTCATACACACAGCAGTGCAATGTGTAGCTAGAATACAAAATCTAGACCGCATTTTTAAGGTCTTTCCAACTTGCACTCAAGTGTCATGCTCCCCACCACACCCACTGCTGTGTCTTTTCTTTCTGCATGGGACGGTACCTGGGAGCCCGTCCCACTCTGCTTAATGACACACCTCAATACAATGATCTAATTTCCTGTCAAGAAACAAGATATTAGCCACTTTGTGACTTAAAAAGTAACACCGAGTGAGTGAAGCTTTCATGAACAGGGATCTAACATATCAAATAGGTGCCAGTATACCATGCAGGAGACCACTATACTCCTGTAATTTTAAGCCACATTGGAACATTTCAAAAATGCGTCCTAGAAGCAGTATTAGGTAAACGAACTTCTTGTTGCACAGACATGGCTGGTTGTAACATCCTAATGGATCTCTTTTTAAGGATCTTTTTCCTTTTCCTCCCTCCCACCCTGACTGTTCTGAGAATGGAATCTGGGGCCTTCTACCTGCCATGAAAGTGATTTACACTGATCTATACAAGGCTCTGTAAATTTTCATATTTGGAGAGAAAAACAAGGCACAATCATGCATCAGTTTCAGCATTCTGAGATACCAAATAGTGACAGTTCACCTCCATAACCACAGGCTGCCTCGTGAACAGTTAGTTCATATCTGAATTCACTTTATCTTCTACAGACTTGACCATAGCATTGAAATTTGGAATGTAAACACTTTACATTGCTTCCATAGCTGCTCAGTTGTAAGGCATGGGAAACGATGTTAAAAGATAAACAAAACACACTTGGTGGTCCTGGCCTCTAATTATATTGCTATTGGGGAGGCTGAGGCAGAAAGATGGCAAATTCAAGGCCTGGTAGGGATATGGACTAAGTGCAAGGGTCCAGGAACCAAGAGAGAGGGCGCATCCGGATCTCGGGTCTTCAAGGTCCTCTCTTGGCCCCGCCTTGGAAGCGTGACAGTTACCGAAGCCTCAATGGGGGTTGGAACTTCCAGATCAAGGTTGGAATGGCTACCCACTACAATAATTTATTTAATGCGTGAAGGTGGAACAATCTACATCATTCAAAGGCCAGGAAGACCAAAGACAAAAACTTTAATATGAAGCTAATTAGGGAGGGGTGGCTAGATATGGTACTATAAGCATGTAAGGTAAGTACTTGGGAGGAACATGCTAGGCAAATGCTTTTACACTGACCTACAGCTCTAGTCCCTGGAATGTTTGTTCATATTTAAGGAGAGAAATAGGACACAAAAATATCTTAATTTCAGAGGACAAATAGTGGGAGGTTTACTATATGGTAGTGAAGCTGAATCTGGCAGAAGTTAAAGGGAAAGTTGGGGTAAATATGACCAAAATACATTGTATGAAAGTCTCAAAGAATTAATAGATATAAAAACCCTTAATCTGAACATTCCAAGGATGACTCCATGTTTCTATAGATTTATTAGCTCTGTTTCAATAATAAAATAACCTGTTTTAACATAAACCAGAATTTTAAATGTATATTAAATTATATTCCCAATGCACTAAAGCTAAAGGTTGAAATAAAACAATTGAAACATTTTCATTTGAGACAAGGTCTAGTCTTAGAAGCTTGCCTTAAACTCATGATCCTCTTGTCCCACCCGCTTAACGTTTGGGATTGCAGGTATGGTTCATCATTATGGGCTTTTATCAGTTTGAAATATAAGTTCTCAGAAAATGGTTAGGCCAGTCTGTCTCCATAGTCAATTCCAGGATAGCCTGGGCTACCGTGAAAGTCTCTGTCTTAAAAAAAAAAAAACCAGCAAAACAGAGTATTAAGTATTAATGGAGCTAGGCTCCTTCCTTAGTAATGGAGGGGAGGAAAAGGAGAAAGGAAATCAGAACACAAAAAGTCCAAGTATTGAGAAGTAAAGGGGGCCAATACAAATCTTCAAAAATTTTTAGTTTGACTTACATCTCCAACTTTATCCTTGAAAAACAAGTACTCTATTGTTCCCTTCATGCCAAGAACATTCAATTCATTTATTTAAAAAGTTTTATGTATGTGTATGTGCACATGTGTGGTGTATGTACATGTGTGTGGTGTGTGTTCATGTTTACATGCCTGTAAGACCACATGGGGTGACCAGAGGAGGATGTTGGTCCTTCTCTATCATGCTTCATCTTATTCCCTTGAGATAGGGTCTCTCACTGAGCACGGAGCTAGGCTCAAGGGTAATTATGCACATACATTAATATTGTAAACACATTAGTAATATTCATATTGGGTGGAGAATGTAGGTCAGTTGGTAAAGTTCTTGCTTAGCCTGTATGAAACTCAGGGTTCAATACCCACCACCAAGTAAACCAGGTGTGTTGGTGCGCACTCTTAATCTCAGCATTTGGAAGGTGGATGCAGGAGGATCAGAAATTCAAATTCAATCTTACCTTGCCTATATCATGAGTTCAAAATCAATGTGTTGTATTTATTAACCCTGATTCCCAAAAATAAGCATCATACCTCTAATAAGACTATATTAATGTGGTGCACATGCTATTACAAAGCACAATGTCAGCTAAGCAAATTGCAAATTATTAAGATGGAATTTTAAAAAGAAATAAAAGAGAAATGGTAGGAGAAAAAAAGAGGAACCTTAAAAAAAGAGAGAGAATCTCCTTGGTTTTCCTCTATAAAAGGAAATGAATAAGGGATGTGAGCAAATATGGGCATGACCACATGGTTTTTCCACCGCAGCCTGTCATCTTATTTTACTTCAGGACAGGAACCATCATGTCATCTCCTTTGAGTCAGCCCTTGCACTACTCACATAGGCAAAAATAACTAAGCGATATATTCATTTTCCATGGTGACTATTAAGTACATTTCAGTATTCCATAATTCCTAAAATGACAGAAACACATTTCTAAATGAATTTACACACTAATGTGAGCCTCCTGTGTCCCTTCACTCCCCCACAAAACTTGAATTAAGCTATTTCTAAAGAATAAATCCCCAAAGGCAAGCCCATAGCACTCCTTGGATAGTGAGGCGTACAGGTGTATGTAACACTTGCAAAGGAACATGGCCGTGACAATCAAATATTGAAAATATTTACTTTAGTTACCAGCTTCTGGATTCTTGCCATGTATTCCAAACAAATCGTCAATTTTTCCCTATTCAAATCAGATAAAATATTCAAGAGTTCAACACACATTTGGTGGAGGTTTTAAAAGGCTGAGCAGCCCCATTAAACGACTTCAAATAGTTCTCGAGCCTTAACCTTGATCAAAGTATACGAGGGCAGTGATTTTTTTTTTTTGTCTACTTCCTTTAGTAATCTACTTTGGCATCTAAGACAGTGCCTGGCACACAAGCGGCACCGAACAAACCAAACTTGCCCCACAAGAAAGAAAAATCTCATTTAGCTCCCAAGACATCACTGCTCTGGCTTTCCAAACTTTACAACTGCTTTTTGACCTCACAGGGAAGAATGAAAGAAATCTTCAAAAGAAAGAGCTGTTTTAGCATTTCCTGCCCGGATGCCCTAGTCCAAGATTAACCTTGTCAGTTCTTAGCAAGGCATATAAAATACTCTTTAAATGACTAAATCAGATGCATTGGTAACATGAAGCCAGAGCTTCTAGGAGGCCAGTTTCTACTTGTTACCAGATGTTGCTATCACTTCGAAGTGTTAAATGCATCCATGAAGTTTCACATGTATTTGCATGGGAAATACAGTCTGACTTCCGCTACCATTGCAATGACAAGTTCACAGAGAAAACTTGTGGCCTTGTTGTCGAATAAAACATTTAGTATATTGCCAACATTCATTCACTTTGAGAACTGCATAGTGGCAGCTCAATTCTTCCTTGGAATTTTTGCAAATATACACACACTTTCAGAACACAAAGCAAATCAATTCCATGTCCTTAGGACTTGGCAGTGCACAGCCTGCATTGTAGTTCTTCAGAATATATATTTTTGGGTGCTTTCACAAAAGCAACTAGCTGAAAGATCCAATTTGTGTGTGTGTGTGTGTGTGTGTGTGTGTGTGTGTGTGTGTGTGTGCAGGAGGGGACACACTTTTGGAATTATTCTTTTAAATAAGTAAGCAATCCTCAGCTTTCTATACACTTCAGGTATCCTTTGCCAGGTCCAATTCAACAGTCCTTCTATGCTGTTTCTAAGCACTGTTTGCTGGTTAATTTCTTTGGTGTGTTACCATTAAGGTTTTATTCGCTTCATTTATTATTATTTTTTTTTTTTTACTCTCCAGAGAGTTTAGTACAGCAACAATGGTTGCTATTTTCCACACATAATGGTCATTGTTAAATCTGCCTCAACAGAGAACTGTGAACACAATGTAGATTTATCTCTAAGATTGGCCACAAAAATGCCACAGTCTCTTAAAGAGGTTATATGCTCTTACCATTCATATATATGTATGAGAGAAAATTTACAAATTTTATTTGTTATATTTTTGCTGAGGAACTTCATTGTATATTTTTTGAGGAGGGAGCAGAATTCATCAATACCAGGCTGGCTCAGATCGCTCCACTTGGATTGTAAACAACCAGATTTGTTTGGCTTGTACTTCATTTGGTCATCTGTTAACATGGTATAGCTAAATACATCTCATTACAATGAATTTTGCCGCAAGTCAAAAGGTTCTTATGGTCTTCACTTGCTAAACACCACATTTTTAGGATTAATCATCCTCTTCCTGCTCCCAGATCATTACGTCAGAAACCAGCTAAGACCGTCAGTGTTCTTCCACTGGGGTTGACTATTCTAGGTTGACTGACTATTAGAATTCATGGCTTTGTAGGGTGAATTTTCAAAAGACAAAATTAATGGCTACTGATACCACTGATTGGCTAGCATGTGCAAGGCTGTTTCCATCTCCATAAGTGCAAATTAAGAAATAAATACTCCTGAAGTAAAAAAATACATAAAATGCAATCAATTATGTGAAAAAAGAAACTTGACTGTTTTTGATGAGTACCATATCATTTCCTCTTAAAAGCAACAATAAAAAGCTTTTGTAGCTGTTGTACTCAACCATTGAACTACATCACAAGCCACGTGTATTTTTTTCTCCTTTTGTTTTTTTCTTTTGATATTTTCTTTTGAGACAGAGTTTCAACTATGAAGCCTACCAGGCCAGCCTTGAACTTGCCATAGAACTGGCTTCATCTTGTGATCCTCCTGCCTCAGTCTCTCCACATTACAACTGTGAATTGCTATGCTTCCCTGTCTTTCCCAAATTAAACTTTCTTCTGTTAAAGATAGGTTTTTCTGAAGCTGTAGCCATTACCTAAGCAGTTACAGACATGACTGGCTCTAGTGATAGTAGACAGCACTATAACGACTATCATTAGGATCCACGTGCTTGCTATATGTTAAGGAAGCTTTCATTATAGAGCAATAATTCTGCTCTCTACTTAGAGCAGTATATTTGAACTGTGGTTCTCCTGTTTCTGCTCTCTGAATCTAACCACTTCATTTTGTCTTCCAGTGTTACAGGCTGAATGATAAATTTTACTAAATGAAATAAAAGCCAATTGAGAATAAAAACAGGATGCAAAAATGAGCCATGCGGCTTTGTTCTGTGCCGCCCACTCTGAATCATTAAATATAAAGAGAGTATAAAAGCTTTTTCCTGAGAAAGCAGGACAGAAATGAAAGCACAACTTTGTTTCATCTTCCCTCACCCAAATGCAAGAAGGTGATATCTTCTTTCCAGTTCCCCAGCCATAATCAGTCTGGCAGTCCCCATTGTTTTTATTTTGTTCCAACCTGACAGTAAATTTCCCAGTGTTCTTCTAAGTCCACCAGCTTACCAGACGTGTTTGTAATTGTTAAGGTATTTTTTTTGAAGAATCTATAATGAAAGCCCGAGAATGCACAAGGGTTTTCATTTCAAAACTTTTGATTTAACTGCTCACGAATAGCAAACACATCTCAAACTCCAATGCTCCAAATCCCAGTGGTTTAATAGCATGTCCCATTTTGCTATTTTGAGACATAAATTTATTTGAGGCAAATAATGGGCTAAGCCATAATTCCCTTAAGGCATGTACAATAAGAAGTTTGGGAGTCTCATAAGCAGTTAGTTACTCTTTAGCAATTACAAAAATAGCTAGTCATTGTGGCTTGTGTTTATAATCTAAGTAATCAGAGGCTGAGTCATGAGGACTACCTATATAGAGGCTACGCAGTAAATTCCAGGCCTTCCTGGACTACAGAGTATGAGCCTGTCTTAAAAACACCCAAGACAAATTAAAAAAAAATAAAAATAAAAACTTCCACAAGTAAAACTTAAAATTTTCCTTAAATTCAAGCAAAGTTCAATGATTTAGAAAAGCTATATAGTTTAAATCAAAGAATGTGTCAGCTCTGTGTGGTAGCTAACATCTATAATTCCAGCACTTGAGAGGATGAGTTTGAGACTAGACTATGCTTCAGTGTGACACTTTGTCTCGACCTTTCCCACCTGCCCCAGAGGATATGTAATTCTTGGGCTGGGGCTGTAGCTCAGTGGTAGAGCATTGATCTGGCAGGAATAATACCCTGGGTCCCATGCTGACAATTATAAAACAACAAAAAAGGAAAGTTTCATTCTTTTGTAAAACTTCAATTCTTGGCAACTCAATAGGCATTCAAGCTATATTTTAAGAGACACTTTCATTCGATGATGTAAAAATTATAAAAATAAATGAATGTGTTTGCCAAAAAGAAATGGTAAATATACAACAGTTGGGTGTCATATGCATGCGATCCCATCACTTAGAAAGCAGAGGGAAGAGAATCTCGTGAGTTTGAGGCCAACTAGGGTACACACAACTATAGTACCCACTTGGGGAAAAAGAAGGTAAGTGGCTGAGGAGACAGGTACCTGTATCTTGATACATTATACAACACATACATGTGTCAAATCATAGGGTAATATAATTTTTATATTTCTGTTTGTCAGTTAAGGAAATTAATTTTGTGGGGAGACAGTATATAACCCTGGCTGGCCTGGATCCATCTATGAAGACTAAGGCTGGCCTAAAACTCACAGAGATCTACCTACCTGAGTCCTGGGATTAAGGGCATGTGCCACCATGCCTGGCTTAATTATTTTAAAGTATAAAAATAGATACAGCTGTGGTTGGTATGTAGCTCAGCTGACAGAATGCTTGTTTTGTATGCATGCGTCCCTGGGGTAAGTCCCCAGCACTTCACACAGCAGAGCTGGAAGACCACACCTGTAGATTCAGCACTCTGGTAGTAGAGGCAGGAAGATCAAAAGTTCAAAGTCATCTCAACTACATAGAGAATTTAAGGCTAGCATGTGCTACATGACATTGTATTTTTTTTTAAAAAAAAAGGTACAGTGTTAGAAAACAAGATTTAGCATTAGACTAGACTAGGAACTAAATAGTTTTCCTTAATGAAATTATCATTTGAAAATGTATTGTCATTTACATATACAATCTCTAAAATCTAATTCGTTGATATAATTCCTCTAAAAACTCCAGTGTAATTTTTTTTTTTTGAGACAAGGTTTCTCTGTTTAACAGTCCTGGCTGTCCTGGAGCTCTGTAGACCAAGCTGGCCTTGAACTCACAGAGATCTGCCTGCCTCTGCCTCTCAAGGGCTGGGATTAAAGGAGTGTGCCACCACCACCAACCCCCGCTGGTGTAGTTCTTTACAGTTATAAGCAAATGTTTCCTTAAAAATTATGTAGTAAGGAACAAGCCTAAAAATAGTTAAAACATACAGACAAGTGAGTGGATTGACGTTCCCCAGTGTTAAAGTTACACTGTGCAGCTACACTGGTCAAGACATTGTTGATGACAGAGCATCAATACTTGGAACACTGGAACAGAACAGAGAACTCAAAGCACTTATATAAGTATGTGCAACAGATTGTGTGTGTGTGTGTGTGTGTTTGTGTTTGTGTGTGTGTGTGTGTGTGTGTGTGTGTGTGTGTTTATTCTATGTGTGTGTCCCTGGACAGGAAGCTATGTCCCAGAGGGCCCAGAAGCAGTGCCAGAGAGGTCACGTAAATATGTGTGTGCTGTGGATGGAAGTCAGTATCTTTTGCACACTAAGCATATGACCTACCATTGAGCTATTTTGCTATCCCATGAACAAATGACTTTTTACAAGAATGAAAAAAAAGCCAACCAGTGGAGGAATAGTAGTAGAACAGAGAGATAAGCATAAGCACATAAAGGAGGGAGAGGAAAGATTGTAGGAGTCAGAGGAGAGTGGATCTGGGGGAGAGGGGAGGTGGGGGCTAGGAGTAGTGGAGGGAGGGGAAACTGTGTTGGGGATGTATTGTATGAGAGAACAATCTATTTCAAATAAATAAATAAATAAAAACAAAATCCAGGTGCAGTGGCACATACTTGTAATTAGGAAGTGGAGGCAAAAGAATCACAAACAAGTTCAAGGCCAGCCTCAGCTATAGTGAGTTAGAAGCCTGAATGAGCTATATAAATTCTGTCCCAAACAAATAAAAATAGAACTACTCAAACCTTACACAAAAATTAACTTACAATGGCTTAGTATGGTGGGTTATACAGTAATTGCAGCACCCAGGAGCCTAAGAAAAGGGTGTGGCTCTTAGTTCAAAGCCAGCTTGGGCTATACATAACAACTTCCAAAGCATCCCAACCTGTATAACAAGACCTTTCTCAAAGGGAAAAACAAAACCAAACTGTAGGGATAGAGATATGGTTTAGCAGTTAGGAAGATTAGCTGCTCTTCTAGAGGACCTAAGTTTGGTTCCTGGTATCCATATGACAGCTCACAACTATCTCTAATTTTAGTTCCAGGAGATCCAACACCTTCCCCTGGCCTCTGAAGGCTTGCATATGGTACACAGACATGCATGCAGGCAAAACACCCAGACATATAAAAGAAAAATTAAGAAAAATTCAAAATGGATTGCAGAACTAAATGTAAAACTTAATCTTTTGAAATTTTTGGAGAAAAAAAATCCAGGATCAGATTTGGTGAAAAGTTTTTGGCCATGACATCAAAAAAAGAAAATATTGCTAATTGGGAATCATTAAAATTCTTTTGCTTTTGCATGGTGGGTGTTTGCTCATGCTTATAATCCAAAAGCTAGGGAGTTAGAAGCAGGTGAGTGTAGAATTCAAAGTCAACCTGGGCAACATAAGGGAAACCAGTCTCAGAGTTTTTTTTTTCCATTCTGTGAAAGAGCTTGTTTATCCCAGACAAATTATTGCATGTCATAATCTTAACAAAGGACTCGTATCTGCAATATATAAAGCACACTAAAAATTCAACATCACACAACAAATAACCCAATAAGAAAGGCAAAAGACATGTGTAGACATCGCACAAAAAATGATATATAAATGGAAAGTGAACACATGAAAAGATGTTCAAAATTAGGGAGGAGTGAAGGTTTACTAACACACCTTTGATGGAATGGCTAAACAGTGATATTATCAAGGATAGGCAAAGACATGGGAAAGCTGGATGATTCACACATTGCTTGTAAAAGCAGAACAGTTGCTCTGCCAACATACTTTGGCAGTTTCTTATACAACTGACATGCAACTATCATACAACTCAGTAACTGTCTTCTTCGGATGTTGGTCTTCACGTTAAAGTTTCTGTTAACTGTGACAAAATATCTAACATGAATAAGTGAAGAAAAACTTGTTTTGGTTCACGATTTCAGAGGTTTCTCAGTCCGTAGTCTTGCCTCCATTGATTTTTAGTCTATGGTGAGGCAGCACATTACGACATAGCATATGGCATGTGGCAGAGTCTACTCGCTTCACAGTGGACAGGAACAGAGACAGAGAAGCAGAGGGCCCAAGATACAGCCTCCAATAACACATCCTAAGTGACCTATTTCCTCCAGATAGGCTCCACCTCTTAAAGGAACACCGAGTATTCAACACATGGTCCTGCACAAGACATTTCATATTCCAACCATAGCAATTTCCTCCAAAGAAAACTTATACTTGGACAAGTATTTGCACACAAATGTTTATAGCACTTTATTTATGACAATAAAAGAACCTGGAAATGAGCTGGGAGTGTAGCGCAGTGGTAGGGCATGTGCTTAGGATGCTTGAAATCAAAAGTTCAACCACCAGGAGGATGGCTCAGTGGGTAAAGGCACTTGTAACCAAGGATGATGACTTTAGTTCAATCCCTGGGACCCATATGGTAGAAGGAGATTACCAACTCCTGCAAATTGTTCTCTGACCTCCACTTGTGTGCTATGGTACATGCATGCCACCCTCCAATAAACAAATAAAGGTAATAGATGCATCTTCCAGGCATGAGTGATTGTGCAAAACAAGCCATGTACCAGATACCAAGGGTGTGGAGATGTTGTAACACTTTTTTTAAACAACACCAAAGTACAGTTGGAAATGGTCCAGATGTCCTCTAATGAACACATTGTTAAATAGCGACACACCCACACCCACAGACTACTATTTAGCAATGAAAAGGAACAAAGAATGGATATATAGGCTTAGCAGAAAAAATACACCGAATGAATAAAGCCAATTCCCAGGCTTCGTAGCCCAAGCCTGAGCAAGTGCTGAAGCTGGATGATCACAAGTTCAAGCTAGGCCAGCCTGGGTCATAGTGAGGCATTGAATCAAAATAAAATAAAATAATAAAAAGAGAGAAATAGAGGAAGTACAAGGAGGGCAAGGGAAGAGAGAGAGAGAAGGAGGGAGAAAGAGAGAGAAACTCAAATTCCCTAATGTCCCATTATATATATTACGGAATTGACAAAAAGTATAAAAATAGAGAACATAATGGTGCTTTCCAGGTTTCAGGAATGGGGGTGGAGGAAGGAAGGAAGTATGTGTTGCTATAAATGGAGAATAAAAAATACTCTGGAGGTGATGGAATGCTCTACATCTTGACTGTGTCAATGTCAATATCCTGGGATTGATATTATTATACTGTTTTAGCAAGTGGCTACTATGGGAGGAAACTGGGTAAGGAACACAAGATCTCTGCGCTGCTTCTTACATTTATGTGTGAACCTACATTCACCTCAAAATAAAATGAATAAAAATCAAGTTCAAAACTAAATACATAAAGAAGCCAGGTGTGGTGGTGCATGCCTTAAATCCCAGCACTCAGGGGGCAGAGGCAGGTGATTCAGTGTGAGTTCAAGGCCAAGCCTGGTCTACTTTGGGAGTTCTGGACAAGACAGGACTATATAGTGAAACTCTGTCTCAAAAAAAAAAACAATAAATAAATGAATAAAATATATGCATTAATCTAACTAACATCATTTTAAAAATTGTTCCCATAGGCTTTCTAAAACATTACTATAAATATTGATAAAATATTCTTACTACAAATTGTCAATAAAAGAAACCACAAAAAATCCAAAACAAATAATCAATTCCTGAATATTTTTGATCTATACTAAAATTCACAGGAGCTGACATAAAGAATTATTCCAAGGCCAAACCATCAGTATGTTTTGATTATTAACACAATTAAAACTGATTTTTAGGCTGTGTGGTGGTGGCATACATCTTTAATCTCACCATTCTGGAGGCAGAGGCAGATGGATCTCTGTGAGTTCGAGGCCAGCCTGGTCTACAGAGTGAGTTCCAGGACAGCCACATCTACACAGAGAAACTCTGTCTCAAAAAAAAAAAAAAAAAAAACTTAATAAACCAAAAAAGGACATAATTTTTATTTGCTCAAATGAAATAAAGTTCAATATAAATCAGGAGTGATAAACATTCCTTCCTGGATATTCCCGTGGGTCATTCCTTGATTACCTTTATTCCTCTCTGAAAATTTCTCTCAGAGAAAGTCCTGTGATTTCACAATTGGAAATGCTAATTCCCTTCTTCTTCCTCCCTGTACCCCTAATCCTGTTTTAACTTCCTCCCCAACACAAGAGCATCTAACATATTACATGTTAGGGTTTGGTATGAAAAGTCCCATGAGGGGCTGGGGAGATGGCTCAGTTGCAAAAGTGCTTGTCAGGCAATCATGAGAACCCAACCTTGGATCCTCAGCACACATGTGCTTTATGCCAACCTGTAACTCTAGTGTTATGGGGGAAAAGGGCAGAGATAAGCAGATCCTTAAACCTCATGGACCAGCTAGCCCAGGAGAATCAAGCTTAGTGAGAAACTGTCTCAAAAATTCAAATGAGAGAAAGCAAGGAAGATGGCACACATGCATACAAGCTCATCCACATGTGCACACATCCACACTAAGGAATATACACGCGCGCGCACGCGCGCACACACACACACACACACACACACACCACACAACACATTCCACAAGAGGTTCATGTGTTGAAGATGTTGTCTCCAGCTAGTGGAGCCAATCACTGGGAAGTAATTGGACCAGAAGGCCTAGATTTAATCACTGGATACAGCCAATTGTGGATTCATGATCTGATAGCATTCCTGGTGATAATAGAAATTTTCGAAGGCCAACCCAAGTTGGGAGGAAACCGGTCAATGGGGCTATGTCCTTGAGGGAAGTACACAGTTTCTGGTCTCTTTCTTTCTCCCCTTCCTGCCCGCCATGAAGTAATCATCTTTATTCACAAGGGTCTACTGCCATAATATTCTGCCTTACCTCAAGCCCAAATTAATGGAGGCAGCTTACTTTGGATTGAAGCCATAAGCCAAAACAAACCTTTTCCTTTAAACAGTTTCTCTAATATATTTGTTACAACAGCAAATAGTTGAACATACTTTATCAATGTGATTTTCTTTGCCACCTCTAGTAGAATGCTAAGTTTCATAAAGGTGGTGGTTTTGGGAGTTTCATTCACAAGTAAATCCCCAATGACAAAATATTACCTGGCTTATGTAAGATATGCAATAATAAGCCGGGCGGTGGTGGCGCACGCCTTTAATCCCAGCACTCGGGAGGCAGAGCCAGGCGGATCTCTGTGAGTTCAAGGCCAGCCTGGGCTACCAAGTGAGTTCCAGGAAAGGCGCAAAGCTACACAGAGAAACCCTGTCTCGAAAAACCAAAAAAAGAAAGAAAAAAAAAAGATATGCAATAATTATTTGAATAATTGGATGATCTGCTGAATGAAATTTCTTTTTGGTCAAGAATATTATAGAGGCTGTGTGTGATGGCACAGGCCTATAGTCCCAGCACTTGGGAAGCTAAGGCAAATGATCAGGAACTCATAGTGAGTGTCTGGGAATTTGGCTCAGTTGGTAGAGTATTTGCCCAGCATTTATGTGAAGCCTGGACTTACTCTCCAACACCTTAAACCACTGGATATGCTGGTATGTGCCTGTAATCTCAGCATTCTGGAGGTACAGGCACATAAGGTCAGAATCATACTTGGCTACATAGTTTGAGGTCAACTTGGGATACTTGAGAGTCTGTCTCAAAAAAAAAAAGAATAAATAGAAAAAAGACTTGCAAAGACTGAATATACTAGCATAATAAATTCTTCTTTTTTATTATTATTGTTAGGCTTTTTTTGAGGCAGGGCTTCTCTGTGTAACAGCCTTGGCTGTGCTGGAACTCACTCTGTAGACTAGGCTGGCCTTGAACTCAGGAGATCCACCTGCCTCTGTCTCCTGAGTGCTGGGATCAAAGGTGTGCACCACCACCACCTGGCAATAAATTACAGTTTACTAGAAACCAGGAATGATAAAACCCTATGATAGACTTGCAATATATTGAATTAGAGTTTTCAAAACCTTTTGGATGCATTAACCATAGAGGATTATGAATATGTGCTTGTTAGCACACTGTGAACTATTGTCTAAAGATAGGATGTAGAAAAAGAATTCACTGGCATTGCATAACTATTATTAATGCATTTCTATTAGCTATGGACAAACTGTTTGGCCTAAGCTGCTTTAGAGATAAGTGGTTGAGTTCCACTGAGTTCATGGCAGTTTAAAAGCATGACATAGCATCTGCCATTCTGTTAGCATATGAAAGAAAACAGCAGTTAGTATAAACTGATTCAGGGAGGAAGAGGCAGGACTATCAGACAGTGTGGACCATGGATGTTGTATTGAAATGGACAGAGAACGGTGTTGGACTAGGTCTACTGCTAAAATCTGAATCTCTCATGATAAAGATGTGCTCTTCCACCAATGACCTCAACAATTGTATGTTGAGGCTAATCACAATCAGACTTCCTTGGCTTCACTTGTGAAATCAGTGCCCAGAATGGACTCCCAGCTCAAACGTTGACATATTGTTTGATTAATCTTAGTATAGCAGGCACATTTTAAACAATTAACAAAGACATGTTACAAGAATTAAGTAATTACATAGGAAGTTCGAAATGAGTCTCCAGGAAATGGTACTGACTTCCAGCCTTCCTTACACAGCGAAGTTGTTCCTTTCCTCAGGGGCCTGCACAGTTCTAAGTGTCCAGAAGATCAAGGAGCTGGGACCCAAGAACTTTTCTTTTTTCTCTTTCCCCAACATAATATTTTTATTAATTATTTGGGAATTTCGTAGAGTGCACCCCATCACACTCGCTTCCCAATCTTCTCAGGTCCACCCTCCCACCCTTACACTGTCTCCACTAAACAAAAAAAAAAAAAAACACCAAGTCCAATTTGTGTTGTCCATTAACTCACTGGAGCATGAACAAACTCCCAGTGGCCAGCCCCTAAAGACTCTTTTTCTTTCTTTTTTTTTTTTCTTTTGGTTTTTCGAGACAGGGTTCCTCTGTGTAGCTTCGCACTTTTCCTGGAACTCGCTTTGGAGACCAGGCTGGCCTCGAACTCAAGAATATCTGCCTGCCTCTGCCTCCCAAGTGCTGGGATTAAAGGCATTTGCCACCACCACCCGGCAAGACTCTTTTCAATAGCTTCCCAGGAAGTGTTCTTACAGTTGAATCCAGAAGACAAGAGCAAAATAGTGTTCTACAACCATCAGCTATTTTCTTTTTTTAATTCCTTTAAAGGTCCTTGAGATAAGATCTCACAATAACCCAGATTGGCTCCAAACTTGTGGCAATCCTCCTGCATCAGCGTTGAGGTAACGGGATTACAGGTGTGTCCCAACCACACCTTGGTTTGCTATCATCTATTTTCACCAGTGTCATGTGGGTGAACCTGATACTCTCTAACCGGACACTGTTGGTCTCCCTTTCTCATATTCACTCCTAAAAAGTTAACAGAGTCCTCCTACCATCGTTCTTCCTAACCACAAAACACCAATTTCTTTTGCAAATGTCAAGCGTTAAGAAGATTCCTCATTATATATTATGGCCCTTTGCAGCTTTTGAATTTTGTTCTATGTGAACACATTTGAAAAGCAAATGTATTCAGTAATTCTTTAGGTTAAAGATAACCATTGTTTTCAAGTATTTACTATTTACTTCTGCATTCCTTAACATTGCTTATCTTTGCTCTTCAGTGGTCAAGAATGCAGTGAAACAAATACGTGCCTGGGTGTGGTGGTGTGCCTGTATTCCCAGCTACTGGGGAAGGTGAAGCAGAAAGATCATGAATTTGAGGCCGGCTTTAGCTACATAGCTGTCTCATAAACAAAACAACAATAACCTATGTTTAACTGACCATTCTAAACATCTGTTATACAATACATTTTAAACGCCAGATAGCACTGGCTAGGAATCCCAACTACTCCAGGAGCTGAGATAGGAGGATAACAGAGCTTCCTTTTTGATTCTGAAGTTCAGCAGCTCTTTCTATAAGAATGCCATCCACACTGGGGGATGGAAAGATGGTTCATCAGTTAAAAGCCCTTATTCTTGCAGCAGACTTCATTTTGGTTCCCAGCACTTACTTTGGGCAGCTTCTAACCAATCATCTACAACTGCAGTTCCAAGGAGTCTGAGGACCACTTCTGACTCCCATGGACACAGGCATGCACACTGTGTACATATGTATACGCAGGCAAAACACACACATAAAATAAATAAATTAATTTAAAAAGAAAAGACAATGCTACACATATCTGTAGGTGATAGAACATGTCTGCAACCTCAGCATATAGGAGGCTAAGGCAGGAGAATTATAAATTAGAACCTAGCCTGGGCAACATACCAAATTCCAGGCCAGCATGAGGTTACATAGTTAGACCGTCTCCAAAAACAAGAAACAAGCTGGGCAGTGGTGGTGCATGCCTTTAATCCCAGCTCTCTAGAGACAGAGGAAGGCAGGTGTTTGTGAGTTCCAGGCCAGCCTGGTATACAGAACTAGTTCCAGGAGAGCCAGAGCTGTTACACAGAGAAACGCTTGTCTTCGAAAAAACAAAATCAAACAAAAAAATCAAGGAACAAAACATTCACTCACAATCAATCATTTTAAATAGCTATAGACAGGTAGGGGGATAAATTCCTGTAATTCCAGCATGCTGAAGGCTGAGGCAGGAGGATTTCGAGTTTGAGACCAGCCGAATTCATAGCACTTGGTAGAGTACTTTTCCTAGTATGCATAAAGCTGTGGCTGGTTCTGTAGTACTGCCTATAAGCAGGTGTGCGAGGACATGCCTATAATCTCAGCACATGAGATGTGGAGGCAAAATAATCAGAAGTTCAAGATCATCCTCAGCTGCATAGCGAGCTTGAGGCTAGCCTGTGCTCCATGAGTCCTAAAAGAACAGAAAAAATGTTTTTTGGCCTATGTTTGTATCTTGAAAGGTTTTCCTCATTTTCCTCTAGCAATTTCAGTGTTTCAGATTTTAAATTGAGTTTTTTGAACTATTTTTGGCCTATTTTGTGCAGAGTGAGAGATATGGATCTAATTTCACTCTTCTTTTGGGGGATATCCAGTTTTGCCAGCACCATTTGATGGTCTTTTTTAAAGTATATACTTTTATCACCTTTGTGTAATATTATGTGTTCATAGTTTTCTGTGTTTCTTCATAGGTCCTCCATTCTATTTCATTGGTCTACATGTCTGTTTTTGTCTGGACCATGTTGTGTTTGCCAGGACAGCTCTATAGCATGATTTGATGTCAAGTAACTTTGATACTTTCCAGCAGTGTTCTTTGTGCTTAGCATTGCTTTGGATATGCATAGTCTCTTATATTTCCATATGAATTTTAGGATGATTTTCCTAGTTCTGTTGAACAAAGTCCACAGTGGTGTTTTTTTTCCAGCGACAAAGATGAATGAAGTAATGTCAGTTACAGGAAAAATGATGGAACTAGAGATCATATTAAATGAAATAAGACACATTCAAAAGTACAGATATTCTGAGTTTTCTTTCATATGCAGTATTATCACATACACACACACAAACACACACATGCTACACACACATAGGATGTGAATCTCAAGGAACTATATGGAAAGGTTAGATAATCCTGTGGGAGGGTTGGAGACTGAGGAAAAGAGAGGGTAATGGGGTTAATATGGTCAAAGTACATTATGTATTTGCATGAAAATTTCATGCTGAATTACTTCATTTTGTACATTGAACTTATGTTAATAAAAATTTTAGTAAGTAAATAAAATAGCTAAAAAGTAAATAAAAGCAAGAACACCATTTGATTATTGTCATGGCAGGAAATCACTGTGTCATAACTCAATGGTCTTCCAATTTGAGTTTCTTCAATTTGATCGTCCCCCAACCCTTACTTACTTCTTTCTTTCTTTCCTTCCTTCCTTCACACCACCATTTCTTCCTCCTTCCCTGCTCCCTTTTCTTTCTGCTGGGGATCAAATCTTAGCCATCATTCATGCCCAGTACAAATTCTATCACTGAGCCATACCTCCAGCCCTCTGCTTCAAGTTTATCAGCAGACAATTCAGGGTCATTCCTTTTCACCATCTCAAGAACAGTAATTGGTGCACTATATCTATATGCTCCATATGGATTCAACCAACATCAGCTGGAAGATATTCAGAAAGGCCTGTGACTGTATTGACTTGTATAGATCTTTTCTTGTCTTCATTCTGCAGGCAATACTGTTAACAACTATTTGCTAAGCTTTCATATTCTATGAGGTATTGAGTAACCTAGAGATGATTCAATATATGTGGGAGGGGGTTGTGAATGTAGCTCAGTGGTAAGCTTAGAATGTGAGAGGCCTTTGGTTCAGTTCTCACCTCCACACACAAGAAGGATGAAAAACACACACAGGTTATACACAAATACTACCTTACTTCATATAAGGGGCTTAAGAATCTGTCAAAAACAGTATCTGAGAGAGTTCCAGGAACCCATTGCTTTCAAATATGGAGGGAATACTGTAAATGGGACCTGCTGTGTGTCAGGCTACTATGAAAGAACAAGAGCAGAGGTTTTCTTCATGGTTTATTTGCTCAATCTCTACTTGTATAGCTCATCCATTGGCAAAATTTTCTCACTGCCCTTGTAGAAAATAATATGCATTACTTTGACTCCCTCCTACCAGAGAGAGCAATTGTCAGATCTGAAATACCAGGTTCTCCTATCCAATCTCAGGTCTGTGAAAATCATGAAGTACTAGCTAGGAAATGAAAGCCAACAGCTCTATGAGTTACTTGTACTTTATACACGGGTCAGACAAAACCTAAGAGAACCGGAGCTACAGAAAGCTTGTGCAATCAACTTTTCTAAGGACTTCTATACACATGGATGTTTGGGCATTTCCACAGCAGCAGAACCAACTACTACTGTCGTTGGACACAGCATCTCCAATTTAGTAAAGCTGGAAAGAATTTTAGTTTTGTAAAAACAAAATGGGGTGTGGCGCATTTTCTAGCCAAAGGGCTATTTTATTCCAAGACACTGGTGTCTGCTGACCTTCATTTATAGGCTGAGCAATATTCTATTTAAGTAAAATTAACTCATAGTGGCTCTTTTTTTAGGACGTAATAATTATTGCAAAGAAATAACAATGTTTAAATGTGATTTGTTCTTAGTTTAGATTTGATTATACTGGGATATAAGTGAATGTCTTTGTCTATACAAAGTTTAAATTTAGAAATTATTTTATGTTAAGGAAAAAAGACCACATTTAAATTCATTTCTCCACGTAAAATATTTTTAAGAGGGGAAGGACATGGCTCAATAGGTCAAAGTGATAGCCATACAAGCCTGATGACTCAAGTTCAATCCTGGAACTAATGCAAAAAAACAGATGTGGTGGTACACATCTGTAATGCCATCACTCCTACCAGAACTGGCAAGTGGAGAGGAGAATCACCCTAGCATCCACCATCCAGCTGGGCTGGAAGAAGCAGAGCTGCAGCACAATCAGTACAGACACTGCCTCAACAAGGTGGGAGGCAAGAATCAGTTCCTACAAGTTGTCCTGATGTCACATGCATGTGCGCACATGGACACACATTAATAACTATAATAACTATTTTTACATTTCATGAGAGCCAATATTACCTTTGTGTCTTTTTCTTCTCCTAAATTGCAGGAGTTATCTTCTCCCTCTCTGCCTCTTCGCAATCCCAGTATATAAACAGTCTTGATTAAATACTTTCATTAAATGATAAAGCTGGAGAGATAGTTGAACAGTTACCAGTATTGGCTGTCCTCGCAGATGACCTGGGTTTGGTTCCCAGCACCCACATGGCAGCTTACAACTAGCTATAACTCCAGTTTCAGAACATCCAGTGCCCTCTTCTGGCCTCTGTGGACATTTAGACATACACACAGAGCACTTGCAACATGTGGACAAAACACTCATACACATAAAATAATTAAAATAAACACTTTGGTTAACTGAATGGATTATAAAACCATTCACAAACAGAAGATGTTGTCCATATTCATGAATGATTATATATGATATATATCAGTCTAGATAGATGACAGAAAGACAGACAGACAGAGCAATAGATACTTGAATTTACTTGAGTACATTTTATAGTTTACCCAAGATTCTATTTATTAGTAGCCTATAGGCCTTTTTAAAGGAGACAGGGTCATATGTATTCCAGGCTAGCCTCAAATGTAATCTTGAACTTTTGACCCTCCTCATTCTGCCTCCTGAGTGCTGGGATTTATAGGCTTGTGCCACTATGGTTGATTTATGTGCTGCTGGGGACCAAAGCCAGGGCCTGCTGTATAATAGGCAAACACTCTACCACTGAACTGTATCCTAAACCTGGCTTGCTTGTTTTCTTCCTTCTGTCCTTCCTTTCCTTTCCTCTCCTTTCCTTCTTCTCTTTCTTGCTTTTTTCTCTCTTGCTCTTTCTTTCTCTCTTGCTCACTTTTCTTTCTTTCTTTTCTTTATTTCATTCCTTTCTTTCTTTTTCTTTTCTTTTTTTCTTTGCTTTTCTTCCTTCTTTCTCTCTTATAGTTATACACTTCAATGTACTAGACACACCAAACCTCCTTCATCTTTCTACAGAGCTCTAGTTTGTGAAGGTTTCACTTGTTGCTACCATCAATACTACATGCTAGCTTGAGTTTCTTTAGAGAGCTAACAGAAGCTAGATTACTTGGAATTTAGATTAAAAAAAAAAACAAATGCATGAGTTGACTTGTATTTTTGACCATGTAACCTGTTGATAGAACTTTTAAAACTTTACTGAGATAAGTTGGTTCTATTTTCAAATTATGATAGGATAACTATTAAGATGCAATTATGCTAGCCAGGCCTGCTAACTCATGTCTGCTTCCCAGCTACTCCAGAGGCTGAAGAAGTAGGATCAAAATTTAAAGTTCAGCCTGAAGAACTTAGCAAGATCTTGTCTCAAACTTTAAAAAAAATAAACCAAGAAATCAGGGCTGAAATTGCAACTCAGTCCTAGGGAGTTTGCTCAGCATACACAAAGACCTGCCCCGAATCACCAGAAACATACTCGGAGAAATGATTACTTCTTTATAACCACTAACAAAAATGGTTCAACTATAGCTGTAAACTGAAGCTTCTCAAGTTGCTTAAACCTTTTTTTTATGTTTGTTTGTTCGTTTGGTTTTAGTTTTTTGAGGTAGGATCTCTCCATGTAACCATGGCTGTCCTGGAACTCATTCTGTATAACAAGCTGGCCTTGAACTTACAGAGATCCTCCTGTTTCTGACTCCTGGGCTTTGTATTTGAAGACTTCTACCAGGGGAAAAATGAAAATAATTTATTTAACTCTAGTAATTTAAGTTTACCAATTTCTAAAGACTGTATGTTACCTTGGAAAAGATATTGAGCTAAGTGCTTATAGCAACCCTGATGACCTGAACCCAGAACCTACAGTAGAAGGAGGGAACTGACTATGGAGAGGTATCCTCTGCCCATGAGCATATACAAACACACACAAATATTTTTTTTTTTAAAGAAAGGATAGAGATATAGTTTATAATCCTGCCTTTTCCACATTTCAGTTTTCAGTAATTGATTTTGTCTATGTTATTTTTATTTTTCTCCAAAATCATCTTTTTAACACTGATACTTCTATTACCGTGAAAACTCTGCAAATCTTGACGCCTCCTCTCCCATCTATCAAACCTGGCCTCAACATTAACCATTACCTTTCATCTTTGTTTAAGCACTATTTGTTAATGGCTTTTAGTTTATTGTAAATGGTATATGTAATTTATTAGGAGTCATGTTTTCAATTTTCCTTTGAAGGGAAGTTCTTTGGACTATTGGATAGCATATCTTCATAAAAATATTAAATCAATGATAAACAGGTTTCTGAGTTAAGTAAAGCTGCCTACATCTTTGCTTAAATATCTGCACTCAAAATGAAAAGCAACAGAAAACAGAATTTTCATAATAGCATTAAATAAAACAAATAAGGGCTGTTGAAACGGCTCAGTGAGGAAGAATGTTTGCTGCGTAGCCTGAGGACCCAAGTTAAATCCAAGGGACACCTACATGGTGGAAGGAGAACTAATTCCTGCAAGTCGTCCTCTGACTTGTGTGTTTGCACTTTTGCACATGTGCGCATGTGCACACATACACAAATCAATGCAAAATTTAAATCAAACCAAAAAATTCCACTGTATTTTCCAGGTTTAGATTTATTTTTAACTTGGTTACGTTTGGATGTGTGTTTGTGTGGGAGTCTGTGCACATGAGTGTAGTTGCCCTCAGAGGCCAGAACAAGATGTTTGCATCTCTGAATCAGGAGTTACAGGTGGTTGTGAGCCACCCTATGTGGGCGCTGGGAATGGAACTCAAGTCCTCTTTAAGAAGAGCAAGTAGCACTTTTTAACTGCTGAGATATCTCTCCAGCTTCCCTGACACCCTATTTTCTTAGTGGCAAATGGTAGTAAGAAAAAAGGGTTCAAATTAGTAGAAAATTGAGAAATCCTAATCTCTGACACAGATAGTGTAAAACATGAACTGAGCTATAAATGGAAACATTTCTTGAGAGTCTATTGCATTTTATACAAAGTAAGGACTTTCTATATTTACATATAATTATAATGTGTATATGTATTCATTTTTCCTTGTGTGTCACAACTTGAGATAATCAAACTTCTATTTTCAATGCACTAGTTACAGGATTACACAAAATGCCTTTCCCAGTGAATATTTTAAAACACAGATGGTTGAAGTAAGAGGACACAATTAAAAAATGATAATGAGTTTTAGGAGTAAAAATAGCCCACTCTTACAAACTAGTCATGATTCTTGGTTATTCTCAAATCATTTAACTGAGCTGGCATGATGGCTCAGCAGGAAAGGCATTTGCCACCAATCCTAATGACCTGAGTTCATGAGAGAAGTAAAGAACTCTTTCTCCAGGATGTCCTCTGACTTCCATGTGCACCATGACAAATGCACACAGAGAAAATAAATAAATGCAAAAAATTATATTCAATTGTATCTACCATGACTCAGCTTTCATCATTCCTGGCATGTTGCAAAAGGACACTATATCCTACCACAGAGATACTGACATATCTATTTTTATTGCTGCTCTACTTCCAAGAACAAGGTAAGGAATCAGCCTAGATGTTAATCAACAGATAAATGGATAAAGAAAACATAATACAAACATAGTGGGTAATTTTATTCAACCATAAAGAAAAATGAAGTTTGCAGGAAAATGAATATGTAGAAAACATTATTTTAAGTGAGATGGCCCAGATTCAGAGAAAAATCATGTTCTCTCATGTGTACATCCTAGCATATAATTTTTATATGTATGTAAACAGGCAGAAAGTGAGTGCATCCACGGGCTATGAAACTAGAAAGGGGACCATTAAGTGCGGGAAGAGGTAAGGAGGAAGGGGAAACTGATATGTGTGAGATAAAAGCAGAAAGGAGGCTGGGGAGGTGGGGAAGGATACCAGGGGAAAAGGGAGAAGAGAGGTGTATGAAACTAAACAAAAAAAAATTGTCCAAAAATGACATAATGAAACCCAAATGTGTGTATGGTAATTAAAAATGTAAGAAAAGAACGAAGTAGAGGAAGACAAGAGACTGTGGATTGACAATTGATAAAGAAAAACTTAAGAGTTGCAAAGGAAAAATCAATGTATGACATTAACATGCTATTCTGCACAATATTTGAAATGGAAAATATAATGAATATTACATATAGGTTTCTATTCTCTTGTTATAGATATTTCTGATTTTCCATTACATTACAGCTCACTTAGTAGTATACCTTTGCTTACAGCTGAAGATCACTTACATTTAAGTACAGATGTTCAGGGCTTAAATAGTGAAAACAGCCAGTGTGTGTGTGTGTGGGGGGGTGTGCTCGTGCAGCTGGGGATTAAACCCAGAGCCTCATGCATGTAAAGCAAATGTTCTTCCATTGAGCCCCACCCCAGTCTTCTGAAAAGCCCTGTTAAAGCCCTAGCACAGTTATGATATACTACAGTATGCTGGATTTACATAGCACCTGTCTGCTGAAGAGCCAAGGTTCCACATAGCTCACTTATCCTTTCAGCATGCTTCTGAAATGCATAGATTAAAAACAGATGCCTTAAAAATCAAGTAAACTCCAGATATGAGTACAACAGTGATTTACTGAAAAGGGCCTATCTATCCAGACAGTGGAGGAATAAAAGACCAGAGATTCCACACCCAATGCCTTTTATAATAAGCTATGCTATGCTTATCATCAATCACCTTTCTAAACTTGAAGAAAAAATTTTTTCATACTATAAAATCAGTCTGTAGCCAGACCTGGTGGGTGCAAACCTATAATTCAGGGTACTTAAGAGATTGAGGCAGGAGGATTACACATTCAAAGACCTGCTTGGACTACAAAGTGAGTTTAAGACTAGCCTGGCATCTTAGCAAGACTCTGTCTCAAAACAGAAAAGAACGAGTGGGCCTGGCATATAGCTCAGTAGTAGAATGCTTGCCTGGCATGAAGGAGGCCCTGACATCCATCTCCAAGTCTGAAAAAACAAAACCAAGTTAAATGATAATATAACTGGAAACAGGGGCTGCAGTGATGGCTCAGTGGTTAAAAGCAATGCCTGATCTTCCAGAGGACCTGGGTTCAATTTATAGCACCCATACAGCAGCTTGCAATTGTCTTTATATCCAGATGTAGAGAATTTGACACCCCCTTCTGGCCTCCATGGGCACCAGGTACTAGAAGTGATACAGGCAAAACACTCACACATTAAAAAAAATAGTAAAACATTTAACTGAGAATGGCCAGATGATACACATTTAAAAAAGAAATTTCAGTCAGCTAAAATCATGGAGCTCCTCCACATTTCAAAACAGAAATGCTTAGTGTCTAGAGCATGTGTGTGTATGAAATGTTATTTACTAATATAACTATTTTATTTGTTTCTCAAGATGAGATTCTGGCTCAGAGGCAGTTCCTCTGAGACCATGTCCAATATACTTCCTCCTTCATATTTTCTTTTGAGACAAGATCCCATGCCACTGAGCTGGGCCTGGAACTCACTATATATACTCACATTCCATGTGCTGGGATTACAGTCCTGTGCTGCCACACGCCTCTCCTCTTTCAGTATTTTCTTTGAAGTGTAATGTTTCTTCATCCCTAGAATAATCCATACTCACATTTTTCTTAGAAGTGTTAAGAATATGGCAACCTTCCACAGTTCCCCCTCCCTAACCCCTTCTGCTTCCCCTCATCTATCCCCCCCACTCCACTATGGTTGGTATGTAAAATGAAAATAAAAATTAAAAAATAAAAGAAAAATTTAAAAAAGAATATGGAAACCTTCAACACGACTGAAATTAGCTGTGAATCTTTTGAAACTACTTCACCTCCATAACTGAAATAAACTGACCTATGTATTGTGAGCCTGGCTTCGAAGAATAGCATTTAAGGACCAAGGAGATGGTTCGGCAGTAAGCCGCTTGCTGTGCAGGCACAAGGACCTGAGTTCAGATTCCCCAGCACAAATGTGAGAAAGACAGATGATGGAGCACGCACTTGTACTGACAACACTGAGGAGGAAGGACAGGAGGATCCCCAGGACTCGCCAGCCAGCCAGTCTAGCCAAACAGGCAAGCTCCAGTTTCAGTTCGAGCCCCTGTCTTAAAAAGTAAGGAGGCAGGTCATTTAGGAAGACACGTTTTGTCCATCTCTGTATGGCACACACAGACACAGACACAGACACAGATACTCACAGACACATGGGGTTGGGGATGTCACATAGGCATTAGACAGTTGCTACAACTTTAAACAAAGGATTCAAAACTGAAAACAGTTACAAGGATGCATCCAAAAAGCTTTCGAAAACCTCCAACCCATTAAACTTACACCATATGGCACATCACTCCCTAGAATAAGCAGATTCAAAGCATGACCCAGCCTCTAACCTTCTTCTAAACTTAGTTTTATTTTTTACCCATCAATCTTTTCCCTTTAGATCGTTTTCCACTAAGATCCCATCATACTAGCAAAATAAGTCTAAAAACAGATACTCAAGCTGTCCTATACTAATAGATGTTCGTTTTCAAATTTGATTTCATACCAGTTACTTTTACAATCAGTTACAAGCAAGAAATGGCTTGGGATATACATTCCACCCAGAATATAGCAGACTGAATACAAATACAAATGCCTGCCATTGTCATATATGCTAAGAATATGATGTCAAGAAATATGGGAAGCCAAGTAGAAATTACACCGAAAACAGACCATGGAATAAGTGGACTTCATTCTCTTGTCCAAAGGCATCCATCACTTTAGTGCTCAAGCACCATGGCCAAGCTGCCCCTTTTTTCTCAGTAGCAGTCATACTATTTTGCCTAAGAGGAAAATTTCACTGGGTTTCTGATAGTGCTCTGGATATTAACACTTTGCCAGAATAGTCGTGATCAAGTCTAATGTGTGTATACCATTTGTAGAAGAGACTTATCTCCCTTAAAATATTACTCAATCGTCATATCTAATCCTTCTACTCCAAATGCCACAAACCTAGGCACATTTTAGTAATTAGACTTTAAAGAGCATCAAAGATACTAGACACTTAAGATTTCAATGCTATTTACAATTTACAAAAGAGCCAAAACATAATTCAGCTGGCATTCCAGGTAACTGGTTAGGTCTAAGGGTAGAAATTAAGAATTGGGCTCACACCTGGCAGTGGTGGTGCACACCTATAATCTCAGTATTCAGGAGGCAGGCAGGCCAATCTCTGTGAGTTTGAGGCCAGCCTGGTCTACAGAGCTAGTTCCAGGACAGCCAAGGCTACATGGAGAAATTCTGTCTTGAAAAACAAACAAACAAACATCTGGGTTAATTAGATAACACTAAATCACAAGTCCACACCATTGAGGTGTTTTGTTTTTGTTTTTGTTTTTGTTTTATGTATGGGCAATCTAAGAAGTTCTGTGGACCAGAAACTAGTGGTGATTAGCATGACCAGGGTATGGAACATCATGCTGTGTCTTGGCCCATGTGTGGAGGTCAGAGGACAACGGTCAGGAGTCAGGTCTCACCTTCTGTTATGTGGGCCCAGGGGATCAAATTTAGGTTGTCAGGTTAGATGATTAGTGCCTTTACTTACTGAGCCCTGTTCCAGGTTCATGATTCTGGATTTATATGACTTATAAAGGCTGCAATTCAGTCTGTCAGTACTCCACCTCTTAAAAATGACTGAGGTCTAATATTTTTTTATCTGAATTGTTTTGATATTTATTTTGTTTTGACAGAGTGAGAGAACAAACAAAGTTGAGTGGATAGGATATTGGAAGATTTGGGGGGGATATGATCAAACCATATTGTATGAAAAAATTTAAATGATTAAAGATGAAAAAATCAGTAAACTAAATAAAAACTATTTAAAACATTTTTCTTCTTGGCTTATCTCTGAGACAGGCTCTCGTGGAAGCCAGGCTAGGATCATAGCTGAGGATGACCTGGAATCCCTAATCCTCCTGCATCTGCCACCTAAATGCTGGAATGAGAGATGTATGTTACTATAACTGGCTTTAAACCAATTTTGAAATAATTTTAGATTAACAAAATAACAATAACAATCATATAGACTTTGTTAATCTTCACTAACCAGATATGAGTAGTGTCATTTTATATATCTAGCTAAACATTTTTAAAAGTAGGAAATTAACAATGGTTATTAGTGGTGTCAATTCATAGTACATAATGCTGAGTTTCATAGACAGTTTCTTTGACTGATTTTTTAAAGTTAAACTTTTATTAGAAATTCAGTCAAAAAGAAAGAAAGAAAGAAATCCAATCTAAAGTTATCCAGGCAGTGTTGGTGTACATCTTTAATCTCAGCACTTCGGAGGCAGAGGCAGGTAGATCTCTGGGAGTTCGAGGCCAGCCTGGTCTATAGAGCAAGTTCCAGAATAGCCAGGACTGTTACACAGAGAAACCCTGACTCGAAAAACCCATGAATAAACAAACAAACAAATGAATAGATTCAGTCTAAAATTACATTGTCACTTCACTACCACTGGGGGGCTCAACTGTAGGAGTTCAGGTACAATTTAGAGCCATTCCTAGCTAATCTGGACTGCAGGCTAGTCTGCAGAGCAGAACTGTGTCTTTAAGATAGCTGTAGGTTTCATGCTCAGAAGCTCATGCTCAGCTGAAAACGGAGTGCAGGAGCTATTCAGAAGTTACTGAAATAAAAAGTCTGGGAGGAAAGACACAAAGCAAACAATCTCCTACATGTTCCCAGTTACTTTAAAAAATGATGTGTGTGTGTGTGTGTGTGTGTGTGTGTGTGTGTGTGTGTGTGTGAATACATGCACACACAATATGAAGGAATGGTGTGTAAAGGTTATAGTACAAATTCCAGTCTTCTACCCATTAGATCTAGGGGATTGGGCTCAGGTAGTCAGGACTGACATCAAGTGCTTTATCATTTCATTTTTGTAGCTTCTGCAATAATTGTTTTAAAGAACTAATTTGTGGAAACTGTGCCTGTATTTTGCAAGTCAGTGAGGCTTTTAAGCTCCTGACATTGGAGACTCCTCTTCATGTTTCTTTTCCTCTGTTTATGTTTTTCCTTAACTTATTTACTTGTTGTTTGAGACAGGGTATCATGGAGTCCTTCTTGGTTTTGGACTCCTGATTCTCCTACCTCTGCCCCCCAAATGCTGGGATTATAATGTCTGCCACCACCAGGTACCTGGCTGCTCTACATTGTTTCCATAGTTATAATATACAATCTAAATAGTAAAACTTCCACGTTTTCTCTCAGAAGCAACTCCAGTATTGGATAATATGGGAAAGTCATTTATAGTCTTCTAACCAAACCACTTTGGACCACAAACCCCAACCAACTTTGTAAATTTTGTGTTAACTAGTTTGGGGTAGGATTTCTGAGCCAATTAAATCCAAACTACAAATAACTGATAGTTAATTTTAGTCAAAGGATTATTCACCACATTTAAGTAGATGTCCAATATAGAGAATAAATAGTTCAAAAGAAGTATAGGCTAGACCAAGGAATATGGATAGTTTTTATATTTTTAACACTATCTTATGTGATATGGCTTCAAAACTAGCATTTAGGAATGAAATGGGACATGAGTTAAAGGTTAGCTTTCTTAGAAAACGATTTTAAAATGTTTTTAAAATTTAGAAAAGCCGTATGTAATTGTGGGGAAACAGATTAATGTCATGGCACAAATATATTTCAAGCTTTTGTTCTTAAAACAGCCTCTTTTTTATTTTTAGAATGTTTTCTTCAATTTTTATTTTGTTTAAAATCACAGTAACAAATCCCTTTCTGTTCCCCTCACGCAAATCCCAGAAATCCCTTCAGTGGAAGCTAACTGACACACATCAGCCCCTCCCTCTTTTTGTCTTGGTAGTTTTTGGAATATGGGCCTAGGCCATTGCATTCCAGTTTTAAAGTCGAAAGAGGTCATGTGACCATTACCCCAGGGGCATCAGAGACTTAAGGCATGTGATGCCAAATGGCATGTGTGGGACCTCGGCCATTAAGTTGTTCACAGTAAACTACATCTCAGTACCAATTTTAGGCTCTCAAACACATAGTGATGTTGAAATGGAGGAAATGCTGACTGTTCAGTAGGTTTTAACTTCACCTACATCTTCTAACTACTGTGGCTAACCAAAGTCCCTCACTCTGTCTACATTACCCCTAACAGGAAGGGCAATACCAGCATCCCTCCTGACTGGCCCTATATAGGTAGGCTCCCCAACTCAAATCCAAGCTAGACTTGCAACACGGGGCTAGTTATACAGCTCAAGTGAAAAGCAAGAAGTCTTCAGGATGGAAAGTGTCAGCCAAGCTGGAGCAGCTAGCTAGGGCCTGGAGCCAGGCGGAGGTTCGGAACCGCCAGCACTTGACCAAGCAGCAGCAACTTTGGGACTGGCGACCCGCCAGGGCGGTGGTAGTCTGAGTCCCCAGGCCTCTCATTAGGTCGCTAAAGTAAGGCGGGTGGAGAAAAGCAAACACAGGCAAGTGCAGCTGTGCCTGGAATGGGGTTCCAGCCACCCTGTTTGCTCAGCCTCCCAGGGATCCCGAGTGGTCCCCGGTGCGGCAGCCCAGCTCCAGAGCTCTGGGTTGCAGAGCTTGAGCAGTTAGGACACTAGCGGACCGCCAGCGCGCTGCTAGAGGAGGGAACCGAAAGGTACCCCTGGGCTTGCTAGCCTGGAGAGGTTCTGCTAAGGAAAGAAAGAAAAAAAAAAACTGCTTACTCATAGGGAGACGCCGCGCGGTCCTGACGCTCTGGGTAAGGGATAGGGAGGGGAGCGGGCAGAAGGTGGGCAGCCCGGGCCAGGTTCCTTCCCAGGGCCACCGCACCCGCTCAGCGTCCAGCCCCTCTAGGAGCCACAGGGTCCTCAGGAACCCGCTGGGTCACCCTCAGTAGTTCACTGGGAACTAGCGGGAGGCGACCTAGGCGGCTGGCTCCAGGATTTCCCAGCGGCTGAGGAGGAGGGAGGGAGGGATGGATTGGGGAATGGCAGTAGCTGGGAAAGGACAGCAGAGGGAAGTTAGGCACACGGTTTCCACTTCAGGGGTGGTCGCTGCCTTAGGGAATCTGGGTAAGAGTTGGCTTCCACGACCGAGGACCTCCCGCTGGTGGTGGGCAACAAGTTCAGAGCAACTAGAGAGCAGGCACAGTAAATAGCCGAAAAAGTGATGGCAGCGGGTGGTGATAAGGAACCCTTTGGAGCTCCCACCCAGCCTGGTGGCTAAAGCTCGTCCTGGAGCCTCAAACCCCAGATCAAATTTTCCTCCGTCTCCCCCTTTGCCCAACCCCCGCCCCCCGGTGCAAGGCACGTTCCAGCTGAGGTTCCGGGAGATGCTCTCGCCAGGACCCACTCTTGCCCACGCCCAGGAAACCCGCTCCCCTTGCGCCAGAGCTGCAAAGTACTTACGTAAAGTCTTAGAGTCGTGGATCTGGCCCTACAGCTTCCCACCAAGCACTCAGACAACTTCTGGCCCTAGGAATCTCTGCAGCTGTGGTTCTAAAGCCAGCGCTCCCTCCCCTCCTGCCAGCCCCCTCCGCCCTGCGGCCGCAGTCATTGGCTCTGGTGGTGTTCACCAGCGGCCTGGGAACCAGGAAGGCGATTGGGCCACGAGCCTGTCACATCAACTGGGCTGGGAGCTGAGAGACTAGGCACAGGGATAGGCACTCAGGAGGGATCGGAACTGGAAGTCTGTGTTTGCAAGCCTGATTCTCCACTCCCTACCTGATGTTAAGAACTTAAGATTCTACATTGCCTGGCTTGGAATACATGCTTTCAAAGATGTTACTGAAATAATTGTAAAGTTAGGGATTCCAGAACGTGTTTGAACATTGCCGATTTAAGTCAGCTATGGGAGTGAAGGTGCAGTCTTTCCTCTTCATTAGGAAGGTACAGTACTGCGTTTTGCTCCGTTCAAACCTGTCGCCAATGGACTTTGAGGGGGAACCTCTAGCTACTGTCCCTTTGTTTTTGCTTGGTATGTTTTGAGAGAGGGTCACACTATGTAGCTGAAGCTGGCCTCAAATTGGTGATCTCCAGGCTCAACCCTCCTCTAGTACTGGGAGAACTTCCTAGCACCTCCACGCCCATTTCATCATAGTCAGGGCAAGGCCCATGTGTATTCGGCTCCAGCCAAATGATTTGTTGGCCTAAAGCACCTGTCTGGTAGCTTTGTCCTTGAGGAGTAAGAGGTAGGTGAAGGAAACAAGAGGTGGTCGAAATCACTTGGTTGCACTGCAATGTCACTAGGTCTCCTCAGTGTCCTGTCCCCTAAGGAAACTTGGAGACATGTGCAGTTTCATTTCATCTTCTCCTTGGCTTCCAGTTCTGCCTCCTTCCTTGTCACGGCCAACACACGTTTCCCCTCAGTATCTGTATTCCAATCTGCTGGCTCATCCTAGGTCCAAAATCAGCCTGGAGCCCCAAAGGTGAAAGGGTCCCCCTGAATCCTGTCTGGATTGGTTTGGAGGAGAAGGGGTAGAAAACACTCTGAGTACTTCCATGCTCCTCTCCATTCCAGTCCTAAACAGTTCTGTTGTTGTTGAGGGAGTGTGTACTTGGGAAGTTGGTAAAAACTGAAAATTGGTTCAGTTAAGTTCCGTGTTACATATGCCGGGAAGGAATTTGAAAATAAGAGAGGCTTAAAAATTGAATGCAAGTGCCAGTGAGATGACTTAGTGGAGAAAGTGCCAAACCTGTCCACCTGAGTGCCAACCCTGAACCCAATTGGTGGAAGGAGAGAACTGCTCTCTAACTTCCATTCATCTACCTTGGCACACACACACAAACATACAAACATACATACACACAAACACATACACACATAAATAAATAAAATATAGTTTAATTAATACAAATGTTTATGCTACAGGAAATATTTATAAATTTTTATTATAGAAAATATAAAGGTAAAATTAATTTAAATAATGTATGTTTTATTCCAATATAGCTAAAACTTATGGTTAAATGTTTTCATAAAGGAGATTCTCTATTCAATAGTTACTGTGAATTTACCTAGAGAAACTACTCTATTCCGGGCATGGTATTTTATAACTGTAACACCAGTATCAGGGCAGGAGGCAGGAGGACTGCTGAAATGTTCAAAGCTAACCTGTGCTGCATAGTGAATTGCAGGCAAAGAGGATGGGGTGGTGAGGATAAGACTTGTAGTGAATTCTAGTCCATTTTTGTTGTTGTTTTTCCAGACAGTGTTTCCTGTCCTGGAACTTACTTTGTAGACCAGGCTGGCCTGGAACTCACAGAGATCCATCTGCCTCTGCCTCCCAAGTGCTAGGATTAAAGGCATGTACCACCACTGCCAGGCTAGAGCCTTCCTTCTTAAATTAGGGACATACACAGTACCTAGAGGCTAGACTAGCAGGGAAAGGCTTGGCACTGGGGAAAATTGTTAAATATTAGTCAATGATTAGCCAACTAGGAGACCTTACAAAAGGCCCAGAAAGGTAAAGAAGAAATCAGAGAGCATTCAGGCTTTTCAGAAGCATTAAATTTCTGTTATGTGTGATGTTGCACTGAGTCAGGCTGGGTTGAGCATGCAGTGTATTGCCACACACATTCACAGGAGGCTCCAGAATGAGATTCCTAGTTTTCAGTAACTACCCAAGGTTTGGTGTGGTCACTGGCACACTTTACCCATCATTTCTGGATACACTAAACAGGGAAGTTTGGTTTTCTACTGAACAACTCCCACCCACTTTTAAGGTCGAATCACCAATTTAACAACAGTGTATCAGGGTTCTGGCAGTGTTCCAGGACTGATGAGTTTTTCTAGTTTAACTCTGTATTCAATTGTACTTTGCTTTTCTAGTTCTAGAATTTAAAATAAGGCAGAGAGGGCCAACAAGATGGTTTCATGGGGAAAGGCACTTGCCACCAGGTCTGAAGAGCTGAGCTCAATTCCAGAAAGCATATGGTGGAAGAAAAGGACCAGTTCTTCAAAGGTGTTTTCTGCCTAACACATATGCTCACCTCAAAAGTGGATTGTACTTGAATGCACATAAGCACATGTTTAACTAATGAATTAAATGTAAACTAAAATAAGGCAGAACGTAACAATTCTGCAATGTAAAATGATGGCACTTACTATAATAATCCCAGCACTCAGGAGGCAGATGCCAGTTTGGGATTAAGAAAATGTTACATGTATGTGTTATTTACAGGTACCTGTTTCTTAGTAAAACACACAAAAACCTCACATAGCTGGAGAGGTGGTATATTTGGTAAAGCATTTGCCTAGAATGGGATCCCTGAAGTGTATCTCTGCCTGAAATCCCAACAGGTAGGAAATAGAGGCAGGAGGTTCAAGGTCATCCTTGGCTACATAGTAAGCAAGGCCTTCCTGGAATAATTAAAACCCTGTAAAACAAAACAAAAGAAAAACTATTTTTGTTCATTTTCAGTTTTTTTGTGTATGTCCTTGTGTGGGCACGTATGTGTTCATGTGGATGGATGTGTGTGCCGGTAAATGTGGAGGTCAGAGGATCACCCCAGGTAGCATGCCTTAAAGCGATGGTGCCACACACCTTTTTTTTTTCCTTCTGAGTGTGTGTGTGTGTGTGTGTGTGTGTGTGTGTGTGTGTGTGTGTGTGTGGTATGTGTGTATGTATGAGTGTGCACATGTGTTGGTAGGGTTCGTGTGCATGCACATGAGTGTAGAGGCCTAAAAGTGGCCTCAGGTGTCTTCTTCCAATACCATCTCTTTCTTTATTGAGGCAGGTCTCAGGCTGAACCAGAACAGTCTAGTTAGGCAGCTTTTCCTAGGCATCACGTCTCTACCTCCTAAGCACTGGGGTCAGAGGTGGTCACCAGGCCTTTCAGGCATTTGCTGCTTGCACCAGCAAGAGCTTTATCCAAAGAGACATCTTCCCAGCTATGCCTTTCTTCCTTCCTTTCTTTCTTCCTTTCTTCCTTTCTTCCTTCCTTCCTTCCTTTCTTTCTTTCTTTCTTTCTTTCTTTCTTTCTTTCTTTCTTTCTTTCTTTCTCTCTCTCTCTCTCTCCCTTCCTTCCTTCCTTCCTTCCTTCCTCTCTCTCTCTCTCTCTCTCTCTCTCTCTCTCTCTCTCTCTCTCTCTCTCTTTCTTTCTTTCAAAGACCTCTAACTTAGGTGTCCATGTTTGACAAGGATGCCCTTTATCATCTCTGCTATCTTCCCAGACACCAAAGTTTCTACTAATAAACATTTTCCATCAGCACTAAAGCTCTCTGAGTTTAGTCAAAAGAGGTGGGAGTGTAACTCAGTGGTAAAATGCATGCCCACATGGACCAGCACACTGGGTTCAATCCCAGCACCAAAACAAAGCACCCCCCACTTCCCCCCAAAAAAACCCCTTAGTCGAATGTCATCACTCTTTAATGGCAGTTTAGCAGTGCATACTTTTAAAACCATGGTGGGATATCTCATTACCTCAGTAACTTTCCAAGAGATAATGCACACAGAAGCATAATTTTAAATGGTAGTTGAGATTCCTGTTTGACAAGCCCAACAATATAACCCCAGTAGAACTCCTTTGTAATGAGTACCACGAAGACAGCTGAAGATATAACCAAGCTACCTTTCATTTCAAAGGTATTTTCAAAGTTTAGCATTTTGATCTAAGGAGCCTCACTCAGGCAGAGGTGCATTTTGCCCGCTTTCCTTTTTTCCCTTTTACTCCATGCATTTAACACACAAAGGATCCTTCACAAAGGTAATCTAAAGTTGATGGGTTTTCTTTATCTATGTAAATGAGTCTGGTGTCCCCTCAGGTGCTTACAGTCAGGTTATAGGCTCTAATTTCCCTAACAGCTCCTCACAAAGTACTCTGGCACGTAGAAGTTCAGTGAATGTTTATTGAACTAATGGTTATTTTATGGGTCTATTCTTGTAAAACAATCTTAAGGAAAAAGCTATATATAGCTCTCTTAGGACCTTGTGAATCAATAACCTAAGTGTTTTTACCTCTTTCTGTCTCCAATTTTCTATCCCTCACAGCATTGTGATAAATAACTTCAAATCAATATCACAAAAAATGAAAGCATTTCCTCCTGTCCTCCTTGAAGATCATAAAAGGATCCAATTTCTCTTAGGTTTTATCTCTGTCCACTTTATCTTTCTCTCTACATGTGTATTTCCATTTTCATATTGCTTTTCCCAACACCTTTTCTGTCTAGTCCACAGGTTTTCTCAGATATTTTCTAAGGGTCCTTTTCTGTTTGTTTGTTTTGTCCTATACCAATGAGTTAGATTTTGTTTTAGCTTATATTTTATTTCATTATTAAAAATAAATTAATTAGCCTGGTGTGGTGGTGCTTGCCTTTAGTCCCAGCATTTGAGAGACAGAGGCAGGTAGATCTGAGTTTGAGGCCAACCTGGTCTACAAAGAGAGTTCCAAGACAGCTAGGGATACATAGAAAAAAAGAAAAAAAAACAAAAGAAAAATAATAATAGTAAACCAGTAAAAGGTCTTGAAATATCATGGCTCAACAGGTAAAGGTGTTTGCTACCAAGCTTGATAACTTGAGTTCGATACCAGGGACCGACATGGTAGAAGAAAAAATGTCCACTGACTTCCCTGGGCATGCCCTAACATACACAATTGAGCGCATACACATACACACACAATACTTTTTTTTTGTTTGTTTGTTTTTTTTGGGACATTTTCTCTGTGTAGCTCTCACTGTCCTAGAACTTGCTCTGCAGACCAGGCTGGCCTCAAACTCAGAAATTGGTGCCTGCCTCTGCCTCCAGAGTACTGGGATTAAAGGGGTGGGCCACCATTACCCGGCAATAATAAATTAATAAATATTTTAAAAATTAAAAACTAACAATAAAATAAGAGAATATTATCTTTCTTTTTATACTTTATTCCAATGTGATTTGATTACACAAACTTCATATAATAGAATTTTAAAAGAATCTTGGTCAGTTCAATACTAATTTATTTATCAAACTGATTTCCATTATTGGTTTTAAAGTTACAGAGTTACTAGGGATTGAACTTTAGGCTTTGAGCATAGTTGGACAAGCACTCTACTTGTGAACTGCAGCTCCAGTCCCAACTGTGTCAAATAATTAGACCTATTTTACAATTTATTTTCAAGAACTCATTATTTTCCTGGGTGGTTGTGGCACAAGTCTTTAATCCCAGCACTCAGGAGGCAAAGATAATTGGATCTCTGAGTTTGAGGCCAGCCTGATCTACAGAGTGAGATTCAGGACAGCCAGGGCTACACAGAGAAACCCTGTCTTGAAAAATAAACAAAGACCCTCATTATTTTTAAGAATTATGTCTTATATGATAATTGTATTCTGTGTATGATTCATTAGATCCTTGGACTGACACTTGATTCTACATTTCTATTTTAACATGTCCTGACATATAATTTTTATTAAAATGAGTGTGATTTTAAAGACTTTCCAAGTAATTAAAATATTAGTCATGGAGTAAATCTTGGTAGACCCGGAAATTTCTTTAATTTTTTTGAACCAGGGAGTAAAAATTTCAATACTCATTCTCATTTTTTTACTGAGGATTGTTCTTCATGTTTCCAACTCAAAATAAAAACATACTTGAATCATGGATGCTAATTCTTTGAATAGGCACCTGTGAAATATTTTCCTAGCTGCAGAGATTACCCTGAGTCTGAATGTCTGCTAAGGCAGGCCAGGTGTTTCACAAACACTTTGCTGAGACATATCTATAGCTGTTTCAGAATTTTATTGAAAATAAAAATAAAAAGCAAAAGTTGATTGAAATGTATTTGATAAGATTTGGGTATTTTAAACCAACAGTACCTTTCTATTCTATAGCTTCACTGGAAATCACTGTCATCATTGGATGTGTTAAAATTTAAAGTGTCTTTGTCTTTGCTGTCTGTTAAAATATTTACTTAAGCACAAGGCATTTTGATACACACCTGTGAGTCCAGTAATTTGGGAGGCTGAGGTAGCAGCAATGAAGATTTGAGGCCAGCTTGGGCAAAGTTGTCCTCTCCATAAACTAACTAATGAATAAATGAATGAATTAATCAATCAATAAATCTATTACTATTCTTTACAAGTGCTTGAATTATCCTAAGAAGCATTAAAAAAGCATATTTGGAGAACACAGGAATTAGTCTTCTAATACTAATTCAATGGCAGAATCAACACAAGTGAAATGAGAAAACAATTCAAGAGAAAATATATTAAAGGCATGTTGTAGGGATTACGAAAACAATGCACGAAAATAACAGGGCTAGAACCCATAGAGAAGGGGTCCTTTGTGCAATGAGGCTCAAGGAGGTTTGGAAAATGGGTAAAACATTAAAGGTTAAAAAGAAGAAAAAAAAAAAAAAAGTCCTCTTAGGAAGAAAACAAAAGGGGTTTTTAGATGGGTTTCTGGGATTGGGCTTTCTCTCTGGCCTCCTAGGTTGCCATCTGCAAAACAAAAGCTAAGGATTTGCCCAAAATAAAGGACCCCAGATAACATCAATGGGTAGAGCTCTCATCTATTTAATCCATTGAAAAGATAAATTACCATGGGTACCAGGCCCCTCCTATCTGCCAGATTCAGTCACCTGTGGCCAGAAAATATTTTTTGATTTTATCTTTTACTGACCACATAGATACTTTCCCCCGTGTCATTATTGTTTTCTAAATAATACGACTACCATTTACCTAATGATTTAAAGTATACTGTAGGACTCTCAAAGGTTAGCTGCAAATGCATTTTAAGGAACTTGAGCATACACAAGAGTCCAGGAACCAATCTTCTACAGATTTCCAGTGTGTGGTGGAGATTCTATTGGATACACTTACTGTAGAAACATAAAAAACTCATGACTCTTGCCTGACAATCATTGAACACTACATTACAGAATATCTTGCTTTTATGTACAGACACTTTGTGTTACTTTTGATATAGTGCTATTAATTACCTCATGATGTCTACCTAATTGATGCATATCACATTTTGCTTTTATCTTTATTTCTTTAAGTTTTAAAGTCTTTTTTAAAAACAGGGTCTCACTATGTAGCCCTGGTTGGCCTGGAACTCACATAGATCCTCCTGCCTCTTCCTTCTGAATGCTGGGATTAAAGGCACATGCAACCATGTCTGGTATTGTTTTATTTTAAAAATTATTATTATTATTATTACATGGTTCGATGTGTCTAAGTTCTCCATTGTCTTGAGAAGCCAACTTGCATCAGAAGCATGAGAACTGCCTTCTCTTCATCAACCCACCACTACGGCCACCAAATATAATTCATCCAAAATGTACTTAGGAGAGCTCCTGAGCATGCCAGTGCATGCATCCATGACTACCTGTGGAATTTAGTTGACTATTTCCAGTAGTTGATTCTCTCCTGTCAACATGAGTTCCAGACATGGAACTCAGGTCATCATTAGGCTAGCACTACAAGGTTTTGGGCCGCTAAGGCATCTTGCTAGCCTTTTTTGTTTGTTTGTTTGGTTGGTTTTTTAAATCTGACCTTGCACTATAGTCGAGGTTATCCTGGAACTCAAGATGATATTCCTGTTTCAACCTCCTAAGTGTGAGGATTATAACACTTTAAATTTAGAGTAAGTATGAATAGGACTGTAACTTGCAAGGATGTTAAGGTAGGTGAGTGTGCTAGCGCCTATTGATCATCTTGTGTGTCTAGGTTATAAAGTATTCTTTTGGGTGAAATATTCAAATTTAAATCTTCATCAAAATGTTAATTTCAGACATTGAAGGTTTCAGGAAAAGAAAGTTCTGCTGAAGATATCTTGAAGACTCTTGGGAATAAATCATAAAGCACACTTAAAAAACCATAAAGATGTTGCTTGTGGGTCCACATTACTAAGCAGGCTCTTAAAGAAACAGATGTGGCTCACCTGCTATATTCTTGAATACGTTTAGACCACATTTTGGTGAATTTTAGAGTCTGTGTCTCTTGTTCTTGTGTGTGTGTATGTGTGTGTGTGTGTGTGTGCTCGTGCACATGTGTGCGCGTGCATGTGTGTCTGTGTATCTGTGTGTGTGAGAGAGAGAGAAAAAGAGAGAATATACATATATAATCATTTAAAAATACTATCAATTATTATTCCTCTAAGAATTCTCTTGTTTAAATATTTGAGTCTGTATCTATTAAATATGCAAAATAACACTTTAAAAAACAGAGATATTGACAATTTGGAATGAGTGAATGAACTTTGCAACATCAAGCTAATGCAAAGAAACCAGTTACAAAGACCATGTGTTGTCATGATCCTAGTTATTTGAAATTTACAAAAACAGGAAGGTAGTGGTTTCTAGGAAGGAGAAGAGTTGGGGGAAAATAAGGAATTACAGCTCATGGGGAAGGGGCTCCTTTTAGGGCAGTGGTTTTCAACCTGTGGGTTGCAACCCTTTTGGGGATTGCATATTAGATATCCTGCATATCAGATATTTACATTATGATTCATTAACAGTAGCAATGAAGTAATTTTATGGTTGCGGTCACTACAACATGAGGAACTGTATTTAGGGTCACAGCATTGGGAATGTTGAGAACCACTGCTTGAGAGGTTGATGAAAAAGATCCTAAAATAGATTGTGTGGGTTGCACAAGTTTATGAATTGACTAAAAATTATTGAGTTATACCATTAAAAAGTGAACTCTATGGTGTAATAGTTAAATCTCAGTAAAGCTGTTATGAGAGAAAGAGTGGGGAGGAGGGAGAGAAAAAGGGAGGCAGGGAGTGAAGGAGGGAGAGAGTGGAGATTAGAAGGAAAAACATAGTAACGAGGCTGACATGATGGCAGAAAACAAGGAGTGGATCTGAAATTACAAGACATAAACTCATAGTCATCAAAAGGGTCCTTCAAGCTAAGTAATTCATTTCTTCATCACTGTGATCCCTTGTTTGGCAGTCATTGAAAAAAGGACAATGCAATTCAGTTTACTAAAAATGAGATTTAAGAGAAATGTTACAAGATTATTTTAAATTAAACTGGAAGCAGAGTTCTGATAGCAAAAGATGACATGTTTTCCTTTGATATTTTTAGAACAGTTTGAATTACCAGATGACAACTAGTTCAAAGATTTAAATCACAGACCATTTTAAAATATAACTTGCAGTTATAAAGGTAATTGGATATTTGGTCTAAATACTAGTGAGGTTCTTTAGGAGATGTCATAGAAGGCTTACGTAAAAGAATTTTCGCTGGCACTAGGCAACATCTCTTGGTAGCACTGGCGTGTGTTTTTGTTCAGCTAGTGGACAAAGGCAAGGACGACAGGTGTAAAAATAAATCCTTTTTTGCAACTCAGAACCCATTGTTCAGTATGAGTTTTGATACGTATAAGAAGGAACATGATACTTACACAAGAGGAAAGAAACATCTCTAGGTTAATTCAACACCAGGAATGTGCTGGCAGGGTTGTTTACCAATGTCATGGGATCACCTGGTATAAGGGTGCAAGTAGACAGGAAAGCTGTCTATCCGCCAGAGCACCCCCTTTACACACTGAACAGTGCTATGGCAAGATAACTCCCAGGTAGTGGACGAGATCCCATGTTTTTAACTAAAACTAGCAAAGTGCCACAAACATTTGTGTGCACAGAGAAGAGTGCAAATTTATGTGTGAGCATGCATCTGTGTGTGTAGGCCAGCTGTCATCCTCTGTGCTCTTGTCTACCCTTAGTATATTATGGTTTTTTCTGAATTATGATCTCAGTGATACCTGAGGCTCTTCCATTAGACTAGACTGGATAGTCAAATAGTCCCAGGGTTCTACTTATCTCTCTTTCTCTCTAGCACCAAGATTACACGTGGGTGCCACTAGGCCCAGTTTTTTAAAAATATTTTTTTTTAGTATTTTGAGATTATGCTATTCTGCTGACTAGTTTTATGTCAACATGATACAAGCTAGAATCATAGCCTCAGTTGAGAAAATAAATACCTCCAGAAGATTGGGCTGTAGAGAAGCCTGGAAGGTATTAATTATTGATTGATGTGAGACGTTCCAGCCAATTGTGGGTGGGGTCACCCCTGGACTGTTGGTCCTGGGTTCTATAAGAAAGCAGGCTGAGCAAGCCATAGGGATCAAGCCAGTAAGCAGCTCCTCTCCATGGCCTCTGCATCAGCTCCTGCCTTTATGTTCCTGCTGGGTTTGAGTTCCTGTCCTGACTTCCTTCAGTGATGAAACCATGCTTCCCCAACTTGCATATTGGCCATGGTTTTTCATCACAGCAATAGTAACTAAGACAAATTTTATAATATAATTTTATCCCTCAAACCTTTCCCATCTCTCCCCTCCCCTTGCTCTCTCTCTCAAATTCATGGCCTTTTTTTGTTTAACTGTTGTTGTGTGCATGCCTGTGCATCCTGTAGGGTTTTTTGTTTGTTTTTGAGACAGGACTCATGTAGCCTGGCTGGCCTGGAACTTGTGTTTTTGCACCAAGCTACCCTTGAACTCATAGACACCCTTCTGTCTCTATCTCTTGAGAGCTGGGATTAAAGTCATGTACCACCATGCCGTACATATATATATACCTAAACATATAAATACAATCTGCTCAGTTTGGATAATGTCACTTGTATGTATGTTTTTAGGGCTGACCGTGTAGTATTAGATAACCCCTCTGGTGGTGGGTGGGGAGAGTGGTGTTTAGGAAGTGGGGAAAGGGGGATAGGACACATAAGACATGAGAGTGGAAGCGAAGATGTGAGGTGTAGATGGTTAGGAATCTGAAATCAGGTCCTTATGCCTGCATGACAGACATATTACTGACTGAGCTATCTCCTACTGTCATATAAAGTTAAAATTAAAAACTTGGGTTGGAGAGATGGCTTAGTTGTTTAGAGCATATCATTCATTGATCTTATAGAAGATGAGTTCAATTCTCAACACCCCCATTGGGTGACCCACAATTGCCTGTAACTCCAACTCCAACTCCAGGGGATATGATGGCCTTTACAGGCAAGAGCACTCTTGGAGCACAGCCTGACACACATAATTAAAAATAATAATGTTAATTAAAAAATAAAAATTCAAACACATTATAGAATCCCCAAAAAAGTACAACATATATGATAAGATCATGTTACTAAGAAATACTTTTAAGTCAGGAGTCAGCAATGCTTGTTTGAAAAGGACTGACATTTTTTTGTGTGTCCCTGGATGATGCTGGTGATGGTGGTGGGGATTACTCCACAGCCTGGAGAACCCAAGTGTTCTACCCTCAAGCTACACCCCAGCCCATGCATACCAAGTATTCCTTGCATACAGGCCATATATTCTGTTTTAAGGACTCAAGTCTGTTGTTTAGTAACACAGAAGCAACCACACAAAGCAGGTAAGCAAGTGGGTGTGGTGGTATACCAGTCCAACTTAGTCTGTAAGAATAGGCAGCAACAGATGAGGCCCTCAGGCTAGTGTTAAGCCATGCTCATCTTCATCACTCTGCTTATTTCAGTATGGTCTTAGCATCCTGATAGAGTGCTGTTCATTTCTTCTTCTTTTCTTGATGCTGGACATGTAAACCAGGGCCACGCTCATCTTCATCACTCTGCTTATTTCAGTATGGTCTTAGCATCCTGATAGAGTGCTGTTCATTTCTTCTTCTTTTCTTGATGCTGGACATGTAAACCAGGGCCACGCTCATCTTCATCACTCTGCTTATTTCAGTATGGTCTTAGCATCCTGATAGAGTGCTGTTCATTTCTTGTTCTTTTCTTGATGCTGGACATGTAAACCAGGGCCACGCTCATCTTCATCACTCTGCTTATTTCAGTATGGTCTTAGCATCCTGATAGAGTGCTGTTCATTTCTTGTTCTTTTCTTGATGCTGGACATGTAAACCAGGGCCATGCATACAGTAGATAGGCCATCTATCACCAAATGATATGTCCAGGCTAGTACTGTTTTTTTTTCTACTTCTTTTTTGTTTGTTTATCTGTTGTGGTTTAGAGACAAGGTCTCCTTGTGTAGCTCAAGATTGCCTCTTGCTCACTATATAGCTCAGGCTCACCTGTACATACAAGGACCCTCCTTTTTCAGCTTTCTAAGTATGGAGATTACAGCCACTGCTCCTGTGTTGTGGATGATTGATTGATAAATAAAACGCTGATTGGCCAGTAGCCTGGGAAGTATAGGTGGGACAAAGAGAGAAGAAAGGTCTGGGAAGGGGAAGGCTGAGAGGAGGAGATGCCAGCCTGCCATCCAGGGACCAGCATGTAAAGGCAGCAGGTAAAGCCACGGAACATGTGGTGACATATAGATTAACAGAAATGGGCTGAGTTTAAGTGTAAGAGCTAAACAGTAAGTAGGCCTGAGCTAATGGCTGAGCAGTTCAATTAATGTGAGCTTCTGAATGATTATTTTATAAGCAGTTGTGGGGTCCATGGGGCTGGGCAGGACTGAAGAAAACTCCAGCTACACTCCTGGATCCAGAATTGTGTGCTTTTAGATGTTCTTTTAAAAATGAGTATACAGCCGGGCGGTGGTGGCACACGCCTTTAATCCCAGCACTCGGGAGGCAGAGCCAGGCGGATCTCTGTGAGTTCGAGGCCAGCCTGGGCTACCAAGTGAGTTCCAGGAAAGGTGCAAAGCTACACAGAGAAACCCTGTCTCGAAAAACCAAAAAAAAAAAAAAAAAATGAGTATACAAAGTATTAGGTTTCATTATGGCATTTTGAAACAAAATTCCACCCTACATAATCTCCCCCATTCCCTTTACTCCCCTTGTATTATCCCCACACCCTCTCTGCTTTCTTGTCTTATGTGCTCTATTCCTCTTCTCCTCTTCCTAAATACCTCTTTCCACCCTATGGTCTCCTTTCTAGCTCCATAGCATATATTCACATTGGTAACCATTTATACAAGTCTACTCATTAATAGGTATCATCTGCATATGAAATAAAATGTAACTTTTGTCTTTCAGAGTCTAGATCACTCCACTTAATATTTTTCAGATTCATCTATTTTCTTGACATTTTCCTAATTTTGTTTTTCACTACAACTGAGTAAATTAGTAGTCTTAAGGGGTATTCTTCTAAGAATTGTATCATGATATGAATTAGATTAAAATATGAATTAGTGCCTGGTGTGGATGCTCATGCCTCTACTCTCAGTACTGAATGGCCTGAGACAGGAAGCTTACCGTGACTGAGGCTAGCTTTAGCTACATAATTCCAGGCTAGCTTGGACTACAGAATCCGACCTTATCTCAAACAAATAAAGAACAACAAAGCCTGGCATGGTAGAAACAACTGCAATCTCAGCACTCAGGAGGTGAATAGAGGAGTATTAAGGGTTGAAAGCCACCCTTGCTTACATACAGAGTTTTTGGTCAGCCTGGACTACATGAGACTCTGTTTCAATAAAGCAAACTTTAATTAGTTAATCAAATAGAAATGAGCATCCCTGCTCTACTACTTAGAATACTCAATACCAAACAGACAGATAGCTATCTTCTTTTTTTCCTTTTCACTTTTAAAATGTCAATGTAATCACACTGGTAGAATTTTACTGGAGAGGGAATGCAAATCGTAACTGTTATCACTACTCATTATTAGCATGTATGTATATGACAGGCTCCTTCTAGAATTTTATAAACATTGCCATGTTTAATGGTAGCCATTCTTCCACTACTAGAAGCATTAATCACATTTTCAGGTGAGAAAAATAAGGTTTACAGAAACTTCTGTCAGGTGTGGTGGTGCATACCTGTAATCTCACCATTTGAGAGGCTGAGGCAGGATGATCATGAATCCCAGGCCGGCTTTGGCTATATGGTAAGTCTGCCTGAAAGTGAAACAATAGGGCTTGTGATGTAGTTCAGTAGGGTGAGTACTTGCCTAGCATGCACAATGAAACCCTAGTTTTGATCACCGTCACTGCATAATGTGGACACAGTAGCACACAGCTGTAATCCAAGTACTCAGAACACGGAGGCAGGAGGTTCAGTTCAGTGTCATCCTTGGCCACAGAAAATTTCTCAGACTCAGTGGTTACAGATGTTTGTCACTTAGCTTGACTAGCAGAGTTGGATCCTAGAAACCCACACAGTGGAAGAGAACTGAGTTCCATAGGTGTCCTCCATAAACCTGTGACATATACATATATGTACACACAATAAGTAGATGTAATTATAACAATAACAACAATAATAATGGAAAGTCTGAGGCCAGCCTGGTCTACATGAGAGCGTATCTCAAAACCAAGGCCTGTGAGATAGTTCAGTGACTTTAAGGCACATGCCACCAAGCTTGATGACATGAGTTCAGTCCCTGGAACTCAAAGGACAGAGAAAAAGAACAGACTCTCACAAGTTTCCTTTGACTTGTAGATGCACGCTGCAGCATGTATGCATCCTGCTCCGCAAGCACTTCTAGCCCACACAAAAAAAGCACTACTTTAAATAAAGCCAAATTGTAACACGACTTATGACTTCGCCTTTCTTCTCAGATCCCTGTCAGGTCCGAATGTCAGTAACCGCCCCCTCTTCCATTTAATATTGAAAGCTAATCACTAAGGGGTTGGTATTAAAAAGTGGGGCATTTGGGAAGTTAAAAATAAATAATAAATCTAAAATTTATTTACAAAATTAGTAAGAGGAAGTAGACAAGCAAAAACCATACCAAAATCTCTGGAGGCAGAGCGAGGGGGTAAAACAAGTAGTAAGTTCCAGGTCAGCTTGGTTTTGCATAAGGAGATCCTGTCTCAAAATATCAAGTCAAAACAACAAAATAAAATGAACTAGCAGACTAAGTAACTTTTGCCTAAGATCAGTTTAGCTAGTGAAACAAACCTGTGGTGTGTGGAAGGAATGATTGTGTTCCATGTCTGACTGTATAGCCCATAATTGCAGCCAGGGGATCTTATAGGAAATGTTGCTAGATTTCAGTCCTATGAAATAAAGCATAAATAAGAACACTGCTAATGCCTTTACCTTTCTTTTGATTTCTGTGGAAAATTAGCTGGCTCATAGGCAATAGCTTTCTTAGCTAAGCATATTTATTTCATGCTCTGATCTGAATGTTAGTACCTTTTCCACCTTCCAGTCAAGTTGTGAAAGTTAATCAGAAAGATGTGGTTGAAAGGATGGAGCCTTCATGAATGGAATTAGTGCCCTTATAAAAGAGGCCCCAGGCAGCTGTCTTTTCTCAGCCATGTGAGGACACTCGATGGTATCATCTATAATGCCGAGTCTTCACATGACCTACAGTCTGTGTTCTGGAGCTTAATCTTTCTTAGATGTCCTGCTCTCTAGAATTGTGACCTGTGAATTTCTATTGTTTAGAAATAATAAGTATTAATCAAAGACAGTGGTCCTCAATCTTACTAATGTTTCAACCCTTTAATACGGTTCCTCATATTGTGGTGAACCCCCACCATAAAATTTTCATTGATAATTCATAATTGTATTTTTCTACTGTTATGAATGATATGTAAATATCTGATTTGCACGATATCTGATATGTGACTCCCCAAAGGGGTCATGACCCACAGATTGAGAACCACTGAACTAAGATGATTTATTAGAGCAACACAATTAGGCTGAGACACTACATTTATAGTCAGGCTGCTGTTAGCTGTGTATAATAGCATGTGCTTACTTTGACATCATTTCACCCACAGTATTTCATTTCACCAAATGAAACTCTTAGTTTTCAGCAATTAAAAACAATTACTAATTAGGAAATTAGAATTAGATTCTTCCTGCTCAGGAATACTAATATTGTTGCTTCAGTACTATTACAGTGAAGCATGGCAGTGCACATCTGTAATCCTAGAACTTGAGAGCTGAGGCAGGAGCATCACTGGGAGTTTAAAGTCAACTAAGGCTACAAAGTGAGACTCTGTTCGAAACAAAAATCACCACCACAAAAAGTAGAAGAGTGAAGAGTTTTAACTTTCAGGTTTTAGTCTATAGAATATTAAAAAAATATAATTTCAATGAAAGGTTTTTGTCCTTCTTTTATTTGGTACAAATATAAACTATCAGACAGAATAGAGACAGGCACAATTTACTAAAATTTCCAGAGAATACAATGTTACAGTCCAATTTTCTCTGCCTGATGAACTCTACATTACAGATGAGATCAATCATTACAAAGAGGTTGTTTTAAGCACATTAAATACATTCAAGAACCAATGTCTATAAGCAAAATGCTTGAAACTGACATTTCCTTTTATTTATTTAATACAGAGTCTCTTTCAACATGAAATTCAGTTGCTAATGGAAACAATATTGTTTCAGTGAAAGAACCATTATGGATCATCTCCTTCAGGATAGAGTAGTAAAACGAAGGGCTATAGACATCCAGTGACTTCCCTTCTTATGAAGCCTGTTTGTAAAGTTACTTTAAGTAATGCCATTTTACTGCCTGGTGGTGGCATATGCCTGTAGTCTCAGTACTAAGAGGCAGAGACAAAGGCCTTGTGATAAAGTCAAGGCCTCCTAGATCCTGTCTCAATGTCTGTCCTCCTAAAATGTGGTATACTGGAACATTATAAATTCTTTTCCATATACTGGAATTTTGAGAATGGCCATGTAAATATGCTGCATAGTTATATATCCCTATGGCACTGTCATAGTTCATGCCTTAGAGAAGGATGGAATGAGAGGTTCAGCACCCAAAGTTGTCTTCTGACCTCTACAAGAGTGCCAGTTCATGCATACTCTCACACACAAATATGTACACACATAAATAAGTAAATATCCAATTAAGACGAGAGAGAGGCAGAGACTCGCAGATCAACCAACAAATAGGGAAAAGGAAAGTGGCCGAGCTTCAAACAGGTGGGACAACGGAGGAAATAATTCCCAGAAGAACATGTAGTCAATACTTTACAAAACACAGGAGTGGGAGAAAATCTTTGCCAGTTCCATGTTAAACAGACCAGTATGCAGAATAGACAGATAGTTAACAAGCAAAGACGGGACTAGAGAGATGGCTCAACAGTTCACAGCACTTGCTGCTCTTCCAGAGAACCCGAGTTTGGATGCCAGTACTTTTTAGCAGGCAACTCACAATCATTTGTAACTTCAGATTCAAGGGGCTGAGGCATTTCCTTCCAGGGCCCCTGCATTCATGCGCATGTCCTCACCGTAGACACGCATAGCCACATGTAATTAAAAATCATAAAATTTGATCTTAAAAAATCCCAAAGAATCAAGAAAATAAACTGTAGACAAATTTCTAAATGGTCTTATTAAATAAAAAACATGGAGCCAAATATAGGGATGAAAGCCTTAGATCAGGGAAATAGGGAAAGCCACCAGCCAATCTTACCTCACCAACTCTTCAGCTTCCAAATGCGAGTTACTTCCTGTCTACCCACGCACATATGCCTTGCTGTTCTGCCATCTGATTTGCTCTCTCCATTCAACTGCATCACTTCCTCTTCCTACACAGATCTGTCACTTCCTGTCTGTCTGTATAGACTTCTAGACCTCCATGGTTAACTAGTTTTGGAATTTAAAGTGTGTGCCACCACACCTGGCTCTGTTTCCAGTGTGGCCTTGAACACACAGAGATCCTGCCTGCCAAGTGATAGGATTAAAGGCATGTGCTAACATTGTATGACTTCTGTGTTGTGTCTGGCTTTTTCCTCTGATCTCCAGGCAAGCTTTATTTATTAAAGCAGAAATAAAATATTACCACATTTCAGCATAAATAAAATATCACCACAATAAACAACCCAATTAAGAAATTGGCTATGGATGTTACCAGAATTCTTTTTTTTTTCTTGGCAACAGGGTTTCTCTGTGTAACCTTAGCTGTCCTGGAACTCACTCTGGAGACCAGGCTGTTCTAGAACTCACAGAGATCCACCTACTTCTCTCTCCCAAGTGCTAGGATTACAGAGTTCTTAAAAGAAGACATAAAAATCACTAAGAAATATCTTGAAAAACATTCAACATCCTTTGTAATCAGGGAAATGCAAATTAAAAGTACTTTGAGATTTCATCTTAACTCCAATTAGAGTGGCCAAGGTCAATAAAACAACCCACAACAAATGCTGGAAGAGGTGTGGGAAAAGGGAATCCTCATTGACTGTTGGTAGGATTGCAAACTGGTTCAGGCACTCTGGAAATGAGTGTGTAGAATTCTCAAAAACCTGAAACTAAAATCTGTCATATGACTCAGCTATATCATTCCTCAGCATGTGTTCAAAAGTGCTGATATCTTTCGACAGAGATACTTGCTCAGCCATGTTCATTGCTGCACTAGTCACAAAAGCTAGGAAATGAAAACAACCCAATTGTCCTTCAACTGATGAATGGATGATAAAAATGTGGTACATACACTACAGAGTTCTATTCAGTTATATAGAAAAAATGAAATTTGCAGTTAAAGGATGAAACTGAAAAATATTGTACTGAGCAGGTAACACTTGGTAACCCAGATCCAGATATACAGATGCTCCATGTTCTCTCTCATCTGTAGATCCTAGCTCTGAAGGATTCACATAAACTAGGAAAGCAGAAAGAGAGCGTGGGGTGAGGGGAGAAAGGAGCTCTAGATGAGGGTTGGGTGGGCAGTAGGACACTGATGCTGTGAAGGACAAAAGAGAAAAACTTGGAGGGAGGACATTAGAGAGGAGAGTAAGAGAGTAACACCGGGAGGGAGAGACTGAAGAATGGGATTTCTTAAAGAAGGCACTAAGGATGGTTGTAAAGGACATAGGGAAATATATTATTTTATAAGATCACAAAAATACATATATAACATGTATTTACTCCAGACTACTGAGGAATTATACACACACACACACACACACACACACACACGTAACTATAAAGTAAATTGAATGTAATTAAGCCACAAGAGATGATAATGCTCCATACACTATCTAACAAATCCCCCGTGCCAGGCATGGGAAACCTCCCTCTGAGTCATTGGGTAGAGGTGTCTGAGAGAGTGTGTGCATGTGTCCGTCTGCTATGTGTACGCCTTGTGGCTCTAGAGGCCAGAAAAAGGCACCAGATCTCCTAGAACTGGAGTTACAGAGGGTTGTGAGCCACCATATGGGTGCTCAGAATTAAACCTGGATCCTCTGGAAGAGCAGCCAGTGCTCTTAACCACTGAGCCACCTCTTCAGCTCCCCATGTACGGCATTCTTTAAATAAAATAAAATAAAAATTTAAAAAGGCAGTAAGTCAGGAAAAGTGCTGTCCTACTTAAGTCTGCATTGTTGCAGTGAAACATCATGAGCAAAAGCATCTTGGGAAGGAAAGGATTTATTTCAGCTTACACTTCTGCATCACAGTCGATCACGGAGGGAACTCAAGGCAGGAAACTGGAGGCAAGAACTGGAGCAGAGACCACCGAGGAGAACTGCTTACTGGCTTGCTCCCCATGCCTGGCTCAGCCTGCTTTGTTATATCACCCAGGACAATCTGCCCAGTTGGCCTAGGCCTCCCACATCAATGATTAATCAAGAAAATGTCCCCACAGACTTGCCTACAGTCCAACTTGATGGGAGCATTTTCTCAACTGAAGTTCTTTCCTAACAACCCTGGCTTGTGCCAAACTGACAGAAAAACTAACCAACTCACAAAGGAAATGCAAAATGCAAGCTTTAAGGACCTGACCCAAGGTCAGTGGGAGCAAGGTAGCTCCAAGGCAAGCTGAGGAGTACCACAGGCAATAAAGGGACAGTTGATGGTTGGTTCGGGTTGAGACGGCATGCCTGCAGATACACCAAACCATGCAAAGATCTTTTCTTTGCGCTATCCTTTGACTCTGCTCTTCACTAATGACTGCAAGGTATTGCATGAATTTCCTAGGGAGGTGGAGTAAATTATTCACCTTGTTTAAAGAAATTCAGAGTCTGCAAAGAGGTCCCTAGTCCGGTCATTGTCCCACGCAATGGGAAGGCTTAATTTGCTTTCCTTCTTTACTTCTTACTCACTTACTTTCTCTTTGAATATATAAAATCCTCTCCTGTTTGTTTCGTGCAAAGCCAGGACTTTTCTCTTGGTCAAATCTGAGCCAAGTGTCTGGCATGTGGTCCTTTTCTGTAATCCCAGCCCAGGGGAAGCCAGCTAGGCAATACCCTGTTTCAAATACTAAACTGAAAGCAAGCAGTCTGGGAGACAAAATCATGTTGTACCTGAGGGTGATTCCAATCTCTCTTCAACCACACTATGCATTTTTAGGTGGTTCTAGCTATCAAATCCAGGGCACCATGTGTTCTAGGCAAGCACTCTACCAACTAAACTAAATTACCTGCCTCTCTCTTTAAAACCTTGAGGGAAGCAGGTGCTGCTCACTAGATGGATAGCAACACTGGAATAGTGTAAACTTCAAAAAATTGTTGAGGAGAGAAGGTAGGTAAAGATTGCTAAGGGTTGGCAGTACTTCCTTTGTTTTCTTATTTGTGAACACAGGAGCAATACTATGCTGGATCACAGGCTCCTAATATTCTAGACAATCACTCCAACATTGAGTTCCATCCCAGGTATTCGGGACTTCCTTTAAGTGCCAAAGTGATGCCCAGCCTTTCCTAGCTTCCAGCAACATGATTACATGTTGGAGTTTTCCAAGGCACGTATGGATGTGCAAGTCTAGAATAGCTCAATTCTTGCCTAGAATTCTTTTAATCTGGCTTGCATATTTAAAATAGTACAGTAATGTTTAAAATAGTAACAGAAATGTTTTAGAATTCTAAAGTCTGTCCCTTGTCTTATTTTTCACTTTGAATTAGCTAAGTATTTTTCAAAAATAAATCAATACCTCCTGTAGCTTGAGTTTTCCTGCCTGGCCCACAGTCAGGACAAATCTCTCTTACCCGCCAGTCCCACAGCCGCTCAGACCCAACCAAGTAAACACACAGAGACTTATATTGCTTATAAACTGTATGGCCGTGGCAGGCTTCTTGCTAACTCTTCTTATATCTTAAATTAACCCATTTCTATTAATCTATAAGTTGCCACGTGGCTCGTGGCTTACCGATATCTTAACATGTTGCTTCTCATCACAGCGGCAGTTGGCAGTGTCTCTCTGCCTCAGCCTTCCACTTCCCAGAATTCTCTTCTCTGCTTGTCCCGCCTATACTTCCTGCCTGGCTACTGGCCAATCAGTATTTTATTTATACAGAGTGATATCCACAGCAACCTCCCTTAGTATTTTATTAATGTGTTTTGGGAAAGAGGGTTTCACTTAGCCTAGGCTAGCTTCAAGCTTGCTCTGTGGCCAAGGATGACCTTGAACTTCTGATCTTTCTGCTTTCACCTTTGGAGGGATGAGTATTGCAGGCATGCACCAGCACAGATAGTTTTATGTGGTGGTGGGTTTTGAACCCAGGGCTTTGTGCATGCTAGGCAAGTACACTACCAACTGACCTCCATTTTTAGCCCTAAGCCTGATGCTTGTGGAGTAAAGAAAGTCCTCTGAAAGTTTGGAAGTGCTCAGCATCTAGAAAAATGGGCTTATTGAATGCTTATTCATAGTACTGTAATTTTCCAAATGTCTTATAGAATTTTATTTATAATTAGTAATGTAAGTTTTTTCTGAAGAGAAAATTGATACATATTTATAACATTCATGAAAGCACAAATTATTATATAAATTCAAAATATGCACAATTATTAGTAGCTTTTCTAATTATTTAAAAATTTTATTAAGTGATAGTTTCCTATTTATAATTTCTGTTTTCAGTTATTTCTATTCAATTATTAAATATAAATTAACCACAATGGTTGGATTCTCCATGGCAACTAAATGTTTGCCTGTCAACAAACCAAAAATCAACATTTTCAATCTCAACTGGAGCACAATTTTTTCCCAGTGATCTCTAAGATACATCATTTCACCTATAGTCCTGAGGCTTGGTACATATCCCCTGAAAGGGCTGTGGTTCTGTCCTATGTAATAACTAGATCTTTTCTGAAAAACACTTCCTTTTTCTATGTAGCCCCAGCACCCTGCCAGATCATTCGGTGACATTTCATTCTGTAAGAAATGAGTTTTCACGTTCTATGCAGATTCTGGCAACATGTGAGAACATGACATAACCATACACAATACATCTATGATACAAGGTGGAGGCTGGTGCTTATGCTTGGCACTCATGTCCTGTCTGCTTCAGAGAGCTATTTTCTTATCATTGCTTGGGTTCTGATATCTTATCTGGGAAGCTATGAGATACATAATCATGATTCATGTTTTAAATTAATTCCAAGTAAACAAAAATAGCTGAATTGAAAAAATCAATTGAATTTCTGCTTGGTTTATTTTTTTCAACCTTCAATTATTCAGGGTCATAGGTTTGTTTGAACTTCAAAAGTGGTTGTTGCACTTGCTCTAGGATCTTCTTGGAAAGGCTCACACACAAAAAGAATTATTTCTCCTTTTCTGAAACCAAACACAAATGATCACGTATGTAAAACAACATACAAAATACTAGGACATTCCATAGATTTTTCTACTGCTGCTTCTACTCCAGCCCCCACATCCCCTTATATATTTCAGCTAAACCAGGTCATTTCCCAAATATACTTGCATATCTACATCATCAGCTTTTGGAGGTGGAAAAGTGTGTGTTTAGGACAGTCAGAACATTTTTGCAGTGCTAAGTCTCAAACTCAGGGTCTAATACATGCTGCTTTCCCCAGAATTTAACTTTTGTCTCAGTAACTTATTATCTCTGTGACTTTGGGAAAGTCACCTTGTGACTTTTTGAAGAAGATTGTGTTGAGTTGTCTGACAGAACTTTACAGGATTTGAAGCCTGTTCGAACTTCAAAAGTGGTTGTTGCACTTGCTCTAGGATCTTCTTGGAAAGGCTCACACACAAAAAGAATTATTTCTCCTTTTCTGAAACCAAACACAAATGATCACGTATGTAAAACAACATACAAAATATTGTGTGTTGGCACAGGAGTGGTGTGGGCTTGTAACCCCAGAATTCAGGGGATTTAGGATCACCATAAATTCAAGGACAGTCTAGTGTACATACTGTTTTTTCAGGCCAGCCAGGGCTACATAATGAGACCCTGTCATGCAACAGAAAACAAAATGTAGGATTTGATTATGCTTTTTACAGCAAATATTAACTCATCTATTCTCACTAAACTATGAAGTCTTTTTTTTTTAAAGGCAGAGTCCCATGTAGACAAGGGTGTTTTTGAACTCCCTATGTAGTCGAAGAACTTCTGCTCCTTCTGCCTGAGTGCTGGGATTGTAGTCATGTGTTATCACCTGGTTTATGAGTTTCTGGGGGCTTAAGGGCTTTGTGTGTGCTAGGCAAGCACTCTACCAACTGAGCTACATCTGCAGCCCTAAACCATGAAATCTTTAAGACTCTCCTTTTGTGTATTTGCAGCACGGGCAATAAAAGTCTGTTACATTTAAGTAGACCAATAACTGGCTTTAGGGCTCGTGTCCCCATTCTTTATTATGTGACACATCTATCTTCTCTTCACATTATCTGCCTTACCCTGCACACTCCCAGTGTGTTTATGGTTTCTTTTCTTTTCTTTTTTAATTTTTGCAGTGGTGGGCGTGGAACCCAGAGCCTGAACCATGGTAGGCAAGCACTCTATCCTGCGTCTACGTTCCCAGCTTGTTCTTTTAAATATGGATGAGTGAAGCTGGAGAGCTGGCTCAGAGGTTAAGAATACTTGCTCCTCTTCCAGAGCACCTATGTTCACTTCCCAGCATCCACATTATTTGGCTCACAGCCTCCTGTAACCACAGTTCCAGTTTAACCCTAACCATACACCTCTAATTCTTCCAAGGGCATGAGAAGACACATGGCACACACTTCCACAGACACAGACACCAATATATACCAAACAAAAAGAAACAAATCAGAAAAACATTTCGAAATATGGAGAATTTCACTCGGTGTGGTGGTGCATACCCTTAATCCCAGTACTAAAGAGGCAGAAGCAGGTGGATTTCTGTGATTTCAAGGCCAGCCTGGTCTATAGAGTGAGTACCAGGACAACAAGGGCTATACACAGAAACCCTGTCACAAAAACCCAAACCAAACAAACTTACAACCCCCTAAAGCCCCCAAAATTAAAGAAAAATATGGAGAATTAAACTCATCAAATCAAATTTCTACCATTGAGTATGGGAATGATCAATATAAGACTGGGAGTAACAGCTTCCTCCCTCTTTTTTTTTTTTTTTTTTTTTTTGTGGCAGAGAGGGGAATATCCCAGGTTGGCATTGAACTCTTCAGTTAATAACCTGTTTAATTTTTGTTTGCTCAGGACCTATTTACCGTTGTGATGTTTTTGTTTTGCTTTGGTTTTTGTTGTTGTTTGTTTTGTTTTCAAGACAGGTTTCTCTCTGCATCCCTTGTTGTCCTGGAACTCACTCTGTAGACCAGGCTGGCCTTGAACACAGAGATTCACCTGCCTCTGCCTCCCAAGTTCTGGGATTAAAGCCGTGTGCCACTACCACCTGGCTGACCATTATGATTTTAATATGAAGCAATTTGGGTTCTAGTTGAGTTTTCAGTGAGCAAGTAGCATTATTAGAATTATTTTTGTGCTCTTGGGTTATCTATGAACCATTAACCATGTGAAATCATAGGGCTGTATGACTAGAATTTTCTCATACCAAGATGGTCTTTGATGGGGTGATTCAAGAAACTTAATATGGACCATCTTTGTGGTAGTGTGAAAGAAAATGGCCCCCAAAGGGTGTGTCACTATTAGGAAGTGTGGCTTTGTTGGAGTAGGTGTGGCCTTGTTGGAGGAAGTGTGTTTCTGTGGAGGTGGGCTTTGAGGTCTCATATATGTTCAAGCCATACCCGGTACCTGACTTCACTTCCTTTTTTCTTTCTCATGATGTAGAACTCTCAGCTCCTTCTCCAGCATCATGTCTGCTTGCACACTGCCATGCTCCCCACCATGACAATAATAGACTAAACCTCTGAAACTGTAAGCCAGCCCCAATTAAATGTTTTCCTTATAAGTGTTGCCGTGGTCATGGTGCCTCTTCACAGCAATAGAAACCCTAACTAAGGCAATCTTCCTTTTCAGTTTTTTACATTTTTGGTTGTGATCCTAGTCTTTAAGGGCAGAGAAATCTCTCCAGGTGCTTTTCAGTTTTTTGATCATCAAAATGAGTCCCTTTTCCAGCAGGCATTGTGGCACCTGTCTGTAATCCTTGTGGTGAGGAGATGGCCAGTTACAAGCCAAACTAGGTTACATAGAGACCCTTTTCTGAAATCATGTCAAAGAAAAGAACAACAAAAATTATAAAAAAAAGTTTTAAAAACTAACCTTCACATAACTATCAGAGTACTAGAAAGAAAGCAGGCATTACTTACGTGATTATAGCTTAAAAACTGAGTGATAGCCACTGTTAATCTTCTTTACGTTAACAGGAAAAGCTCTCCTGCAAAAAATTTAAGTACTTTCCTAGCATTCCTGAGGTCTAGGATTTCATCTCCAGCATCCATGCCTCTTAAAAAAAAATGACAACTCATAAATACTAATAGTGTTACTTATGTTGATCAGTTACCGTAACAGTTTTTACAAGAGAGATGTTTTGATCTAAGAGTGGTAAACTAAACTAAAATTAGACAAAGTATTGTTAGTAAATTTTTTTCCTTTTCCCTTATAATTGTTTTATCTCACTTCAGACATCTGTTCCCAGAGACTGTTGACTTTCCTCTATGACCTCCTCTTTAAATTAGGGAGACAGATAAGCAGTTGTCTTGCAAGTATAAGATCATTGGCATTTCAAAAGTGACAGAAACAAATGGTGAGTGTTCTTTGTCACTTGCAAACTATAAATTGAGTAAGATGACAACTCTTTCCTTTTTATAATACGTTTTAAGAAGGACTTTTGAAATATTTTATTGCCTTTTCTGATTACGCAGCAACATACGGTCCTTGTATAGAACTGGTAGCATGACAGTATCGAAAGGAAAATAAAAATCTCAACACCCAGAGATAACTGTTGCACTGTGATGTCTTTTTTTTACACCTTTTAAATGTGCATACAATAGTTTTAAAATATAATTGGGGTCTTATGATCGAGAATATATAGAAAGAAAGAAAGAAAGAAAGAAAGAAAGAAGAAAGAAAGAAAGAAAGAAAGAAAGAAAGAAAGATAGATAGATATTTTAGAGTATGGTGTTGTGCTGCACAACTCTAGCTCCAGTACTTGGGAGATGGAGGCAGGAGGATCAGGAGTTCAAGGCTTGCCTCAGCTACGTAAAGAGTTGAGGTCAGCCTGGGCTACATGAGACCCTGTGTCAATGTTTCCTCACATTTGAAACATTTTTGAGTCTGTGTCATGTATTACATGCTCAACTCAAATCACTATGTAGCCAGGGATGACCCTTCTGCTTCCAACTCCCAAGTGCTGGGATTGCAGACATCAGCTATGACACCTGGTTTATTTAGTGCTGAGGATCAAACCCAGGGTTTCCTGCGTGCTGTGTAAGGCCCCTACCAACTGAATCACATGCCCACCCTTGAAACATTATGTGGCATTAGATGCTGTAAAACATCAATTTAAGTTGCCATACATCATTATGATATGTGGATATCCCATGGACTGAATATTTAAAGCATTTTTTGATTCAAAACCTACCTTAAAATATCTGTGCTAACTCCTTTGTCTGAATTGTTCATTATTTTTGCTAGAGTAAAATCCTAGAGAGAAACTTACTAGTTCTAACTGTGTGATTAACAAACTATGACAAGAATATATTTTTTTGGCTGGGTGGTGGTGGCACACATCTTTGATTCCAGGACTGGGCAGGCAGAAGCAGGTGGATCTCTGAGTTTGAGACCAGCCTGGTCTACACAGTGAATGCTAGGACAGAGAAACCCTGTCTGGAACAAACAAACAAACAAACAAACAAACAAAAATAGAATTTAAGTTTTCTTAAATTTATATATAGTTAAAAATATACAACTAATGTATGTATGTATGTATTTATGTATCTATCTGTCTATCTATCTATCTATCTATCTATCTTACTTTTTTGAGACAGGATATCACTTTGTAGCCCTGGCTTGCCTGGGATTCATTGTGTAGCTCAGGATGGCCTCGAACTTACAGTGATCCTGCTCCTTTAACTTCCCTAGTGTTGGGATTACAGGTGTCTGCCCCCAAGCGCAGCCTTAGAAAAATCTAGACAATTAAAATTTTCTTGGTACCAATTTGTTCATTTATTAGCTATTCATTTAACTATATCCCAATTAATTATCTAAAAGTCTCCATTGACAAAATGGTACACATCACTGGTGTTTTAAAATATTTAACCTTGGGCTGGAGAGATGGCTCAGCCGTTAAAGGCTAGGCTCACAACCAAAACTATAATATGTTTAACCTGTTTTTCTGAATGTTTCTTCTAACAATAGTTCAAAGAAGCTTAAGGTATCATTAAAGCTTACCTCAGCCATAGCAGTCCAGTGAGGTGTTGGATTGCAGTCCAGGTAATGTCATTTTTGTTCCTTAACAAAATGAAGTATGCCTACACGTTCACAGAGAAAATGCTTGAAGAGATCATGTTCACAGGTTTTTTTCCAGGATGAATGACTGATGTAAGATTTTTCAATGCAACAGTTTCAGTATGATATATAATGTATCCACTGCTCTGACCCACTGGTTTAGTTTACACATCTCACATGTTCTTATACAATACTCTGCATGGACCCTGGTTGGTTGAGGATTTTGCTTTCTGGATTATTGTTCTTACCACATTGATTAATACCTTCTTATTTTATGTTATTATTATTATTATTATTTGTGTTTTTCTTACATACTCTCACCTTTGTAGCCTAGTCTGGCCCACAAGTCACTATGCATACCAGGCTGGCCTTAAACTCATGATAACCCTGCTGTCTCAACCCCCTTGAATGCTAGGATTATAGGAATGAGTCATCCCACCAAGAAAAGCCTTCCTATGTTATTTACTTTTTAAAATGAATCAACTAATTATTTTTTGTGTATGAGTGTTTTGAGTGCATGTATTTATATACACTGAGTTCAGGCTTCATGCCCATGGGGGTCAGAAGTAGGCTTTGGATTCCTTGGAACTGGAGTTACAGCTGGTAATAAACCACTGTGTGTGTTCTGGGAAATGAACTCAGGTTCTGTGGAAGAGCTGGAAGCAACCTTAACCATTGAGCCATGTCTCCAGTCTCAAACTGTCCTACTTTAAATTTAAGCCTTAAATATTCAAACAAAGAAAAAAAAAGATTTGAGCATTTAAAAAAACATAGCCTTTAAATTTTGGACTTGACACATGAATGTTTGTCTTTGTTCTTTTCTTTCCTCATTTCCTTTTGTGACTTCTGTGTATTTTTTCATACTTTAATTCTATCTTTCAGTTTGAATGTTTGCTGCAAATATTTTCCCAGGTTAAGGCCTGTCTCTCAGGTGTCCTTGTTTAGTATTGGCTTTTGAAGTTTATTTTTTTCCATTTTTCTACAATTCAAACCTATTGATATTTCCACATGTGATTTTTATACTTAATTCTGTTTAGATGCAGTAGGCTAGTGTGTGTGTGTGTGTGTGTGTGTGTGTGTGTGTGTGTGTGTGTGTGTGTGTGTATGTGTGTGTGTGTATGGTCTTGCTTTAGTTAGCCTTGTAATTGTGAATGCAATAGATTTGTTCCAGACCATTGCAACTATAGCTCCAGCCATACTTTGTTCATTTTAAGCATTCTTCAATCAGATTTGGCGGTGTAGGTTATTTAAATAGGAGCAGGTATAATTCCCTTTAAACAGGGCACTATGTGCAAAGAGTGATTCTTAAGTCTTTTTGCAGAGCTAAAGTTTGGACACTTGAACTGTGGAGATTTTATTGCACTGAATAGTATTCATTTTTCACTGTGTACTGTAACTCAGGGCAACACAGTTAGAACACTGAAGAATCCTATAGCACTTTCATTTCAAAGGTGACTTGACTGTAGCCTTATTTTGAATATTTAAACCAGACACCATTTTTCAAAGAGTCCTGTTTTTGGTTATCATCTGGATTACTTACTCAAATTGGGATTCCTGAGTCATCCCCCTTGTGAACATACTAAGTCATAACTCCTGGGATGAAGATCCCAGAATCCACATTCTAATACGCATCCTAGATGATTGTGGTTTACTCTAAATTCTGGGAATCTCGGATTCAGGAAGGCACAGTAGTGAAGAAATGGAATGACTGAGACGAAAGACAAAAAGCATACATGTGAGGACTTGAGGTCAAAAGACAGATCTGAAACCAGTATGGCAGACAGCAGCAGAGGCATGGACAGAATGCAAGTGTGTAGGTTGAAGGTCACCAGCCTATCTGTAAAGGGAGTGCTTTTAGCTTCATATCCTATGCCCTAAAGCAAGTGACAACTCTTCAGTTTTCTTACCTTTAAAATGAAGATGAAGGACATGTATCAGGTGTTCGAGACATGGCTCCATTGTATGGGGCTTGCCTAGCATATGCCAGGCCATGGGGTCTGTCGCCAGGACATATATGTACCAGAAGATTCTTTTCCAAAAACTTTAAACATTTATTCATCTACTGTGTATATGTGTGTGGTCAGAGTCAGTTCCCTCCAAGAGTCAGGTCTTGACTTTCACCATGTGGGTTCCAGGGATCCGACTTAGGACACCAGCCTTTGTGGCAATTATCATTCAGATCTGTTCCTGGAATTAGAAGATTAAGGGTTTATGGGTTTAGAAGCTGTGGAAGGTACATAAATTTTTTTGTTGTCACACATTCAGGAAATAGGAAATATGTCTTCTGAGCATTTTTTAGATTTTTAATTAGTATTATGTGTGCATCTCTGTATGTATGGGCACCTACATATGTGTGCCTGCATAGTCCAGAAGGTGTCAGGTCCCCTGGAGCTGGAGTTACAGGTGGTTGTAGGCAGCATTGTGGTTGCTGGGGACTGAACTTGGGGTCGTCTGGAAGGGCAGCAAACTCTTAACCATGAAGCCATCTCTCCGGCACTGCCTCCTCCTCTTTAGGATTTCAGTCTTATTTATTGCATAATTAATATATCTCAGTGCCAACAAGGGTTAGGGGATAATGAATAGATAATGAATAGATTACTCAACTGATATGCTGATCTAAAATCTAGCCCCTCCCAACATATTTAAATCAGACACATTGTTTTCAAAGAGTTCTCTTCTTGGTTATCACCTGGATTACTTATTCAAATTGGGATTCCCGAGTCTTCATAGTGTCAACAAGTGTGTGAATTTTAAATGTAGCCTCTTAGTTTTCGACTCAGAGGAACACCTGCCTCTAAACTAGCCTTCCACTTTTGTTGTGGTATTTCCTAATATTATATTACTATGGTATTACTATATATTAAAATCTTCACTCATCTTTTTTTGGGGGGCGGGGGGGGGTTGAGACAGGGTTTCTCTGTGTAGCTTTGCGCCTTTCCTGGATCTCACTCTGTAGACCAGGCTGGCCTCGAACTCTCACTATTAGGTCCAAAGTTTTCAAAGGTTTCCCACATTCCTCTCTCTACAGTCCCCTGTAACTTTTCATTTCCTCCTGTGTCTATCTTCCTTTTCTGTTCACATTTGAGTTTTCTTGAAAAATACAATGGCCTAAAATCCAGCTAGTGGTGGAAGATGTCTCAGCTAAGCTGACATATCTGGCTTTGAGTAGACTATAAAAACCATCTATCACCATGCCTGGTTTATGTGGTGGTGGGTACTGAGTACAGGCTTTGTGCATGCTAAGCAAGTAAGTATTCTACCAATAAAGCTACATCTCCAGCCCTAATTTAAACTTCTTTATTTATCCATAGACACCCCCATTTTTTTCGTTGTTGAGTATTACTTGTTTCTTCAGATTTTATCAGTGCAGAAAATGCCAAACCTTTCTCCTCCTTTTTTCTTCATTCAAGTAGCTCTGGATAATAGCACTCTGAAGTATTTTAATTGCAGTTAATGAAAGAAGATATTTGCTCGCACACATCTGAATATGTCATTGCTCATGCTGCATTTAATACAAAATACATCGGCTCACTCATCCATTCACTTGTTTAACAAGTATTTATCAATACCTTGGAATATTCTAGACATGGTGGTATTAACCTGCAGTCCTTGCACTCTGGATAGAGACACATGATGATTGCTCCATTGTTCCGAGTTAAAGATCAGCCTGTTCTACATAGCACATTCAAGGCCATTCAGGACTACATAGCTGAACCATGTATCAGACAAACAAATAAACAAGGTCCAGTGTAATATGTGAGGTAAATTTCTAAATGAGCAGATTAAGACAAGGGCCTAGGTTATAGCTCAGTGGAAGAATGTGTGCCAATCATGTGCAAGGCCCTTGGGCAACATCCCCAGCATGACCCCCAAGTGATGTATATACTGGGGGCCCTGTTCTCTTGGAGTAAAAGGATGAATGAGTGGTATAAATGAAGTAGAATAGATCTTTAGAGAAGGGAGCGATCCTCCAGGCTGAAAGCTTCCTGTAATTAGCTTCCTTCAGTAGCTGACCAAAATGACATGTCAGTTTCATGAAGCCAGCCTCCGAAACACGATTTTAAAATATTCCACCTCAATCTAGAGAAGCAATGGGATTCAGTGGTCTCAACAATGGACACAGTATCACTGGACAACAGCGACCTGTGCACCATTGCAGTGCTCAAGCCAGAAGGTCTCCTTTCTTTTGCTCAGGTTGTGGAAATGACATGAAACAGGCTTCAAGAAGAGTAACATGGACAGTTTCCAATTTTGTCCTTTAAGAAATGGCTTGTTGGCACTGAATAGAATGAAAAAAAGATAGTTCTTTTGCCATCAAAGTATAATGACCCTGTGGCCTTTCTCCTCTCTTTGTACCCTGCACTTTAGATGGTAAACAGCAATTTGAGTGGCAGTATTAAAAAGAGGTTAACTCTATGTTGCCCAGCCTGGTCATGGTGGAATCATGTTCCTGGGTCTCTGGCCTCGTGCTCACTGAAGATGAACATCTGGAAATAAAAATGGGGCCCCAACTGACAGGAGAGAGGTCGATAAAACCCTTCTAAATTTAAAAGTTATCTTTCCGTTGATCTTAAATTGCACAGGAACTTAGATTCTGTCAATAAGCAACTACCATCCTAAACTTTAAAGTTAAATTTCAAATAAACACGTATGTGTATGTACTATCAAGAATGGAACCATTGCTGTTTCTTCCCCGTAGCATAATAAAACCTTTGTTTTTAAAATAATATTAGCTGGCTGGTGGTGGTGCACACCTTTAATCCCAGCACTTGGGAGGTAGAGGCAGGCAGATCTCTGTGAGTTCGCTGCCAGCCTGGTCTACAGAGTGAGTTCCAGGACAACCAGAGCTGTTGTACAAGGAAACCCTGTCTCGAAGCCTATCCCTCCAAAAGTTATATTAGTGTATACCCAAGCTAATAAAAGTTTTTAAAAACTAAAAAGAACGACAAAAGAATGTTAAATAAAAATTGTGCTCACATCTTTTGTTTTGTTTTGTTTTGTTTTGTTTTGTTTTGTTTTTTCGAGACAAGGTTTCTCTGTGTAGCTTTGTGCCTTTCCTGGATCTTGCTCTTTAATCCTAGCACTCATAAGGTAGAGACAGGAAGATTGAAAGTTCAAGGTCATCTAAAGCTACATAGAGAGCTTTAGGCCAGCACGAGATTGTGTCAAAAACAGAACCCTAAAACATAAAGACTGAAACAGTGTTAAATTACAGAACTTAATTCTGAACTTTAATTTTTTATTTATTATTATTATTATTATTATTATTATTATTATTATTATTATTAGTGTGTGGGGGGAGATGTGGAAACGGAGGTGCCTGTATGATACATTGAGCATGTGGAAGTCAGAGGTGTACTTTGTGAAGTCAGTTCTCTCCTTCCAGCTTTATGTGGGACCCAGGGATCAAACTCAAGTCCTCAGGCTTACAAGCAAGTGCTTTATCCATTGTGCCATCCTGTTGGCTCTTGTCTGACATGGTGGTATGAAACTGTATTAAGTTTAGTAGATTTAGCAAACTCAAATATTGAAGGAGGAGTACACTCACTGAGTGCAGCGATTGTCACACAAACGTGAAAACCCAAATCCAGATTCTCAGCGTCCACGGCAGATCAGAAAGTGACGGTTTGGTTCTGTCATCCCAGCACTGGAAAGCACAGACAAGTGGATCCTCGAATTCACTGTTCAGCCAGCATAGCTAATTTGTGAGCTCCATGTTCACTGCGAGATTCTGCCTCAAAAAAATAAGGTGGAGGATAACTCATTCAACCTCAGGCCTCCACACATATGTACATGCATATATATATATACATATATATATATATATATATATATATAAACAAAATTACTGATGGCCACTTAAACTTGAATTTGAGAAAAATAAGAACGAAATAATTGTTTATTATGATTTTTGCATCTCAACCTTAGAGAATATTGCTTTATTATATAATAATCCAACAGACTGGCTGATTTTTAGGGGATAGCTTTGCTTTTAGTATGCATCACCACAGAGGTAGTTTTAATAGTTTCTTATTTAGACATTTACAAATCTGATATTTATAAAGTTCTTTAAAGTAGCATTTTAAAAATAGCTGTAGCCAGGTGGTGGTGGCACATGCCTTTAATCCCAGCACTCAGGAGGCTGAGGCTGGCGGATCTCCATGAGTTCGAGGCCAGCCTGGGCTACAGAGTGAGTTCCAGGAAAGGTACAAAGCTACACAGAGAAACCCTGTCTCAAAAACAAAAACAAAAACCGAAAAACAAACAAACAACAACAACAAAAACAAAAAACCCAAAACCAAAACCAAAAATACCTGTAGTTTTATTTTTATTTGAAACATCTGAGCTGTGCTTTCAGGATCCATACAGCCCTATTTTATTTATTTACATTTGAGACAGGTTCTTATTATGTAGGCCTGGTGGTACTGGAACTTACTATGTGGACTAAGCTGGCCTGTACTCACAGAGATCAGCCTGCTTCTGCCTCCACAGTGCTGAGACTATGTGGTTGCATACCACCCCATATAGTTTAATAGTCAACCAAGTAGGTAGCTAAGTTGTACATGTCTTACCAACAGTTTAGTGGTTATTTCTTTATAATTGTTTTAAAAGTATTTTATTTCATGTGTATTTTACTTACATGGATTTAAGTGTGCCAAACATGCAAAGGTCAGAAAGGGGGGTCAAATCTCCCTGGAACCGTAGATGCAGGTGGTTACAAGCTGACACACGAGTGCTAGGAACTGAACCTAGTGCTCTCTCTTTTTTTTGTTTTTTCAAGACAGGGTTTCTCTGTGTTGCCCTGACAATCCTGGAACTAGCTCTGTAGATCAGGCTGGCCTCAAACTCACAGAGATCCACCTGCCTCTGCCTCTCAAGTGCTGGGATTAAAGGCGTGTGCCACCACTACCTGGCTCCAACTGTTTCTTTAAAATTTGTTTTTAAAATTATATTTATCTCTGCGTGTGTTTGCTTTCCATAACACACATGTGGAGGTCAGAGGACACCTTGTAGGAGTCAGTTCTCCCTTCCTACCATGTGGGTCCCTTGGGCCAAACTCAGGTCTTCACACTTGGCAGCGAGGGCCTTTGTTTAGTAAGCCACCTCTCACGTACTTAACATTAAGTTATTAGAGCCTAAAGTCATCAATCTTTAACTTTTTGGAGTACCTTTATAGTTCATAAAAAGAAGAAAAAATGATGCAGCATGCACTATTCCATATGACCCATGAGCATTAGACTGTATAATGTGCTGCAAGTTGTATTTCATCTTCCTCGTTTCCCATTTGATCCTAAAAGCTAATCTACTCATCCACTCTTGTTTGTACTTAGTTTGTGTTGATTGCTAAGTGCCGTAGTATCACATCTAAAATGGGACATGGTCTTTCTAGCTACCTTGTGACACTTCAAACTTGCACGAAATGTGAAATATTTTCCTTCCACTACACGTTTTTACTGAATTTACATATTTCAGCGAAGTTTATCTTTTCTCATTCTCTGCATTGCTGCAGATGGAATCCAGGGCCTTGGGCATGCTAAATGGATGCACCGGTACTAAGCTGTGTCCCCAGCCTCAGCTACATAACGGCCAGCCAGAGTCATACATTAAAATATAACAAGTCTTCATCTGTCCTCAAAGCAGGGCTCACATGTTTAACATAAAAATAAAACCATAAATAATGTTGATGATCTTGAATGTGTCAAGGCCTCTTCAGATTTTTGAGTGGGTAGCAAAGATATCTCACACACACTACTTTTTTTTTTTTTTTTTTTTTCCGAGACAGGGTTTCTCTGTGTAGCTTTGCGCCTTTCCTGGAACTCACTTGGTAGCCCAGGCTGGCCTCGAGCTCACAGAGATCCGCCTGGCTCTGCCTCCCGAGTGCTGGGATTAAAGGCGTGCGCCACCACCGCCCGGCTAACACACACTACTTTTGTACAATTTCTGCAGCCATGAATTTAACATGGGACTATTGTTGCTTCTGCATCCATTTGATAATGAGCCTTAATGCTGGATCATTTCATTCCATTAAAAGAGAGAAAGCGAGAGACCTACATTTACTGGCAAAGCAAATGGCTCATAAGGTCATCCAAATGATGGAGAAAGAACAGCTCGCATCATGATATGAAACTATATTTCACTAAGGATGGAACAAAATTACAGAAGACTCTCATGTGGAGCTACTTTTTATACTTGATGGTCTGAAAGAAAGTCCCCTATGTGTCTGTAGTATCTCTCAACACTGAGGGTTTAGGGCATTCCTCATCATTAAGTGTATATAATGTGGGAAACAACAATGACAGCCCTAACTTTTTCCAGGCTTTGAAGCTGGGCATTCTATTATGTCTACTGCATTTTTTAAAACCTTAAATCTCATACATTTCTTCATAAATTTACCATACAAACATTTATATTTTTTTTAAAAAAAACATAGAATCTTTTCCAATACATATTCGTTTTGTGATAACAAATTGATCCAGGGAATTCTACCAAATAGTAAAACAGCCTAGCACAAAACAGAGATCCAGAGCTATTATCTAACACTGGCCTCTTTTCATAATTTCTGTGTATTACTGGAGAAATACATTCATCTCTCTAATCAGAGTTATTATGTTACTAGTGGTAAGTGCAATTATATGTGAAAACCCTTTGAATCATGACTATTAGGCATTTTATTCCAAAGAGCTTTCAAAATTAATGTTGTATTTTCTGTTTTTTTGGGGCATGAGCCAGGAACAAATGTAGTGTGACTACACATAAGTATTAAGAGGTTAGACATGTGTCTCTTCATTTGGTTAAAATAGTATCAAATCTGGACTTCTTTCTCCCAAAGCAAGAAACAATATTAAACATTTTTACATAAAATTTGTATATATATATATATGTATGTAAGTAGACAATCCTTATGCACTTACTATGTATTATATATATATATGTTTAATTTATATGTATACATACATATTTGTATGGAAGTAGTTGATCCTTATGCACTTACTATTACTATGTATAATGCCTATTGCTAAGCAGTTTCCACATCTTATATAATTCAGCCCTTGAAATAGCCCTACGAAGTGAATTTTATCATTAGTGCCGTAGAGAGAAAGATCAAGGCTATTTGGCTCCCCTCTCAGCTGTCATGTTTTTATGCCTTCCAATACTCTTGAAAATCTGTTGTCTATCAAGCTTTTGTTTCTAGTGGAGCACTGCTCACAGTAAATTCAATGTACATACTCCAGAAATGACTCTGGAAACAGCAGACTCTAGATAACCTCCCACACCCCTGAGGAATCTGGTTAAAGAGAAGGGATACACATGCCACTTAGTTGTGTAGCTCCTTCTAAGCACTTAAGCATAGGACTAACTAGAGAAACTTGCTTGCTTTTCATAACAAGGCGTCATGCTGACTAGAGCTTGTAATAGCAGAAAGTACACACAGAGTAGGAGCTTAGAAACAGGCATTTCAAACTCAAAAAAAAAAAAACAAAAAAACAAAAAACAAAAAAAAACTTCGAAGCCAGGTGTGGTAGCACATACTTGTAATTCTAGCATTTTTGAGGCTGAGTTCAAAGCCATTTGAATCTATAGTGTGAGACCCATTTTTTTTTTTTTTTTCGAGACAGGGTTTCTCTCTGTAGCTTTGCGCCTTTTCCGGGAACTCACTTGGTAGCCCAGGCTGGCCTCGAACTCACAGAGATCCACCTGGCTCTGCCTCCCGAGTGCTGGGATTAAAGGCGTGCGCCACCACCACCCGGCTGAGACCCAATGTTTTAAAGAGGATTTGTTTTACACTCAATATAGCATCATAGGGAATGGAATAGAAAAGCTTGAGATAAGCAGTAGATGATGGAGAATTACCTGGGTAACACTGCCACTCTGCAGTTAGATGCGACTTGCCAGTTATCCAGTGTCTTCCTCTCTCTTTGTACTTAGTTCATAATGAAAATATTCTTGTGAGGAAAATGAAGTTCCTGTTACCATGACATTTGAGAGATATTCTACTTTTTCAAAGCTATAGAACTTCTATTTATTTATTTTTATGGTGCATTGGTTTGAACCCAGGGCCCATCCCAAGACCTGAGATAATTTAATTATTAATGGCACAGTCCTCCAAAGATCAGCTCTAGGGTTGGTATAAATGATTATTTTAATAAACAATCTCTAAATTTTTTAATAAATGTTCCTTTTATTTTAGATATATGAGTGCTTTGCCTGCACATATGTATGTGCACCATGTGCATGCCGGGTGCCCATGAATAGTGTGTCAGATATTTCAGAACTGGAGACATGGATGGTTGTGTGCCTCCATGTGGGTATTGGGAACTGAACCTGGGTCCTTTGCAAGAACACCAAATGCTCTAAACTGCTGGACCATCCCTGAGGCTTAGCCATTAACTTTAGCTTGTAGGGCAATGACTGTTGAACCCCGTGTCTCATGCATACTAGGCAAGCATTTATCTAGATCCATGGCTTTTATAAAATGCCTTTGAAAGGGCAGTACATGGATATGTCATAGTTCATCATAGTTTCTTGCAGATGAGTAACACTGAGTCATTAAGACTAAGTTGGTTTGATCTATAGAGCAAGGTCCAGGACATCCAGGCCTACACAGAGAAATCATGTCTCAAAAAATTAAACAAACAAACAAACAAAAACCAAACCAAAACAAAACAAAAAAAGAGTAGGTTGGCTACAGCTCATGTTTGTAACCACATCTTCCAGGACGAAATTACACAAATTCTCCGTTTATTTCCAGCTAGGTAGAATTATTTTTCCAAAGAGTTAGTCTTTAGCTCTTTATCCTTCATATTATTATTCAGTGCTGAAGGCCAAACCTAAAGGCTCACATTCTGCCTGAACACACCTTCACAATTATTGCTTTGGCCAACACAGCCAGGAAAACATTGACCATTATCAAAAAAATAGCAGGGAAAATCAGTAATCTGTCATTCTAATTGTGGACAATCCTTCAGATGTCTCCATCTTGGGTCTATTTTTTGTAGTTCTGTTCTGTGTGTAAGGCAGGAAAAATAAACATGGAGACAATCCTAAGACAAATCATTCCAGTGATGATAGGAACAGAGCAAGGCTGTAACACGTCTTTCTGTCTTGCTTGTTCCCAAATAATGACACAGAGACCTTTTTCTTATTAATTATGAAACCTTGGCCTATAACTTAGGTTTGTTCCTACCTATCTCTTATAACTTAAATTAACCCATTTATATTAATCTATGTTCTGCCTTGTGACTGGTAGCTGTTACCTCTCCTTCTGTACATCCTGCTTGCTCTGCTTCTCCTGATGCCAATCACGTGTCTAGAATTCTCCTCTTCTTCCTTTCTTTCCCCAGAAATCCCCCCTCTACCTCCTGCCTAGCTAGTGGCCATTTAGCTTTTTATTATACCAATCATAGCAATACATCTTCACACCGTGTACAAAGTATCCCACAATATAAGGCTAGACAAAGTGGCTAACAGTAAGGCTCCTCAGACAGCACTGTGGCTGCCAGACTCTGGCACTGGTATGCTGCCAGAGTACCCATGCATGCTCAACAGTCTCTCTTCCTAAAGCCTTAGCCTTTGGCTGAAATTTGGCTCTCCTAGTCTCTTTAAATTCTTCCAGTTGAAGTGCTCTTGGTTCCTCACGTCCTCATTTAGTGGGAACTTAGTATTTCAGTATGAGTAAGGTCAGGATGCCCTTGTGGTTTTCACTTCCATTTTCCTCTTTCTTTTATGCTTATTCCTTTTCGTCTCTCTTCTTTTTCCCTCTCACCTCCCTTTCTCTTAAATATAGTATGGTATTTATTCTTCTGAGAGTTTCACACATTTATACAATGAATTTTGATCTTAGTCATCCCCCTCCTTCAACTCCTCCTAGATTCTCCTTTTCCTGTCTCCTTCATACTTGGATATCCTTTAAAAACTTGAAAAATATATATGTTTTGTCTGCATGGGTTTCTATATACCATATGCATGCTTGGTGCCCAAGGAGTCCAGAAGAGTGTATTGAGTCCCCTGGTATCAGAGTTACAGAGTTGTATGTAAGCCACCACATGGGTGCTGGGAATGGAACCTTGGTCCTCTGCAAGAGTAGCTCAGTGCTCCCAACTACTGAGCCATCTTTCCAGCCTCTTCTAACTTTCTTATCACCACCTACTTCATCAGATTCCTTTGAAACCAATTTGTCATTTTAATGGTTCCCATCTCATTACAAGATTTGAATTTACTGTGCTGCCCAGATTTGTCTCAAACTTGAGTGCTCAAGTAATCTTGACTACCAGATGCTAGGATTATGGGGCATAATTGATTTTGTGGGTTTTTTTGTGTGTGTGTGTAGTGCTGGGGGTCTAACCTAGGACCTTGTACATGCTAGGTGAGCTCTTTCCTACTGAGCTACAGTTCTGGTGCCAGAGTGTCCCTGTCTACATGTGAGGTAGCAGGTGAGCAATCTCACTTAATGAACCAGATAGCTAGTTCATAATGGGTCTGGTTTGATTCTCTCTTTAGTCTCTATGAGTCTCAGTGAAGTTGTTCACTTCAGAATTGCCTGGGGAACTGAGAAGCTATGAATCATTTAGCACTTGGCTTTCCTATTGTCTAAAATCAGAATGTCGAATGTGCGTTTATCTAATATAGAATGTAACTAAATAAACTATGAAGCTGCATCAGCCAGTAGTCAAATGCTTTGGGTTTGATGTGAGATTTCAACTTCAGTGACAGAAAGGCAGCCACAGTTGAAAATGTTTGGAAGACAAGGTTGTATTTGGTTGCCATTATACTTGGGCAAATAACCACTTTAGTAAGTGACTCCATTTGGCAAGGCCATGCCCCATTATTTACAGCCCCTCTTCTGTAGCTCCCTACCTGTACCATCTTGCTTGTTTAACCCATTTTCACACCAACCTTGTTATCATACACTTCACTACCTATTTAAAATAAGGAGGGCTGTGGAGATGGCTCAGTTGGTAAAAGTGCCTGTTGACAAGGTTGACGACTTTGTTTTGGAGACCTAGCCCATATAAAAGCCAGGTGTGATGGTGAATGTCTCTAACTCTGGCTCTGGGCACCAGGGCAGGGGTAGGGGTGGAGAAGCAGTGCCAAGAGGAACTCTAGAACTCACTGGACAGACAATGTAGCCTAGGGCAGACAAAGCTGCTCTGTGTCCACACCCTGTCTCCCTGTGGCATAGCAAAAGGCACTGTTATGATGCAGTACCAGGTCATGATAGATAGCTCTTGGGCTGCCTATAAGCCCTATTTAATTCTGTCAGGCAGGTATCTTTGTGCAGCATATGCCGTGGAACTGGTAAGCCTACTGACAGGTTTTATTAGTGGTATGAATTCTTCCCAGTCCGTAAATGGCTGTCTAAAGAAGACATGGAGCAGAGGATTCTGAGCATTGAAAGCTATGAGGTCTTGGCTCAGTTGGGAGATGCAATTTCTAAGCACTCAAAGCTTTCAGCCTGGCCTGAAGAAATAGAAGGCTAGGTGCAGGCAAGAGTTGACACATACTATAGATCTAGACATATTATTTTCTAACATACTATCTTAGCTGGCATGATGGTGATTGCTCAGAATCCCAGCACTTGGGAGGTTGAGGCCAGGGGTGTGTGTGTGTGTGTGTGTGTGTGTGTGTGTGTGTGTGTGTGTGTGAGTGTGTGTGTGTATGTGTGTGTGTGTGTGTGCGTGTGTGTAGATTTGAAGGCCAGCCCTAGATATACAGTGAGATGGAAGTTAGTGTGTGTTACCTGAGACACCAAAAAACAAACCAAAATACTAAAAAACAAACAAACCAAAATCCATACCAAACCAAACAAAAACAAAACCTCAAATCCTACAAGAGTAAAGGAAACAAAGAAACAAAACCAACTTCAATGGAAAAAGACAGGTTTATAAATATTTCCTTTTGTAATCCATGTAATAATTCCATTTCTTCAGGTCTTTAAGAAAGTATCCAAGCCAGACGTGTGGCACATGCCTTTAATCCCAGCATTTGGGAGGCAGAGGCAAGTGGATCTCTGATTTTGAGGTCAGCCTGATCTACCAAGTTAGTTCCAGGGCAGGGCTACACAGAGAAACCTTTTTTTGAAAAAACTAAACAAATGAGAAACAAGAACAACAACAAAAATGACCACCATCACTAACAAAAAACCAGCATCCAGTTGAATGCTTTACTTGAGTAGTTCATGAGGACTTTCACACAAAACAATTTCATTGCTTAAGGAAAAAAACTTGAATTTTCATGTCTTTTTAAAAATATTCTTCCTTTCTTTGTTGGTAGGAGAGTCTGAAATTAGGTCTCATATAGGCAGGAATGATCTCGAACTTGCCAGGTAGAGGCTGGCCTTGAACTCTTAATCCTCCTCTCTCTCTTTCCCAAGTGTTGGGACTACAGGCATGTACCACTGTCCTCTATAATCTTAGTGTCACTTTCTCTATAAATATAAATGAAGAAAATCCAGGTGTGTTTATGTCTGCTTGTAATCACGTACCCGTGAGATTGAGACAGGAGCATCATGTATTTGAGACAGGATTGGGCTATTGGGAGACACCCTATCTATAAACAAGGAAACAAACACAAAATCAAATGTCAACAACAAACTGAGAAAGTAGCATTTGAGCTGAGTCCTTAAGTAATGGGAAGAAGAATGTCAGACTTCTATCTAACGTAAAAGTACTCTGGCACTGAGAATGAGAACTGAGCTAAGCGTGGTGACTCATGCCCTCACCCCACCAGGGAAGCTAGGGCAGGAGGATCTTGTGTTTCAGGTCTGTTGTTAAAAACAAAACAAAACAATAATAAACTGGAGTGGGATGGGCAAGCTCTTTGAAAGCCTAGCTTTGTCTACTAAGGACAAGAAAACCAACATGTGTTAAGTCCAGTGGACAGAGGGACAAAAAGGAGCCAGAACTGCAACTCCATCCTGCAGAGGATGAGAAACTATATATACCTTGTCTTTGACTCTTACTTTGTCTTTTACTGTGTTAGCTGCAGGAGGTTCTTAAGCCAAAAAATGGCAGTTTGAAAATGGTCACTGTGTTTTGTTTTGAGTCAGGGGTCACACTCTGTAACTCAGAATGGCCTGAGACTTACTATATAACCCAGATAATCCTTGAACTTATGGCCATTCTCCTGCCTCAGCCTCCCAAATATAAGATTATTGGTATGCACTGCTGTTCCCTCCTTAAAAGGGTCACTCTGACTGCTAAGTAAGGATGGGAGAGCACAGCATGACTTCATTTATGACTGTATCAGGAAGTGATTTAAGCATCTTTCTTCTAATTATGCCCAAGAGGGGTGTGACTACATTTTCATATGTATGGGCCACAATTTCTTTAATCAGTCACCTACTGATTAGAAAGCCTAGGCACACATGTCTGAGGATAAAAGCCCTAGTTACACTGGGCTTAAGGAAAGGGTGGGAGGCAGAAGTAAAGGAAATTTTGTCAGTGAATGTAAATGACAAGTAAGTCCATATAGATCCTGGGGTGACCTAATTTGTAGCAGACGGCCATATATACCACTTCACAAACGAGAAAAAATATGTGTGTATGCATGTGTATGGGTGCACATGTATATGGACATCCAAAGTGAATTTCAGGAGACATTCATCTTTAAAAAACAAAAGCAAACAAGGTCCCTCACTGGCCTGGACCTGACTGACCACACAGACTGACCTGGCTGGCCAGTGAGCTCAGGGATTTGCTTGTCTCCTCTTCCCCAACATTTGAATCCAAGGGTACACCACCACTCCTGGCTTTTGTCGTGTGGGTTCTCGGTATTGAGCTTGGTCCTCAGTCTTGTAAGGCAAGCGCCTTACCAACCTCCTACAAGTGAAAACATTTTTAGGAGTTTAGCTAACTGGACAAAAAAATCACATAGCCATTTGGTGCATGATGCAGGGCATAAATCTTAATGTTTATAAAAGTAATTGCACCAGTGATTCCTAACTTAAAAAAAAAAGTATAGCTGTTTTCTCTGGAATAGTAAACTTATGCAATGCACCCTAGGTCATGAACTCCTACATATCGAAGTTATTCTTGAGAAAGAATGTAGTCATGGCTAGTATTTTCTATCCAACACAGAACTAGATTTTCTGAAGACTGTTTTTCTTTCTTTTTCTTTTAAAGGTGTTGATGGAAGAGATACTCTTTGCTGATAAAGGCATGCCTGAAAGCAGCGTACATTTTTAATGGGTTAGGAGAGATGGCCAACTTTTTTTTTTAAAGCTTGTAAGAATCCTATTTAGACTTGCAGGTATGGACATCTACTCTTCTCTGCATTTCTACAAATGCAACTGAGAATAATGTGTCAGTGAGTGCATAAGCATGGCTGTGTGTCAACACAACCTCACTTAGCCAGCTATGGTGTTTGCCTGGGGATATAGCTCAGTGATACAATACTTGCTAGCAAGTATGCGGCTCTAGGATTCAATCCCAGGTACCATAAAGCAAAGAAAAACAAAATAAAACACCCACTATCTCCATGAAATCTAACCCAAAACAGACTGTTGGAGTTCAGGCCATAGTTTTCTGGCCTCTGGATAACACTGGCTATAATCTGTTGCAAAGGCATAATGTTGTAAAACCTAACATGCATGTGTTCATGTCTTACATATTTGTGTCCTCGTGTGTATGTGTGTGTGTGTGTGTGTGTGTGTGTGTGTGTGTGTGTGTGTGTGGCTTGTGTGCATTTACACTTATATGTGTGGGTGTGTGTGAAAGCCAGAACTCAATGTCAGGTGTGTGGAGGTCAGAGGGCAATTATTTTTAAGTCACTTCTCTTCTTCTACCCTGTGGGTCCTAGGTATTGAACTCTGATTGTCAGGTGTGGTGGCAGATGCCTTCATCTGCTCAGCTATCTTGCTGGCCTCCACTTTCCTTGTTGAGACCAGATCTTTCATGGAACATGGAGCACATCAATTTGTCTAGTCTGAATAGCCAGCATGCCCTAGAGATTGTCCTGTGTCTACTTCCCTAACTCTGGGATGGCAGCCATACTCTGTCACATGCCTATTTTTTTTATATGTGTATTGCGGATTGAACTTAGGTCCTTATACTAGCCCAACAAGCATTTTGTCTACTGAACCATTCCCTGTCCTCATTTGTGACCTCTTACAAATACACTTTTTGATTAATATGTTCTTTTAGATTCATTCATTTTATGTGTATGGGTGTTTTGCCTACATATATGTATGTGCAGCATGTACATTCCTGATACCCACAGAGTTCAGAAGAGGGCATAAGATCCCCTGGAACTGGAGTTAATAGGTGGATGTGAGCCACCATTTGGGTGCTGGGAACTGGTCCTGGGTCCCCCGCAAGAGCAACAAGTGCTCTTAACTACTGAGCCATTTCTCTAGCCCTATGTTTTACATTTTGTATAGATACATTATCATAGCTCCCTATAATTACCCCTTGTGATAAAACATAAAATACTACCATAGGTGGAGACAATTCAAGTGGAAGGACTGGCTTTAATTTTTGTTCTCTTCCTTTTTTGAGACAGGGTCTTCCTATAGCCCTGGATGGTCTAGAACTTACTACACAGCAGAGACTGGCTTTGACCTCACAGGAAGTTTCCTGTTTCCCAGTGCTTGGATTCCAGGTGTGCATCACTATGCTGAGCCGATTTCACAGTTTAACTCTGCCATTTACTGACTGATCTTGATCTTTTTACATTATCAGTTGAGTATTAGGCTTTTCTTTCACCAGGAAAATGTACATGATAGTGTCATTTCTGTAAGGATGTTGATATGGTCTGTGTCTTAAATGCCCTACCTCCAGCATCCATGTTGAAGTTTTGATCCCTAGCTGATAACATTGTTGGGAGGTGATAGGAATTCTGTGAAGTGTGGTCTTGTTGGAGGAACTAAATAACTGTTCAAATGGACAAGGACATGCCCTTGAGGGGTATATTGGGACCACATTCCCATCCTCTCCTCTTGTGTTTTCCAGCTGTAATGATGTGAGCAGCCTTACTCTACTACTGCATTCGGTCTTGTCTCAGGCCCAAACAATGAGGCCAAGCAAGAATGGAATGATACTTCTGCAGTGTTGAGTCAACATATTCTTTTCCTCCTTAAAAGTTGTTAATCTCAGGTATTTTGTCACTTCAATGAAAAAGTAATGAACACAGATGTTTTGGAAACACACAATGAATCTTCATTCAATTCCAAAGCAACTGAATTGCTCACTCCCCAGATCTTTCTTCTGACAATTGCGTTGGAATAGAAAACCCCATACAGCCTTAAGTGGTATTTACTCTGAAAATATCAGCTGTGCACTTCAGGGTATTTAATAAGGCATATGCATGAAGAAACATTCTTAAAGGACTGGGTTGTATAGAGTTCATAGGCTGCTCAACTAACATGCTCCAAGCCCTAGATTCTATCCCCAGCATCTCATAAACTGGATTATGGTGTTGCATGCCTCTAATTCCAGTACTCCAGAGTTACAGGTAGGAGGATCAGAAGTTCAAATTCATTCTTGGCTACTGAGTAGGTTTGAGACCATCTTGGGCTACATGAAATCATAGATAGATAGCTAGATATAAAAAAGGATTCTCAGATATAAGACACATAGTTTGACTTGAAGACGTTTGGACCTGTGTAGGAGGGATTGCTTAGATATTTTTGTTGTTGTTTTTTACCAACTAGAATCTTTCATTGATATCTCTTATCTCACATGTCACTCAAGGCATACCGAATGCTATAGTAAAGTATCTTTGATAGCAAACACGTACAAAAAACCTCTTTTTTCTAACATGACAGCAACCTCAGAAATCCATACATCTGGAAGGCTAGGAAGTCCCAGAATATGATGGCAAAATCTAGTGAGAGCCGCCTTGCAGCATTCTCACATGACAGAGGGGATTGCATGCAATATAGATTGATGCCTGTGGGGGCCAGAAGAGTGCACTGTATTCGCTGGAAATAGAGTTACAGATGGTTTTGAACTACCATTGAGTGCTAGGAATAGAACCTGGAACCTCTGCAAGGGCAAAAACTGCTCTTATCCGCTGAGCCATCTCTGCAGCCTGCAGAATCTCACCCTGTAGACCAGGCTGGCCTTAATGTGATAGCAGTCCTCCTGCCAAACCCTCCTTAATTCTGGATTACAGGAGTGTGCTACTGTGTTGAGCTAAAGGTTTGTAATCTGAATTATTAAATCCATCCTCCTGCTCTAAATAATTTTTGAAAGCAGAAAAAATGATCATATGACAAGTTTCCTTCCTTCCTTCCTTCCTTCCTTCCTTCCTTCCTTCCTTCCTTCCTTCCTTTCTTCCTTCCTTCTTTCTTTCTTTCTTTTCTTCTTTTCTTTTCGGCGAGGTTCATCTAAAAGTGTCAATTGATTAAAAATTGTTTATTGTTGTCTATTAGCAACAAGTAAGACAACAGAAATGTGTGTGTACTTCACTATGCACTTTTGGTTACTTCAGGACACGATTTATTCTTATAATAGAACATTTATTTTAACAATTCTTTTCCAATTCCCTTCACAAAACTTGAGATCTTCACAGGTTTAAAGAGCAGAGCTTTAGAGATGTTAACTAGGAAATTGCCTGAGATGCGTTCCTTTTCCTTGAACACATTCTCCTTGCCCAAAATGCCAGGACTATTTATATAACAAAATATTTCCCATGTTTCCTATTTTCTCATTACTGTTTTTCATAGGTGGAAACTTCTCTCTTTGAAATTCACATTACTTCCTACTATGAGGGATACAAGGATAGCCAGGATGAAAAAATCTGGGTTTGAATCCATGCCTAGATTTGCAAAAGCTAATTGCCCAGATCAATCAGGAGCCTAACCTTTCAGTGTGGGGGATGGAAGCCAGGGCCTTGCACATTCTAGGCAAGTGCTCTACCACATAGCTACACCCTCAGCCCTGTCTTCTTGCTTCAGCATCCTGTACCTACAATCCAGCTGCTGTAACAGTTGTTAAACCCCCCGTAAATATGAAAATGGGTTTTTGTAATTGAGCTCCAGTTATTAGCCAATTACAGTACACAAACACCTTTGCTGTCTTGATTTGGTTACCTTGCTCCACTTCCCTGGAAAATGCTTTTTATCTGGACCCTTGACCAAGGTAAGCTTACATAAGCTCTTCCTGAATCTTGAGTACCGTATCCACCCTTGTTTTTCTGTTCTTCTTGCCATTTAAGTCCTTTCTCTTCACATCTTCTCATGATTTACACTTGACTTAAAATCATTTCCCATTTTCTGTCTGAACTTTTTGTTGTATTTTCTCTCCCATGAGCCAGTATTCTTTAAAACATTTATTAAGTTATGTATATGTGTGTGTGCCTGCCTGAGTTTATGTTTATCACGTGTGTCCAGGTGCCCGCAGATTGCAGAAGAGGGCATCAGATCTCCCAGAACTGGAGTTTTAGGCATTGGTGAGCTGCATGATGTGGGTGCTGGGAAATGAAAGGATATAATGTCTATAACCATAATGTGTGTTTTTTCTTTACTTTTCTTTGTGTGTGTGTGTGTGTGTGTGTGTGTGTGTGTGTGTGTGTGTGTGTGTGTGTTTCTGTCTGTCCATAGGTGCCAGAGGAGTGTGTTAGATGTCCTGGAGCTGGAGTTACAGGTAGTTGTGACCTGCACAACATGAGTGCTGGGAAGCAAACCTGACTCCTCTTAACTGTTGAGCCTTATTTCTAGCCAGAGTCAACATTCTTATTGCTTTCACTTTTCAACACACACGAAAGCGTATTTCTCAGAACAATGGGCTAGGGTGTAGCTCATTTAGTAGGTGCTTCACTAGCATCCACAAAGTCCTGGCTGTGATGTCTAGCGCTGCATAATACTGGATTCAGTGGTACACACTTGAGTAGAAGCAGGAAGGAGAAATTGAAGGTCATACTCTGCTATGTAGTTAGTTTGAGGACAGCATCACCTTCAGGAGACCCTTTCTCTAAATAAGTGAAGAAAGTAACAAGGAAAGGAAGACATTTCTTAGAATAAAATGAAGCTATACAGACAATGAAGGTTGTTTTTGGGAGGCATGAATCATTATAACATCCATGTATATTGTTGTTTGTTTGGTTTTGTTTTTTTTTGAGACAGGGTTTCCCTATTTAACAGTCCTACCTGTCCTGGAACTCGCTCTGTAGGCCAGGCTGGCCTCGAACTCACAGAGATCCACCTGCCTCTGCCTCCCAAGTGCTGGGATTAAAGGTGTGCACCCTGAAATCCCTGAAAAGAGAAAAAGCACTGTTAGAGTGCATATCTTCTTTAAAAGTTTTAATTACAGGGGAGTCTGCATGGTACCACAGTAGGCTCTCTGAATGAGGATGACAGTTGTGTGGTTTGATTGGCTTGTGGGGCCCCTGGCAATAGGACCAGTACTTATCTCAGGTACATGAACTGGCTTTTTAGAGCCCATTCCCTATGGTGCGATGCCTTACTCAACCTTGATGCTGTGGGGAGGGGCTTGGTCCAGCTCCAACTTGGTATGACAGCCTGTGTTGATTCCCCAAGGGAGGGGATGGGGGGAGGTGTGGGGAGCAGGAGAAGGGCAGAGAGGGGGAACTGTGGCTGGTATGTAAAATGAAAAAAATTTAAATAAATAAATTAATTAATTAAAAATTTTAATTGCATTTATTCCTTTATTTATTCCTTTATTCCTTTATTCCTTTATTTATTTATTTATTTATTTATTTATTTATTTATTATTTATGTGGCGTGCACATGCCTTCTGCATCGTGCAGTGGGAGGTCAGAGGACAACTTGCAGAAGTCACTTCTCTCCTTCCACTATGTCCTCCTGCAGCAGTTGGCAACAAATACAAAGACCCATAGGCAAACATTGTGCAGAGAGACACTGCGGTACTCAGCCCTAAACAAGATGTCTCTATCAAATCACTCCCTTCAGAGCTTAGGGAACCCCTCAGAAGAGGAGGCAAAAGGAATGGGAGAGACAGAGGGAACAGGAGAAGAAGGCCCCCTAAAACAAGAGAGCAAAGCTCATATGAATTCAAAGAGACTGAACCAGCAAGCACAGGGCCTACACATGTCTGCACTAGGTCCTTTGCATGTAGATTATAGATTTTAGCTTAGCATTTTTATGGGCCACCATACCCTGCTCGAATACCCATTTTTTTCAATGTAGTCTTCAAAAGAACATTAAAATAACAAACTTTGCTCACACCCCTAATCAAAATTTTCATTTATTTTTGTTCAGCTGTTTTTGAGACAGGGCCTTACTTCTGTAGCCCCAGATGGACTTGAAGTCATGGCATTCCCCCACCCCAGCCTCCAGAGTGCTAGGACTGAAGATGTGAGCCACTACACTTGGTGAAAATTGTATTCTTCTGTGCAAATATTCAGATGCAGCTTATTGATAAATCATCAGTTTTAATCTTACTGGGGGAATGTAAGTTATCAAAAATATGTGTAAGCCACAGAGTAATGGAAACACAGTCTCCCAGGATAGAAGTTAAATACAAATGGCATCTTCTCTTCACACGTCCCATATTCTCCTGCCTGATGCTGCCTGGTGAGAGGAGAGGAGAGGAGAGGAGAGGAGAGGAGAGGAGAGGAGAGGAGAGGAGAGGAGAGGAGAGGAGAGGAGAGGAGAGGAGAGGAGAGGAGAGGAAAACGTGCCACCTTAGAAAGTCTAGGCCTGCTCTGATGCACTGCTGCTGCTGTAGAGAACAAAGCCAGTCAGGCACGAAGTCAGATCTGCTCCTGCTCCTCTTGTTCCCCCTTCTTCTCTGTCTTAGTTGCTGTTGTATTACAGGGAAGAGACAACATTATCAATGGACCTTAGAAAGCCTTTGGCTGGGGCTTGCTTTCAGTTTTAGAAGGTTAGACCATGTCCGTCACAGAGTGGCTCATGGTGGCAGACAGGCAGACAGACATGGTACTGGAGCAGTACTGAGAGCTTCCATCTTGGCGGCAGACAACAGGCAGACAACAGAGAGAGAAAGAGAGAGGCTGAGCCTGCTTTTGAAAACCCAAAGTCCGTCCCCAGTTGTACACCTCCTTCAACAAGGCCACACTCCCTAATCTACCAACTGGGGACCAAACATTGAAGTATATGAGCCTATGGGGGCCATTCTCATTCAAACCACCACATTCTCCTTATAATGGAGTGGCCAGGGTCTCAATTTCTAGCTCAGATTGTCCTAGAACTTGTGACATGCATATTATTCAGGCACTTGAAAGGCAGGAGTTTCAGGAGTTCAAGGTTATTTTCATCTATCTGGTCGGCCAATAGTATATGGAACACTATCTCAATAAACAACAACAAAAAAGAGAAGGGTAAGGAGAGAGAGAGGGAGAGAGACGGGGAGAGGGAGAGAGGGAGAGAGGGGAAAGAGAGAGAGGAAAGAGAGAAGAGAGGAAATGAACAGCACTCCACATTGGAAGATAGCTTTCTGGGAGATGTGGTTGTGACAGCTGAGGACAATTCTTCAGCTAAAGGGGGACAGCTGGGATGCTTTGGAAGCCAACTGCTTAGCAGCTGTAAGATGGACACACTGCTGAGATGTGGGTGGAATACTAACAGAGCTGTCTTTATCAAGCCTTTTCAGACTTTAGCAGAGCCACCCAGAGAGTTTGCTAAACAGATTTCAGAAGGGAGGGAGGGAGGGAGGGAGGAAAAGAGAAAGAAAGAGAGAGAGAGAGAGAGAGAGAGAGAGAGAGAGAGAGAGAGAGAGAGATAGATAGATAGATTAGGATTCTTTTGGTTTCTCTACTGTGACACACGAGAATATATCTTACCCACAAGTTCCAGCTGCTGCTGCTGCCAGCCCTAGTATCACCAATTTAGAAGCATTGCTTTGTATAGGCTAGCCACTCAGTGGGTATCCAACAAATGCTTCTGAAATTAATTGGATACCACCTAGGATTGTCTGATACATATGTGTCCAGTTAAATTTGATGTTCATGTAAATAGAGAATGATTTTCGTATAAATATATATGAAAGATTGCCCGAGAGAAAAATTTTTGACATGAAATCTCCATTTAAATCTAACATATTTGTTACATTTGATGGCTCGAATTCTTCTTCTTCCAACTATGTGAATGTAATAAAAATGTTGCGAGTGTCACAAGATGGCTATATTCCTGATGAAAATAAAAGTGAGAAAACCAGGCATGGTACACACAACTTTAGTGCCAGCAGCACTCAGGTGGCAGAGGCAAGGGCATGTTTGAGTTCAAGGCCACATAGCAAATTCCAGGGAGACCCTGTCCAAAACAAACAAACAAACAAACAAATAAACGAACAAACTAAAAATGACCTGGAAAAATTGAAAGTGGCAAGAAATGACCAGTAGCCAGGGCATAATAAGGGAGAAGAGATGGGAGTTATTTGAGGAAATGGAACCCTTTTGAATGTGGGCTTGTGCGTCCCGCTTCAGTGTCATGTGCCAGTTAGCTTAAAACTAACCTAGGGAGCTACATGCTTGTGCCACAATTCAGAACCAAGGCCTGGGAAGATCCTCTAAATGAGACTCTGGTTTCCAGAAAGCCAGTGGCTTGGAAGTTGCCACTTTATCTTAATAAGTGAAAAGCTGATTAAAATGCTGTGCTCACTATTATCTTCAGATCCAAACCAGAAGAGAGCACAGGGCAAACCTCTGCCTTCCAAACAGATAGCCCTGTCTAGAGAACCTCGACTTGCCACTGCAGAAACCCATGACTAGGACCCTCTGTGGGAAAAAATGTGCCGGGGTAGAAAATTATCCACTGTAATTGAGGTATTGAGGAAGGGATTAGTGTGTCAGACTCTGAGAGCTAAGCGCTCTAGGATGACTTCTGCATTGTGCCATGCTGGGTATCCTAGAACTTGGGGAGGCTGAGGTATGTGGATCCCTTGAGCCCAAGAATTAGATACCAGGCTAAGGAACATAGCAGAACCATGTCTCAAAGCAGAATCTCCTGGTGGGGCTTAGGTGTGTGTGTGTATGTGTGTGTGTACAGTTTTGTGAATTTTGCCTATAGGAGCTTCATCTGGCTCTGTCAGTGACACTGGGGAAAAAATCTCCCTGACCTTCTAAGAGGGGAAGAGCAAGAGCCACAGTAGGACAGGTCATTTAGAGCTACAGCCAGTGTAATCTGCTGGGGATTTATCAGAGCCCAGGTGACATGAGGTAAGGGAAATGCACAGCTCCAGCTCCCTCTAGCCATCCTTAGTACCCACTTTTTGAGGTTGTGGGGGATTGAGAAGCACTTGTGAAGTTGACAGTCAGAGGTAAAGGCTCACAGGGAGCCTTCCTTCCTCAAATATCTTGCCACTACTTCAGTAAAGGTCTAGTCTCAGAAGTTGCTTTTACTCAGTAAACAACGCCCAACTCCACAAAAAGAAATTACAAGACATAAAGTAGTATGCAGGGACCACAGTATCAATCACAGTTTTAGTAAAAGTGAGTCAGGGCTGGGGATGTGGCTCAGTTGCTTAGAATGTTTCATGCCCTTGGTCTAATGCCCCCACACCACAAACAAAGTAAAACAACTCAACAGTATCAAAACAAACAAATGCAATCCCTCTATCATCTGAAGACAAGGAGAAAATTTAAGTGCACATCACATGTGTCTGATGAATTAAAATAAGCCAATCTGAGAAAGCTACCTAACATATGATTTCACTCCCACAGCATACTGGCAAAGATAAAACTACAGAGTCAGGAAAACAACCAGTGTTGTCAGTGTTCAGGAAGAGGGAGGGATGAATATTAGAACTCAGAGGAACTTTAGAACAGTATAGTTACCCTGGATGAATTTATAAAGGTGGTTACATTTCATCATACCTTTATCAAAAGCACCAGGATGTAGGATGAGAGGCACCCCTGTTTTTGACTCTAAATTTTGGGTGATAATTGTGTGTCAGTGTAGAATGAACAGTTGCATCAAATGTTCTTCTCTGGCTGGGGATTCTGAGAATGGGAAAGACTGCATTTGTGAAATTGGGCTCTATGGGAAATGTTGGAAATGCCGACAACTTAAAACTATGCTAAAAACAAAATCTTTTATGATGATTCCAGGAATGGACCTGCCTGGGGGCAGTGAGGAATTGAAAAGAAATCCGCAGACATATACACAGACAGAAAGCTGGGGTTGTGTGCTCTGGCTCTCCACTGGAGAAAACATGTTAGCTCAGAAACTCAATAAGTTTATTATGCAGATTTGAACAGAGAGGTAGGCTTGTTGCATACAACTGAACAGGGAGGCAGAGTTATATGCAGCTTAACAAGGAGACAGGGTTTATGGCTCATAGTGGGATCAAGGAATCAGGTTTAGCTAATCTAGGTAGGAGCAATCTCCATTGGGGAGCAGTCTTAAGGTGTGGTGGACATATTCTGCATACATTATCAACATCCGTTCTCACTCCCCTCTATGCATTCCAGTTAAGCCTACTTCAGCTACATCTTCAGCCCTGTGTGAGGGAAATTTTTGTTATTTTACATTAACTTACCCTTGTCATTTATGTTAATATGCAACCACGTCTTCCTGTCCTTAGTATCGCTCACCCTCTAACTTTTCTTTCTTGCTTTCTTAAAATAATACTTAATATACTGCACAGTTATAGTACTTAATATACTGCAGTATATTATTTACAGATTCAATTTGTTTGTCTTCCTACCCCCCTTGCTGGAATATACGTTCTGTGGAGCCAAGATCTTTATTTTGTTCAGTGATGTAGCCAAAGAGGTTAGTAAGCCTCAGGCACATACTAAGCACTTAGTACATATATTTGGATGGATTGATAGATGGATGAATGGACGGACGGACGGATGGATGGATAGATGGACAGATGGGTAAGTGAATGCATGGCAAACAGTGGTTTGTCCCCTGAGCTCCTGATTCTTTATGGCTGTCTAAATCCATACATGAACATGAGAGATCTGGTGGTGAGGAGCTGACAGAAGAGTCCGAGACCCCAGCCTCTATCAGAGATTAGAAGGGCAGGGTTTGAGGAGGGGTGTATCTACTTCAACAGAATTTCTTTGTATTCAAGTCAGGCCCGTGTGGGGGAAAAGATGTCTGATTGGGCCCAAGAAGGCAGGAAAGGGCCTGTTTGGCTTTTGAGCTGGCAAGAATCGGCCCATATCAAACTATCTCTGGTAGATGGTGGTGGAGCATAAATCAAATGGTAATACTGTTCCCACTTGTGTAAAGGGACCCGCCTTTTGAAGTTCTCAATAGGTCTCTGGCAGGGACTTCCTTCAGACTGAGGTCTAACTTCCTTTGGTGGGTAATTCTGATCAGCCCAGGGCAATGCTTAGTAGCCTACACTCACAGTAGGTAATTGGAAATATTTCTGAAGACTGCAAACAATTCTCTCTTGGATTCTACACATTACCGAAGAATACCAGTTTTTTTTATTTGTTCTATCTTTAATCCATGGAATCTTTGTATGATGGAGAGAGAGAAGTCCTGCTGGAAGTTTAGGTTGGAGAGCCGAGGCAGGGAAAGTCCATAGAGGGCCAAAGCTAGGTGAAATTGCAAGCCAGAGCGGAGTTAAAACTAGGGCCACTGGGAAAGCTTGTGGGAAAGATCTTGTGTCTTGCTTGTGACTGGAATGAATTAGTGACACAATGGCTTCAGTTTGCCTTGTCCTTGGCAACTGTTTGCAATAGGAACTTCCGACTGAAGGTGGCTTCTAACTGTCCCCAGTGAAGCCTCCACAGAGGACACTGCTTGTTAGCAGCTGTGACTTGTGTAACTTGCGAATTTGTAAGCAAATGTGCTTCATAAAATGTATTAACGTTGATATCTAACAACTTTTTATGGAAGGAATTCTGAAGTTTATAAATAACTGACACAGTATGAATCTCTCTCTCTCTCTCATCTCTCTCTCTCTCTCTCTCTTTCTCTCTCTCTCTCTCTCTCTCTCTCTCTCTCTCTCTCTCTCTCTCTCTCTCTCTCTCTCTTGAAAATAGGATCTCATTATGTAGTCCCGCTGGTGTGTAACTCTCTATGTAGTCTATGTAGAGCAGGCTGGCCTGGAACTCACAGAGATTTCTTTGCCTCTGCCTCAGAGTTTTTGGGTTAAAGACTTGTGCCACCACACCTGGCTGGTAAATCTTGACATTTTATTTGAAATTTCATTTTATGCATATGCATGTTTTGTCTGCATGTATGTCTGTACACCACATTTGTTCTTCGTACTACCAGTGGCCAGAAGAGGGTGTCAGGTCCCCTGGAACAGGAGTTGCAGACAGTTGTTAGGTGCCATGTGGATGCTGGGAATTGAACCTGGGTCCTCTGGAAGAGCAGCAAGTGCCCTTAACCACTGAGCCATCTCTCCAGCTGCCCACCCAACATTATACTTTAAAAGAAATATATTTTGAGCTGGGCAGTGGTGGTACACACCTTTAATCCCAGCACTGGGGAGGCAGAGCCAGGGAGATCTCTATGAGTTCGAGGCAAGCCTGGTCTACAGATCGAGATCCAAGACAGGCACCAAAACTACACAGAGAAACCCTGTCTCAAAAACCTCCCCCCCAAAAAGAAAGAAATATATTTTGTGGGACCAATTTTCATCCTGGTATAATATCTCCTATCAACTGAAAAGGTATATGAACAAACTCCTTTTGAACTCTCAGAAATTTTACAGCATAACTTTTCTTCTTGGGCTCATATTTTCATTCTCCTCAACCCAGAATATTTTATTCCAATGTAATATATTTTTAGGTTTGAAAGTCTCTTTTATCACTTCCTAATCTTTGCCTTAATAGCATGCATAAATTTACATTGTAAAAATCCTTATTTCCTGTTACTGTTATGCCCCAAGACTTTCATCAGACTATTTTCATTGTAGCCATGATCACATAATTAGTTAGAATACAATGAACCCGTTACAAAACCTTATACTTAATAAGCATAAGATATTATTGTGAATATATTTTTAATGTGAAGAAAGGGGATTTTATTTTAACAAAATTAATTTATATATCTGGATGTTATTATTGTTCAAACAAAATAAAATTCATCATCTTTAGTACACTTTAGTGTCCAGAAATACTGTTCATATGAAATAGTGGATAGGAATGAAAGGAAGTCATTTCCAACAATATTGCTGAGTATTTCCTAAATTATAAACCAGAGATTGCATAATTATATATCATAAAAGTTATAGTTATATGCCATGATCTACCAAATGACAGCTTAGTCTCTCCTTTGGTTTTGTTGAAACCAAGGCATTAGAAACTACTTCTCTTTACCAAAAGGCAGCACAATTAGCATAATGAATTTTCTCAATATTTGCACTATATTTCCCATGTTTCCTTGTTTACTGTTTAGGAGGTCTGAAAACCCAGTTAAGCTTAGCGATTAGTTGACCTGTCTCTTTCTTTTGTAAGGTGAGACAAGTGAAAGTGTAAAAATAGAATGATCAGATAGGTTTTTATATAGATCAAGTTTAAGAAAAAATGTATATGGAAGTCGAAAAATGTGATAGTCAGATGCAAAGAGACAGCACAAAGGCTGGGGATGTAGCTCTTTTGGCAGAGTGCTTGCCTACCATGGACAAACCTCTTGGTTCCCTATCTGGTCCTACCTCATAGCCATGGTGGTGCATTTTTTGTGTTTTCAGCACTTGAGAGTTAGAGACAGGAGGATTAGAAGTTCCAAATTGTCCTCCCTTACAGAGTGAGTAAAATTTAAAGGGCAGTGTGGTGTTTTGAAAGAAAATGGCCCCCAAAGGGAGTGGTAATATTAGGAGGTGTGGCCTTGTCAGAGTAGGTGTGGCCTTGTTGGAGGAAGTGTGTTGCTGTGGGGGTGGGCTTTGAGGTCTCCTATGCTCAAGCTATGCCCAGTGTCACAGTTCACTTCCTGTTGCCTCCAGATAAAGATGTAGAACTGTCAGCTTCTACTTTAGCATCATGTCTGCCTGCATGCTACCATGTCTTGCCATGATGATAATATACTAAACTTCTGAAACTTTAAGCCACCCCAATTAAACATTTTCCTTTATAAATAGTTGCTGTGGTCATGGTATCTCTTGACAGCAATTTAAACACAAATTAAGTCAGGCAGGCACTGTATATTAATCATCTTCATGTCTTCATTTTCTAGTATAATATTTTGAACATAGTAGTTGTTCAACCTAGAGTGCTTTTTTTGTTTTTAAGTGCTGGGGATTGAAACTAGGACCTTGCTCATGCCAGGTAAATGTTCAGCTGTGCCCTGTCTGCAGCCCAATAAATAGATTTTAAATAAGTAAGGGCCAAGTATCTAGAAAGAGAGTGTATGTCTATCACAGAGAGGCCTTAAGTAGCCCCTCCTCTTTGCGGTCATGGGTCATTCATTCCAAACCAATTGTCCACAAGGCTTTAAGTTTGATATATGGACTCTGAGGACTTATAGAATGTGTTGCCTTCATAAAACAACATACACTGAATGGTGTGTATAGACTAGACTCAATAGATTTTCTGTAACTACTAGCCACTGCAGTGTGTATTAGAAAGCAGTCAATAGCAGCAACATGAAGACATCAGGAAAATGAGCTTGTGTACAAACTAAAGGAGAAAAGAATCTGGGCACTATAGAGACCAAACAGTAGTCACAGCTGTTGACTCTAGGGGACAACAGAACAAGAGGAGGATAAAAGGAGCAATAAAAGGCCATTGAAACGCACCTGTTCTAGTGGGCGACAGGCCTGGGACAGCATCCGGTTACATGCCTAGAACAATTTCCCTCTTATTTATTTTAAACTCTGAGTAATCGAGGGATAAATTTGGCTTTGGATGAGGAATTGTTTTAATGTTTCCTATAGGCAATATCCTTTTTGTACTGCTGGGAAATATATATATATATATATAAAGTCAAAGACAGTACAGGCAATTTATCTTTTTAAAACACAATGTCAATAATATAAGAAAAACAAAAATTATTTTGATACTAAACAGCCTACACAGTTTAACTCTTCTTCTCTCTTTCTCTCCCCCTCTCCTTCTCCAGCCCCTGTTGGATTTTGCAGATAAGTTCTCAAGTAGCCTAGGCTGGCCTTCATGTCCCTATGTAGCCAGGGATGTCCTTGAGTTTGCTTCTACCTCAGAAGTGCTAGAATTAGAGATCTTTATCACTATGCCCAGCTTAAATTGTGATCTCCATTGTTAAACTTTTATTTTTCTTTCTTTTCTTTTTTAAAATATTTTTTGTATGTATGGATATTTTCCTTTCTTGTATGTACCTGCTGTCCATGGAGTTAAGAAGAGGGAATTGAATCCCCTGGAACTGGAGTTACAGATGGTTGCAAACCAGGTTGAACCTGGGTCCTATACAAGAGCAACAAGTTCTTCTAACCCCTGAGCCATCTTTCCAACCCCTAGATACTTTAATTGTTACTTTCTCTGCATAGAAGAGATTTTTGCTATACCAAAAGAAAATTAAACAAAAATTCAAAACCTGAAATGTTTTCTTTTTATTGTTAACAATATATTCATACCTAATAGGAAGAAGACCCTTTTATAGAGATTTTATTATTTTATTTTTGAGATTATAATATAATTATATGATTTAATCCTTCCTTTCTTTCTTCTACATTCTCTCCTATACCAGTTCTTCCTCTCTTTCAAATCCATGGTCTCTATTTTTCATTTATTGTTGTTATATTCACATTTATATATACACATATGTATATATTCCTAAATATGTATTTGGTTTCTTTTTCATACATTTACTGTTAGATGAGCCAATGAATCTCTTAGTTGGTCCTATTCATAGCTTATGTTAGTATCTATTATAGAGTCCCCCACCCTGCTGGTGATGGAGCCCAGGGCCTTACACATTCTAGGCAAGCTCGTTTCCTCTGAGCTATGTTTCCAGCCCTTTGGAGACATTTATTAATTCAGTCGAGAATTCAGTTGTTAATGGAGGCTGATGATATTGATGGATGTGCCCAGTTTGGCAGAGTGTACAGAGAACCTGAGATGGTAAGAAGTCCTTCATGATGCGGGAGGTGAAAGGAGATAGAATCGTGGAAGTCCAATGGGTACAGGCAATGGTTCTGCCTTAGGGTAAGTCACTTTCCTTAGGGTAAGTCATTTCTGTGATGAAATAGCCAATAAAAACAACTCAGAAATGGAAGGGTTTATTTTGGTTCATGGTATGTGGGGATAGAGCAGCGCTTCCCCACCTGTGGGTCATGACCCCTTTGGGGGTTGAATGACCCATTCTCAAGGGTCGCATATCAGATATCCTGCATATCAGCTATTTACATTGCGATTTCCAACAGTATCAAATTACAGTTATGGAGTAGCAACAAAAAATAATTTTATGGTTTGGGGTCGCCACAACATGAGGAACTGTATTAAAGGGTCACAGCATCAGGAAGGGTGAGAGCCGCTGGGATAGAGGCTTCCATGACAGCATGAATATGATGTGGCCGGTCACATTGCATCCAGAATCCAGAATTAGAGAGCAATGAATGCAGGTGTCCAGATCACTTTCTCCTTTTTATTCAGCTGAAAGCCCTAGCCCACAGAATCCAGTCCCTCACATTTGGTGTGTGTGTTCTCTGTTCAGTTAAACATTTCTGGAAGTGCTCTCATATACGTGCCCAGAGGTGTGTCTCCTAGATGATTTTAGATCCTGCCAAGCTCACAATTTTAACCACTACAGGCTTTCTCCTAAAAAGCAAGAGGAATTCATTGAATAGCTTTCATGTTCTAAAATGGCCAATATCTCATTTACAGCTCCCAATTTTCCCAGGGCCTTCAGTTCCCAATGGGACTGAGCAAGACTAACATGAACCAGTTAACAGAATCAGTGCTCCGTCATGCCTCGCTCCAGAATCCTAGTGATAGATGAGGAGAGAAAGAAATACCTTGACTTGATGGAGGGGTCAGAGATGAGAAAGCAGGATTTACTGATAAACCAATGACAGGGAAAGAGCTGTGACATTGAAGATAGCTTCTGATTCTCTGGCTGGAGCTATTGAATTGATAATGGTACCCTTGACTGAATGAATGTACATCACCTAAGGAGAAGGAGGAATGTAGGGAAGCGGTTACACGTCTTGAATCCACTTCCTGTTGTACTGTATTATTGGTACCTAGGAAATATACATGGCAGGCAAGTGTTGAGTTCAGAATAAAGATGTCTGAAAGTGTCACTGCCACACGATTGAGAACTTGAGAATAGATGAAATAAACTTGGGAGTATATGCTATACCCTGAGGAACTCCAACACTGCAAGTTTGCTCAAAATGGAGCAACCCAAAGCAGGGCATAATGGTCTGCAACTGTAATCCCAGCACTTGGGAGTGGATGTAGCAATATCAGAAATTCAAGGCCCACCTTGAATATCTAGCAGATTGAGGGTAGCCTGTGTTTCATGAGACTCTGTCTCAAACAAAAACAGAAACAATAAAAGGAGAAATGAGCTGTATAAATGCAAGGAGGGAAAAATTACAGAATCAAGATTCAGTTTTCCAGAGGGGGAAACTGAGAACAAGCACACTACTTTAGAAAGCAGGGGTACACTGTTTCAGCCAAGAGGGAGTGACCTTGTAAGGTCAGCTCACCATCCCATGGTGTCTCCCACTTCCCCCTGAACACAAGGGCAAGGTGGTTCATTTCAATATACAGAACTGGACACATGGAAACTGTCATTGTCCTTCTGAATGTAATGAAGCTGATGGAGAAATGTGCTGGGTGTTTTTCCACAGGCATATGACAGACAATCTTATTGTCTCTGGCCGGAGAATCAGGCTTCCTATTTCTGATTTATTAGCACACACATGGGCAAACACACCAGAATTCACAAAAAAGGACTCGGATTCCTTTATAAGAGCGAAATCCTACAATTAACTTAGGGGAAAATGCCCACAGGCTCACCAATATTATGTCTATGTTTGTCAAGAAGACACAGGAGTACGATCAAAGGGTGCAACACGCTGTAAAAATGCACAGTGTGCTGAAGCTGCTTGAAGTCTGTGAGTTGCTGGAGCCCTTTGAACAGAGGAGCATAAACTGTGCACAACCTTTGAGTTCCCCTAGGGTCAGATATCAAAGATGATCTTGCTTACTTTAAACAATAGGACTGGACACTGACTGAAAAGCTTAAGCTGAAAATGGCCTAGAACTGCTGTGCCTAAGACTAACAGATGCACAGAACAGCAAGTTTCTAGAAGGAATAAAAGAAAAATATAAAGGAGGATGAACAGATACAAACTGCTCTTTTGTTTGAATTTTATCCCAACAATGAATTCAAATACTAAAGATCTTATTTCAGAAAACTAAGTCTCTTTTAAGAAAAATTATACATTGTATAAATTACTAAGCTCATGATATTAATAATTCTTGGAAAGACAGAAGAAGGGAGGAAGAGTCGGGTGGGGGGAAGAATGAGAATGAGAGAGACTGAGAAATGGACTCTGTCTGCCTGACAGCCACTGGATGAAATCACAAAGAAAACACTGGCAAGAGATCAGGCCTCCTGGAATCCATTAAATACAACGGAGGAAATGGACTAAACGTTGGTTATGGCTCAGCATGCTATATCCAGCGTTGAGCAGAGCTGTTTAAGGCTAAACAGATCCCGCAATAAAATTTCGTAATCAGCATTCATAAAATAACAAGGACAGAAGTTTGCCAGGTCACAAAGCAACTGCTGCTGCTACCACAGGGCCTGGCACATGCCAGGCAAACACTCTACCCTGAGCTGCAGCCTCAGCCTCCATGTGTCTGTCTTAACCAGAAGCAAATATGTTGGTGGGACTTTCAGTGAGCTCTCAGGTTTGGTCTTGCCTCTGAGGACAAGCAAGTTTGCCTAATGCCTCCACTAGTCACTCGTCATCCTGGCAGTTTTTGATGGTGTACTCAGAAGAGGGATCTTCCAATCCATTTAAGCACAGACTTAGAATACAATTTTGTGCTACCCTGTGGTGGAAGATGGTCACGCTGAAAGTCATGTCCCTCTCCCTGGATCTCCATTGGTGGATCAACTCAATAGACAAGTGCTACATGATAGAATGATAATTGGTATAGCCTGTGATAGCCAAAGTTTCAGGAATCCAGCAGGCAAGATGCTGAACACAGGAAGTAAGCTAATAGGATGAACAGGTTGCTACCGAGGCTTGGATAGCCTAGGAAAATGGCTTCTGATGTTTTTTTTTAAACATAACATTTTAATAATTCTCTGAGAATTTCATATAGTGTATTTTGATCATATTCACCTCCAAGCCCCAACTCCTACCAAATTTCTCCTCAAGCCCATACTCTGCCAATTTCATAATATCTTTTTTTATTTTTACTATTCTAGTAAGTGCAATTTGTGCTGCCCAAATATTGCTGGGTATGGAGCCAGCCAGTGGAGTAAGGGTGACCTACTAGTGCATACATATTTAGAGGAAACTAATTGTTCCTCCTCCAGAAGCCATGAACTGTCCGTGATTCCATAGTAAGTGGTGGGTCTTTTGAATACCTTTTCTCTCTATGCTAGAATGTTGACAAGTTTGTTTTAAAATGTTCCAGTGAAGATCCAGGTTCTGTTGTATTTTATAAAAATATATACTGTTTGATGTTTGTTATTAATACGTGCATTTGCCCATTTTCCCCTCAAAACACATAGATGCATGAACTAAAGAGATAAATATTTATCTGTGGAAATGGAAGCATCACATTCCAGATCTCAACAGAATCTTTGGCAGTGCATATATTTTATGTGGGTTCACTTTCAAAAATGCGATGTTATCTATGCATGCATTGCTTCACAAAGTGCTAAGTGAAACAGCTAGAGCTTCCAGGACAGCTCACTAGCAATGCATTTTCATCTTGACCTATAATCTCCATGTAATAAAATTAATCTTTTTGTTTCATTTGTTTTATTTTGCTTTCAGATAGGGTCTCATGTAGCTCAGACTGGCATCAAACTTGCTGTAAAGTCAAGGCTGTCCTTGAATTCTTCACCCTGTTGCTGTAGTTGGCCACGTTCTGAGATTATGGGTCTGTGCCACTATGTCCACCTTAAAATGTGCTCTTTTACTCAATAGTTTTTCAGTATACTCAAGTTGTTATGTAACCATCACCGCTTTTTTTCTATTTTTACAGGGATTTTCGTCACTTGCCGCAGGCAAACCCACTTTGCTTCTATCGTAAGTCACTCTGCTCTTTTTCTTCCCCTCACCACTTCCCAAGCACTGTGTGTGTCCTGGCTGTGGACACATCTGCTGAATGTAACTGGACTCATACCATACCTGGTCTCTGTAATTGGTTCCTTTCACTTAGCATGCTTCCAAGGTCAATCCATGTTATAGCATGTTTCATTACTTCATTCCTTTTCAGAACTAAGCCTCATACCATATTTTGTTTATCATTCATCAGTGGATACTGGACATTTGACTGTTATGAATAATGCTGTTATAAGCTCTTATGTACTGAACTCTAAACATCCATGCTTTTAATTCACTTGCTCCCTTACTCAATGTTTAACATGCACGATGAGGATTGAACTCAGATCCTTATACTTGCACATCAAGCACTTTACTCAGCGAACTATCTTTCCAACCCCTGAACTGGGTTTTAAAGTAGCTGTACCGTTATCATTCCTGTCAGCAAAATCTGAATGATCCAGTTTCTTCACTTTCTCACTAACACCCATGATTAGCTCTCTTTCATTATAGCTACCCTAGCTCATGTGAAGTAGAAATGTCAACCATGTAGCACTGTGTCCATACACATTCCATGCAATGCAGAATTTCTCTATCATTCAGGATTTGTTACGGTTAAGGAGACAATATTGATGCATCATTATTGATTCAAATTCGTAGTTTATATAAATGGTCATCTTGGGTGTTATACATTCCGTGAGAGATTTTGCTTTGCTTTGTCAATGTTACCTTTTGAGACAGGGTCTCATGATGTAATCCAGGCTTCCCTTGAATTCTTGACATTTTTTGCTTCTGTCTCCAAGTCCTGGGACTAAAAGTGTATACCACCGTACCTATTTTTTAAAATTGGGTCATTGCTATTTATTGTTATTGAGCTATGTTTCTTACACATTCTAAGTACAATATTATTTTGGCTTGTTGAAACAGTATTCCTCTGTGAAACATCCCTGGCTGCCCTGGAACTTGTTTTGTAGACCAGGCCTCCAACTCAGATCTTCCTGCCTCTGCCTCCCGAGTGCTGAAATTAAAGGTGTGTGCCACCACATCTGTCTCACAAATATCTTTTTAGATATATGTTTTACAATTTCCTCCTACTCTGTAAGTTAGCTTTGTACTTTTTCTTTTGAGGTACTGGGGATGGGACCACATGCAGGGAAGTGCTATGACATAAACTACACTCCTGTCCTGTCCTTCCTTCCATTTTTGGTGCCTTACTTTGGAGTAGTGACTATTTTAATGTATGAGGTTCAAGAATAAAGTTGAGGTTTGAGGAAGGTTGTACATGACTACAAACTCAATACTCGGTAAGTGAAGTAGGAGGGTCATGAGTTCGAGGCCAATGTGTAAAGCGGAGGGGCTGGAAGTGGAGCTCTGTGCTACAGCACTTGCGTATTGTGCTCAAGGTTCTATCTTCAGCAATGCTATAAATACACTTGAGACTGCTTGCTGGATTTATTAATTTAAGAAGGCCTTTCTGTGGAGGCCTGGTTTTCTTAGAACCACTATGTAGATCTGGTTAGCCTTTAACTCACGGCCATCCTCATGCCTCATCCTCTGGAGTTCTTAGATTAAGGCATGTGCCATCATACCCAGCAAGGACCGCTCTAGTTAAACTATTTAAAACCATAACCATGTAAAAAAAATGATGCCGTCCATACCCAGCTCACTGTGTGGGAACACATTGATTCCTGATACAATACTGATAAAGGTTACATACTTTCTCTGGAACGTCAAAGTCCAGGAACATTGCTCTAGGGTAGTCACTGTTTGTCAGGATCACCAGGAGCTCTCTTAAACACTCACGTTGTACCCCACCTTCATCAGACTTGCACATTTAGTAAACATCAAGTAGAGTAATCACTGGCCTAAACTTTCTACGAAGCCTTAAGAAAACCCTGATGCTGACAGTACCAGCCACATGGTACACAGCAGCCTTTCCCAGAGTGTCTGTGGTTAGTAACAGCTCTTTAATGGTGGAAGCGTTTTACTGATTTAGACAAATTTCGTTGCCAAGCGCCTCCTCGGAGCTTTTAAACTATGAATGTGTGTCCCTGTCTCCTAAGGTAGGACAGGTTATGTTTCCAGCAATTTTTTGAATGTGGGATGATTTTCAAAACCCTTTTATTGAAATATTATTGGTGTGCTTGCATTGTATGACTGAGAATATATTTATGTCTCATTGTGCCTCAAAGCTGTCACTCAACCATGTAAAATTAGCATCAGAAAATGCAGAATATCCAAAATTATGATAATATTGTTCTTCATCTGACACTGTCCACCAAATCAAGCCTTTCCTCCACTGTCAATTATTTCCAATGGCAAAACCATTAACCACGTTGACCCAAATCTAGAGCTGAATGTAAGCAACTTACACTATTATATAAGGGTTTTGAAACACTGACCTATAGGCATAACAAGGTCATTACTATCTTGAAGTCAGAGCAACTGTGATTTCCCAAGCAAGAGGCTGAAAAATGTTTTCACTTAGTTTAAGTTTTCATCTTTTTCATTTACAAACAATTGCTTCAAACCTACTTGCCCAGTTCATTCCTCCCTCCCTCCCTCCATCTCTCCTTTCCTTCCTTCCTTCAATCAGTGGTGTTGAAGAGAAAAACCTTTTGCATGCTAGGTCAGCCACTAAGCATCTCCTGTTCTCCCTGTTCTTTTAAAAAGTGAAATCTGTTGTTGTCAAAGAAGAATTCTTTGGGAGTTAAGTATGTAGTTTAGTTGGTAGAGTGCTTGCCTAGCATGCATGAAGCCCATTTTGGCTCCTTTAGCTTCTCTTTTGTGATAGTCACTATGTTACCTACTAAGGCAGTAAAGTCCTTATCCATCTAAGCCAATCATTATCTTTGTGATTTTTCAAAGTATGGTGACAGCCTTCAACTTTCATTTTCTATGTGAGTAAAGGGCCTTTCTAAAACTTTAAATGGTGTTCACAGGATGCTATGGTCTTTTCTTCACTGGCTGTGGCTACATCTAGATGTTATGACTGGGGCTACAGTAATTATCTTGTGATCATGAGAAGAAACAGCCTGAAGACAAAACTGGAAAAGACCTTGCCCTTGAATTATTCTTTGAGACACTGCAAACTATCAAACAAAACAAAAAGCTCCCTGGAGCCCCCTGACCTTGGGACTTCTTGGTTGTAAATTAGAATTTGTCTTGATAGTTCACACTATTTGGAGCAGGATTTTGCACTACACAGATGACAACACCAAGGCACACATTATGTCCCACTCAGTTTCATCACAGCACACATCCCCACCTACTCAGCTCAGCTGGCTTAGCTTCTTACCATATGAGTCACAGAATGCAGTTATGTCCTTCTGATCTTTTATGTTCCATATACTGCACTGATATCACTGTTCTCTGATTCCCAAACTTGCTTTTCTCCTTAATATTTGGTTTTGTCCCCTCTTTATCTTTTCAACATAGTCCCTGCACATTCATGCCCAGCTTCCAATACCACCCCCTAAATTCAGCAGTACCCACAGTCTCTTTATAAACGGAGCTCCCACTCACAGACCTAGTCCAGTGTCTGTTTGGTATCTTCTGTGATAACTCCCACACTGTTCTTTACTTTTGTGATACATTCTTCCCTGCAGATAGCTAAGCTGTAAACCTAGCCATTGTCAACTCAGCTGTGGCTATTCCTCTTATCCTAATGTTCAATGAGCCGTCCAAACCTTATTCATGGGGCTGAGTAAGAGGTCATTCAGTGCTGGTGGGAGCACCAGAATGTGAGTCTCCAGCACCCATATAAATGTTAGGAAGGTGAGAGGGTCAGCCTGCAATCCCAGCCCTTCAGAGTTGGAGATAGGAGATCTCCAGGGCAAGCTGCCTAGCTAGGCTAGCTGAGTCAATGGGTTCAATTGAGAGACTCCCCATAAATAATGAATATAGATGAAAAACTATTAAGGAAGACACTTGATGTCAACCTTTGGCTACCACATGTACTTGCACATGTAAGTACGCTCACTCACCTCCATGTGTATGCATGTGTACATAAGAGCATCCAAATAGGCAATGCACACCACACACACAAAACATATAAATAAACAAAATGTATGTTAAGTGGATAAAAAAATCTTGAGAAGTATGATTGAAAGGGTGGTGTGCATAGGAATATAACTTCAAGGTAGCCAGAGAAAATCTCAGTGTAAGACTTGAAAAAAAGTGAAGCTCTGGGATGTGGATGTCTGAGGGCAGAAATAACAAAAGTAGACTAACCAGAAGATAGAGAGGCTCAAATGTGGAAAAGTGATAGAGGATGCAGATACAAGCCATCAGGAACTGGGAATATGGTTCAGTATGTAAAGTCCCTGCTGCACAAACATGAGGACCTTAGTTTGGATCTTCAGTATCCATACAGAAAAGCTGGAGTGGTGGCTCAGTGCTAAAGAGCACTTGCTGCTCTTGTGGAGGATCTGAGCTTGGTTCCAGCATTCATATGGTTACTCACTGTCATCTCCAATGCTGGTACCAGGGAATCCAATACCCTCCTCTGTCTTCTGCAGGCACAGGGCACACACATGATGCAATACATACATGTAGATAAAACCCTCATACACATTCAATAAAAATGAATGACTTTAAAAAGAAATCTGAACATGGAAGTGTGTACTTACAATCCCAGTGCTTGGTAGGTGGGGCAGAAGCAACTCTGGCACTTGGACAGCCTTTCTAGCCAAATTGGTGGGTTACAGGTTTAGTGAGAGACCCTGTCTCAAAAATTAAGGTGGAGAACAATTGAACAGTATATAGGATGCTGACCTTTGTCTCCATTGACCTCTGACCTCCATGTGCATATTCATACATATGCACACACAGAAACATATGTCTAGTGAATACAGATGCTTATTGCCAAGCTTGATGACATAAGTTCAATCCCCAGGACCCATATGGCAGAAGGACCTTGTCCTCCTACCTTCACAGGCACTACAGCATGTGCTCTCTCCCACATAAATAGATACAATAAAATAATTTTCAAAAGCAAGGCATAATGTGTCCGACCTGAAGGAAGCAAAGAAATGAGCAACTGGAAGTGAGTTCCAAGTAGCAACAGACTACTGGTCTAGTTGGGCCTTATGATTGTAACTCTTTGGCATTCCATTCTGAGAAATACAGTTTTACAATAAAGGTGTTCTATGTTCTGATTTTGGTTTACCAGTATCTCTCTTGTTGCTGTGTTGATAGTAGAATATATGGTAGGCAACCAAAAGAGGAGCAGGGGCCATTTAGGAGAACTCCCTACTACATTCTTTGGATCTATCTCAGCACCGTCCATTTCTATATCAAGATAATGGTGGTGAGAACTAGCTGCATCATGGATAGGTTTTTGAAGTATTGTTGACTGAACATTTAGATTGTTGGTAATAGACTGAAGAGAGAAATATGACTGAATTCTCTATTTTTAGCCTAGATAACTGGAAAAGATGGAATTGCCTCTTAGAAGAGAAGGAAAAATATGGGAGCAAACTGGTTTAGGAGGCAACATCATGGAAATGATCTGGGGTCTGATAAGGCTTTAAAACTTACCAGGCAACCCAGTCTAGATGCTTGGTAAGTAGCTGGAGATATGAGCTTGGAAATACTAACAGAAGCCTGGTTCTACATATTTGGAAGTTATTAGGATACACGTAATATTTAAAGAAAGAATGAGATTACCAGCGATCCTAGTAATCAACAGATGAAGAAAAGATGGATCACTTAGTAAGGGGCTCCTTAGAATTTGAGTTAAGTACAGGGAAACAGACTGATCACAAAAGGCCAGTAAGATAGAAGTGTATAGAGTCCCAGATGCCAAGCAGAGAGGAATTAATCAGCTTTAACGATTATTATGCATGAGGTGAGTATGTTTCAGCAGTGGGTACAGTAATGTGAAGGCCATTAGTGATCAGGACAGAAGTTCTAGTGGGAACAAAGGGAATAAAATCCTGAATTCTAGAGTTTAACAGAAAGGGGATCATGGGCAGGCTTTGTTTATTTATGCATGCTTTTTTTCCCCTGAGAGAGGGCTTTAGTCAGTATAATAGCGATTGTGCAAGGTCCTGTAACTCACTGTGTAGACCAGGCTGGCCTCGAACTCACAAAGATCCACCTGCCTCTGCCTCCCAAGTGCTGGGATTAAAGGCGTGCACCACCACCACCTGGCTTATTTATGTTTTTGAGACATCTTTCTATGAAGGCTAAAGAGGAGGGGATAGAAATGTGACTCAGTAGATGAAAATGCTTATTACTACCCATGAGGACAGGGAGTTCACACCCACAGCACTCATGGAGCAAGCCAGGCATCTTGTATACTCTAATTCCAACTACTTGTGGGACCCAGACAGAGGATTGCTGGGGGGCTTGCTGGTTTCCAGCCCCCATGTTCAGGGAGGGGACCTGCCTCAAAGGAGTATATGGAAAGTGATAGAGGAGGACTCCTAACATCCTCTTTTGGCCTCCACACACACATATGCATGTGTTCACCCACACAGACATGTACACATATGATCACACACACACACCAAAAAACAAGTTTTAAAAGAATAAAAATATGTGGAAGGAAAATAATTAAGATAATGAAACTAGGATGCATTCTAATTGGCTTATATTTTGTTCATTATTTCATCTATTTTATCCTCTATGAATGTATAAACACACACACACACACACACACACACACATTTATAAAAGGTAGAAAAAGACTTCATCAGCCCAAACTTTCCCAGTCAACCCAGCTCCTATGCTGGACAAGTAAGGGGTCCTCAGGTCCTGACAATGTTACTCCAACTTTCCCTGTCTTCCCAGCTCCAGATGCCAGCAGATAAGGGGTCTCTAGACCATTCACCCACTCCCCACATTTCTGTGGTTTCCTTAGCTCCCATGCTGACAGATAAGCATTCCTCAGGATTCCATCATCCCCAGGATCACTTCCCACTTGCACTCAACCAACTCCAGATGCACAAGTCTCAGAGCAAACCCAGAAACAACATGAAAATCCAATGAATCATTTTTCTTCAAACATTATTAATCCCATAATAAGGAACCTCAATGGGAATAAACTCGAAAAACTTTCAGACAAAGAATTCAAAGAATGATAAGTATTTTCAAAGAACTCAAAGAAAATGGTACTGTACTTCAAGAGAACAAAAATAGATAAATGAAATAAGGAAGTCAATCCAAGATATGAAGCTAGAATTTAATCAACAGATAGAATTTCTGAAGAAAGCGAGGCTGAAATGATTCTGGAAATGAAGCACTCAATAAGCCAAATGAAAGCCTCTATTAAAAGCCTTACCAATAGGATGGATCAGGTAGAAAACAGAGAATCAAGGATGCAAGGAAAGGTACAGAAATGGGACCCCTTGGTAAAGATCAATGATAAACTAAACTAAATTAATATAAACAGAATGGTAGAGAACCCTTGGATACCATGAAAACATGTAACCTTTGGGTTATAGCATAGCAGAAGGAGAAGAATACAGTACCAAAGGCATAAAGAATGTTTTCAATAAAATCAGAGAAGGACCAGGAAATCTGTTTGGAAGTGTGTCTCCCAGAAATGGCTGGGAAGCTTCACCCGTGATACCTCCACAATATGGCTGCCTAAACAAGATCTAAAGGAGAATTCCAATAGACAGGCTAATGTCATAGTGAGAGCTCTCACCCCTAGCCAAAGAACTGTAGGCAACTCAGGAATGCTAAGAGGGGGAGAAATAGCCTTCCCTAAGAGATGAACCCTGTAATTCATTATCCAATACCAAGTGGTCAGGCCTAACATCTGATAGATATGAGTAACACTAAATGGACTGTGCAGATTGTTGGTTACGCTGTGGCACTGCTCCTCGTGGCTGGCCGCTGCCCGCAGCGGCTATGCTGATGGAGGAGAGTGCTGGAGGAGGAATCACAGGACATGGTTACCTTTTTAGAGCTTTATTGGGAGGGGGAGAGAGGGAGAGAGGGAGAGAGAGAGAGAAAAGAGAGAGAGAGAGAGAGAGAGAGAGAGAGAGAGAGAGAGAGAGGGAGGGAGGGAGAGAGAGAGAAAAGAGAGAGAGAGAGAGAGAGAGAGAGAGAGAGGGGGGGGGGGAAAGAGAAGAAGGAGGTCCAGACGGAAGGAAGGAACAGAAAGGAAAGAGAGGGACACACAGAGGGCCTACTCGCTTTTCAGGCTGGGATGCCGTCCCAGGCTGATGACATAATTAAGGACAGAATCCTTACATCCCAGACTTCCACTTACTATAGAAAGAGTAGGTAGATGCGAATAGGGGCATTGTTCCTCTCAAAAACTGCTTCCAGCTGACTTTTGGACGTCAGTTGGCTCTGGGGGGAATGGAGAAGGGGAGTTTTCTGAGGTAGACAGGCGTTGTGGGATACTGTCTGTCATCCGTTTGCTCTGGAGACATGTATCCCTCTTGGCTGTGGCTGGGAGCTTTCTGTTTGACAAGATGCTGGTGACACAGAAAAAGTTGATGATCTCTGGACTCTGGTTCTGTGGTGGTCCTGTATCATTGGCTGAAGAGTGAGAACAGGGAACTTGGAAGAGAAAAACTTGTGGTGCATGAAAATTTTTTTGATTAGGGACAAGGCAAAGATCAGGGCCCTGTCTATATGCATGTGAGAATGAGTGGGTGGAGTTAAGGTGAGTTAAGGCGAGTCGTAGAAACCACCCAAGCCCGCCCATTTGAGCCCACCCACTGCAGCCAGAAAAGGTTGAACATGGCAGATGCAGAAGTGGGGAGGAAGAAGGGTTTAGAACTTTAGCAGACAGCTTGGAGATAAAGTAACTTTTTATTTGCCTGTTCACTGGCAGAAGTTCCCACAACACTGTTATTCGGCCAGGTTTACTGGTGCCCGCCCCTATCTGCCAATGTAGGTGGTAAATGTATTGTATCTGCCTCTTTGTCTCATGGCTGTAGCCGAGAGAAAAATAAAAAATTAAAATAACAAACTGGGATCAGACTCCAATCTCAGGCGTCCCCGAGGAGTGAAGAGAGGTCTAAGAATGAGCTCAGGTTCGCCATCCTCTTCATCAAGGGATGGGAAGGGCTGTGGCTGCACTTCAGTTGGTCCACCCAGTAGAACTGAGACAGCATTTACCCCCTCGTCAGGAGCAAAAATGTGCCTCCTGTTGCCAGCACAGCCTGAGGCCAAACCCCAGGGTGTCTGTCACAAAGAATATAGCTCAGACTACAGCCGTGAGAACTGCAGACTCACTGTGTTGAAGAATCATGGAGGTATCAGTAGTGGTAGCTGTGTAGGGGTCCAGGGGAGGCGAGGGACACGCGCGCTTGGGGTCTCGCAGTCTCGCTGGATGGGGGAGGAGGTGGCAAGCAGCAGCAGTCAGCAGGTCCTCAGTGGTCTATCCCACGTTTCGGCACCAATGTTGGTTAAATGGCATGCTGCTCGTGGCTGTGGCAGCCATGCCAATGGAGGAGAGTGCTGGAGGAGAGTCACAAGCCATAGTTACCTTTTTAGAGTTTTATTGGGAGAGAGGGGGGAGAGAAGGAGAGAGGGAGAGAGAGAGCGGAAAGAGAAGAAGGAGGTCCAGATAGAAGGAAGGAGCAGAAGGAAAGAGAGATGCACAGAGGGCCCACCTGCTTTTTAGGCTGGGACGCTGTCTCAGGCTGATGACATAATTAAGGACAGAATCCTTACACAGATAACAAAGAAAATCCCGACATTAATTGAGGGAGAATTGAGGGGTACATGAGATTGGTTTCAGGGAGGAAAGGGAAAAGGGGAAGCGATATAATTTTACTTAAATTAATTTTAAGAAATTAAAAATAATCATAGAAGAAATATTTCCAAAGCTAAAGAAAGAGTTGTCCACCGACTATAAGAGGCCTAAAAACTCCAAATAGACAGGACCATAAAAGAGACTCTGCATAACATATTATAGTTAAAATTGTAAAAGCCTAAAATGAAGAAAGGATATTAAAAGTTTAGGTAACCCAAACCCAGAAAGACAAACGCTGCATGTTTTTTCTCATGTGCATATTAGCTTCGAATCTTTAGATATGTGTGTTTGAAAATGCCATGTTATGGGAGTAACCAGCCACTTTCCTATTGGATTTTAAAGCTTGCTCAATATGATGGAACTCATGATGATACTGTTAACTATCCCAAAGCATGTAACTACCTGTATCTATTTTTCTGCTAAATAAACTGTTGCCTAAGTTTTTTTTTAAATTTCTTTTCCTTTCATTTTCTTTTTTTATCTTTGTTTTAGACAAAGTCTCATTATGTAGCCTTGAGTGCCAGGAACTTGCTATGTAGTCCAGGCTGGCCTTGAACTTAGTTCTGCCTGCCCCTTCCTTCCTAAGTTATCTTTATAAACATAGGTTAGTGGATCTTTCATTCCTTATCAGAGAAACTTCTTTTTGTAATAGATAGTGACTGTCATAGCTTCTGTTGTCATCTTGACACAGCTGAGAAGTGGGACCCTCATTTCAGGAATTGTGTTCTTCGAATTGGCCTGTGGGCATGTCTGTGAATTATTTTCTTAATGGATAATTGATGTAGGGGTTCCCAGCTCACTCTAACAGCCCTGCCCCTGGGCAGTTAGGTCTGGGCTGTATAAGAAAGGTCCTTGAATCCCATCATTCAGGACTCAGAGGAAGGCAGATCTCTCTGTAAGTTCAAGGCCAGCCAGGTTAAACACCGTTTAATCAAGGATATTTGCATATGCTTTATTTGTTCATAATAAACATATAGAGTATACCCAACATTAGTCTAGCATATTTTGAGAATTAAAATTTATATTAAAAGAAAATATATCTTCATAAAACTATTCACAAAGCCATGATCAAGCATTTTGTCACATCTTTACTGTATTTAGTATGTCAAAACCCACAACTTTTCAGTGTTTGCTCAAATTTACATATTTAATTGTAATTAAATTTATTTATATGTATGGGTGGTTTGTTTGCATGTACCACTTTTGTGTCTAGCATCTGTACAGGTCAGAAGAGCACATCAGACATCCTGGAACTGGAGTTAGAGCTGGTTGTGAGCCACCATGTAGTTGCTGGGAATCAAATCCAGATCCTCTGGAAGGGCATCTAGTGCCTTAACTGCTGAGCTGTCTCTCCAGCCCCTAAACATATTTTAATCATAGTGTGTTTGAAAGGCTTTCTTGTATTTCTTACATACCTAGTACTTTTGTTATTTGTCTGCCAATAAAGTAAGATAAAATTTCAAAAGAAACTTTTACAGTTGGAGTAAGTGGCTTTCAGATCTACTAAGCCAGTAGAAGCATTGGCACATGGGCACAAAGAGACATGCTGGCATTTCCATACATAAGTTCAGAAGCTGGTAGTGCAGTAGATGTGATCGGGTCACAGTGGAAATTCTTTTATAGAACGTTTTTCTGAAAAGAGACGGTGTTGATGGGAAGAACTCATTTTGGACATTTGGATACAGGAGCTGGTGAAATAGTAAACTATGAGCATTGTTTTTCCTCTCTTCATCTGCATTCAACAACCAAGGTGCAGGTAAGGACTAGGCAGAGAGTTGGGTTTTAGCTGATGAACTTCTCCCAGTTGTTTCAAATGATGCAAGAAGAAGCTAGGGAGGGTATTATTACAGGGACTGAACCCTGCAAGGGATCTTTTGGAAAATGAGGCCATTAGGCAGTTGAGGGAGAGTGGAGCTAGAAAGTCTACCCCTGAATTGAGGTATGCAGTGAACTTGCATAAGCATAAAACACTTAGTGCTTGAGAACTACGTTCTTAATAAAAGTTTTATCATTGCAGACAAGTTGATGCACTCCCCCAGTGACTACTTGGTGCCACTTATTAAAAAAAAAAAAAATCAAACGTAAGTTCTGGTATGTGTGCTTAAAAACTCCAGTGAGCTCAGTACCTCGTCTCACCTCATTTATACATTATTTCTCTGATGAAGGGATTTAGTTGCTGAAAAACAATCTATCCAAACATACCTCAGAGCCACTGACACCTTGACGTTTGAGGAAAAGCAGATGAATGACTAGAGATAGTAAGAAATGAGCTGAAGAGAAAGGTGGAAGAGAGAGGAGACAGCAGACCTTGGCAGTGAAAACGCCCGGGAAGTAAAGCTTGTCTAGAAAGAGTACTTTAAAAGGCGCCAAGAAAATAACAAAGAGGAGCAATCAAGGCGGCACAGGGAGAAGCACAAAAAATATAAAGAATAATGTGATTAAAGCATGTGAAATTACTGGCATCTAGGATGTTTCTGAAGGAATTAGCCTGGGTTTCCCTGTAATTGATACATTTGAAGAGAATATTGATTTATTTCTTACAAAAGCAAAAGTATGTATATTTTATGTATATATATGAATATACATACATAAAATATATACATCCACACTGTATTCTCTACAGTTTAAAATGGCAGCTCTGTGAGAGTCTCTAATTTACAGAGGAATAGAGACAATAAGTCACTTCCCTGAACCTTTCTCTTCTTGAGTCCAAAGCCATTGCCCCTTTCATGGCTCAAACCATCTCCTAGTCAAAAGAGATGCTGCCTAGGGAAGTATCCTTTTAGCAAGCTGTAATTTGAACACCTTTCATTTTTTTATTTTTATAGCTCACAGTTCTAAAATCAAGCTATATGCCTGCAATTGTATCCATGAAGATAACATGCTAACTAACCACACAATTAAAAGTTTATGAGAAATCCAAGGGCATATAGAAATGTTGCTTAGAATCAGTGCAATGAGTTAAGCATCATAAGCCACAAAGATTTTAGCATTCTGTCCCTGTCCCCTGTCCCTTTTGAAATAGGATCTCACTATATATTCCTGGCTGGCCGAGGTCTTACTATGTATAGCACACTGACCTTGAATTTGTGGCCATCCACTTACCTCAGCCTCTTGAGTACTGGGAATGCAGTCTATACACTACAAGCCTGGCTCTTTTAGAATTCTTTTGATATGCTATCCTACATCAGCATTCATTTGTTGAATTAGTTATCAACTAATTGCATTGCTGGGTTTGAGTCTAGGGCCTCACACTTGCTAGGCAATCTCTGTACAACTGAGTTACATTTCCAACTCCCACATTCGTTTAGTTTAATTGGATTCATTAATTTAATTTTGTATGTGGTCTTCTCCATAGTCATTAACACAACATTTGCTGCTGCTTTGTGTTGAGTGACTTTTAGGCATTTCTATATAGCTGCTGCTATATTAAGCTGTGTAAATAATGTAAAATGAATGCTAACTGAAACATTACTAGAAAATATTCTCTGACGCCATCTTAGATGAAAACTAATGTTAAAAGTCTCTGCAGAAATAACATTGTTTTAGGTAGAGCAGGACTGCCTTGTACAGATTTTGGCTAAAATGTGTTCTTGCTTACTGGAGGGTAACTGGGTGGTAAAAGGAGGAGACGGAACAAATATCGTGCATCACAGGTCACTGTAGCACAGGCCTGCAATCCTGGTGCCTGGAAAGCAGAGCAAGAAGCTTGGAAGTGTTCTAGACCATCCTCAGGTCTTTTGAGTTTCAGATAAACCTGGGTTACATGAGACTCTGTGTCCACACCTCCCCCACATAATCAGAAAAAATGTCAAGGGAAAACAAAGATTTCATTAATTTGAAAATACCTAACCATGTTTCATGTATATGTAGTTCTGAAAACTAAACCCAGGGCCTCACACATGGTAGGCAAGTACTCTATACAACTGAGCTACCGTGTGAACCCACACTGGTACTTTTTTCTTTCATTCTCTCTCTCTCTCTCTCTCTCTCTCTCTCTCTCTCTCTCTCTCTCTCTCTCTCTCTCTCTCTCTGTCTCTCTCTCTCTCTCTCTCTCTGTCTCTCTCTCTCTCTCTGTCTCTCTCTCTCTCTCTCTCTCTCTCTCTCTCTCTCTCTCTCTGTGTGTGTGTGTGTGTGTGTGTGTGTGTTAACATATTTCAAACTATACAGATGGAATGAAATTATTCCCTCATTTAAATTATGTTCACCTTGGCACATGTCTTCACCATAGCCATCATGCCATAAAAATCTTTATCTGAAGCAAACACACAAATTGAAGAAAAGGTGAAAAGATGAAATCCTGATTTACGATTTCAGCCCTCTCTGGAATGTTCTTCTGTAGTGACCTCAGACCCACAACTGTGGATATACTTCCCCAGCATTTGTTGATGTAATTTCATCACAGAATGTGGCTAGACTTGCAGCCTAATAGTTTTCCCTGTCACAGAGGCTGCATGGAAAAATACTAGGTCATTTAAGCCTTTAAGCCAAGTAAAGAAATATCCAGTAATATATTAGTGAGATCCAAGAAAGCCTCCTCAAGGTAAAATAAATATTTCAATATATCTGTTTGAGTGTAACAATAAAAAGAAATCCTCTATCGTGGCTGTGCAGTTTTTTTGTTTTGTTTTGTTTTTGTCAACTTGACAAAACCTAGACATATCTGGGAAGAGGGAACCTTAACTGAGAGAAAATGCCTCCATCAGATTGGCCTATAGGCACGCATCCCTGTGGGCTATTGTCTTGACTAAAGTTTGATGTGGGAGAGCCAGCATACTACGATTGATGGAGATGTGGTCCTGGATAGTATAAGAAAGCTTGCTGAGTATGCCACAAGGAGCAATTTAGTAAGCAGAGTTTCCTGGAGCCTCTGCATCAATTCCTGACTCCAGGTTCCTGCATTGACTTCCTTTTCTGGTGGATTGTGATGTGGAAGTGTAAACCAAATAAACCCTTTCCTCCCCAAATTGTCTTAAGTCATGGTGTTTTATCACAGCAAAAGAAACCCTAAGATACCTGATTTCTCTGTGAAATCTAAATATATCCTTATAACCGATAACATTTTGTGTGTGTGGAGTCCCTTCCTTCTTCCTGGTCCTTCCCCTTTCCTCTCCTCTCCCTCTTTTCCTCTTTTTCTTTGAGACAGGGTCTCATGTGTTCCAGGCTGGTCTTGAACTCCTTATGTGGCTGAAGATGACCTTGAACTCTTGATCTTCCTGCCTCTGTCTCCCAAGGACTCTGATTCTAGGTACACATCACCACACTCAGTTGGCATTATTTTTGTAAGTTCAGCCATACTGTTTGTTGCATATACTAGTACTTATTCCCTTTTAGAAAATATTTGTATTAACATATATTTGTTACACATAATAATGAGCTTAATTGTGACATTTTCATACACATACATAACGTATTTGGATCATATTCACCCTGCATTACCTCTTCTTGTCCACTTCCATTCCCACTAACCTGCTTCCTCTTTCCAACTTGCCACTCTTCTACTTATACATCTTTTCTTTTTGTGACACAGTTAGTTTAACTAGGGCTGTTTATAGAACCGTGAGTAAGAGTTTGTCTATAGGAGTATGGGCATCTTTACCAGTGGGTAGACCATTGAAGAAAATGTCCTCCCATCAATAGTTAACTGCCTATAATTTTTCAGGGAGGGGAGCGTCCCATGAGTCCCTCCACATTCCATGACAGGAAGTTAAGTCCCTTCACATTCCTTGACAGGAAGTTAATGGGCCCAATCTCATGCCCAGAATCAATGTTCCACACCTCTCCCCTGCTTCCTTTAGCTCTTAATAGTTTTTTCCACCTTTCTTCTGAGATGTTCCTTAAGCCTTGGATGGGGATGTTGGAAATGTTCCATTCATGGTTGAACATTGAACGTCTCGGCGCTTTGATCAGTTATGAATCTCTACAGCTACCACTGATGCCTACCAAAAATCATTCCTTCTAAATGATTACATCCATTATATTCAGTTGCTTTTATATACCTTAATTTTTTTTTTAGTTGTCTGTTAATGCATATTTGGGCTATTTATACCATTTTGTTATTAAGTTAGAACTCTAAGCATCCAGTTAATACACAAAACTCTTATATCTTCAACTACCTCCCACACTATAAACTACCAAGAAGGCTCTATTGCTTCATGTATCGTGTGACACTTGGTGTTGTGAGATATTTTGTACACTGTGTGAAGATATATTGCTGTGATTGGTGTAATTAAAAAGCTGAATGGGCTGGGCGGTGGTGGCACACGCCTTTAATCCCAGCACTCGGGAGGCAGAGGCAGGTGGATCTCTGTGAGTTCGAGGCCAGCCTGGTCTACAGAGTGAGATCCAGGAAAGGCGCAAAGCTACACAGAGAAACCCTGTCTGGAAAAACCAAAAAAAAAAAAAAAAAAAAAAAGCTGAATGGCCAAAAGCTAGGCAGGAGGTATGGGTGGGACTTCTGGGCAGAGAGAGAACTCTGGGAAGAAGAAAGGCAGAGTTGCCAACCAGACATGGAGAAGAAACAAGAGGTGTAAGATGGAAGAAAGGTAATGCCATGTGGAAGAATGCAGATTAATAGAGATGGGTTAATTGAAATGATAAGAATTAGTTGGGAAAAAGCCCAAACTAAGATCAAGCTTTCATAATTAATAAGAAGTCTCTGTGTCATTATTTGGGGGCTGGAGACCCAAAGATAGTGCAAAAAGAAAGCTTGCTACAACTTGGCTCTGTTGCTATTCTTGAACTGCTCTGTACTTTGCTATTTGAAAGTTTACCAGAGAATTGAATCTCCCTTACAGACTGAGCCTTCACAACAGAAAAATTCATCAGGCTTAACTGCATGAACTACTTTGTTAACTCTCTTTCCTCCCTGTTGCTTAGTCATTTGCTAAGTAGAGTGTCTCTTAATCTCTGCTTTTGCTTTCTCTCTTTTCAATTTTTTTTTTTTACTTTATGTGTATGAATGTTTTGTTTTCTTGTATGCCTGTGTACCACTTGTTTACCTGGTGCCTGTGGAGGCCAGAAGAGAGCATCAAATCCCCTGGAACTGGAGTTGTGAGCAGCCTCAAGGGTGCTGGCAATTGAACCTGGGTCCATTGGAAGAGTAGCTGGTGCTCTTAACTGCTGAGCCATCTCTCCAGTCTCTTGCTTTCTTCCCTTTTTCCGTCTAGCATATGCCATTTGTGTACCTGGTCCTCTGTGAGGGATCTGGTACACATAAAAGTAGTTTTTTTTCCTAGTATAGGATATACTATGAAAATACTTTATTATTATGAAATTCAGGTAACATAAGCAAAAATAGAATAAAAAACGCAACTTTTTGAGTTTTGGTTGTAGCTCCATTGTTAGAATGTTTGCCCCAAATGCACACAAAGCTGTGTGTTGGATGTCCAGTGCTGTATAAAACTAGACCTAAACTATACCTAGCTGTTCATGCCTATAATTCCAGCATTTGGGATATAGAGATAAAAGGATTGGGAAATCAGGGTCATCCTTTAGGCTACAAGAGACCCAGTCTATAACTAACTAACTAACTAGCTAACTATCTAACAAAACCCTTTTGCATGCCTTGAAGATTGGACCCAGTTCCTCACACATGCTAAGAACATATTTTAAAACAGAACCAGAAATCCAGCTCAGTTGTTGTGAGATATTCACCAGAGGAGACTAATCAGATGTGGATTCAAGCCAACAGAAAGTCATTATTAGCCAACCAGCACTACATTGGGTGTCTGGGACCCTAGTGTGGTGCTGTGGGATGTTCTGTATGTCAAATATATTGCTCTGATTGGTTAGTAAATAAAACACTGATTGGCCAGTAGCCAGGCAGGAAGGATAGGCGGGACAAGCAGAGAAGAGAATTCTGGGAAGTGGAAGGCTGAGTCAGAGAGACACTGCCAGCCGCCGCCATGACAAACAGCATGTGAGGATGCCTGTAAGCCACGAGCCACGTGGCAAGGTATAGATTTATAGAAATGGATTAATTTAAGCTGTAAGAACAGTTAGCAAGAAGCCTGCCACGGCCATACAGTTTGTAAGCAATATAAGTCTCTGTGTTTACTTGGTTGGGTCTGAGCGGCTGTGGGACTGGCGGGTGAGAGAGATTTGTCCTGACTGTGGGCCAGGCAGGAAAACTCTAGCTACAGTGTGGTGATGAACCTTTCTCAGCATCGACATTTTTTTTAAAACTTATTTGTTTATTTTTGATTTTCTAAGACAGCATTTCTCTATGTAGGCCTGGCTATCCTGGAACTTGCTCTGTAGCAAGACTGTCCTTGAACTCAGAGATCTGCCTGCCTCTACTTCCAGAGTGCAGGGATTAAAGGTGTGCACCATCGTGGGCCAGCTCAGGGTGGGCTTTTATGCACAAAAGCTACATCCTGGGTTCCCACACCTCAGTTAGCAAGAACAGTTATCCAGAAGCAGAACTCTAGAAGCCAAAAAACAAGGTTAGTACATTTAGGAATTTTCCCAGAACTATGGACTTTAACGGACTAGGTCTTTGTTCTCATTTTTGAAAGTGTTACTCCCTACGTGCTGGCTTTCAAGGCCTGAATGGTACTTCCATCATGGCCTCAGTTGTGTTATGGTCTGGAGGTCTGTTATAGTATGTCCAGTTTTGGCTTGGTAGCAAAAGGATGTGTTTTAGGTTGGAAAGATGGCGAAAATGCTTGCTATACAAATGTGCAGACCTGAGTTCCAATCCCCAGAAGTCACATAGTAGCAAGTGTCTGTAACGTCAGCCTTCCTATAGTAAAATTGGAGGTAGAGACAAGAGAATCCCTGGATGCTTGTGGGCCAGCTAGCCTTGTATTTGTCTCAAGGTGGAAAGCAAGGACCAACATCAAAGATTGTCTTTTGAACTCCACATGTGTGTCACTGAATGTGTGTACTATTTTGCAGACATGAATATTCACACAGACACATCACACAAACACATGCAGATATTTAAAAAGACTATTTTAGTTAGATAAGCCAATTCTTTGTGATGCTGTATTCTTCTGACATAACAAGAGTTCCTCAATTTAGTTAAACTATTCATTTCTCCTTAAGAAGGGTCGTGCAAGTTGTCTACAAGGTGTGCAATACAGGTTAGGGGGATCAGATGCCCCCCAAGGTGCCTCTTGGGTCACATCGTGTAGCAGCTAACTGCTCTAGATTTCAGAGGGCCTTCACTGATGGTGATTGCAGATGTATCCTTGTCATTGTCCTCAAAGCAAAGTTATTTTGGGTCATTCCTCAGTCCTGAATTACTCTAAAGAAAATTTGCCCTTAAGTTGCAGCGCTACAGGAAGCAATGTAGCTATTTCATTCTGCTTTCTGATTTACCCTAAAGATATATTGAGACCGCACTTGCTAACTTGGAGCAAACACTTTCAGTACCTGAGATAAGTTTACATCTATTATTTTATGTAAGAGACTGAGATAGTCTTTATGGGAAAATGTCAGAGGTAAAACAACAGTTTGCAGTGAATTGTACTTTTAATTTAAAATCATATCCAAAATAGAGGCATTGCAATCTTTTCATGATTTAGTTTAAGAGTTTCATCCAGACCTGTAACTCAGGAATTTAGAGGTCAAAGTCACGTATACAAATAGAACAATAGACAGCACTGAACTGTGAGCCTTCTTTTTCTTTCTCATGTCATATGGCAACTTAAGGTAGCCAGCTTGTTTCATGATTAACTGAAAATGAACTAATTGCCACATTTTCAAGACTGTTTCTGTGGGGCTGGAGAGAAGGCTCAGTGGTTAAGAACAGTTCTTGCTCTTGCAGAGGACCTGGAGTTTAGGTCCCAGAACATACCTGGTGGCTTATAGACACTGGTAATTCCAGTTCCAGGGGCTCCAGAACACTACTCTGACATCTGTGGGCCTCTGGCATGCACACACTGCACTTACATATCTAAAACACTCATATACATAAATAAAAATAAAATAGAATAAAAAATTAAGAAAGACAGCAATAGAGGAAGACACCATGGTTTTGGGCCGCCACATACACACGTGCACACACACACACACACACACACACACACACACACACACACACACACATATATACATTTATACACACATAGAAGATGTACACATGCACACACAGCACACATACATAACACACACACACACACACACACACACACACACACACACACTGACACAGATACTCACAAATTCACATAAGGAATCAAGCATAGCTCAAATGTGATTTCAACTGCTATGGTCACTTAGGGAGTTAAATTTTCTGGAAGTCTTTAAAAATTGATTTTTATTTATCTCACAGCTTTAGAATGTTTAAGCCTTGCAGTTTAAAAGGGAAAAGTTCTACAAAATGTGATTTCATTAAATTATGTTTATTTTTATTTTTTAAATTAATCAGTTAATTAATTTTCTTCAGCCTAGTCACAGTTTCCTCTTCCTCCCTCCTTTCCTCTCCTCCCAGCCCCTTCCAGCAACCTTCCCCTTTCCACTCCCTCTCCCTTCCTTTCAGAAGAGTACAGGCTTCCCATGTATGTCAGCCAGCCATGGCATATCAAGTTGCAGCAAGACTAGTTACCTCCTCTCCTATTAAGGCTGGATGAGGCAACCCAGCAGGAGGAAGGGCCCCAAGAGCAGGTTACAGAGTCAGAGACAGCCTCTGCTCCCTCTGCCAGGAGTTCCACAAAAAGACCAAGCCACACAACTGCAACAAATGTGCAGAGTGCCCAGTTCAATCCCATACACATTCTCTGGTTGGCAGTTCAGTCTCTGTGAGTCCCTATGAACCCACGTCAGTTGACTCTTAGTTTTCCCATGGTGTGCTTGGTCCTTTTGGCTCCTATAGTCCTTCCTCTCCCTCTTCCACAAGATTTCCCAAGGTCTGCCTAATGTTTGGCTATGGGTCTCTGCATCTGTTTCCATCTGTTTCTGGGTGAAGCCTCTCTGATGACAATTGGGCTAGGCATCAATCTATGAGTATAGCAGAATATTATTAGGAGTCATTTCATTGACTTTTTTTCTTTTTTTTGCCAATCATGCTTGGTTCTATCCTAGGTCTTTGGGCTGTCCAGCCTCTGGGTCCCATCCCTTCAGGCATTGTCAGGGTGGGATCCCTTTCATAGTATGGGTTTCAAGATGGACCAGTCATTGTTTGGCCCCTCCTGTAATTTCCGTGCCACTTTTGTCCCAGCATATCTTGTAGGCATGGCAAATTATAGGTCAGAGATTATGTGGCTGTGTTAAGGTACCAATTCTTCCACTGGAGGTCTTGCCTGATTATAGGAGATGACCACTTCAGGTTCTGTATTTTCCATTGCTAGGAGTCATATCTACAGTCAGCCCCATAGATTCCTGGGAGTTTCCATTGTTCTAGATTTCTAGCTCATCCCAGAGATGGCCCTCCATTCCAGTTGTCTTCCTAGTACTCTCTCCATCCTCCCTCCCCCAACTTGATCTCTCCTGTTCTCATGGCCACTCCTCCAGAATATCTGTTTTAGTTAATTTATTTATTTAACAAGTATTAGTTGAATACCTTCTATGTGTCAAGGCCTATTCTAACTCTCACATACAGAAGATTAACAGACTAAGTCAACATCTTCATGGAGCTTGCAGTCGTATGAAAGACTTAAGTAAATTTATCAGTATCTCTGCACTCTATTGTAGTCTGATAATTATTCTTATTACAATTAAGGCAGCTTAATGGTATAATGAGTGAATGGGTAATAATTTTGTACAAAGTATTCAGAGATAAGAGATAGCCACTCACTGGTGGTGGTGATATCTGAATAAAGACATCAAATTTGGGGCTGGAGAGATGGATCAGTGGTTAGGAGCATTGACTGCTCTTCCAGAAGACCTTGGTTCAATTCCCAGCACCCACATGGCAGGTCATAACTGCCTGTAACTCAGGTTCAGGGAATTCACATAGACATACATGCAGGCAAAACATGAGAGCACATGAAATAAAAATAAATAAATTATCTTTAAAAAGAAGAAGAAAGGCATCACTTTAGCAAGGGAGTAAAGTGTGTGTAAGTTTCAGGGAAGAACTTGCCAAAAGACTGAGTGGCAGACAACCTAAGGTGACAATGAATTTGGCATACTGTAAAATTGGCAGGAGGAATGTTGGATTAAGGATACTAAGCAGTTCAGAGACGGAGATAGAAAAAAAACAAACCAAACCTGTGTATTGCCATGTTAATTGTGATGATAGCTTGGATTAGATTTTCAAAAGTTGTTCGAGTTCTCAGGGAGGATTGAACAGGAGAGAAATATGATCTGACCAAAGACAATTGTAAAATACTCCGAGTACTCTTGCCTCTGTGTATCCATCAGAACATCCCTGAGTCCTGATGACGTGTTGACAGAGCCTTCTAAAAACCTCTCTAAATCTTTTCATAGGGGAAATTGAAAATTATACTCTGGGGAGCTTTGTAGTATTCAGCTTATTTTTTTTTTTTTGTTCAGGATTTCAGTTTTCATTTCCCACTCTTGGGTGGATATGTTCCAAGGCCAGTCACTAGTGGTGGCCTTGAAGTAATCTATTCAGATTTTTTTTGAGACAGGGTCTCACTATATAGCTTTTCCTGTCCTGGAACTCACTCTTGTAGACCAGGCTGGCCTCAGACTCCGAGATCTGCTTGCCTCTGTCTCCTGAGTGCTGGCTTTTCCCCTTCCTTTCTTCTTTTCTTCCCTCCCTTTCTGCTCCCCTCTCTCTTTTAAATCCATTCAGTTTTAAGGACACATGCACATTCTGTGCCTCTATTTATCCCCCCACCAATCTGCTCTAACTTGGTGGTATACTAAAATAATTTCTTGCCAGATAGTACATCCCCTGACACCACTGGACTTACTCTGTTGCCTTACTCTGACACCTCATATCCAAAGCATATCTGTAAATATTCCCAGGGTTTATGGCAAAAAGCTCTTTCCTCCTTCTAAAATGTATGTTTACATGTGATAGAATTTAAAATGCAAAGTCCTCAAGTCAGGACATAATTCTAGGAATATCATTTTTTTCCCTGCTCTTTGTCTTTTAGTAAAATACTGTAAAGTGAAGTTCTTTAGTAACCGAATGGCAGCAGCAGATTGAAAACGGAGTTCTTTGTGTTTCTTATAAGAAATAAGAAACTATGTCATCAGATGTTGCTTTGTTGCTAAAGCTCTCCCACTTTACCATTTGGATTTGGTTTTCCTCACCGCCTAGGCTGTAAGCTCTGTCGGAGTTTACTTAGATTCCAGTTTTCAAGGGGAAGTTGCCTCCTCTGCCTGCTTTACAGGAAAATATATTTGAAACCTTTCAACTTATCGGGAACAATAGGGAGAATGTTTTATTTTTGTTGTCATAGGCATATAAAACTAAATAACCAAGACTAACATTAGTTTGAACTTTACCTTGGAACATATCCATGAAGAACAAAGGAAGCCAGACTAATCTTTTTTACTTTTTTAAAAATGCAGCTTATATCAAAGACACTTAGACATCAGTGAGTTATAGCTTGTGAATTACTTGTCATAGCCTGGATCCATCTTGATGCCTTTGCATTGTTTTGAATAGAGATTCCTCTCTCACTTTGCAGTCCTCTATCTGCTTTTCCCGCTTACTTTGTCGAGATTCTTTATCTTTCAAAGCACATTATTTGGGAGGATAAGCTTCAGGCTGCATTAGACTGATTGTCAATTCTGATTTGGGAGGAAGGTTCTTGAAATCCAACAGTGCTGAGGCTTGTTTCTCTGTGTCTCAGGGGATATCATTAGTAGAGTTCACAAAATTTTCAAAAATTCACAAAGAATGTGGGACAGTTAATGTGTTTCAGCCCTGTTATTTTAGAGTAAATTTTCTATAGGATTGATACACCTCCCCCAAAGCTGACTTTGCCTATATTTTCATTTGTTTAAGGAAGATGAAGAAAGAAAGCAGCTAACTGCAGATTAACTTCCACATGCCTTTGTTATCATACAAACTTTACAGTTATTAGGCATTAAAATATCAGCAAAATTTCCAATTTAGGATGCCACATAGATGACTTCTATTATTTTGGAAAATAATACCCAACAAGTGTTCTCTCTCCCTGACTTCTCAAAATATTTCACCAAAGCAATGTACAGATGACATTAATATGATCATCTTTTAGAATGAAAATATCCCATAGACAGGTAAATGCATGGTCTCTGATCCCAATCTGCGTGCTGCAGATTGTTAGGCTTTAAGGTAAGAACTTGCCATCATTTTTTTGTAGAGGTCCAGTTGGCACCTATTTCAATCTTTGTGCATCATGTGGTCTTTGTCATGTCTCTTCAATTCTGCTACTGTGGTCTGAAAACAGCCCTAGCAGTATATAACTGAATTGACATGAATGTGTTCCAATTAACCTTCATCAAAATACTGTTATCCTGATTGTTTGATGTGTTATTTCTGACCTCTCAATTATAATACTTACAATAGACTTTTTACTTCCCCCTTCCATTATGTTCAAGTGTGCATGTGCGTGTGTGCATGTGTGCATGTGTGTGTGTGTGCATGCGTGTGTGTGTGTGTGTGTGTGTGTGTGTGTGTGTGTGTGTGTAGGATAGAGGCTAACTTCAAGTGTCTTCCTCAATCATTCCCCACGTTATTATTATTATTATTATTATTTTAGGTAGAGTATGCCACTAAAACATGTAGCTTATCGATTTCCTAAGATGCCTGGCCAACAAGCTCCAGGGATCTAAGTGTGTCCCCAGCACCTCTACTCCAGCTCATAAACTGGAGTTACAGCCATGTGCCCAGCCCCCAATTTTTACATGGTTGCTAGGAAGCCATCCTCAGGTCCTCATGCTTGTGCTACAGTTACCTTAACAACTTAAACATTTCCCCAGCCCCAGGAGAGATTTTTTAATGAAATATTTTATTACTTTTAATTATGTGTATGCATATAGGTCTATGTGTCGGAATGTGCATATGAATGACAGTGCCTGTGGATGTCCGAAGCATCACACACCTCAATATGGGGAAATGGGTGGTTTTGAGCCACTTGATATGGGTACTAGGAATCCAACTGTGGTCCTCTGCAAAATCAATATTCACCCTTAACCACTGAACCATCTCTCCAGACCCAAGAAGAGTTTTTTATTTTTTGAAAAAAGATTTCTTTTTATTTTATGTGTGTGAGTGATTACCTGTATGTGTCTATGTGCACTTTGTGCATGCCTGGTATCTGCAGAAGTCAGAAGAGGGCATTGGATCTCCCAGAACTGGAGTTTCAGATGGTTGTGAACCAGTATGTGGATGCTAAGGATGGAACCTGGGTCTCCTGGAAAAGTAGCACATGCACTTAACCACAGAGCCATCGCTCCAGCTCAAGGAGGAGTTTCTTAATAAAATGATTTCAACATAACTAAAAGCCATCGTGAAATTCTTGGGTAATTGAGAGGATGCCCTGAAATATGGTGGCTATGTGATGATTTTGCCATCCATCCTGGTGTCTTCATTGTACTAAGAGTCACTCCATCAACTGTCCTTTGATTTGAACTGAGTTTTCTTTTGTGTGGACAGAAGTATCCGGACTTCAGATATTAATTTTTTACAAATATTGTTTCTATAGTTCTCTTTGACATAACAAGCCTTGGGATTTTATTTAGCTAGAATTTCTTTCTTTCTTTCTTTCTTTCTTTCTTTCTTTCTTTCTTTCTTTCTTTCTTTCTTTTTTTTCTTTTTTTTGAGACAGGGTTTCTCCATGTAGTTTGGGTGCCTGTCCTGGATCTCACTCTGTAGACCAGGCTGGCCTCAAACTCACAGAGATCTGCCTGCCTCTGCCTCCCGAGTGCTAGGATTAAAGGCATGAGCCACCACCGCCCGGCTTAATTAGAAATTTTTAATGTGTTACACACAGCAAATTTCAGAAAGCAGCCGTGATGCTGAGAAGGTGTTTATGGGAACCATCTGAGGAAGAATAAGTCGAGTCTATTGGAATGTCGCTCACTCTACTTTCTAATTTCCATTTGGTCAAGTATCACTTTATATAGTTTTGCTTTGTCTAAGGAGTTTTCCAACTCATCAAACTTATTTTATGTCCCCAGAAGACATGTACGTGTTTATTTCTGTATATCAGAGTAACCATGTACAACTAGTCTGCTTTCCCACTGTGGTGGAGCAGTGAAATGTCCTTCAGTAAGCACTTTCACATATGTTTGTTTCATTTGATACAATTCAATTATTTTTACAGATGAACCAGAGAGAAGATAAAGTTACTTGCCCAAGGTCACCTAACCAGTTGAATGCAGATGGATTCAGCAACAGGCCTGCTGGCTCTCAAGGGCTGCTCTTTCCCCATTATAGCACAGTGTCTACAGGAAGCTACTTGCAGTTCTTGGCAGACTTTGCCTCCACTCCCCCCCCCCCCGCACCCCCAAGTTCTTTTCAAGTAAATCACAAGGGAACTGAGTAGCGGAGTATTTGATTCTCTCACATTTTGGAAATACATGTTTTCAAAAGGAGATATGGTGCTTTTGTTTAAACAGCCAGAGTTCTAGAACTAGGGTATTTCCAAATAAGGGGAATGTCCAGAAATTATTTGCTGTCTTGGCAGTCTCCACACATTCTTTGTGAATGCAACTCCATTTCCCATCTTCCGTGTTCAGCAAGGACTCAGATGGTATTAAAATGTTTTTGAAAGGTGTGGCTTAGGGATATTCTTTGTAGATTTGAAATAACCAGACTTCCTGACTGCATAACGTCACCTTGTGATGGAGCTGGCTGATAAGTTCTTAATTCCAAAGCTGACTTGTGTTAGAGTTCAGTGTGTATGAATTGAGGTTAAACTCTAATGTCAAAATATTATGATACAGGGCACTGGAGGCGGGCAGAGGATGGAGCAGAATTTATTAAAAATACATTTTGTTTGAAAGTGTTGTTATTCATTTTTTTTGCTTTCTTTTTTATTGAGAATATTTTTATTCATTTTACATACCAATCACAGATTCCCCTCTTCCCTCCTCCCACCCCTCCAGCCTCCCCCAGACAACCCCACCCCCCATTCCCTCCTACAATAAGCTAATGCCTCCCATTAGCTTCCAGCAGAGCCTGGTACATTCAGTAGAGGCAGCTATAACACTCTTGGGCATATACCCAAGAAATGCTCAATCGTACCACAAGGACACATGCTCAACGATGTTCATAGCAGCATTATTCGTAATAGCCAGAACCTGGAAACAACCTAGATGCCCCTCAACTGAAGAATGAATAAAGAAAATGTGGTACATATACACAATGGAGTACTACTCTGCCTAGAAAAACAATGACATCATGAAATTTGCAGGCAAATGGATGGAACTAGAAAATAATCATCCTGAGTGAGGTAACCCAGACTCAGAAGGACAAACATGGTATGTACTCACTCATAAGTGGATACTAGATGTAATGCTGTGATTATTTCTAATACCTTGAATTCTAATTAAAAAACATGAAATTCAAAAATATTAAAATAGAATCTTCAAGTATGTGTCTTTACATAAGTATGGGATCCTGATTATTTCGTCTTTTTTTAAGGAAAGCAATGAGAATATCATAGAAAATCGTGGCAAGACACAATGTGAGGATAAGCAAGCTTTCACTTATAAGTGATATAACATCTCTGAAGCATAGACTTTATTCACTGTTGAGCAAAAATGTAGCTATTTCTTATAACCTCTATATTTAAGCTTTGGAGCCCAAATATTGCGATTCAGGGAGGAAGGACTGTGGAAAACACACACTAATCTTTGTCCTTGGATCTCCTAAGCAATATCGTATCTCTTGACTCTTAGTAGTTGGGTGTTGGAGGACAATATGTGAGTAACAATGAGGAGGCAACAGACATGAAGTTGTTATTCACAGGTCTAAATGGATTACTGCTGGGATACTCATTTTTGATGCATGTTTCCTTCAGGTCAGCAGTCCATGGCTCCTTTCCCACCACTGCTGTGACTTAGGAAACTGCTCCCACTACTACAGTTCTGTCTGGGCAAGAAGCACCTCACAGCCATAGCTTTCTGGGCTCTTGGTGCATCCCTTCACCCTTCCCTGCAGGGAAGGAGGTACAGGGCTTTGAGTCGCTTTAAGAGTCTCTTGGCAGTTTGCTTGTGCATGCTTATGAATTGAATACCAGTACTTAGGAGGCTGAGAGGATGGTGGTCAGTTTCAGGTCTACCAGAGCTTTGTAGCAAGACCCTGTTTCAAATAAAACAAAAGAAACCATAAGCTGGCACACAAAACTGTCTGCACAAAAGAAAACCAAAATACCTATTCTCTTCTTCTTTTAAATATTATTATTTTTATTTTATGTGCATTGATGTTTGACCTGCATGTATGTTTGTGAGAGCGTGTTAGATCCTCTGGAACTGGAGTTACAGGCAGTTGTGGGCCACCATGTGGGTGTTAAGGATTGAACTCAGAACCTCTGGAAGAACAGCCAGTGCTCTTAACCGCTGAGCCATCTCTCCAGCCCCATCCAGTCTCTTCTTAACCAGCCTTTCCCCTTTATGAATTTTAGTGTTCTTCCCCACAGCCTGGATAATCCATGCCTGTAACCCCAGCACTTATGAGGTAAGCTGGATGACTGAAATCTAGAGGCCAGCCCAGGCTATCAAGTGACAATGCCTTAAACAATAAATGTAATTGTTGGGGGAGGCATTGGCTCTTCCCTGGGAAAGATCACTTTTCTCACTCTCAGTCTATATTTATTTGTTAGGGTTGAAGTCCTGTGAACTTTCCTCCTTCCATGTTGTCATGTCGATTGGTTGTATTTTACAGTTAAGACTGTATACAGAGAAATGAACGCATGGGCATGTGCATGAGCACACACACATAGTATATATGCAGCAACAAAGAAAAAGAGGCAGAAATTTGAGAGAGAGAGAAAGAGAGAGAGAGAGAGACTTGGGTGCATGGGAGTGGTTAGAGGAAAGAAAGAGAAAAGGGAAAATGATGTAATTATATTATAATTTCAAAAAAAATTAAAGCAAATATCATCAGTTTCTAATGAATTTCTTTGTGTGTTGGTTTAGACTCCTTACACCCCTGAATTTACAAGTTAATTCTATGGTTTTTCTGTTATTGATTATTGGCTCACTGATTCATCCTATCAATTTCTTCTCACAGTTAGTACAGAGCCAGCTATCCACTAGGATGAAGAGGTGGGGGATACAGGTAGAATACATAGAGAAAAAATGGCTAAAACTTCAAAATGTTATCCTTTCATCTTGACCAATAGGATAAGTAAATTGCTTTTCTGCGAAAATTTCTCAGCACTTAATACATTTTATTCTGGGGTATGCAAATAGGGTGGTATGATGACATTCAGAAGCACTAGTATAATCCAGTGAAAACAAAGTCCCTAAAATCTCCTGGTTGAGATGTATGGTCACAGAGCTGAAGAAGAAGAGGCTTCTGTCCTGAAAGTTTCAACTTCTATCTCATCCTAGAACAGCTCCAGAGTCACTGTGCTCACCAACCACAGAAATGGGGTTGGATTCTTGTGGCTCCTCTTATACTGGTGTTCCTATAGCCTCATCTTGTCAGGACTGCTGGTCAAGGGGATTACGAGCTCTCCTGAGTTAGTTGTGTGGTTGACATCTGAAGTTCATTTTTTCTTATTTATTTATTTATTTATTTATTTATTTATTTATTTATTTATTTATTTATTTTCATTTTACATACCAACCACAGTTCCCCTTCCCTCCCTTTCTCCCACTCCCCCTTCCTCCCACTCCCATCCACTCCTCAGAGAGAGTAAGGCTCCCTTGAGGAGTCAACACTGTCTGGCATACCAAGTTGAGCCAGGATCAAGCTCCTCCCCCTGCATTAATGCTGAACGAAGTATCCTACCATAGGGAACAGGCTCTAAAAAGCCAGTTCATGCGCTAGGGATAAATCCTCGTCCCACTGCCAGTGGCCCCACAAACAGACCAAGTCACACAACTGTCACCCACGTTCAGTGGGCCTAGTTTGGCCCCATGCAGGCTCCCCAGCTGTCAGTCCAGAGTCCATGAGCTCCTCCTAGCTCAGGTCAGCTGTCTCTGTGGTTTTCTCCCTCATGGTCTTTACCCCTTTGCTCATATGATCCCTCCTTCCTCTCTTCGACTGGGCTCCAGGAGCTTGGTCCCATGCTTAGCTGTGGATCTCTGCATCTGCTTCCATCAGTTATTTGATATTTGTTCTATGATGACAGTTAGGGTAGTCACCAATCTGATTACAGGGGAAGGGCAGTTCAGGCACCCTCTCCATTATTTCTGGGAGTATTATCTGGTGTCATCCTTGCGGATTCCTGGGAAGTTCCCTAGCACCAGGTTTCTCCCTAACCCCATAATGGCTTGATCTATCAAGATATGTCTTTCATTGCTCTCCCTCTTCGTCCCCCCCCCTCCTACTTGACCATCTCAATCCCTCATGTTCCCATTTTCCATCCCCTCTCCTCTATGCTCTCTTCCAGTTTATTCAGGAGATCTTGACTATTTTCCTTTCCTGTCTCTCTTAGGGTCCTTCTTTTTTGTAGCTTCTCTGGGGTTGTGGATTGTAACCTTGTTATTTTTTACTTTACAGCCAATATCCACTTATCAGTGGGTACATAACATGTGTGTCTTTCTGGGTCTGGGTTACCTCATTCAGGATGCTTACCCCAAATCTTTAAGAACACGAAGACACATTAACCTTTAGCTGTGGAGCATTGTGATATAGTTCAGAATTTAATTTATTTATTAAAGAAGGAAGGAATACAAACATTAAACTTCTAATAGTATCTCTTACATGTGTGTTATCCCATTAGAGGCTCAAAGCAAAACACCAGCGGTTGACCCTTTATTCTCCTGCCTAGATGAAAGAGTTCCAAAAATCCAGCTCATGCACCAGAGATAGATCCTGATCCCACTGCCAGGGGTCACTTAAACTGACCTCCTGAGTAACCTTGAGGCTGGGGGGGGCAATTGAGGGGAGGGAATAGGGAATAAGAACATATGGTATTTGGATGGTCGAGCTGGAACAGGGATGGAGTGAGGGAAAAACGAAAGAGATATCTTGATAGAGGGAGACATTATGGGGATAGGGAGAAACCTGGTGCTATGGAAGTTCCCAGGAATCCACAAGGATGACCCCACCTTAGACTACTAGCAATAGTGGAGAGGATGCCTGAACTGGTGTACCCCAGTAATCAGACTGGTGAATACCCTAACTGTCATCTGAGAACCTTCATCCAGTAACTGATGGAAGCAGATGCAGAGATCCATGGCTGGGCAGGCCCAGCTCCAGGAGTCCAGTAGATGAAAGAGAAGAGGGATTCTATGAGCAAGGCTGGTCAAGATCCTGATGGGAAAATCTAGAGACAAGTGAACCAAGATCGTGGGTATTCATGAACGTTAGACCAACAGCTGTGGAGCCTGCACGGGACTGGACTAGGCCCTCTACATAAGTGAGACAGTTGTGGATCTTCATTTTAATTGCAACCTTTCACACAAAGTCAGCTGTGGAATTTTTCGCTTGAGTCATCTGGCAGGCACCCATCAAGTTTTAGAATTTGGAGCATTTGGTGCTTTGGATTTAGGCATGCTCAACCCATAATTAAACATATTTCCTTTGAGATTGTTTAGGAGATACTGGGGTTCCAGATTACTGGTGAAATTATTAAGGCCACTCCACATAGTTAAAAGGAAGATTTATTTAGTGGGTAACTTACAAATGAAGGGATAGGTACGTGGTGGGTTCTGGAAAAGACGCAGGGCAGTCCGGCAGTGTTCTCTGGAGAACTCCCCTTGATCTACCTCTATTGTCAAGGTCCAGGAAACAAGAGAGCGCGGTGCGTCCCAATCTCGGGTCTTCAGGGCCCTCCCTTGGCCCTGCCTTGTAGGCGTGATAGTTACTGAAGCCTCAGTGGGGGTTGGAACTTCCAGACCAAAGCTGGAATGGCTACCTACTACACCAGATGGCACTGAAATGGTGTCCTTTAGATAAGTAACAGAAACGAAAAAATAGCCACCTAGAAAATAGCCACCAGAAAAGTCTTTTTTTTTTTTTTTGTCCTGTAGAGCTGAATAAAGAAATGGTTTATGAGTACCTCCAACCATCAATGGAATCTCAGAGTGAAGTAGTGCCTGCTCTTCTATGGCTACCACTGGCCAAGCACTCCATCCTCGGGGCTACCATCTAGATCAAACATGTTCACTTTGTGGTCATGGCACACTGGGAATTCACCATGACTTGGAATGCTGGAAAGCTAGGCTACAGGTTGGAGTAATGGAAACCAACACGTGTATGTTTCACCATTTTGCAACATTGATGAGGCTATAGGACTGTTCAGAAAGGCACAGGTGTGTAGGATTCTGTACTCTGGAGCCAACAAGCCACCATTTTATCTGGTAGTGGGTGCACTGAGCACAACCTATGAGCCCTGAATCTGCTGAAGGGAATGGACTCCCTTCGTGTTGCCTGAGAGACTGCAATAGCTGCTACCAGAAACAGTCAGTCTAGACCCTTTTCTGCAGAGCTTCCACAAGGAACATGTTGGAACTTCAGATGTGACACATTGCTCCTCAAATCCATGTCTGTTTTTGAAATGTCCTTACACAGACCAAGCAAGAGCTCGGCCCGTGGCCCTCAACCCAGCCCTTTTCAATTTTATTTTATTTTTTAACTTTTTGAGACAGAGTCTTGCCCTGTAGCATACTTGGACCTTGAATTCTTGATTCTGACTCAGCCTTTTTACCAGCTGGGATCACAGACATACACCACCAGGCCAGTGACAATAATCATCTTTTGAGGCAAATGCAGTGGCTTCCTAGACTTGAATGCTAAACATGGAAATGTTCTATGTGGAAACTCAGGAGATAAGTCTGCCACATCAACGTGGATAAGGGCTCAACTGTAAACAAACACTGACACCACACAAAGGCTGCCTGGTCCTCTCACAATGTGATGTCGGTCAAAGGGATTCTGCTAGTCTTTTTTTTTTTTTCATCTCAAATGGAAATCCATATCCTTATTTCAGGAAGGTGGAATGTTCAGTCATGAATGAAATAGTTAATGTAGAAAATTAGACAACTAAAGAAATTCTTAGTGAATTTGGATAAATCTTAGTTTTCAACCATCTTTTTTTTTTTTTTTGGTTGTTGTATGTTTTTTCGAGACAGGGTTTCTCCGTGTAGTCCTGACTGTCCTGGAACTCACTCTGTAAACCATGCTGGCCTCAAACTCAAAGAGATCTGTCTGCCTCTGCTTCCCAAGTGCTTGGATTAAAGGAGTGCACTAACATTGCCTGGCGCTTTTCAACCTTTTAAAATTTTTTCAATAAGTTTTTTTTGTGTGTGCATGTGTGTGTGTGTGTGTGTGTGTGTGTGTGTGAGTGCTTGTGTTCATGTGTGTCTGTGCAGTGAGTCTGGATGCACATTCACCTACGTGTGCTTGGATGTGGATGCCAGAAGTCAACTTGCTGTTGTTCAGCAGGAACCATCTACTGTTTTGTGTTTTTGTTTTGTTTTGTTTTGTTTTGTTTTGTTTTGTTTTGTTTTGTTTTGTTTTGTTTTGTTTTGTTTTGCGATGTTCTGTCTTACAGGGACTTAGGGCCCACTGACTGGGCTAAGATGAACGTTCAATAAGTCCAAGGGATTTGCTTGTCTCTGCTTCCCAGTGTTGGGATTAAAAGTGTGCTCCACCACGCTCAGCTTTTACATGTGGGTGCTCAGGATCTGAATCAGGTCCTTTTGCTTATTCAGTATGCACTTTCTCAGTTGAACTGTTTCTCCAGCCCCACTTTTCAAACTTTCAAAAATGTATTTTTTTGTGTCGCTTTCCACCTTTTAAAAACCAACTATCAGTGGCTGGAAAGATGATTCATTTGTTAAGAGCATGTAGTGCTTTTGCAAAGGACCCAAGTTCAGTTCCCAGTACCCACATTAGGTGACACAACCCGCTGTAGTCCCAGCTCCAGGACATCTGACGTCTTCTCCTGCACTCTTAGGCATCCACAGATACTTGTACATATACAAACATACACATAGTTAACAAACAAAATAAATCTTCATTAAATCAAGCCATTGATCTCCACCTTATGCTTCCTGGAAGAACAACCATGAATATTCTCATGGTTCCTTAAGGAAATATATTACCTAGGGAGCCAGTTGATAAGATCTTTGGGAAAGAGTAAGCACAGCCACGAAATGATACTCCATGTCACTTGGGGCAATGATGTTACTAGATGCTAAACCAAACTGCTCACAGTTCTCTGGCCATATTTCCTTCTTGCTCCATGATGATTTTGACTAGTTTTTGAAAAAAAAATGATCATTTTTCAAATGTTTGGGTCAAGGGGACAACTCTTGCCATTGTTTCCACTATTAGGGCCTTTCACAGCACCGAAGATACAATTGCAAATAGAGATGGCTTTATTCTTTTCTCCCTGAGGGCACAGGGATTGAAAAGAAAATTGGTCAAGCTAACTGGTCCTACCATATCTGATAGACGGTTGCTAACTCCATATGATTAGTCCATCAGCTAGAGTGTGATGTCATAACAATATCCCCACGGACTTCTGATTCATTCCACAGGCCATTTTATTACTTTCTCCATTCAAGTCTATTGTTTTATTTGTGATGAAAAAAAAAAACAAAAACAAAACAACAACCATGTCACAGGTTATAGATTCGTAACACTACCACATTAATCATTTTCTATTCAGTTTAAGAATTTGACAGTCATAACACCTACACTATACTGAATTTGAATTATGTGAAATTGTTTTGTCCCTTAAGAGAACCTATTGCCAGGTCTACAAGTTTCTGGTCTGGTTACTAACATAATCCAACCAGCTAGGCAGTGATCCAGCCCACTTCTCAGTCACTCAAGTCCAACCAAAGGTAATTTCATCAGTTACATCAGTCTTGCCCAAAGCTTTATAATTTGAGCTGGGTTTTTTTGTTGTCACTGTTAATTTCTTTTTAGTGGACCAGTTTTCCACAGTGTGTCTGAAAAATGACGATACTATGGAAAACAAAGAAATAAAAGTAAGCAAAAGGGGGATGATCTTTCGATGTGTTCACCACATTTCCCTCCTCTTCTGTTTTTAGCATTGGCTACATAATCTATTCAAGCATATGTAGATAAATTATTGCTCCCCACAGGTCATCATTCTTTCCACTCATCTCCAAACCATCGATCACTGTCTCCAGTGTGTTTTGATTTATGCTGTGCTTTGTGAAGGATACACTCAAGATTGGAAGTGAACTGCATGTCAGAGTCAAGGACTACAAAATTAAGTGCTTGCCTGCTTAGAGACGCTCCCCAAGTATGCTTCTGCCTTGCGTAATTTTCTCCACTTTGCCTAAAACACCCTCACACAAATGTTTAATTATTTCATGTGCTTGGACATCCAGACATCCAGATCAATTGTCATCTCTTCTAGAATGGTTTATCTTTTTTTCCCATCTTTCTCCCTTATGTATTAAATGACTCAGTAACAATTCTCATTTTGTAGTATTTTCTATGAGGGGTTTTGAAATCATTGTCCTTCCTGCCTCTCCCAAAAAATATTTCTCAATTTTCACAGCTACACTATGAGGCAAATATTAATCCAAAGTGGAAACAGCAACTTATAAAAATGAGATAGCTTTTTTAAAACTGCACAACTATCACACATTACTGGCAAGATTAGCGACTGTGTTCTGTAGCCTTTGTTCTCAAGTACTGCTTCCCAAAAAGTGGCACATGAACCTCTGCTGTAGAGCTGGGAATTTAACTCAGTAACTGAGCTAAGTGCAAAGTTTGGTCCCCAGAACTGAAAAATAATCATCAAAGGAAACTTCTCTGTTGCTTTATGATTTTTGGTGATTCATGGGTAATTTTACATTTATCATTTCCTATTCATTCATTTATGAAATACACAGAAAATAAGAAAACAAATCTATTCGCAGCATTTGGAAACTTTAGGGGTTTTTTTTCTTTTTAATTTTGCCTTGTTTTACCAGTATTGGCAATTGAATTTAGGCAATCACTCTAACACCAAGGTACAATCTTAGTCTTGTTTTTATTTGCCTGGACTAAAACATACAAATAATTGAAGATCATTTTGTAGTCCTCTTAGATCTCATTCTTCTGCAGTCCTCCTCAGTACCAAACATTAGCTTAAATTTAATGTTTACTGTTCTTCTTCAAAAATTTTTATTTGATATATTATTCATTTGTTTGTGCATATATGTCACCCCCACACTCCCACCCATGGAGATCACAGGGCAATTCACAGCGAACTCCATTTCTTCTTCCACAATGTGGGTTTTGGAGATCAAACTCAGGACATCAGGCTTGGGATCAAGAAAGTCACCTTGCCTACTGAGACATCTTGCCTGTCACATCTCAACTTCCATATCCCTAAGTACATATTTAGCAACATACAATAGTATTATTTTACTTGCCTTCATTCTTTATATGAATGTCAAATCACATGTTATTTTGTTATTTGTTTCATTCTGTCATGATTTTTAAATTGATATTTATGTATTTGAATCAGTTGGCCTTTGTTCATGTATACTAAATTCTGTATACACTCAATTATATCAGTATGTCACAGATTTATTTGCTGATTTTATAAATGTCTGTCTCACTGACATGTAAAATACTTTCAATGATTGATATGATAAACAGTGCTTCACCTAGTATTCTTGGGCGTGTCTCCTTGGAAGCATGTGTTACAAATTATTTTCCAGGTACAAATCAAGAAGCAGAACTGCTAGGTTGTATATTATATAGGTCTTCAACTTTACAATACAGTATCACATTGTATGAATTTCCCCTCACCAACAACTTATGAGAATTATTATCATGATTTACTAAAGAATTAATTTTATTTAAATTATGTGTATACATATTTAAATTATGTGTGTACATATTTAAATAAAATTATGTAAAATATATGTATATATACATATATGTATACACATGTGCCTGTGTGTGTGTGAATATGAATACATTGCCTCAGGAAGCCAGAAGAGCACCATGGATTCTCTTGAGCTGAAGTTACAGGTGATTGTGAACTACCTCATATTGGTGCTGGGAAATGAACTTGGGTCCCCTGGAAGAACAGTACATGATCTTAATCACTGAGCCACCTATCCTGAGAGAATTAATTTTTCTTAAATCCCTCTAAAGATTATTTCATTTTTACCATTTTGTGAGTAGAAAATGTTCCTCCACGTATTTGTTTTTTTTCTTTTATTGAAAATAGCTTCTTTTCTCATATAATATGTCCCAATTATAGTTTCCACTCACTCTAACTTCTCTCAGTGGCTCCCTAACTCCCCTCTCTTTCTGTCTCTCATCAGAAAAGAACAGACTTTTAAGAAAAAATACCTAAATATAATAAAATAAAATATAAGATACAGCAAAAACTATCATATTGAAATTGGACATGGCAATCCAACAGGTTGAAAAGAGTCCCAAGAGCAGGCACACAAGTCAGAGACACTCATTTTCACGTCCCATAAAAATACTAAGCTAATAGCTTTCATGTATATGCAGAAGACTTGATATGGACCCATGTAGGCCCTGTGATTGCTATTTCAATGCTTGTGTGCTCATATGTACCTTGCTTAGTTGATTCAGTGGGCCTTGCTCTCCTGGTGTCCTCCATCCCTTCTAGCTCTTACAATCTTTCTTCTTCTAGTGATGATGATTGGACATGGTACCAACCTATGAGGATAGCAGAATAGCATTAGGAATCATTTCATTGATTTTTTTTAGAACAGTTGTGTTTGATTTTACCCTAGGTCTCTGGGCTATGCAGTCTCTGGTTCTTGGTTATTCAAGCAGTGTTGGGTAAGGGTTCCTTCTCATAGAGTGGACTTAAATCAAATCAGACATTGGTTGGTTACTCCCAGAATCTCTATGCCACCATTGTCCTAGCATATTTTACAGGCAGGACAGATTGTAGGTCAAAGGTTTTGTGGATGAGTTAACATCCATGTTTCTCTTTTGGTGGCCTGCAGAGTACCATCCTGAACCAAAGAGATTAGAACGTAAGGATGAAGGCACCATGTAGGTACCAGTTCTATTTCTTCATGTTCAATAAGCTATGTGGTGTTGTCCTCAACAATGGTGCCCCACTGTCAGTTTGCAGAGAACAACGCTTTGAATTAAAAATAGCCTTGGTTTTTGGGGTATTTCCAAGGCATCCCCTTGGCTAACAACTCAACTAAAGGCAACCCAGTCCTACCATTGGAAACCTTTGCTGGCTACAAGAGATCATTACTTGAGACTCCATATATCCCATTACAAGGAGTCCTCTTTAGGACCAAATTCATTGTTTATAGGTAGTTTACCCTGCACTAGGTTTCCACACCAACCCCAAATGCTCCCTAATTCCAGTCATCTCTCCCTACACTCTCTCTTCCACATAGTCTCCCCACAAGCTGATCTCCCTTTCATCCCCACCTGTCCCAGTCTTCCTGTAAAATATATTCTACTTCCCATTCCCAGGGAGATCCATGCATCAACCACTAGACCTGTTCTCTTTATCTAGCCTGTCTGGGTCTGTGAATTGTAACACGATTATCCTTTACTTAACAGCTAATGTTGACTTATAAATGAATACATTCCATATTTATATTTCTGCTCTGAGTTACTTCATTCATGATGACTTTTTCTAGTTCCATTCATTTGCCTGCAGATTTCATGATGTTATTTATTTATTTATTTTTACAATTGAGTAATATTCCATTATGTAAAGGTACCACATTTTCTTTATCCATTCTTCTGTTGAGGGACATTTGGGGTGTTTCCAGTTTCTGGCTATTATGAATAAAGCCACAATGAACATAGTTGAGCAAGTGTCTTTGTGGAAGGATGGAGTGTCCTTTGGGTATACACCCAAGAATGGTATATCTGGGTCTTGAGATAGCCTGATTCTCAACTTTCTGAGGAACCACCATTCTGATTTCCATAGTGGATGTACAAGTTTGCACTCCCACCATCAATGGAGGAGTATTCCCCTTGCTCCACATTCTCACTAGCATGAGCTGTCACTTGTGCTATTGATCTTAACCATTCTGACACTTGTAAAATGGAATTTCAGAGTAGTTTTGATTTGTGTTTCCCTGATGGCTGAGGATGTTGAACATTTCTTTAAGTGTTGCTCAATTTTTTGAGATTCCTCTATTGAGTATTCTCTATTTAGATCTGTAGCACATTTTAAAATTGGATTATTCAGTTATTCAGATTATTCAATGTCTAATTTCTTAAGTTCTTTATATATTTTGGATATTATTCCTCTATTGAATGTGGAGTTGGTAAAAACGTTTTCCCATTCTGTAGGTTGCCATTTTGTTTTATTGACAGTGTCCTTTGCCTTACAGAATCCTTTCAGCTTTGTGAGGTCCCATTTATTAATTGTTGATTTTAGTTCCTGCACTATCAGTGTTCTGTTCAGGAAGTGGTCTCCTATGTCAATGAGTTCAGGACTACTTTCTACTTTCTCTTCTATCAAGTTCAGTGTAACTGGATTTATGTTGAGGTCTTTGATCCACTTGCACTTGAGTTTTGTGCATGGTGATTGATATGGATCTATTTGCAATCTTCTACATGTTGACATCCATTTATGCCAGCACAATTTGTTGAAGATGCTTTCTTTTCTCCATTTTACAGTTTTGGCTTCTTTGTCCAAAATCAAGTGTTCATAGGTATGCAGATTAATGGCAGGGACTTCAATTTGATTGCATTGATTCACATGTCGGTTTTTATACCAGTACCAAGCTGTTTTTATTACTATAGCTCTATAGTAGAGCTTGAGGTCAGGGTTCTTGATGCTTCCAGAGGTTGCTTTATTGTACAGGATTCTTTTAGCTATCCTGTTTTTTTTTTTTTTTTTTTTTTCCATATGAAGTTGAGTATTCTTTCCAGGTCTGTGAAGAATTGTGTTGGAATTTTGATGATGATTGCATTGAATCTGTAGATCACTTTTGGTAAGATTGCCATTTTTACTATGTTAATCCTACCTGTCCATGAGCATAGGAAATCTTTCCATTTTCTGATATCTTCTTTGATTTTTTTTTTCTTTAGAGACTTAAAGTTCTTGTCATACAGGTCTTTCACTTGCTTAGTTAGCATTACACCAAGGCATTTTGTATTATTTGTGACTATTATAAAGGGTGATATTCTTCTGATTTTTTTTCTCAGCCCATTTATCATTTGTGTATAGGAGGGCTACTGATTTTTTTAATTTTGCAATACAATTCAGTTCTACATATCAGCCACGGATTCCCTTGTTCTCCCCCCTCCTGCCCCCCTCACCTTTCCTCCAGCCCACCCCCCATTCCCACGTCCTCCATGGCAAAGCCTCCCCCACGGACTGAGATCAACCTGGTAGGCTCAGTCCACGTAGGTCCAGTCCCCTCCTCTCAGGCCGAGCCAAGCGACCTTGCATAGGCCCCAGGTTTCAAACAGCCAACTCATGCAATGAGCACAGGACCCGGTCCCACTGCCTGGATGCCTCCCAAACAGATCAAGCCAATCAACTGTCTCACCCATTCAGAGGGCCTAATTCAGTTGGGGACCCCTTAGCCATTGGTTCATAGTTCATGTGTTTCCATTCGTTTGGCTATTTGTCCCTGTGCTTTATCCAACCTTGGTCTCAACAATTCTCGCTCATATAAACCCTCCTCTTTCTTGCTAATTGGACTCCCAGAGCTCCACCCGAGGCCTAGTCATGGATCTCTGCATCTGGTTCCCTCAGTCGTTGGATGGGGTTTCTAGCACGACAATTAGGGTGTTTGGCTATCCCATCACCAGAGTAGGTTAGTTCGGGCTGTCTCTCAACCATTGCCAGCAGTCTGTTGTGGGGGTATCTTTGTGGATTTCTGTGGGCCTCTCTAGCACTTTGCTTCTTCCTATTCTCATGTGGTCTTCATTTACCATGGTCTCCTATTCCTTGTTCTCCCTCTCTGTTCTTGATCCAGCTGAGATCACCTGCTCCCCCAAGCTCTCTTTCCCTCGACCCTCGCCCTTCATTACCCCCACTCATGTCCAGGCTGTTCATGTAGATCTCTTCCATTTCTCCATCATTGGGGGATCCCCGTGTCTTTCTTAGGGTCCTGTTTTCTGGGTAGCCTCCCTGGTAATGTGAGTAGCAGTCCAGTCATCCTTGTTTCACATCTAGTATCCTCCTATGAGTGAGTACATACCATGTTTGTCTTTCCAAGTCTGGGTTACCTCACTCAGGATGATTTTTTCTAGATCCATCCATTTGCCTGCAAACCTCATGATGTCATTGTTTTTCTGTGATGAGTAGTATTCCATTGTGTATATGTACCACATTTTGTTTATCCATTCTTCAGTTGAAGGGCATCTAAGTTGTTTCCAGGTTCTGGCTATTACAAACAATGCTGATATGAACATAGCTGAACAAGTGCTCTTGTGGTATGATTGAGCATTCCTTGGGTATATGCCCAAGAGTGGTATAGCTGGATCTTGGGGGAGATGGATTCCCAATTTTCTAAGAAAGCGCTATATTGATTTCCAAAGTGGTTGTACAAGCTTGCATTCCCTCCAGCAGTGGAGGAGAGTTCCCCTAGCTCCACATCCTCTCCAGCATAAGGTGTCTTCAATGTTTTTGATCTTAGCCATTCTGACAGGCTTAAGGTGGTATCTCAGAGTTGTTTTGATTTGCATTTCCCTGATGATTAGGGATGTTGAGCAATTCCTTAAATGTCTTTCAGCCATTTGAGCTTCCTCTGTTGAGAATTGTCTGTTTAGTTCTATAGCTCATTTCTTAATTTGACTGTTGGGCATTTTGATATCTAATTTCTTGAGTTTTTTATATATTCTGGTTATCAGTCCTCTGTCAGATGTGGTGTTGGTGAAGACCTTTTCCCATTCTGTAGGCTGTTGCTTTGCCTTGTTGACCATATCCTTTGCTCTACAAAAGCTTCTCAGTTTCAAGAGGTCCCATTGATTGATTGTTTCTCTCAGTGTCTGTGCTACTGGTGTTATATTTAGGAAGTGATCTCCTATGCCAATGTGTTCAAGACTACTTCCTACTTTCTGTTCTAGCAGGTTCAGAGTGGGCTACTGATTTTTTTGAGTTAATTTTGTATCCATCCACATCACTGCAGGAGTTTATCAGCTGTAGGAGTTCCCTGGTAGAAATTTTGGGGTCACTTATGTATACTATCATATGGTCTGGAAATAATGAAAGTTTGACTTCTTCCTTTCCAATATGTATCCCCTTGATCTCCTTTTTTTGTCTTATTGCTCTAGCTAGGACTTCAAGTACCATATTGAATAAATATGGGGAGAGTAGACAGCCTTGTCTTGTTCCTGATTTTAGTGGAATCACTTTGAGTTTCTCTGAATTTAATTTGATGTTGGCTGTCGGCTTGCTGTAAATTGCCCTTATCATGTTTTGGTATGTTCCCTGTATTCCTGATCTTTAGGAACTTTCTCATGAAGGGGTGTAGGATTTTGTCCAAGGCTTTTGCAGCATCTAATGAGATGATCTTGTAGATTTCTCTTTCAGTTTGTTTATATGGAATGAGACTGGCGGATTGGTTCTTAGGAGCAGTAGGTGAGGTGTGGGCCTGTCTTCAGCCTATTCGTTTCCCTGGGAGGTGCAGCCCTTCGGTTAGTGGGAGTGCCAGATGGAGTTGATGTCTAAGGCAAACAACAAGTCAGGGGAGGAAGGTTAGAAGAGGAAGGTCTGTGGGATCCACAGTAGATGGGAACAGAAGGCAGGGAAAGTTATCATGTGTGATCTGTTGTAGAGCTTGAGACTGGGGTATTGGGTCTGTGGGAACATAGAGAGGAGAAGGTCTGAGGGTAGCTTATATAGTTTTCTGGAAGGCATGGCTTTTGGTTTAGGAGGGGGTACATTCTGGATTTGGGGGATTGGGAGAGGGAGATTATGAAAGGGTGTTCTGTGGGATCCATAAGGGTGGGTAGCAGGGAAAGAAAGCATTTGCTGGTGTTCTGTTGCGGCACTCGGGATCAGACTAGGGGATTGGATCTAAGGGAACACAGAGAGCATCTTTCATGTTTTTAAAACATTATTTTACTATTGTTTTTGTTTTGGGCCAGGGTCTCATGAAGCCAGACAAACGTTACCTTGAACTCAGGATCCTCTTTCCTCTACCTCTCAAGCACTGGGATTACTGGAATGAGTTATCAGAGTTGGCTTTATTTTAATTAAATTTTCGTTTCGTTAGCCTACAATGTCATAACTTTTATTGTGATATTTAGTTTTTTTTAAAAAATTATTTTATCCATGAATGTTTTGCCTGCTTGTACACATGTGTACTGTGTGTGTGTCCAGGTGCCAGTGGAGGTAAAGAGGGTATCAGATTCCCTGGATCTAGAGTTACAGATGGATATAAGCTATTATGTGGGTGTTGAGAATTGAACTTGGGTCCTTGGAAGGTTTAGTATTTCCTTTTTAACACTGAGACAACTCTCCAACCTCTACTGTCACATTTTCACATGTATATTCCTTATCATTGGACCTCACACACTGTCCCATCCCCTCTTCACTCTCTGTTCCTGGTACCTTTTTTCTATAGCTATAAGTTTTCTCAGGTCCTGCCTGGCCCATGGTCCTGCATTCCTCCAGTCCCACCCGGCCCTGCAGGCCCACAGCCGCTTATAAAATAATTATTCAGAGGCTTAATATAAATTACCAATTGTATGGCCTATGGCAGACTTTTTGCTAGCTAGCTCTTATAAACTTAACTCATTTTTATCAATCTATGAGTTGCCACGTGGCTGTGGCTTTTCTGGTCTGCTGGCATGTTGCTGTTCCTTCGGTGGCACATGGCATCTCCCTTCCTCTCCTTCTTTCTCCCTGTATATCTCCTTGGATTTCCTGCCTGCCTCTAAGCTGTCTTGCCATGGGCCAATGCAGCTTTATTTATCAACCAATCAGAGCAACACATATTCACAGCATACAGAAAGACATCCCACAGCAGTACTCCCTCTCCCTTTTATGTCACATCGGTTTGATTACTCTCTTTCTGATCTTTCAGACCACTTCCTCCTCTCTCATAGCACCCGTCCTATTTCCATTCCCTGCTGTTATTTTTGGTTTGCATTTCCTGATTGTTGTAAGGTTGAAGAACTAATGGGATTTCTTTTTTTCTAAGTTGCTTATTGTTCCTTTTAAAAATATCCTTGACTTGCAGAGACGCACAGCCAAACATTAGACAGAGCTCAGGGAATCCAGCGGAAGGGGGGGAGGAAGGATTGTAGGAGTCAGTGGGGTCAAAGACACCACAAGAAAACCCACAGCATCAACTAACCTGGACTCATAGAGGCTCACAGAGACTGAACTGACAACAAAGGAGCCTACATAAGACTGATCTAGGCTTTCGGAGCATATGTGACAGTTGTACAGCCTGGTCTCCTAACAGCGGCATCACGGTTGTTTCTGACTCTTTTACTGGCTTTTGGGACCCTTTACTCATACTGGGTTGGTTTTTCCAGCCTTAATATGAGGGGAGGTTCTTAATTTTACTGCAACTTAATATACCATGTTTTGCCAATATCCATGGAAATCTTACCCTTTTCTGAATAGAAATGGAGAAGGAATGAATGAGGGGGTGCAGAGGAGAGGTGGGGGAGAGTGGCTGGGAGCAGTGGAAGAAGGGGAAGCTATGGTTGGATGTGTAATAAGTAAGTAAATAAATAAATAACAAAAGAAAAGAGAAAGAAGCAAAGAAGGAAAGAAAGAAAGAAAAGGGAACAAATAGGTAAATAAACATCACTGACTTTAAAGTCTATTTACTATAAAATTCAGTTTTTGATATAGTGCTTACTAAGTTTTGACCAATGTACAAAATTGTGCAACCATTACCACAAATAAGTTATGCTTTATAAGTAACCTTCTTTGTGTCCAGAAAGAAGGTAATGGGACAGCCAGAAGGTTCCCCTTTCCCCTCACTTGGGCCTCTCTCTAATGCCTTAGTCTCATACATGAACATGCACGCATGCACACACACACACACACACACACACACACACACACACACACACACACTAACCCAAAGATGGCTGTGGCGCTTTCTCATCTCTTCCACTAGTCAGAGAGAATGTCAAGGGATTTGTTCTGGTCTTGAGGATGTAACCAAGAAGATTCCAAGCCGTGTGAAAATTGTCTTGCTTTTTAGAGAGTGGAGTGTGGCCCTGCAACGTCAGAAGCACAATCAGTTACTAAGTTTTTAGAAGTCCTGTCTACTCACATCAGAGAAATGGCAGGTTCTAGGAATTCAGTGTGCCGTTTTGTAACCCAGAGCGTGTTAAATTCTGGGAAACTCTATTTTGGTTTCCCTACCACTTTAACTATGTAGGACTTCACCCCCTACCCCAATCTCACTTACCCTTTCAGTGAAAAGAGGCAGACATTCTGGGAGCTGATGCCTGCCCCCTGAACTGTATGGAATCCTCACTTTCCCATCCATACAGGTGGCTCCAATGGGCATTTTTTTCATGAAACAATACAAATATGAAATACTTATTTTTTTTTCAGAATTTAGTGGGTTTTATGAAATCTGTTGGCGACTGCTTTCCTTGTTCCCTGTCTACATTCTTCATTTGTGTTTTGGGTTATTTTTGCCTTGTAAACAGAGGATTAAAGATTAGCACAGACATTCTGACCCTGAGTAAGGTAGTATGTCATAGTGGGTGGTAGAGGTCTTGCTTTTCTCTGTTAGGAAGTTGTTCAACAAGGTATGAAGATAGACATGAATGTACAGTGTTCGAGTCCTGCCTTTAGTTCATGTGGCCATGTCTGTATGATGAAAAAAGTTTGTCAGGGAATAAAGTGTCTAATGTCATTAGCACTCAGTGCCCTTTCCCTTCAGTGTTGAGTCCTAAACCTTCCTTTCCTTTTAAGTTAGGGGCTGATGGGTTTATATCAGCAGCAATCATCAAGCAACCAATGGGATCTACTTGGTGGTTACTGTATTTGGCCTGATCACAGTACTGTGTGGTCTCTTAGGTCCTTGTACAGACAGTCTCAGTTTCTACCATTCCCCAAGAGATTGCTTCTTGCCTGACCAAGAAGGGCCTGTAGACTCCTGATTGGAGGTCACTGGGTCATTCTGAAACGGGGGTGAGGGCCCAGGGGCTGGTACTGCTGTGGGACATCCTTGCCTGTTGTAGATCCAGCCTAAATGTCTGACATCCCAGCACAAGCAGGCCCTGCACAAAGTGGATATCAGAGTTAGCACTGTGAGGAGTAAATAATGAGGATAGTTTTACCAAAGAGAATGAGATACCACATCCTGTCTGCCTGTTACCGTTGATTTGAATGCACCCTTAGAAAACTAAATGTAACACAAACTCAGGACATTTTTGGAAACTGTGCTCTCTAGCAACTTTGTGTGAATTTTTATACAAGCACTATTTCATTAATTATATAAAATAGAAAAATAGGAAAAAGATATGCTTTGTAATGGCACTCTGAAGTCACCTCTCATGTCTTAGTTTTTTTAGGACAGAGTGTCACGTAATTTAGCCTTGCCTCCCAGTTATTAAACTTAGATAGTCTTTAGACTCTTGATTCTCTTGCCTCACCTCCCCAAGCGCTGGGATTAAAAGCACAAGCCACCCACCCTGCCAAATATCTTTCTTTTTATTTAAGACTTGCATAGTGGATTTTCCCATTATTTTGTTCTATTTTTAACTAAGGAATGCCAAGAATGGGAGAAATAGTCTTTCCCAGGCAAGAGCAGACCAATTGGTTATCCAATACCACAAGATCAGTCTGGGAAACATATATACATGTAACATTATGCAAATCAAGCTAGTTATATTTAGGAATAAATATGTACATACATATGCATATATGAATGTAACAACAAGTAATGAAAAAAGAGGCCATGAATTTGAAGGAGCAAAGAAGGGTTTATGGGAGGGTTTGGAAAGAGAGAAGGGAAAGGGGAAATTATCCAAGCGTAATTTCAAAAACTTAATAAAAATGTTTTAAAATACTTTTACACTTTTGTGTGTGTGTTTTCGTGTGCATTCTTGTGTGTGTCTGTACTATGATGTGTGTTTGTGTGGAGTTCAGAGAGCAAGTCTGTGGAGTTTGTTTCTGGGGACAAACTTAGACTGTCAGCCTTGGGGGCTGTTAGTGTTTTTCCCTGATGAGCTCTTTTGCTGTCCCCTCCATGATTTTACTCTTATCTTTATTTCTGGTGAGTTTACTGTAAGTACATCAGAGTCTCGTGGTTTTCCTGATTTGGGGAGAAAATAATAACAAATTGTGTTTTGATTACCATGGGATTATAATTATAATATAACAAATATGCTTAACTATGAGAAAGTTCAAAACAGTAAAAGTATATCCTCATAATTCCATGAGATTTCTGTGTTCATGGAGTAGTAGGAGCTGTACTTTATGGATTTACTCTAGAAACCTGGATGATGTCATTTTTATGGTTTCTTTACATGGGTGTTCCAAAGTCTCTTTGAAGATATGTATTTCCAGCTGGAGACTAGAGCATGGAAAATTTCACAGTATGAGAGACTTAGATGTAGCAAATAAACATCCTCTCACACTCCACTGGCTGTTACCCAGTCACACAGCCCCAGCCAGTTTTCTGATGAGTTGGAAAATCGAGGGTAGGTATATGCCCCAAGGAAATGAAAAGAGATTTTGCTGGACATTTACTTGTTTCTGTCGTCTGACTTACCAGAGTTTTTAAAAATGTCTGTAGTATTTTGATAGATTAAATTTTTTTCTATTGCTGATTCCCTAATGGTTTTTACAATGTTGAATTTAACTATGACCTTTTAGGTTTCTATAAATAATACTGTGTATTTTTCTTTAATTTGTTGATACACTAATTTATATAATTAGATTTCTTAATTCTTAACCATTCATTGTTGGGGAAAATGGTAATATGTTCTCTTTAATATGCTACCCTACCACATATTCTTGCATCCTATGTAGAATATTTTTCATTCATGTTCTTGTTAGAACTCATTCCATACTATTTATATTTCTTCTTTCTCTAGCTGTCTGGTTTTGTTTTCAAGGCACGTCAAATCCTAAGGGCTTCATGACTCTGGTAGTTTCCTATCTCTAGTTTCTATAATAGTTTATGTAAATAATAATTGTCATTTCTCAGTGGTCTTAGTAACACATGTGCATAAATCTTTAGTCTATTATATGACCTCTGTTTTGAGTGTTGTTATAAAAGAATCCTGTTCATATATTCCATTTGAATAAATGATTATCCATTTATTCTGACTTTCTATTTTTCTTGATCAGTTTGGGTTAGTGATTAGATTTCTCATCGTCACATCCTATTTTATTGGTCTTGAGGACACTTGATAATTGCCTTTGCAATATTAGCTTATTATTCATGCACATTTATTTGTTAATGTTTACTTCAAAATTTGACTAAAATTTTGATTAGCAATGCATTAAATATATCAAATTGTGAACATCCGGCATCTTCATTAGAATATAGAATGAGTCTCTCTTTAAAGAACATCCTGTTTCTCTTTTTTTTTAATTCAAGTTTTTCCTTCATAAAGGCACTTATTCCTTTTATCTTTGTATTATTTATAATTTCTTTTTCTTACTAGGACTAGTGTTACAGTTGATCATCTTTTCTAGTTTACTATCCCAAGTATAAAATTTTGGAAATAACTTCTATTCGTTGATATTTTGTCTGGAAACCAGGCTGAGCTCTCACTTTGTCTATTGATATTTTTTGTGGTCGTTTTTTGGTAGACTATGATTTTGTTTTGCAAATAATTACATTTATATCTGTTTCTTATATTTTACATAATTGTTAATGTATTATTTAGGGTTTCTATTGCTGTGAAGAGACACCATGAACACAGAAACTCTTATAAAGGAAAAACATTTAATTGTAGTGGCTCACTTACAGTTCAGAGGTTTATTCTATTATTGTTATGGTTGGAAGCAAGGCAGCATGCAGACAGACATGGTGCTGGAGAAGGAGCTGAGAGTTTTTACATCTTGACTCATAGGCAGCAGGAAGTGGTCTGTCTCACTGGGAGTGGCTTGATCATATATGAGACCTCAAAGCCTGCCTCCACAGTGACACACTTCCTCAACAAGACCACACCTACTCCAACAAGACCACACCTCCTAATTTACCACCCCTTTTGGGGGCTATTTTCTATCAAACCTCACCAGTTACTTTATAGCATTTACCATGGCTGGCAATAGTAGATGGAAATTGTGGTTGTGTTTCTGATGATGGAAAGAATGGGTCTAATGTTTCTCTAATACTTATAGCATTTGCTAAAGTTTAAAAAAACATAACCTTTATTAAATTAGGGACTGGGGTATTATCTAGCAGTTTGATAGCATGTGCAAGGAAAGACCTAGGTTTCAGTTCATTCTTAGCACTTCAAATAATATTAATTTCATATGCTTCGTTGGCTCAGATGTATCTTTTTTCTTCATTTCTTGCTTTCCTTAAAGAAGAGACAGAATAGTTAGTATTTATCATGATTACGTACTTAAGTTCCAGGATCTATGCTATATATTTTGCATGGATTTCTTTTAATTCTCACAGCCATCTCCAAGAATGCTATTACCCCTTTTTCCCCTATAAGGAAACAACCTCTGATATATCTTATTCTCAGACTTAGGGAAAATTGATACTCAAACCTTGCTTACTTTGACTTCCATGATGGAATTTCATTGAAACGCAAATGTCAAAGCATTCTTGAATATGTTTTGTAAAAAGCTTTGATGTTTGCAGTTTCTCTATTAGGTTATTCATGGCTTCTTTCTATTACTTTCAACTGTTGATTGAAATATCTCAGCCTCTACTATTCTTGTCACAGAAGAATCTCTAACTGCCCACACATTGCTTTGAGAAAAGGAATTACATCTCTTTCTCAGTTAAAATTCCTCACACTCGGCAGAATGTAACTTGGCATGGCTAAATCTAAAGAAAGTTGTGCTTGTCCACTCTCTGTTGCTGTAATCAAATCATGAAGCTGGGTACCTACAAAGGAAGGAGGCTTCTTTTGCTCACAGTTTTGGAGATTCGTTGGCCTCATGTCTTTGACCTCTGTTGAGGGTTTCATGGTGGATGGAATTACGATGAGAACAGAAGTGAGGATAGATTACAGAATAAGAGGCTAGAAAATGTCTTGGAGAGATTTTATAATAGAGACTAGAAAATGAGTTGGGATGTAATGTCAGTTTAAAAATCTCATTCATATTCATTTATTGTTTTTGTCTCTCTATCTTTCCTTTTCCTCCCTCTTGTTCTCCCTCTCCCTTTCCTACTCTCTCAGTTTCTTTTTAATTATTGATTGATTCTTTGGGAATTTCATATTATATACCTCAGTCTTACCCAACTCCCAGTTCCTCCTCATCCAACCCTTACCCTTGTAGTGTCCCCCACAAAGGAAAACTAACAATGAAATATTAAAAATAAGATAAGGATAAAAAGAAAAAAATGATAATAAAAATAAAATAAAATGCAAATAAGAATATCAATTTCAATTAAAAAACAAGTAGGCTGGCCCATATGTCTTTAACAATCCTCTTGCCTTTACTGCTTCTAGGGCTATGATTTTCAGTTTGAGGCCCCATGCTATGATTTAAGTTTGATTCCCCATGCTTGGCTAATAATTCATTCTCATGGGCACTAAGCTGGAGGCCATAAGAACTATGTTAACAGCTTCTAGGGCAGTGTTCCCACCAAATAATACCTCCCAAAAGGCCTTACTTTTTATAGGCTTTGTCAGTTCACCATCGCCACAATGAGTACCAAACCTGTGATTTATCAACCTTCAAATCACATCTAAATCCTCTTTGAAGTCACCAAGTTAAAGAGATTCACACACTTCAGTATTTTTAAAGTACTTAATTTTGAAATAATTATACATGGACAAAAGGCTGAAAAAAGTTTGAGAGGAGTCCTATGTTCAAGCTTTTCCACAGTGGCTGCTCTCAAATGATTATAGGTTCAAACTAAGAAAGTGGAATCAGTATAATTGATACAGATTGTTTCCATTCATTTGTTTGTATATGTGTGCATGTGTGTTTTCCTATGCAGTTTTATCACATGTAGATTTTGACGATAAACACTAGGGAACACTCAGAACTGTTTGCATGGCCCCTTCATGATATTCCTTTATATCTATATCTATCAGTCTACTTCTTTCCTAAACAATGCCCATCTCTAATCTGTTCTCTGTTTCTAATTTTATTTTTTTCAGGTTGTTAAGATGGAATAATACAATATGAGTTCTTTGGGGATTTTAAAATATTTCTTTTCATTAATTTTTGGTCAGCATACCAAGAAAAAGGTTTCATTTTGACATTTTCATATAAATATATCAGTACACTATATTTTTTTTACTTTTTTTCACTCATCATAATTTCCTTGAGGTTAATATAGATTGTTGGAAGGATCAACAGGTCATCCATTTTTATTACTTTTACCCCACAGTATCGGTATAACACCTCTATTAATATATTTTTGGTGGTACTGAGGATTAAACCCAAGAACTCAGGCACACTATGCCGGGTCCCAATAAAAAGCAAGACTTGAAATTAATAGGGGGGCATGTTGAGTTTCAGTAAAAGAGAGGGGCAGGAGAGAGTGGAATGGGGTCTAAAGAGAATAAAATTCATTATATAAATATATGACACTTTGAATAATAAACTAAAAATTTTAATTACTAGAAAGAACCATGTGTTTTCTCTTTTATTCTATTAATGTGGAAAAGCATTTTGATGTAGGTAGGTCTCTTAAAAAAAGGACTATTAAAGTAAGCACTATCCATTCTGCTTTACAAAGCAACATAGGACCATTAAACTTTTATGAGAAAAGAAATATTTTACATAGATTAATCTGGCTAAGGGAGTAAGACAGATTTAAGCAGGCAGAGATCAGATACTGATGCTGAAGCAAGGTAAAGAAAGGGGTAATTTTGTAGTGAAATACTTCCAGACCAAGAGAACTAGGTGATCCTTATTCTAATCCAATATCTGTCACTAAGCCCTTTAAATACACAACCTTAGCCCAGCTCTTCAACTTTTCTTGACTTCAATTACCTCTCTTACAAAAATGAGTGATCTGGCTTGGATCTACAACGTTCATTATTGCTTTGAAATTAAGATTTTATGTTTTCAGTGGTGGTAGTGGAGGGGATGGATGGGGGGATGGGAACATGAGGAATTGGGTTGGGGACAGGACAGAGGGGGAGAGTAATGAAAGACATATCTTGATAGAGGGAACCACTTTGGGGTTAAGTGCCAGAGAAACTCCCAGGAATCCACAGGGATGATCTCAGTTTAGACTACTAGCAATAGTGGAGAGGGTGCCTGAACTGGGCTACCCCAGTAATCAGATTGGTGACTACCCTAATTGTCAACCGAGAGCCTTCATTCAGTAACTGATGGAAGCAGATGCAGAGTTCCACAGCCAAGCACTGGGCCAAGCTCCAGTAGTGCAGTTGAAGAGAGGGAGGAGGGATTGTATGAGCAAAGTGAGGTCAAGATCATGATGGGGAAATCTACAGAGACAGCTGACCCGAGCTGGTGGGAACTCACGGATTATAGACAATGAGGGAGCTTGCATGGGACCAAACAAGGCCCTCTGCATGTGGATAACAGTTGTATAGTTTGTTTTGTTTGTAAGACTCCTAGCAGTGAGATCAGGACCTGTCCCTGGCACAAGAGCTGGCTTTTTGGAACCTATTCCCCATGCAGGGATGTCTCGCCCAGCCTTGATGCGTGGGGAGGAACTTAGTCCTTCCTCAAAGTGATTTGTCATGTTTTGTTGACTCCCATGGGAGGCCTGCCTCTTTCTGAACAGAGGAGGAGTCGAAGGGAGGAGGGGGAGGGTGGACGGGAGGTGGGTAGAAGGAACTGGGAGAGGAGGGAGGAGAAACTATAGTTGGTACATAAAATAAATGAAAAAATTAATAAAAAAAAGAAGAAATTTATGTTTGCAAACCATAAAAGAATAGTTGGGATGTTTTGCCGAGTCAGAAAATAAATTCAAAGAAGAGTTTTGTAGCTATTTTGCTTGTTTCTCCACCAATCATTTTAGTACACCAGAGTTGTCAGAAGAACCTTCAGCCTCTTGAACTCAATGACAGAGGAAAGTCAATGTTATCATGTAAATGGAAAAGAGCTCAAATAGAGAGACTGATTTTGGTGGATGGTCTTGTTAATTTTGGATGTTTTTGCGTTTTTTTGTATAGGACAACTGCTTTGCACATCTGCAGAGGGCCCTGTTTCTATGTAAATACCTTTCTCACACACCAGGAATTATGTAGATACATAGTCCATACAGCAGCACACAATAATTGACTGTGGCCCACCCCACAGAAATGCCTAAATGACAGTTGTGTATGAATCTAGCATTTGGGAAAGTGGATGCCTAAGTGTTGACTTGGAGTTGTTTTTAGAGGGGAACAATGCATATGGATTGTATTTTGAGAAAGGAGTACATACTGTGAAGAGAATCAAATACTTAGCTGGTATCAAGTATATGATTCTGCTAGGTGTGGGGGCACATGTCTGCATTCTCTGCTCCTTGGTAGAAAGAGTGCTTGAACTTAGGGGTTTAAGACCAGCTTCAGGAATATAGTAACGTCTCAGAACAAAAAGTATGATTCTTTCAATATGTTTGTGTTTGACTATAATAAATTCTTGTTTTTTAAAAAAATTTTGAGATTATAATTACAATATTGCCCCTCCCCTTTCCTTACTCTAACCCCCAATATAACTCCACTTATTATTTCTCAAATTAATGGACTATTTTTTAAAAAAAAGTCTTACAAATATATATATATATAATACATTTTATAAGAATGCAAGTATATAAATGCATAATATATATTCCATAATACATAAATAGAACCCACTCAGCTTGCATAATGCTACTTGTATATATGTTTTCAGGGCTGACCTCTTGGTATTGGATAACCAATTGGTGTGCTTATTCCTCTCAATCTCAGAATTGTTTAGTTGGCTCAAGTTACTTGTGTGTGGTTGAGGCCTCATGTTCTAGGCAGCCCCGTTGTTGAGACTTTATGGGCATAGCTTCCAAAATTTCTAGAAGAACACAATCATATAGTAAATTCCTTGTTCCTCTGGCTCTTAAAATCTTTAAGTCCCCATTCCCTCAATGGTCCCTGAACCTTACATGCAGGAGTTGTGTTGTAGATGGTTCAGTTGTGTCAGGGCTCCACAATTTTGCATTTTGATCAGTTGTGATTTTTTTGTAGTGGTCTCTGTCTATTGCAAACAGAAGTTTTCTTGATGAGGGAGCAGGACTACACACACACACACACACACACACACACACACACACACACACACATATACACACACACACACACACGTATGTATGCATGTATGTTCTGGTTAGTTTTATGTCAATTCGACTTAAACTAGAGTCACTGTAAAAGAGGGAGCCTCAATTGAGAAAATGCCTCCAAAAGATCTGGGTGTATACCAGCCTGTAGAGCATTTTCTTAATGATTGGTATGGGAGGGCCTGGCCCATTGTGGTTAGATCACCCTGGGCTGGTGATCCTGGAAAGCAGGCTGAGCAAGCCCTGGGAAGCAATTCAGTAAGCAGCACCCCTCCATAGTTTCTGCATTAGCTCCTGCCTACATGTTCCTGTCCTGTTTGAGTTCCTGTCCTGACATTGATTTGGAAATGTAAGACAAATAAACCCTTTCCTCCTCAACTTGCTTTTTGGTCATGGTGTTTCATTGCAGCAATAGAAACTCTAACTAATTTATTGAATGACAACAAGTATTTAGAATTAAGTTAGGGATGATGCTGGTTTAGCAAAGTGTGAATTGTAGGTTCTCTTCATATAAGCATGATTTCACTAGCATAGAGTTACTAGGTTTCCAGTATCGGGCATGGTATCCTTCCTGTTGAGCGGGTCCTAAGTCCAAGTAGAGAGCTATTCATTACTGCCAACTACTGCTCCCTTAGGGTTATTTTGCTATGCTGGCATTTTTATGTTTTAGAGGTATCATTGTTGGGTAGACCTGTTGGTTGATTATCTCCTATAGAAGCTTGCATAAATGCTTGCTTTTATATATCAGCCCATTTTCTTTCCCATCCTGTACTTATTGTTGCATGAAAAGTATTTGTAGTGAGTATTTAATAGCTCTATTTTAGATTCTTCGTGTCTCTAAAATCAGACTAATCTAAGATACGTGAATAGGCCAAGCATTTGGCTGAAAAGTGATAAAATAAATTTATTGCCTAACATGTGTTTGAAAATTGTTCTTTAACAAAAAGATATTTAGATTATAAAATGGGCAAATATTCAGAGGTTCTTATCTTCTTGTGATAAAATGAAGAGTGACTCCTAAACTGTATTTATTCTTATGTATTCACTCTGCACTTTTTTGTCACAAATCTTTCTGGTTAGTGCTTTGTATGCTTCTAAAAAGTTTTATCTCTGGGGAGGATGCCAGACCGAGACTGAGTTATAAGGCTCAAAAATGAAACTTCCTCTTGAGAGGACCACCTGGTTTCTTTTTCAGTCAATCTAGTTAATCTTGTTATGGAATATATAGTGTGACTAAGTGACTTTGCAATTCAAACAAAGTAGATAAATCTGAGTATGCAAAGTGTGTGTGTGTGTGTGTGTGTGTGTGTGTGTGTGTGTGTGTATTTTGCTGGTGATTGATTGAACCCAGGACTTGATGCATGATAGGCATGTCTGCTATCACTGAACTACATCTCTACTTCTGAAATTCTTATTTTTTTCGTGTTTATTTTTTTTCCTTAGGAGATTTGTTTACCCATTGCAAAGAATGAATGTTTGAGACCCTATTGAAGTCCTTCATTAAAAGGTGGTGCCTTTGGGAGATAGTTTGGTCATGAAAACACTAGGATATCTTGTACTATGTGAAGATAATACACTCTATGATCCAGAAAGTGAAACCCCCACTAAAACATTAATCTACCAAGTCCTTGATCTTGAACTTCCCACCTTCCAGCATGGTAAAAGCTACATTTCTGTCATTTGAAGCCACCCAAGCTATAGAGACTCCTGCTATAAAAGTCAAGATGGACTAAGATACCCATCTTTTCATTAATTTATGAAATCTTTAGATACTGAACTAGGGTAGGATTCTCATAAGAAAAGAAATGCCTTGCAATATAAATAGAATTTATTTCTGCTCTAGTTAAATTACCCAGTGTAATCACATTTAAATCAATAGAATGACTTTTGACAGGTTCCAAAATATCAATCATCTCTTAAAGAATACCACTTTACCACCATAAAAAAAACTTTAAAACATGATTTCTAGACTATGAAGTCATTTTTGAAGGGAAGTCACAGAAACTTCAAAACAAAAATAGTATAGTAAAGTCAGGCAAAGTGTCTTCTCTAAAAGGTTTTTGTGTTCATAAATGAGTTCAGTCACATTACTGAACTCTAGTAGTTTTGTGGTTTTATGACTTCAATCATCATTTTTAGCCTTACAACTAAATACATAATAGAGGACACTAGATAATAATATGTACTAGATAATAATGCCTATATTACAGACACTTTGTGAAAAGAAACAAATGGTAAGTGTGCATCATTTAGACATCGGATTATTTGGAGGCAGTCTTTGGGATGTCTTTCTGTTTCTGGAAATTTCCCACCCATATCAAGGACAGACGTCTTCACCAAAGATAAAAGTCTTGGTAAGGGGGAAAGTGGCATACGTGATAACTCATAACTTCTGGATGGTTTTTTTAGAACAATGAATATTGACAGCCCTCTACATAACCAGGTAGCAGCCTGTCACTTGCAGACAATAAGTGAAGAAACTTAGTCAACTTTGTTGTGTATTGAAGTTTAAAACATTTCAAATAAACGTTTCTATTCCTAATGAGGCCAGATGCTGCCTACGTCTTGTTCAGTGAGTTAGCATGTAATGAAGTCCCTTGCCTAGAATTCTGATTATTCACCGGGTCCATTAGCCTGCTTTATAATAATAACCTAGGTAGCGTGTCTTATGTCAGTGCTTTCTCCAACTACAGAGTCTTACACAATAGAGCAGGAAGAAGGACTTTGTCTCGCATATGAATGAGATACTTATAATGTGATAATCTCAAGTCTGCCTATCCATGATCTCTGCTTGAGTAATCTTCCTCCTGCATGCTAGTTCAGGACCAAAGCCTTGTGCAGGTCTGCTAGACTGCACTTCAAAGTGATTATTCAGAGGCTCTGGATATAGCTCACTAGAATGCATGCACAACATGCATGAGGTCTTGGCTTTGACCCCCAGAACCACCTAAACTGTGTTGTAATAGCACCTGAATGTAATCCTAGCACTCAAAAGGTAGAAGCAGGAGGATCAGAGGTTCAAGACCAGCCTGTGCGCCACAATAGTTTGAAGCCAGCTAAGGCTATATGAGATCCTGTCTCCAAAATTGCACCAGTGGGTGGGTGGGGAAGTGGGGAGGATCTGGAAGAGTTGGAAGGTGGAGGACTAAAATCAGAATGTACTGTTTTAAATTTATTTTCAATAAAAGAACAAGAAAGAATAATGATACTATTTGAAAAGGGTTGTTTGTCCCCTCTGAATCACTCCACTGGGCTCTCAGCTCTCTATTGTATCAAGGAGCATTTTCCACTGGGAAGGTGGGCAGAGAGAATGAAGACCTCTCATCACGAACTTTAGGAACACCATTTGCAATTCGTGCTACACTGATTTGATAGTCATTCTTATTTTTAAGAAGTTTTATTTAAATTTATATTATGTGTGTGAGTATTTTGTCTGTTACAATACGTGCATGCCTGGTGCCTTTGGGAGCCAGAGGATGGTGTTAGATCCCCTGGAACTGGAGCTAAAGAGGGTTGTAAGTTGTCACATGAGGGCTGGGTCTCTGGAAGAGGAACCTGTGCTCGTAGCCACTGAGCCGCCTTTCCAGCCCCATTGATACTCATTTTATTAAAAGTTTCACATCTTATGGTTGCTAGATTCCCATTTTTGTTTTCTTTTTGCAGTTTTTCAAGACGAGATCTCACTCTTCCGCTCATGCTCTTTGTGAACTTGTTGTGAACCTCCAGTCTCAGCCTCGTGAATGCTGGGATTACAAGCATGTTCCAGCGTGTCCAGTTGCAGTTCTCAGTCCCTCTGAGTGTGTCTATTGGTTCCTGGGGCTTCAACTCCTCTCTTGGTGAGTAGCTAAACTTTTATCTACCCCTTTGGGAAACTCATAAAAGTTTCAAAACATCTACCTTGAAAAAGGCACATACTTGCATATCCTCTCAACATTGTTCCTGACCTTTAAGGTGCTCACTTGACACTGGAATACCAGCCTTGGAGGTGTGTTAAGATACTTCTCTCTTGGAGGGATTTGGATCTGTATATATTAAGTGGATTCAGACAGTTGGTCTTTCGTTGATTCTTAAATTTGTTTCATTTTAACAGAAACAAGGTTTGAGTTTTTTTAAGAGCTATGGAATCAGTGTCATACTTTCCTAGATTCTGGCTTTGTTATGAAGCTACTGATCACATTCCCCAGTATTGAAAAGATCAGTAGTTTACTAAGTCTATAGAATGCAATCTGCTGTCCCTGGGTATCTTACGGTTTTTTAGGGCACTCTGAAGAAGCAGTAAGGTGAAGGCCTTTCTCCTCTGTGCTCAATTTAGGACCATGTTAATTGTTCTATTATGGCACTAAATAAGGAAGGAAACATTCTCTTTTAACTTAAACCAATCTCTTTTGGGCTAATGCAATCCTTTCATGAGGATAATTTCCTGTACTTCAGAGTTTCATCCCCTTATCCCTACAACGAATTTCCTTAAAATTGAAGCAAAGTGGGGCAGCCAATTAACAAGGGTATCCTTTGTATGGGTCCCCCTTAATCTCTTCAGTGACATCCTCATGAAGTCATTCCCATCCCCAATCACTATGTACTCTGATGGCATCCATTATGAAAGTCCATGGCTTGAAAAATCGATTTATTCTCTCAGCCTATCAGGTCTCAAGTTTGTTTCCTCGCTTCCCTATCCTCTGCCAGACTTGACCCTACTATCATACACTGCCTGCCTTTCCTGTCCACTGAATTTCAGCCACATTCTCCATTCATCCCCTTGATTAGGTTGCCTACTATTAGCCTCTGCTCTGGGGCTATTTTATTTATTTCTCATGGTGACACACCCATAGTAGGCCATCTGGCTCGTAACATCCACATGCCTTCTATAAGTCTCCACTCTGTGGATGGGAAAACATCTGGGGCCATCTATTCCAGGCAGGAGCTAATGAGGTGTTGCCTTATGAACAGATACACCCAGCTCTTAGAATCATTAGTTAGTGAGAGGAAGCTCAGAAAGATAGTACCCCAGAGGACCAGATAGCAAATTAGACTTAATTGTAACCTGTCTTCACTTTGCTCACTAAACCTTTGTGAAAACATCCCTGGGTTCTATCAGTATGATAGTGGGATGGGTTCAGGATGGACACAGTAGAATCTAGACTCTTCTACTTTCTTCCTAGTCTTCTACCCGCCTTTTCTCTTTTCCATCTCTCCAAATGTTCCACGACAGCTTATAGATAGTGTCATATCATCAGTCCTTTCAACCTACACAAACTTTGGGAAAATCATTTCATTGAACTTCCACTTCCTTCTGTCCCTCTGTCCCAACCTCTACACCCTTCTGTCCCTCCTTCTTTCATCTTAGTTTAATTTATGCACCACAAATTTCACTCATTTTTTAAATACACAGTTTAATGACTTTTAAATAAATTTCCAGATTTGTATAGTGTCGGCCCATAAGCAGGTTTAGAATAATGTCATTATCTGCCCTCCATCACAAGGTAGCCTATTCTGGGCATTTCATAACACTAGATTCATACCTACTATTTTGTGTCTGACTGCTTTTGTTTAGCATGGTTTTAACCGTCATTCACATTGTAGAGTCTGTCAGCACTTGATTTTTAAAGACAGAATCATATCCCAATATATTGATGAGCCACATAACAAACCACAGTTTGTTCATTCCTTCATATGTTGATGGATATTTGTATTGCTTTACCTTTTTGCTTTTGGAAATAGTGCTGCTTTGCACACCCATGTACAAATTTTTATCTGAACACTATTGAGAATATTTTTTATTATATAGCTAAGAATGGAATTGCTGAGTCATATGGCTAATATATGTTTAACTTTTCAAGGAACCACCAAACTACTTTCCATAATGGCTAGACAAGTTTATATTCCTACCACCAGAATGTGATGATTCCAATTTCTGCAGAGTCTTATCAACATGTGTTATCATGTGACTTTTGACTATAGACATTCTGATAAGTATGACATAAAAGAACTATAAAAGGAATTTGGAAAGCTCTGATGTCAACACTGCTGTCAAATGACCTGAAAGATGTATTTGTCTGTGGTTTTTTTTTGGAGGGGTGGTCATATCAAACAATCCTTTTTCTATGCTGGGGAGGTAGCTCAGTTGGTAGAGTGCTTGCTTTGCACACACTGAGCCCTGAGTTAAATCCCCAGCACCACATTAACAGGTTATATGGTGAATGCTTATAATCCTTGCTTTTAGGACATAGAAGCAGGAGGTTCAAGAGTTAAAGGTCGTCCTTGCCTACATGTCGAGTTTGAAGCCATCCTAGGATACTTGAGATCCTGTTTCAAAAATAAACAGTCAGTCAGTAAATCAATAAATCAAAGAAACAAATATTTTCTGAGGTCAATGGGCTGAAAATTTCCGCTCTATTCATTCTATTATTTTCACAGTTCAGACGTATGTTTTTATATTTCAAATTGGCATATGCAAGAGGTAAGAGATAAAGGCTTAGTCTTCTATACAGCATATGTTCTGTTTCTCCACATGATTCATTAAAAAGACTATCAGTTCTCCATTGTTAATTCTTTGCTGTTTTGTCCAAAGTCAGTATTCCCAAAAGCAAAGAAAATAAAAGCAAAAGTAGACAAGTGGGATTGCATTCAAGTAAAAAGCTTCAGGAGGAATTAAACAGAATTCTCAAAAAAGGAAGTTCAAGTGCCTGAGAAACACTTAAAGGAATGTTCAACATCCTTACTCATCAGGGAAATGCAAATCATAACTACTTTGAGATACCATCTTACTCCTGTCAGAATGTCTAAGATAATAAAACAAATGACAGTTCATGCTGACGAGGTTGTGGAATAAGGGAACACTCATCCATTGCTGGTGGGAGTGCAAACTTGTACAACCACTATGGAAATCAGGAAGATGGGAATTAATCTACTTCAAGACTCAGCTATACCACTCCTGGGCGTATACCCAAAGGCCTCTTCATCCTACCTCAAGGACACTGCTCAACCATGGTCATTGCTGCTCTATTCATAATAATCAGAAAGTAGAAACAACATAGACTGTTTCTTGTTTTTCTTTGGGGGGGTTACTCTTTTACTCTTTGCTCTTTGGCTCTCTTTGGGGGCCTGCCACCCAGCTCCCAAATAAATCATACACAGAGGCTTATTCTTAATTACAAACGCCCAGCCTTCCCTTAGCTTGTTTCTTCCCAGCTTTTCTTAACTTAAATGATCCCACCTACCTTTTACTTCTGGGCTTTTTCTTTTCTCTTACTTCTGTGTATCTTACTTTCACTCTTATTCCGTGGCTGGCTGTGTGGCTGTGTGGCTGGCCCCTAGCATCCTCCTTCCTCTCTCATTCTTTGATCTTTCTTCTTTCTTGCTTCCCAATCCCTCTTTTTCTCCTTCTGTTTATTCTCTCTGCCTGCAAGCCCCGCCTGTCCTTTCTCCTGCCTTGCTATTGGCTGTTCAGTTCTTTATTAGACCATCATGTGTTTTAGACAAAGTAACACAGCCTTGCAGAGTTAAACAAATGCAACATAAAAGAATGCAACTCATCTTTACATCATTAAACAAATATTCCTTAGCATAAACAAATGTAACACATCTTAAAATAATATTCTATAATAGTCTTTCAGCAGATTCATGGATAAAGAAAATGTGGTACATTTACACAATGGAGTAATTACTCAGCTATTAAATTAAATTACTCAGCTATTAAATGACATCATGAAATTCACAGGTAAGTTGATTGAACTAGAAAAATCATCCTGAGTGGGGTATCTCAGACCCAGAAAGACAAATATGGTATGTATTCATTTATATTTATATTAGCTACAATCTGTAGAACTATAGGAGTTAGGTAAAGAGTTAGGGACTCAGGTTGGGGAGGGAGGATAGATCTCCTTAAGAAAGGGAAATAGAACAGATAGTTATGGATGGATTGAGGGTGTTGGAATGGCAAGGTCAAGAGAGAAGCAGAGCAGAGAGGTGAACAAAGGACAGAATACTGGGAGAAACAGCTAAAATTAAGGGTCATTTTAGGAGTAGTATGGAAATCTAATATAGTGGAATCCTCCTAAAATACATACATATATGAAGGCAATCTAAATGACATTACCAAATAACGGGGGAGACAGAGACCTAGGCGGCCATCTTTTATCACTAAATGAAGCTTCATGTACCAGGATTGGGTTACATCTAATTGAGTTGTTGGCTAATCCAGTCCTATAAGAATCCCTAAACAACTCAGGATATTGTCTAAATTATAACAATAGAGTACTCTCCAAAAACTGATGGCAAGATCCCTTTGCTGAAGACAACACCTACACCACCTATTAAACACAGAGAAGTCAAACTGGTGCCTACATAAAGACGTACCCCTATGTGCTAGCATCATTGGTATAGGAAGGTACTCTGCAGGCTACCACAAGAGAAATGGAAACACTAAGCCAGCCACAAACCTCTTCATCTACAATGGTGTCCTGCCTAGGGCAATGGTAGCACAAAGCTTGTGGGAGTAACCAGTATCTTATTTGACTTAAGGCCCACTCCACAAAATGGAATCCATGTCTGACACTGCTTGAGTGATGAAGAATCTGAGAGTAGATAGTCTAGGGACCTAGGGTGAAACCAAATGCTACTGTTGTTATTTTTTTAAATAACAGCAATAAAATGACTCCTATTGGCATTTTGCTATACTCATAGATCAATACATTGCTTAACTATCATCGGAGAATATTCCTCCTGTAGCAGATGGGAACAAATACAGAAGAGACCCACAGCAAGACATTATGCAGAGGGTAAGAGACCTTCAAATACTCACCCTAAATGGGAAGACTCCATCAAATCTCTCCCCTCAGTGATAAGGGACCCCTACAGAATTGGAGGTAGAAAGAATGTAAGTGCCAGAAGGGATGGAGGACACCAAGAAATCAAGGCCCTCTAAATCAACATGGTCAAAGCTCATATGAATTCATGGAAACTGAAACAGCATGCATAGGGACTGCATAGGTCTGCACCAGATCCTCAGTGTGTGTATGATGGTTCTAGTTTAGTATTTTTCTGGGATTCCTGGGTAAATAAGTAGATCTCTGATTCTTGTGCTTCCTCTTGGGCTCTTTTCCTTCTGTTGGTTTGTCTTGTCCAACTCTGATCTATTAGTTTTTCTTTTATCTTATTACAGTATGTTTTATTTTACTATTATCCCTTAGCAGCCTGTATGTTTTCTAATGTGAAACAGAAAAGGAGTAGGTCTGGATAGAAGGGGAAGTAGAGAGGAACTAGGAGGATTAGAGGGAGAGGAAACTGTAGATGTAATTCTGAACTGTTTTATTAAATAAGAAACACAGAACCAAATGCAGAGTTAAAAGCCCCAGAGGTCAGAGAGCAGTAGCTAAGAGCTGAGACCAAGACCGCCTTCTTACCACTGGCTGCCGCTGAGAAAAGAGACCTACTTCCTGTGTGTCTGTCTTTATTGACTTTCTGTTCTGCCTTCTCATTGGTTGTAGATCTAACCACATGACTTCCTCGTCACTGCCTGTCTATACAGACCTCCAGGTCTCTATGGTTGGTATTGAGATTAAAGGCGTGTGTCTCCATGCTGGTGGTATCCTTGAACACACAGAGATATGCCTGTCTTGTGATCAGGATTAAGGGTGTGTGCTATCACTGAAGACTTCTGCTAAATGGCTTGCTATTAGCTCTGACCCCCAGGGAACTTTATTTATTAACATACAAATAAAATCACCATTTCAGCACAAATAAAATATCACCATAATCAGGATACACTATTTTCAATAAAATGAAGGGGAAAAACTTGCCTTTGTACAGAAGACCTTAGACAATATGCTAGGTAGAGGTAAGTAATATAGGGGAAATAATACAAACAAGAAAAAGATGTAAGGAGCACTAGTGGCTCTTTTAAATATGATGGTTAAGGAAAACATCAGTAAGATTTTGACACAAGAAGAAATATATTAAAGAAGTGAGATTACAAATAATGGGTTATCCTTGGAAGGAATGCCAGGTGGAAAGGATGGCAGGCAAACAAACCCAGAGATGTGCTTAGGCTTCAGATGTTTGAGAAACAGCAAGAAAGTTAGTATGGATGTGGAGAAATGAGGGGAGGGACTTGTAGGACATCAAAAAGTGCCAAGTGTGCAACACAGCATGCAGAGTACCTTTTACATATGCCTCATCATTGCTCATAGAGAATGTTACCATTTACTGGACACAAATTCCCTTTTATTTATTCCCATTGAGTAGATATACTTTCTACCACTCTCCATGATCATATTTGAAATATCTCAGCTCGAAGTCTGCTGGTTATCTTCTGGAGGAGTCTCACTACTCTAGCCTGCCTCTTGATTTAATATGATGTTTATACACATAGCCTATAGACCTAGATTGAGTTTGCCTCTGGCAGATTTCTTGTTTTTTTTTTTAATTTTATTTTTCTTTATGAAGAAATTTTCTACTCACTCCTCATGCTATCCACAGACCCCCCTCCTCCCTTCTCCTACCCCCAGCCCTCTTTCCCAAGCCACCCCGCATCCCCACATCCCTCAAATCGAGGTCTCCCATGGGGAGTCAGCAGAGCCCAGCACACTGAGCCTAGGCAGGTCCAAGCCCCTTCCCACTGCACCAAGGCTGTGCAAGGCGCCACACCAGAGGCACTGGATTCCCAGAAGCCTGCCCATGCACCAGGGACAGATCCTGATCCCCCTGCCTGGGTGCCCCCCAAACAGTTCGAGCCAAACAACCGTCTTCCATGTCCAGAGGGCCTAGTCCAGTCCCGTGGGGGCTCCACAGCTACCATTCCACAGTTCATGGGCTTCCACTAGTGTGGTCTGTCATCTCTGGCAGATTTCTAAATGTGAATCTGCATCATATGGCTGGGAGTGGTCAACAGTTGTAGACAGCATACTTAGCATTCACGAAGCTGTGAGTTTATTCTTCACCAGTACAAAATAAATAAACAAACAAAAAATTTCTCTATTAGGAACTCATAGGTTTCAACAGTGAACTAGAAACCACAAAAGTGGTTTGGTTTTCAAGATATGATCTTAAACTCATGATCTTAACATGACCTTAAATCCACGATGGTCTTATACTCAATGTGTAGAGGAGGATGACATTCTGTATCAATGTCCCATTCTGAGTGGTGGGATCAAAGGCTTCTGTCCCAACATCCTGCTTTGTGTGATGCTAGGTGTTGAACTGTGGGCTCTTCTGCATGGTAGGGAAGTGTCTGTCCACTGAGCTACATCCTCAAGCTATCATAAAAATATCATTATACTGCAGATCTCGACTAAATAAATGTCAATGTTGGGAGGATGTTGTTGATATGAGCCTAATTTGTGGTTTATTTTGTGTTGTTTTCTCTGAAGTAGTGGTGCTGAAAGGAACATTAGGAAGCTGTGGGTGCAGGAGATCTTATTCCGTTAGAAATCTAGGTACAAAATATCCCATCCCATGAATGAATTTCATATGTGTAGACCAGCTCCAAATTAGTTGGACAAAATGTCCTGAAGTACAGAGAAAATGGTTCATCAGCAATCAAGAAATAATGGAAGTAATTTTTAGAACCAACATTGTGTTCAATACCAGCTGCATTGTGCTGAGAAAGAACACTGGCTTGGAGAGGCAAGCCAATTCCATTTTTAAGTTTGCTGCTGCCATGAACAGCAGAGAACCACATACGATCTCTCTTGTGTATAAAAGCCACAAGATAGGAATGGAAGAAAATCTACATTTCAACAAATACAAGATGAGTACCACTCAAATGATAATCTTTATCCCATTTTCAACCCCATATCCTTGTCTGTCTTGTAAGATGGATGAAGTATCTCTGTTTCAACTTTAGTAGGTGTCCCAGTTTGGTTTCCTTTGTTGTGATAAACACCATGACCAAAAGCAATCCAGGGAGGAAGGGGCTCACTAGGTCTTATACATTATATAAGGGAAGCCAAAGCAGGAACTCAAGGATTTCAGCTTGCTGGCTTGGTCTCCCTGTCTCTTGCTCAGTCAGCTTTCTTATACAACTCAGCATCACTTTCCCATGGTGTTTTACTAACCATGGTAGATAGGGCACCCCCATAGCAATAAAAAATTCAGAAAATGCCTCACAGATGGGGTGACAGATCAGTCTGATGTAGGTGGTTCTTCTGTTGAGGTTCCCTCTTTCCAGGAATCTCTAGAATTGTGTCAAGATGTCAGTGAAAATTAAATATGACACTAGGTGTCTTGTGCTATTGATTTTTCCTTGGATGCCTTCCATTTATTTTTGTTGGATAATGATCACACTCAGGGTCTTGCACGGCTATGTAAATGCTCTGTCACTGAACTATTCCCCAAGTCTTTTGACCCTTTATCACCATTTCCCACTGGTCTGCTGGCTAATTCCCATCATTGTTTAAACAGACTAATCTCTCTCTTCTCTGTTCCCTTCCTTTACATCCCCTTCCCCTTCTCTCTTTCTTGTACTACAGATGGCACCAAGAGCCTTGTACATGCTTGGTACTAAACTCCTTCCTCAGCCTCAATTTCTTCTACCTTAATAACACCTGCCCCTTTCCCATGTATCTTTTCCTTGTCACTGGAGTTTTGAGCATGGGAAAAAGAAGGTATATAAGCAAAATTATGTTAAAGGGGGTTAGGCAAAACCCTTGCAACCCTAAATGTTTTTTAAAAAAATATTTTTATTTTATAATTAATTTCACATATCAGCCACCGATTCCCCCGTCCTCCCTCCTCCCACCCCCAGCCTTCCCCCCAATCTGCCCCCCATTCCCATGTCCTCCAAGGCAAGGTCTCCCCTGGGAAGTCAGCCCAGCCTGGTAGATTCAGTTGAGGCAGGTCCAGTCCCCTCCTCCCTACACCAAGGCTGAGCAAAGTGTCCCAGCATAGGCCCTAGGTTCCAAAAAGCCACCCAGGCAGTTCAAGCTAATCAACTGTCTCATTATCCAGAGGGCCTAGTCCAGTTCCATGGGGGCTTCTCAGCCATTGGTTCACAGTTCATGTGTTTCCACTAATTTGCCTATTTGTCCCTGTGCTTTTTCCAATCATGGTCTCAATATCTCTCACTCATACAATCCCTCCTCTCTCTCACCTATTGGACTCCCGGAGCTCCACCTGGGGCTTGGCCATGGATCTCTGCATCTGCCTCCATCAGTCACTGGATGAGAGTTCTATTACTACATTTAGGGTGTTCGGCCATCCGATCACCAGCGTAGGTCAGCACGGGCATTCTCTCCACCACTGCCAGTAGTCTATAATGGAGGTATCTTTGTGGAACATTTTGCCAAGCAAAGTTCCGTGGTCACCTTTCTCTGGGTCCTGCATGTCCAGTCGATCAAGCAGTCCAGGCAAGAAGAGTTTCTTGAACAAATGGCTATTTTTGCCAAGAAGAAGATAAACTCCATATAGAGTGTTTTGATGCCCATCCTCCTCTCTGAAATAAATCGATGCTGCCAGGAGCAGACATGTCTCACTGTCCAGAAAGTCTAAATTTTTAAAACATTTTAAATGCCATATTCTGTGGGTCTTTGAAGTGTTTGAAGATTACCTAATTGAATTATATCTATGTATACCTAGAAAACTTAATATGACTACAAGTTTGACCTATCATAGAAGACTAATTATCATTTTTAATTATCCATTACAATCTAAATGAGTTACATAAACATAATACCTCAAATGAGAGTAGAAATATATATACAATATAACAAAATTAAGTTTAAACTTGTATCAATAAACTAAAATCCATAGCAATGTAAAACATTTCTAGGCTGTTCATGTAGATCTCAATCCATTTCTCTGTCATTGGGCGATCCCTGTGTCTTTCTTGGGGTCCTGTTTTCCAGGTAGCCTGCCTGGTGATGTGAGTAGCAGTCCAGTCATCCTTGTTCCACATCTAGTATCCTGTTATGAGTGAGTACATACCATGTTTGTCTTTCTGAGTCTGGGATACCTCACTCAGGATAATTTTTTCTAGATCCATCCATTTGTCTGCAAAGACACAGGGATCGCCCAATGACAGAGAAATGGATTGAGATCTACATGAACAGCCTGGACATGAGTGGGGGTAGTGAAGGGCGAGGGTCGAGGGAAAGAGAGCTTGGGTGAGTGGGAGATCCCAGCTGGATCAACAACAGAGAGGGAGAACAAAGAATAGGAGACCATGGTAAATGAAGACCACATGAGAATAGGAAGAAACAAAGTGCTAGAGAGGCTCACAGAAATCCACAAAGATACCCCCACAACAGACTGCTGGCAATGGTCGAGAGACAGTCCGAACTGACCTACTCTGGTGATGGGATGGCCAAACACCCTAATTGTCGTGCTAGAAACCTCATCCAACTACTGAGGGATCTGGATGCAGAGACCCATGACTAGGCCCCAGGTGGATCTCTGGGAGTCCAATTAGCGAGAATGAGGAGGGTTTATATGAGCGAGAATTGTTGTGACCAAGGTCGGATTAAGCACAGAGACAAATAGCCGAACGAACGGAAACACATGAAATATGAACCAATGGCTGAGGGGTCACCAACCGGATCAGGCCCTCTGAGTGGGTGAGACAGTTGATTGGCCTGATCTGTTTGGGAGGCATCCAGGCAGTGGCACCGGGTCCGGTTCTCATTGCATGAGTCGGCTGTTTGAAACCTGGGGCCTATGCAGGGTCCCTTGGCTCGGCCTGGGAGGAGGGGACTGGACCTACCTGGACTGAGTCCACCAGGTTGATCTCAGTCTGTGGGGATGGCTTTGCCCTGGAGGAGATTGGAATGGGGGGCGGGCTGGGGGGGAAGGTGAGGGGGGCAGGAGGGGGGAGAACAAGGGAATCTGTGGCTGATATGTAGAACTGAATTGTATTGCAAAATAAAAATTAAAAAAAAACATTTCTAAACAAGTTGTTGCTCTTTAAAAGCAGGTTCATTAATCTACCCATCCATCCTATCATATCTATACTATCCCCTTTTCTTCTTTAGAAAGAGATTGCATTCATAATCAACCCACTTTAAAAAAATAAACATCCATAAACAATATTTTGTAAACCGTTTAGAGGTTTTTCACATCTGAATCTGTCTTATTGTGAATCTATTGCTTTAAACTGCAGTATTCTCTGCCCAGCTCAGCTTCCCAACATGACAGTGGTACATTTGCCACCAGCTCTGGGTCTGGGAGGCGTGTGTAGCTCAACTCTTAGAAGCTGTTGGTCTGTGCTTCTATCAAAGCCACGTGTAGCCCAGAAACCCTTTTGTTTTGTCTGTACTAGCAAAGGCTAAATGTACAACACAGTGCAATGTGCGGCTTGCAGATGCTTCATTCCCACCACGCTGTAGATCAAACCCGCCATAGAGTAGCTCAAGCCCGCAGGCTGCGGCTAACTTGAGAGAGACAACTCAGAAGCTGTTTTTAGCTCTGTTTTAGAATTTTCTTTTAAGGTTTTAGGTGGAAACTCTTGCTGTTGGGCACCATTTGTTGTTGAAGTTTTCCTGTGTCCACCCAGCTCCTGCTTTAAATAAAAATATTGGTTTTTCTCTGTCCCACACCAGACCTGTTTCCCTATATACCTTCACTGAGAGTTTATATGTTTTGTTCTGATGTAGTATTTGTTCAACCCAAAACCTGATGTGTTTTTTAAAAGTGTCAATATACTAGATAGTTGAATAAATATAATCCAATTAATTCAAATCCAATAGAATAGAACATATAAGAAGAATGTGAAGAGTAACAGCTGTAATGTTATCCACTGAGATTATTAACAATTGTAAGTCCATTATTCCAACTTTGAAGTCAAAAGTATGTGTATATTTCATTAATCTATGTGTAGATATATATGTTTAGATTATTATGTTTAGATTCTCCAAAATATATCTAGATATTTAAGTTTTAGAACTATATTCTTCCTGCCTTTTCTTCCTTCCTTCATTCCTCCCCTCTTTTGCCTCCTCTTCCTTGTCCTCTTCTTGCTTTGTTGAGAAAGGGCCTTAATATGTAGCCCAAGCCAACCTTGAACTTGTGAACCTCATGCCTCACCCTCATGAGTGATGGTATTACAGGTATTTATCAGCACACTTGGCTTGGCATTATATCCCAGTTAGGTCTTTATTAATGAATTTCCTTTATTCTTCTTATCTCTATCTCAAGTATCACTGATTTGCAGACAATGAATATTTTTCATAATTAACCACACTTGAACCATTTGGCACAGAGTAGGTAATCTATTTTCTTCTTTATCAGATATAACACAGGTTTGAGATAACTGAGCCTTAGTATGTTGGCTAGTACCAGAGTACAAGAGTTTGTGAATCTATGAGTTTAATTCGCAGTCCCAGAGATAACAAAAACCAAACCAAACCAACCAACCACCCAACAACAAAACAAAAGAATCTAAACATGCACGCACATTCTCAGATTGTATTTGAGGAAATTCATAAATTCAGAATGAGTGGCTTCCCATTCCATGTCCCCTACGGCATTTGTACATTGTTCTAATTATCTTTGCAATGGTTATATGATATGATAATGGAAAGTTGAACTGTTTTTTTAACTTTCTTTTTATTTATTCTTTGTCTCTTTCACATCATGCATATCGATCTCATTCATCTTGCAGCACACCCACCCCAAATAAAATAAAATAAAATTTGAGAGAAAATTTAAAAAGAGAAAAATCTCATCATGGAAGTTGTAATGTGACATAGTGAGTCACACAGTATATTCTTTTATCCATATATGTTTACTTGAAAATATTCATTGCAAAGAGTCAGTGGTCTGGTTCAGGCCCTGTGGGTTCTGCTACACCATGATTATGGGACTCTCACTGGGACTCTTCTCTGTTGTTGCCCTATGTTGTGGAAATCCTGCAGCTTTGGATCTGCAAGATATGCTCCTTCACTTGTTCCAGCAGATCAAAATGGGGTGGATGTTGGAGTAGGCTAACACATAACCCTGGTTCTGGGCCTGAGTAGTTTCAGGGTTGGTCAGCCCACCAGCTCTCCCTCGTCTTCACCAACATGGTGAGCTGTCCAGCCTTGCCCTGGCTAGTTCAGCCCTTGCTGCAATGAGCAAGGGGCAGGGTAAGTTCTCCTGCTTTCATGCCCACAGTGTTGGCTATCCCACACATACACAAGCAGGGCCACGTTGCCCAGGCGAGGTGCAGGAGCCACCCTCCTGAATGCTTCAGTTGGTGAAGGGCAGGGACAGCTCTCATGACCCTAGGGCTCTCTCAAATGCCACAGGCAGTGAGGGGTAGGGATATGTGTATGTATGTGTCTCTCCCTTGCCCACACCACCATATGGCAGATGAGGGGCGGGGCCAGATCTCCCAAGCTGGTTCACCGGTACCCCAGTCAACAGGGTCAGCTCTATGAGCTGCCTAGATGAGGTGCAGGGACCACTTTCCTGAGTGCTGCAGCATCTCCCTTATCCTCTGCAGATGGTGAGGGGTGAGAGGAAAGGGGGGAACATCTCTCCTTGCCTGTGCCACCACATGACAGATAAGTAGTGGGGCAAGCTCTCCTATGCTTACTAATTAACCAAGAATGTAGGATAGCTGTAAATGTGAACTCCACAACTTGAAAACTAAGATCTGCCAAGAAAAATACTAAATAATTAGGATTATGTCATGATGCAGATACTAAAGGTTTTGCTAAATAATTTTCACTTCAGTGTCAAGCAGAAAGAAATTCAATTCCAACATTTACATTTCTTTAAAGATAGAATGAGACAAAGAAATTGTAGTCTTGTCTAGTTAAGATAAAAGCTAGTCATGAACTATGGATGGAGGAGTTCAGAGTTAAAGCATTTTCCTATCATATATGAGATCTTAGGTTTGGTCCCAAGTACCAAGATAGAGAGTTATCTAGATAGATAGATAGATAGATAGATAGATAGATAGATAGATAGATAGATAGACAGATAGATAGAAAATGCCATTCAGTGTTCATTTTTTCTTAGCTTCTTTTCCCAAATGCTATTCTGCTCAAATGACACTAACTGCCTGAGTTAAGCAAGAGCTAGAAGTCAAATAATCACAAGCAGATTGCTTAGGCTGGTGAGTTAATCTAGGAAGGCAAAATCACGTCATCAAGATTAGGCAGGAAATCCCTGGGTTCCAGCTGTCAGCATGAGTTTCATATACTGCACTCCTGCTTCCAGGAGCATTTTGCACTGGGAGTCCTGGCAAGGCTAGTTCTGTAGGAAATGCATGTCACCATAACCTAGAGCATACAACAAAGTGTGTTTATAAGAGCTGGAGTGCAACCCCCGTTGTATTTAAGGATAACAGCTATGCAGCGGTATTTACCAGAACAAAGTATAGAAACAGGGAGGGGCATCCACTGGATGACATTTCATAGAGAATAGGTAACATGTAGTGTTTTTCACATTCTCACTGTCTGTGGTATGAATTGCCAGAGTTTAGAGTAAGTATATTCCTCCTAGTAGTGTTTTGTAGCCCTTATTGTGCTCATGGAGGTGTAGTAAACAGAATTAGTCAGATCATTGAATATTGAGCATATCATCATTTGTTTTAGTATAGGTTTTGCAATATTGCCTGCTGCCTGTGTTTTTATGGCCCTTGGGCTACAGAAATGCTTTCTATGTGTTGAAATCATTGGAAAAATACAGATGAATAAGGACATTTCATTATGCATGGAAAGATGTATGAAACGCACATTTCACCATTCATAAAATAAAGACTTATTGGAGCAGATCCAAGTTTGCTTATTTACATATTGATTATGGCTGCTTCATGCTTCAATGGTACTTGTGACATACACCATATGGCCTTTAAAATGTAAAATATTTGCTGCAAGGACCTTTGGCAGACATTAGCCAGCCCTGGTTTAGAGTATAAAATTTGTTGCTATATGTTAATGTTATAACACTGTATTCAGGGCTTGATCACATTTAATACTTTGCAGGATTACTTGTAACTGTGATAGAAGTCAACACTACAACAGAAAGCAGTCTGCAATCAATGACCCTGGTATTTTTGTGCTTAAGCATTGGCAATACATCTATGGTGCTAAACTGTATAAAACCAAGATAATAGTGCTCCTTTCCTTCTGACACCAAAGGATTGCTGCCTGTAGTTTTCTATGTCTGCTTTGTGCTCAGTAAACTACTTCTCTAACTGTTGAGCTTTGCTTTGTTATTGGCCTTTTCCTCTGGCTTTCTGATTAGGGTTATAATTCACACCATGAGAATGGATCTTCCTGTGGGTTCCAGCCTGAATGCCTAGGACCTTGATCCTCTAAGAAGCTCTTTCTCTTCTGATTGCCTCTGGAATCTGGACCTTGCTTTGCCTACTTGCCTAGTTCAACTGTCTCTTTGCTCTAACATAAATGGACCATTTAAGACAAGGTCGTGTGCTGAAATGTCTAGTCCCACTGCTTTCCCTACTCAGCCCCAGGATCCCATTCAATCAAGCCATTTTTTTTCTCATCTTTCAACTCTGATTTGATATACCAAACATTATCTTGGTGGTACACTCCTACAGCTAAGTTAATCTACAAAATTTCAGTCACTCCTTTTCCATGATTCACTCCAATCTATTTCCACTTCTTCCTTCTGTTCAGGTCCACAAATGCACTGTGGCCCAGTACACATTAATCACCATAGCCAATTGATCATAGACCATTACAGGTTGAGGGAATCTTGCACCCACATTGCAGATAAGATCATTTAAAATGTCCACAAGGGGGAATAGAGACATATTTATTCATTGTATCTGCTAAAAAATAAGGAGCTCCACAAATCTTCAAAAGATTCCTTGGAAATAAAAATTAAATTAAATGTAATAAACTGTCTCATGAATGATTCAATTATGTATTTATTTAATTTGTCCCATGATTAAAAAACAAATAAGACGAAGTGAGAGAAAATATGTGTGCCCAAAAAGGAAACAGAAAAAAATAGATTAAATCCAATAATTTCAGGCTGTATACAAGCAGGATTAGTTTTGGTATCATGTCCCATGGCCTGCCATTCCAGTTTCCCATTTCTGTTAAATATCTAATAGACTCTGTCAGTGTTTTAATGCCTGAAACTTTAACATTCCAACTGAGAGACGACTTAATGTGTAAGAACACTTGATTCTCAAACATGAGGATATGAGTTCAAATATGCAGAACCCATGTAAAAATCTGGGTATAATTTCAGCATGCCTATAACCCCTATGCTTTGGAGGAAGATAAGGACAGGCTTTTTGGGGACTTGTTGGGTACCAGTCTAGGTCCAGATTCTGTGATAAATTCTATCTCGAGGGAATAAAGTGGACAGTGATATAACAAGAATGCTGATGTCCTCCTCTAGGCTCTTCATTTGCACACAGACATGTGTTCCTGTACATACAAGTGCACATATCCCCTCCAGAAATAGCCTATACAGATTGTGGTATTGTGGTACCCGGAATGTTATGGTGATTCTGATCTCAATTGGTTAGAACTGGAAAGCAGTAGTACTGAGAGCTAGTACTGGTACAAGAGTTTTCAGAGCTGAAGAATATTTGCAACCGAGGTAGAGACCATTCTTGTGATATCTTGGCAGAAGAATGTGGCTGCTTTCTGCTTTTGTCCTAAGATTTTGCCTCATCTAAATTAAAAAATAATGGACTAATTTGACAGAACAGCTTTGAAGGCAGCCTAATAACGACTCTGTCACATGGTTATTAGTAATCATTCTTATGCAAGTCTATAACGAAAAAGAGCAATTTGGGGAAACAAATACAGAATGTACAGTTTTTAGAGAAAAGAGAACCAGGAAATGTAATGTTAGAGCCAAGGCTTATACTGAAAGACATATGGAGGAATAAACAGAGGGATGCCCTAAGGCAGCAGTTCTCAACCTGTGGGTTGAGACTGATTTGGAGAATCACATATCAGATATCCTGCATATCAGATATTTACATTATGATTCATAACAGTAGCAACATTACAGTTATGACATAGTAGCAAAATATTTTCTTGTGCTTGGGGTCAGCACAACACGATGAACTATATTAGGAAAGTTGAAAGCCACTGCCCTAATGGCAAGACCCCAACCAGCTAAGCTTCCAACTTGTTAAAAGAAAAGGCTTAAGGAATTTTCTGTTCCTAAAAGATAACAATAAATGAATGCTGTAGTAAATGTAATTCAAGAGATTCAAACTCCATCCCAAGCAGACAACTATACCTGATAGCATTGACCGTGTGGTTCTGGCTTTAGAGACATGAAAGATGAGGGCCTAAATGGGCTGTGGAATGTTCTGTACTGTTAAGGACAGAACTGTGAAATGAGATCCCTGCATGGAGGCCCTGACAAGCCATTGTTTAAAGATGTGAAAGTGAAGCCTGGATCATGTTGGAGACCTGAAGATGCTTCAGGTGCCAGAGTCATGGGATATCTGCTAACGAGAGCTTCATACACAGAGGAGAATCAGCTAAAGAGAGAAATGTGCTGTAGAGAGCAAAGCTGGAAGGACAGAGCTATCTAAGCCCTTTGACATTTGACATCAGACAGAGAGCTACAGAATTTGGAATTTGCCCTGCTGGGTTTTGGGTTTGCCTTTGTCCAATATTCTTTCACTATGCTCCAATTCCTCCCATGTGGAATGGTAATGTACAGTCTGTACCATTGTATGTTGGATGCTTTGAGTCTCAGAAGAGCTTTTGGACTGTGGACTTTTAAACAGTGTTAAGAATACAAAAGGTATTTGAAATTGGACCAAATGTATTTTGTATTATGATATGTCCATGAGGCTGTGAGGACCATGGACTGAAAGGTGGTGGTTGGAATGAGAATGGCCCTTACAGGCTTATATGTTTAAATACTTGGTCTCCAGTTGGTGGAACTGTTTGAGAGGGATTAGGAGTGTGACCTTGTTGGAGGAGGTGTGTCATTGTATGTAGGCAGGCTTTGTGTTTCCAAAAAGTGCCATTTCCAGTGTTTTTGCATCATATATTTGGATCAAGATATGAGCTCTCAGCTGCTCCTGCTATCATGATTTTGTCCTACCATCATGGACTCTAAAGCTCTGAAACCATAAGCCCAACTAAACACTTTTAAAAGAATTTGCCCGAGTAATACTGTTTTGTCACAGCAATAGAAAAGTAATTAAGCCCAGGGGACAGTGGCACATGCCTTTAATCCCAGCACTTGGGAGGCAGAGCCAGGAGGATCTAAATAAGTTCAAGATCAGCCTGGTCTACAGAGCAAGATCCAGGATAGGCACCAAAACTACACAGAGAAACCCTGTCTCAAAAAACCAAGAATAAATAGAAAAGTAATTAAAACAACATTGTAAAACTTACGTTGGGCTTCAAATTGGGAAACATTGTCCAGTGACATATTTTCTTTCATTAAGTATTTCCCCATGGACTGTTAAAAAGGACAATTTCCATTACCTCCTTTAATTAAGAGCAATATCAAATGGCACCATGGTACTCTCAAATGCATGATTGCCCTATATGGCCTAATCTCATGACAGGTGCTTGTTAGTGAGGAGCTTCTCAGCATATTTACAAAGCTTTTCTTGTAATTTTCCTCTTTCACAGCTAGCAAGGGAGCTAGGACATGAAGCTTGAGTAGACTGTCTTTTATGATGCTCTGAAGTGTGTTTGTAAACTCAAATACACTATTAGATTTAAAATTTTTCTGTGACGTGGGAAGGGAAGAGCAGGGCTAATAGTAGGATCCTTCAGTCTGCAGCCTCTGGATTTACCAGGAGGAATAGGCTTTGGCGACTGCATCCACCAAAATTCCATTCATAAAACATAGCATAGTATGATCTATTAATGTTTTCCCAATAATGTCCTCTATAATATGGAATATCTTAAGTAATCTAATTTTCTGAAGACATTCCTAAATTCCTTAAATATGGACATTATTAAAAATGTTTAACAATTGAAAGTATTTATTTTATTTGGCCTTCAGTAAATAAACATCAAGATGTGTACCAACAAAGTGCCAAGATTTAAAATTTAAACTCATGAATATGCAAAACATATATTGACAGCCCAAGCTGTATGTTTAACTCACTAAATACCTTATCCAAGGATCAACTATCTTTACCTCACTGAATTCAGAACTTAATGCTATTGTCAGCCTTTAAATACCATTCAGACTTTAATGATACATACTAAAAACATTTTACCTTTTTGTTTTGTGAAATTCAAACATTTAGCCTATTATTGCCTTCGCAGACTTTTTTTGTGGTTAGAATCATAGTCTATTATCACAGTTGTAGTTTTTGTGTAAAGAAAGCTGCGTAGTTTCTGTGACAAACTCCTCAGGGTCAAGAGCTGTCAGTATCACAAGAGTCATCCAATACCACAATGTCAAGTGCACCTCCTGGCATCAGATGAGTAAATGAATATTTGACCTTACCGTTGATTGACTATAGTAACATTAGCTGGTTCTAAGCATCCACATGATACCTCCGACTTTCAGGTAATTACACTAAATTAAATTCTATTTTTTACTCCTATGTAACTGATGATAGCCTTAAGGATAATCCCCTGCCTCCACCTCCATGTACTGAGATTACAACCATGTGTCTTTGCTTGGTTTATCCAGTGCTGGTGATTGAACCCAGAGCTTCACGGATGGTAGGCAAACATTTAATAAATGTTATTTTTATTATAAGATCACCAAGATTAATTGGAAATGCTTTGTGTAAAAATTAATTTCCATAATGGCGTTTAATCCCCTTTGTTCTCTTTTTTTTGTGGTTTTTGGAGACAGGGTTTCTTTGTATAACAGCCCTGGCTGTCCTTGAACTCACTTTGTAGACCAGGTTGGCCTTGAACTCACCAAGATCTGCCTGCCTCTACTTCCTGACTGCATGAATTAAAGGCGTGCACCCCCCCAGCCTAACAATCCCTAGTACTACTCTTTGACCTACTAGTTTGAATATTGCAGAGAATTTTCTTTTCATTCTTGTGGTATTTGGATATGGAAATGCAGAGCATTCGTTTATAAAATTTTATACAATGAAGAGTTTTTATTTATATATCTGGAATGCACTATATATGTACAATTCCTTGTCTTTTGGGGAATGAGACCCAGAACCTGATGCACAATTTGAAATCACAATGGTAGCCAAGAGATAGACTAGCACTACAATCCTAAGTTCTAACTTCACTCATGTTCCATACATACTATAGGATGCTGGATCTTTCCTTCCTTAAGTTTAAAAGGAAGAAAACCCTGACTTTGTTTTCTGTTAATGCCTTCAGAAGAGAGAGTGACAACAATTCTCTGATAAAATTTTTGAGGAACAGAGTATTAGTAGGTTCAAATGTTTAGCATTTGTCACTGAAGAAGAAAAGAAACTTGATCTCAAATTGAGAGTAGATGTACAGAGAGTGGTTCACTTAAATACCCAAGCTACAGCAACAAGGAGCTTGAATATTATTCATTTTAGAATGATTACTACTTCTCCCTAAGTGGAGCCATTTGCAGTTAGACCTCACGGAAACAGTGCAGACTCTGTATCCTTTAATTCAGTGATTCTTAAACTTCAGTCATGGGTAATAAGCACTCAGGGATTTGCTAGAATGGAGATTCCTGGTCCCCACCCTTTGAGATTCTGATGCAGAAATAGTATTTTAAGTTGTGAACCTGGTCTTTCCACAAAAGGTGTTTTCTAAAAGGTTTATTTATTACAATATAATTCACATGCTATTCAAATTCACACATTTAAACTGTGTAATTTGGGGCTGGGGTTGAAGCTCAGTGGTAAAGCACTTGTCTAACCTCCTCAAGACCATACTCTCCATCTCTGAAATGCATAAATAAATAAATATTCTCAACATTTACTATATGTTTGTAGAATTGTAAAAATTTTGTCACAATCTGATTATGTATATTTTCATCAACACTTTTGAAAAATATTCATACCTTTTGCAATCACTTTTTAACTACATACACAGACTCATACACATACAAACACACACATACACACAGACACCCACCCACATACACACATACATAGACACACATGTATACACATATACACATACTTACACACATATTCACATACACAAACATACAAACACAAACACACTCACATAGACACACACATACAGAGACACAGACACATTCACATAGACACACACACACATACAAACATAAACATCCGTATACACACACACACACACACACACACACACACACACACACATACACACACACACTGAAGACACTATTCTGCTTTCTTCACCTTACCTATTCTGGCCAATTGACCTCTCAGCTTTTGGGGACTTCTTTCACTTTCCAATTCTTTCAATTATCATTCATGTCATAGAATTAACAATTCCTTTCTGTGAGAAATTATATTCCATCATATAGATTTACCATAATGTAGTTATTCATTCATCATTTGATGGACGTTTGGGCTGTTTCTACTTTTTTGTTTTTCTTTTTTTGTGGATGTGTATACATGTGTGAGTGTGTGCTACATGCATATGTGTATGTGCATATACCAGAGAACCAAAAAAGAACATTGAGTGTCCTACTCTGATGTCACTTTATACCTTATTCATTTAAAACAGGTTCTCTTACTGAAATTTGATCTAGACCGGCAAGTATCAAGTCCTCGTGATCTATCCTCCTGTCTCCACACCCTAGCAAGGGGCTACAGACTTGGCTATCCTGCTTTTAAACATGGGATCTGAGGTTTCGAACTCCAGAAAATAATTGTACTCACTGATTCATCTCCCTCAGTCTGGACTTTTTTATTATTATGAATGATGTTGTTATGAACATGTGTGCTCAAGTGTCTGTGTGGGCATTGTTTCTGAGTATTCTATTTTTTTAAATTAGATCTTTTTTGAGTCACAAGGATGTTTCTAGTCAAATACTTGTATAACCCACTATTGCTGGACTGTGTTTGTATGATGCCTGGAATGATCCATTAGTCTGGCTAGTGACCAATCAGGGTTCAAGGCTTTCAGGACAACTTTGATCACAGAAACATAGCATTCTTGGGAGCAGATAATGGGAAAAGACAAGAACCAAGAACAAAGAATTAACACAACTACTCATTAACATCAAATATAGAAATGAGTTGCTACAGAAAAGTAAAACTAGGCCTTCTTACAATTTTGTGTCTCATCTGCCTTCTAACTTGGCTAATTGTTATAGGGAGCTTAAACAATGGTTGGAAAATTTAAATGAGTTTCATTGTACCATGAAATTGTCAAAATGCTTTACAGGAAACTGATCATTTAGAACAAAAAAATGTTGAATGATTTTCCCCCTCCTTGAAATCTTGAAAATACAGTACGCAATTCACAAAATGCATAGGGTTCACTGTGCCCTTTCTTCAACTTTTCCTTTCAGTTCCTCCTTGAAGAACTGAAGCACACTTCTCTGGGTCAAACCACACCTAGTGACTGGATAATTCTGTAAACCACTGACGGATATGATGTATGATATGTGAAACCAAATATCTTTCGAATTGATTTTGGTCCCAGAATGATTTCATCTCCAGGAATATAAATGTCTTTACTGTTCAACAATTAAAAAATATACTGTGATAGTACCTGAGGCTGTAGCTCAGTTGGTAATGTGCTTGCCTAGAATTCATGAAGCCCGAGGTTTGAGTCTTAACACCATGTAAACCAAGTGTCATGGTACATTGTCTCTAATCCCAGTACTAGGAAGATAGAAGCAAGACCAGAAATTCAAGTTCATCACTAGCAACATGAAAAGTTCAAGGTTAACCTAGGATACATAATTCTGTCTGAAACAGAAGGCAAAATGATTATGATAATGAATTTGATTTATTCCAATGTTGTTCAGTCATGTTTTATAACTAGTGACAAAATCAACCCCTTTAATTGATTTTCTTTCATCTTCTTTAACCAACTGAAAGTTATCTAGCTAGATTAATTGTAACCAAACTGCTTTAATTATAAAGGCTTGATTTTTTAAAAAAAATCTCATTTTGCATAATATTGGCCAATTCTAAGCTTGTCTGCTCACCCTAATAGAGTTCTCCTATGGGCAAGAGTAAGCTATGGGGATCTTCTCTAACTTGAAGAAACTACTTGTAAGGCATAAAGCAGCTCTGTTGATTTCCCAATCTAATAATAAGCAGCCCTATACCAAAGAACATTAAAAAATAACCCTCGACCAAAAGAGCCAATGATCTTGCTAAGGAAAGGAAGACATATGCTTAGAAGAATTTGAAATGCCATAATATATTATATTATCTCTGGCAAAAGAACTCAGACATAGAAGAGATAAGCCTAGGGTCAAATAAAGATGACATCATGGATAAAGTAATACTTAATCTGGATCTGAATTGGAAGGGAGTGGATTTAATCAGAATAAAGCAAGAATATATTTGGCATGGACAACAGTGAAAACAAATTCTGAGCTGAAAATTTTTACATAATGTGTCGTGAACGATACATGCTTTGAAACAAATGACAAGGAAGACTGTGTATGTTGAACACAGAAAGCTCTGGTGGCTTTAGGAAGTTAGGCAGACATCCAGAAGCTGTTTCTATTGAAACTGGGAGTGTCTCACCAGAGCTGGGTGTGCCTAGCTGGATTTTGTTCAAAGGCAGATGCCTGCCTGACTAATAAAGTTGTACAGACCACAAGTGGAAATAAAGTCAAGGAGGTGGATAAGGAACCTCAGATGTTGTCCCGTCAGTTGAGGAATAATTGCCAAGTGTCTAGCATGTGCGTGGAAGGCACTGGATCATAAGGATGAGCAAGCAGGCATCTCTGATCTCATGGAGCTGGATGTATAGTTACTAGGATACCAGCTAGAAAATAAGTTTTTAAACTACAAAGTATATGGAAAGAAAAGATGTGGCATTTTTGTAAAAGAGTAAGTGACATTTAAGTCTATTATTCAAAATAATTTGTTGGTATTTTTCATGGCTGATGATATCATGGACCTAGAAAGTTATGTACTGCTGCCACTTTCCTAAATCAGTATAAATTCTAACTGTATCCTAAATACTTTCCTTATGCCCTCAGATAATAAAACTTCTTTGCCACAGAGACAATTACAGAAAGCCACACTAGTCAAAGTCTAAATACAGAAAACAACTAACCTTGGAGTGCCCATCTCCAATACATACATCTAAAATACATCCCCTACAACCTCATGCTCAGGAACTATCCCAGAAGAGGGATTAACACAAACAGCCATTTCAATGAAACACTTTGTAGAGCTATTGTAAAGAGGATGGATAGTAGGGGTTTCAACGTAGCTGCATTAAGCATTTTGAATTCAGCCCACAGCATTGGGAAGCTACATCGACCTTTATTAAGGAGCGTGATTTAATTAGGTCTGTGCTTTAGAAAGCTCTCTCTGTCTGCATGTGGACAGGATCAAAGCAAGGGTCAAGTTGATGAATTATGAGTCCTTTGTAGTTGTTTAGGAATGAGACAGTGGTGTCTGAAGATGGACTCGGGTGGACTTTGTAAATGTGTAGGAGGGAGAATGAACAGTTCTTGCTAATTAGTTCAAGTGGGAGGTATTTTGGCTTGGATAACTGAATAGATGCAAATCTAAGAACACTTGTTGAAGAAATGAACATTCTGGCCTTTGGGGAGTGGAGGTGAGGCTGAGCTTCACTGTGTAGTCCAGGCTAGTCCCAGACTCACGGCAACCTTCCTGCCTGACAATCCTGAATTCTGAAATTATAGGTACAAGCCACCATGCCCAACTAAGAACTCATTTTGAGAATCTAGACGACAAGTTCAGTTAGTGTAAGTTAATTTTAAGGTGAGACACCCAAATGTAGTAGGCAGTCAGGAAAATGTTAATTTCTGGTATTTTGCTCAGCATAACAAACTTGAAAAAAAAAGTCTGAGAGGATATTCCTAAAATGCAAAGTTAAATTATAATTAAAATTAAGCATGCATCTTAATATTCAGCACCAGTAAAGGAGTTCCAGGTTTGTCACTATATTTATCATTATACTAGCGAGTGCTTCTATTGCTTTGAAGTTACCACACCAGTCACTTCATATTTAGTCATTCTCAACATGATCAATTCTCCCCAACTTCAAGGGATTTTGGCAGTGTCCTGAATGATGTTCACTTATTTATATGTGTTTGTGTGCTTGTGCGTGCGTGCGTGCGTGCGTGCGTGTGTACGTGCATGTGTGTGTGTGTGTGTGTGTGTGTGTGTGTGTGTGTGTGTGTGTGTGTGTGTGTAGTGTCCTGTTCTTGAACATGTGGAGGTCAGCAGCAGCAGCAGCAGCCAAGCACAGAACAGGTCCCCACAGAAAATAGTAAGCTTGCAAATGTCAACACTGATAAAGTAGAGAATTCTTGCAATGTATCAGACATGCTTTTGCATAGCTGTTTCCTCCTAATTGAAACATTCCCTCCTGGAACAGGGAGGAGGCATGCAAGACTTAGGGAGTTAATGAATCTTAGAAGGCATGAGAAGGTAAGAAAACTCTCAAATTCTGGATTCACAAGGCCTTTCTCTAAGGTTGGAAAAATATTGACCAATTGATAGCAAGGGGAGACTGTCCCTTTTCAGCAATGCCTGCACCAGGAATATATGAGTTGTCACCCAGGCTGGAATGGGCCTTTTGGTGATGCAGCTGCCTTTGAGTTGCTCATGCTCCTGGAAGTAACCCCAATAAACAAGCTAGGCTTAAGTGGCATCAGATCTTTGATCTGTCATTGGTGTCCCTTCTGGGGTGAACAGACTAATTATTACTTGTTGTAGTGTTCGGAGATCAGGGAGACGATTATGTTCTGAGGACAGAGGACTCATGAATGAGATCAGTGTCATTATAAAAGAGACACTAGAAGATTACTTCACTACTGCTCCCATTTGAGAACATAGTAAGAATTTCTATGTATGAACCCAATCCATCCCCTCACCCAGCACCTTGTATTAGACTTCCTTGTCTCTAGAACCATGAGAAATAAGCCACACAGGTAAGGGCATTTTGTTTAATAGTAGCATTATGTACTAAGATCAATGCGATGCTTCCCTTTTCTTCCTTGCAAATGCAGGTGGACTTCTAAGGAAATAGAGTTAGTTACTAAGGAGTCTACGTTCTATGACTGAAGATCCTAAGTGGGTCTTCCCATGTCCTGAATGGATCCAAGGATAAACCTGCCTGCCTTGGATGACCAGGAAGTGGAAAATGAAAAACAGATGGGATGAGGCAGTCTGAATTCTCTGCTGGAGAAACTTCAGTACCATAGAAGCTCAGAGTATTTATTATACAGTGTTGAGCAGAGAGGTGGGGTTTCTGCATATAACTGAATAAAGAGGTGGGGTTATTATAATAAGATCACCAAGGAGGCAGTATTTATGTAATACAGCTAGACCAAGGAGACAAGTTTAGCTGATCTCAGTAGGAGCAGTCTCTGTAGGGGAGCAGTCTTTAGGCTATAAATACCTGGGGGATGGGAGAGAAAACTATGGTGGACATTTTTTGCACACAGTATCTACATCTTACATGGGCCAGAAGGGAAGGCTTTGCTCTTGTCCTCTGGATCAGTCTAGGGTCCATGTCAACAACACAAATTCACTCAGAACATCACACACTCAGCAATTTCTCCACTCTCTGCAAAGTTTTTCTGTGTCACCCAATCATGTTATACTATCCAAAAGGCATCACTGAAGACTGACAATATTACTTAAGAGAAACAGTAAGAAAATGAAGGAGCAAAAAAGAGCAACTGTTATGTCTTTGAGGGGTTTTCTGCTGCCTGGCTGTCCTAATTCAGCTGTTTGGAAATACTCCCCTCTCCTTATATTTGTGTCTGTTCCACAAAATGAAAGGCTGCCCCTCAAGCTTTTGATCTTCTTGTCTTTGAGTGCTAAGATTACAGGCTTGCAACACCACACCTGCCAGTAAGAACATTTTCATACCAGATCATTACTATGGGCAAGCCTAGTGTCTAGAGTAAAGGTGTTTTTAGAGATAGTAGTTTCATACCATGGTTTCAAACAAATTATGTAGTTGGGTTTGGGAGTACCAAGAAGAGGATGCGTTCTGCATGATAAGGTGTGTGTGTGTGTGTGTGTGTGTGTGTGTGTGTGTGTGTGTGTGTGTGCATGTGCACAGCAAAGTCTTACCAACTTCAATAGAGGGATGCAGGTTAAATTAGAAATTAGTTCTGCCATTTAGCAGCATAAAAGTTGCAGCCTTTTTCAAGACTAGTTTTGTATGGTTTGTTATTCCTGCGTAGAGTACTTGCGAGTATGAGGTTAGGTTTGTACAGGCCTCACATCCCACTTCTTCAGTAATAGTCCAGTAGAACTGGCCCAAGAAAAGTAAGGCTCCAAAACCCCTGTCCTTTAAAAAAAAAAAAAAGAACATATTGCTTTGTTCAGGTCATAAGGACAGAGGTAGAAGCTCTGGCTCTCTCTACAGAGCTTTCTCTCTTCATGGGACTTTCTGTTGGGTACAAAACTCAAGTCCTGAGGGCAAAGGAGCTACAAAAGGAACAATAACTCCTGGTTCAATGAAAAGCTTGGCTTTTGCTGGCTAGAGCTCTGAGCAGGATCAAGCTGAGAAAACAAGAAGCCAGGACCACAAGACTGCCATAATGATTGCAACTAACTTTTGACAGCTCTTCCCTGATTGGTCTTAATCATTGCTTTATTTGCATAACCATATTCAGCAACCAGGTCCCAGGTGACACTCCATAATTCCAGATGCTCCTGGACTTCAGTGAACCACAGAGAGAGCTCCATGGCCAAAGGAGAAGGAAGACTGCTGGAGGTGGAATTCTAGGAAAGCTCCCTATGACTTCAGTCCTACTTCCAGAGCTTTCTGCCCCAGGCTAGGGAGTTTCCTCCAGCCAGCCTCCAGGACTCCACGAATGGTAGGTAGCAAGCAGTGACACTCATTCCTGCCTCAGTCTCCAAGATTTTACCCACAGGTACAGATGGGAATTTGTTACTTGAGCTGCTTTCAGCCTTCCAGACCTGCTAAACACGGGAGACCTGCTACTTCTGTTGCTTCTATTCATTGGCCTACTTGTCTAGCATTTGGCTGCTACTAATCGTTCAAAACTACCCCTTTAAAGTCATGTAACACATTTCAGGTTGCTAATCCCAGGCTAGTAATCAAACACTTGCAGGCAGATTGTTCTGTCCCTCCTGCCAGCTCCCAAATCACAACACAGAGACTTCTTATTAATTATGAAAGCTTGGCCGATAGCTTAGGCTTGTTCTTAACTAGCTCTTATACCTTAAACTAACCTATATTTTCATTGGCCTATGTTCTACCACATGGCGTTTTACCTCTATCCCACTTTGTGTGTTCCACTCATTCCACGTCTGTCTTGCATCTCTGTCTTTCTTCTTCCCAGGGTCTTCTATGTCAGGCTGTCCCTCCTATACCCCCTGCCTAGCTAATGGCTGTTTAGCTTTCTTTTTATTAAACCAATAAGAAGGTACCTTGAGAAAGACACAGCTTCACAGTGTACAAAAAGATTATTCCACAACAAACACTTTTCATTTGGACATGCCTTGATGTCTGCCTGCACCACTGTTCGTGAACCAGAGCACAGTAGGAGAAAGGAGACAGTCTCCTCCAGCCAAGAAACAAAGTCTCCCACTCTTTGCCTGCCAGAGATTCTGCTTGTCCCCTGTACATGACATCACTCAAATGATACTTCCAACTCACAAAGCCATCCATAAACTATTTTCCTGAAGTTCTGCCATAAAACACACACACACACACACACACACACACACACACACACACACACACACACAAGCATTTCTTCGAGTACTGAAAAGTAGTTTTTACTGAAGTGTTCTTTTGTTTCTTGGTTTGGGGTTTTTGTTTTGTTTTGATTTTTATTTAATGGAGACGGATAACACAACAATCCAGGAATTCTTACCCACAGAAAACTATGTTATAGAAAGCCTGTTTTTACATTTTGATGTTTATTTTTGTCTTACTCTATTATTTTCTGGAGTCTTTCTTTTACTTGACAGCTAGCTGAGAACAAGATAGATTTTGGAGAATGGGAACAGATACTATGAAAGAAAATTTGTCCAAGAATAGAATTGAATAATGTTGACTCTATCTTGGTCTATTGATTTGTCTAATAGAAAGGAAAGGCGAAGAATCCTGAGCTACACATGAAAATAAAGATGAGCCAGGCAACCATGTATCACCTTTGGTTTCACGAACCAAGGCTTTTCATTGAGTTTCTTGTGCAAGTGGTGAGAGCTAGAAGATCATGTGACATGGATCATGTGATAGAGTGGTTCTGTATCTCAGCTCAGACATAATTGGATCTCAGGAATAGCATTGAGTTGTTTGTAGTGTGAGACTAAAGAACTATTCCACTTTAGCATCACTTAGTGGTAACGACCAACAATCCCAAGGGAGTAAAACTCTACATCTTCTTCAAATTCCCAGAAACAGTAACTCAGGAATACATACAGAATTGCTTGAGCACTGCCACAGATTTGCATAACTCAAGAAGATTGTTCAACATGGAGACCTTTCACTCTAATGGAAACCTTGCTAATAACATTAGAACAGGTATGCTACAAAGTATGGTGTTTCTCTTTAAAACGGCACCAAAGAATTTATATTCTTTGAGTAACAGCGATAACTTTGGAATATAGGCAGTTTTAAGGATTATATAAATTAGTAAGTACAGAGTGAAAATAAACATGTTTTGTGCTACACCATGAAATGTGAGGCTGAACAACTTCCTATCTAACCCCTGAATAATTCACTTGGTTTTATTGGTTTTTATCAGGAATGTAGGTTGGTGAGCATGCTGAGAGTAAGGATTTAGAGAAAAAAATGTGCTGTGTGCTGAGAGGGGTTGATTTAATATTCACCACAGTCCAGGAAAAAGATTTTGCAAAACCCTGGCCCATTGCACACATGGCCCTGGCTGTGCATAAACCTCACATTTCACTCGCAGCCTTCGGTTTTCAAAGAGAAGGGTCATTTTCTCAGCCTACACTTCTCATTGAGCTCCAAACACTTCCTTAGGCTATGAACCCTCCTCTTTCTCTTTCACCATTTCGAGTAAGGCCAGCTTGTCCAGACAGTACTGAAAAGGCTTGCTCTTCGGTGCTCAGACAGGGTGCTCCATTGATACATCTTGTTGGGACAGCCCCCAAGCATTCATCTGTTGGTGTTTCATACAAAACCAGAACTGTTTTTACCCCGGCTGAATTAAATGTTTCATAGAAAAAATTGTGTGATGTTTGAGCATTCATTCAAGAAGAATTTTGTGACTTCGTACTGCGCAAAAGGCATTGGGCTAAGCTCTGGGGTGGGAAGCAGGGGTGGAGGAGTGTCCTTGCAGCATCAGAGGAAGATGGGGGACATATTGAAGAGATAGAAGATGAAGAACCACATACCTTTAAAAGTAGCAGCAAATAGTTATTGAGCAGTTACTCTGTGCCAGGCATGGTGCTAGTGGCTGGTTGAGTTTCAGAATTGTAAATGAAGAAACAGACTCGGGGAAGCGAAACTCAGAGTCACACTTCTAGTGATGGGGTTGTGATTCAAACATGGTTTATTTTACTCCAAGCACAGAACATGTGCTGTCTATAGCCTAATGGCTTAGAGTGGGACAGGGGAAAAATATTTGATAACCTCTGACAAAAGGAGCAGCATAATAAATTCTACAGAGGATAAAAAAGAAACTGATGGAAGTACAGATTAGAGCGTGATTTATTTTAGAGACGCTTTATGAAATTAGTAAAATTTGAACTGGGTTTTAAGTGATAATGAAGGCTTTGGTAGCTAGAGAGGAGGAAATGTGTATTTCAAGTAAATGATTTAAATGACAGCATGGCAAGTATGTGTAACTAGAGTGTCACACATCATAAAATATTGGCACACAATGAAAAGACTGTGACTACCGATATCCAATTGCCACGTGTCTTGAGCACTGTCAAGAAGTCTGGATTTTCCTTTTTTTATTCAATAAGTGATGGAAAGCACATAATAATTTTTGTGCAGGCAAGCAATATGATCACATCAACAATTTGGGAAGAGAATTTTGGTTGCAGTTTTGATAATGAAACACACACCAAGTAGATTAAAGGCCATAAGGCATATATATGACTGGGGATACTGCTTAGAATCTAGACAGCGATTCTCAACCCCTTTGTGGTCGTTTATCAGATATTCTGCATATCAGATATTTACATTACAGTTCATAAAAGTAGCAAAATTACAGTTATGAAGTAGCAATGAAATAATTTTATGGTTCAGGGGTCACCACAATGCGAGGAACTGTGCTAAAGGTTTGCAGCATTAGGAAGGTTGAGAACCACTGCCTCTAGATGAAGATGGATCAGAAATGAAACTGGAGTGTCACCATGGGGGTTGTAGCAGCCACTTACCAAATATAATTTCATAATTTTTTTTTGTGGGGGGAGGTTCGAGACAGGGTTTCTCTGTGTAGCTTTGGAGCCTGTCCTGGATCTTGCTCTGTAGACCAGGCTGGCCTTGAACTCACAGAGATCTCTGCCTGGCTCTGCCTCCTGAGTGCTGAGTTTAAAGACATACACCACTACCTCCCGGCTAATTTCATAATTGTTAATGACAAGAATTGGAAAGTGTGTGTGCCTGTGTGTGTGTGTGTGTGTGTGTGTGTGTGTGTGTGTGTGTAAGAGACAGAGGGAGAGAAAGAGAGAGAGAGAGAGAGAGAGAGAGAGAGAGAGAGAGAGAGAGAGAGAGAGAAGAGAGATGCTGAAAAAGCTGTTTATATTTCTAGCCTCATTGAGTAGATAGGTTGTTGTGCAGTTGAATGAGACAAGGGGTACAAGAAAAAGTAAATGTGAAGGGGTAGCCTATGAACTAAGTGACTCATATGGAGCCCTAGGTTGCTCTTTGTCATTACTGAGGCTTAGGGGAAAGATAAGAGTACAAAGTTGAAAGAAATCAGAGAGGCAATAGAATCTAAACAGGATGAAACTATCTGGGTAGAGTAGAGAGGAAGAGAACATTTTCTACTTCATACAGTAAGATAGGTTGGGGAAGAACTTTCTTCAATTCAGAATGCCCCCAAAGCTGGATACCGTGTTCTAAATGCTTTAAAAACAGAGCTGAGCTGAACTTAAGTCAGGGAAACAATGTAATCTAGGCAAAATGCCTGGTTTTCTGGAGGTGATCAAGCCAGACTTTGTCTTGGAGGTATTTGCTTCCTGATGGACTGCTCAGTGCTGAAGTACTGATTAGTACAATGGAAACAGATCAGCCTGGCTCTCAGGCAAAGCAGCCACAGTGTCTAGAGACCTGTTATAATGCCCAAATCCTCCAATGGTGACTTACCTCAGTGAGTAGTCTAGAAAATACCTCATCTTTTTTCGAGAGTATATGCACATGTGCCAGAAGATATTAGATGTCTCTTCTCCAATTGCTCTCATTTTTTTTCCTTTTGGTGACAGTCTCTCATTGAACCTGAAGCTCACCAGTTCAGTTAGGCCAGCTGACTTGTCTCTGCCTCTCTGGCACTGGGATTGCAAGCATGCTCAGCTCTTTCTGAAAACTAAGTTTCTAGGGACCGAATACAGAAACTTATGCTCTTATAGCAGAATTTGACCAACTGAGCCGTCTCTGAATCCCCCCAAATACCTCATTTATTATGTAGAAAGAATTACTTCCCTATAAGTAAGGAGATTGTTGGGGGAAATGTTTTCCACTGAGAGTTCTCAACACGTCTACACTCAAGCACTTTTTGGTGCAGAACATTACGTCTTTGATTTCAGACATGGTTTGGTCCTTGATTAATAACCCTTTGGGTTTGTGCCTAGTCTTAATATAACTTGTTAAGTCATGTTTGGTTGCTATCCTTGGGAGGACTGCTCTTTTCTGAAGGGAAATTGAAGAAGAGTAGATCTGGGGAGAGGGAATAGGGGGACTAGGAAGAGTGGAGGAAGTGGAAACCTTGATTTGGATGTATTGTATAGGAGAAGAATAACACCTTGCTCCCCCTCAAAAATAACACTTTTATGTACATTGATCTAATGAGAAAACTTTTTCTTTAGAAAAATTCTTAAGTGGTCTCAATGATTTCTCACTGATAATTTTCCAAAGTGCATGAGCTCACAACAAAATGGAAATTCTTCAGTTTACAATACAGTAAGCGTTATGAGTGGAAATCTGAAGAAAGGGATTCCCAGTTAAGAATAATCAGATAGCAGTCAGAAAATAATTATGCTTCATATGCTAAAGAAGTCAAATGGAAAAGGAATTTATCAATGTGGAAAAAGAGAGGGTATAGAATGTGGAAATTGGTAGAGTATTTGTACACCATTCATGGAGAGTCTAATGTAGTTTTGCTCCCCATCACCACAAAACCTCCATGTGATAGCCTATACCTGTAATGATAGAACTTGGAACATGAGTCAGAGGGCTTAGAATTTCCATGTCATCCCCAGCTATATGACCTATGAGTTCAGTTTGGGATAAAAGAAATAAGAAACAGAAAACTGAACAGGTAGATTGAAAAACAAAACAAAACAAAAAGAACCCAAATGGAATTTTGAGAATTGGAAAAAAATAATTTAATGGAAAAACAAAACCTCCTTGGATAGGTTTAGCTGTGATATGAAGAGAATGTGTGAATAAGAATAACAGCCAGATAATCTCACCCAATAAGAATCATAAAGAAATGTTATGGAAAAAATAGAATTTTAAGGATACTGAGTATGAAATAAAATGATCTAGAAAACATCAAATTGGGATTTTTGAAAAAAAGAGTGAGCCGGACGGTGGTGGCACATGCCTTTAATCCCAGCGCTTGGGAGGCAGAGCCAGGCAGATCTCTATGAGTTCAAGGCCAGCCTGGTCTACAGAGCGAGATCCAGGAAAGGCACCAAAACTACACAGAGAAACCCTGTCTCGGAAAACCAAAAAAGAAAAAACAACAACAACAACAACAACAAAAGACAAAAAGAAAGCGAGAGTGGAAATAATCTTCAAATTAAGAGATGTTCGAAGAGATAAAGAATTTCTCAGGATTTAATATAAATGTCAGGAGAAACTAAGAACAATACTTTAAAGAATTCAAATATGAAAGGTAATTGCAGGGAAGGACCCTTGGGACAAACACAACAACTAAAAATCACTTATTAGGAAGGAAAAGGAGATGTAAGTAAATCTAATGGCATGAAAGCAAAGAGAAAGTATGTTCTCAGGAGGTCATTGTCCATGAAAATATATAATTTTAAATTACTTTTATCACTTTAAGGAAGGTCCCCAGGTTTTCATGCATTCTAGGCAAGGGCTCCATCATGGAACTACGTCCTTGTGGCCATGCTCACTAGTTTTGTAGACATTGAATCAAGAACCATTCATAGAGAGTCTGCTAGGTGCCAGGCAGAGTACTAGGTAGTGGAATGATGAATGATATTCAAAACTTGTACTCAAAATTATGATGGAGATGTAAATGAAGGGTTCTAATCCAGTTGATTAAAGCTGCAATAGATATGAGCCAAATGCTCTGTGATCACAGAGAATGGGGTTTCCTTTCTAGTGATCTGTCCTCTGCTGTCTAGTCCATTGCTATTGTTGGTTTAGGATTAGTACTCATTAATAGTTCTCTCTTTATATACAGACTGACAGCTATTTCTTACTGATTGCAGTGTTTCAGGGAGATGCAGTAAATAAAATCTCAGCATGAGTGTGAATGACAGACTCTTAAATATATATATATATATATATATATATATATATAACTATTCTGAGAGTCTGAGCTAAATATGACAGGATTTTTTTCTCCTTTCCATTTTCCTTATGCCCAATTTAGTTTCGTATCTCATCTTGTTCACCAGACTCTTTCATAGCCTCTATATTTTAGCTCTGATTCTAGCATTCCCAACTCAAATCCCCATTCCTCTTGATTCCACCCTGTTTCCAGAAGTATGTGCTTCATAATGGGGACATTCATAAGTAAATGTTGTAATGAATGCTCAATGTTAAAATGGGAGAGAAGTGAATCTTCCATTGTCAAATGCGTAATATTACTTTCTAAATCAGCTCTGTAAGATATCATTTGAAAGCACATTTTCCGTTTTTTTTGCTTACATTGCACACATTTTAATTTTAGAAACTAATATTTAGTGGGTAACATTATTAGTGTGCCTATATTTGTATGTATAAAGAGAACATACTCACATTGCAGCTTTATATTTATATCTAATTAATCAATGATTTGTTAAATTTTGTTATATATGTCTCTGCTGTTTACTACAGAAAATACAAAGAAATATGGATCATAAATAAGAATAATGATACTTATCACACAAGGCAGACAGACACACAGACATGAAAGTATATTAGATAGTCATAAGAGTAAAATAGCCTATCTGTATGGGCGTGGTGGTGGATACCTTTAATCTCAGCTCTCCAGATGCAGGGGCAGGTAGATCTCTATGAGGTCAAGGCCAGTCTGATCTACATAGTGAGTTCAGGTCAGTCCAGGCTGACCCTGTCTCAAACAAAACAAAACAGAAACCAAACTAAACCAAACCAAATGAACAAATATCTTATCTGGATTGGGAGTTACTAAAATAAAAATAATACTATTTGATACAGTGCTTGTCATTTTAATTAGGTCTTCCATGCCGGATGTGCTTCCGTAGGCACAGATGTAGAGGAAAGGGTGGTGGGGAGGTAGGGGAACATTCTAAGCATGAATAAAGAGCTAAGGAGGGCAGAACAGAAGTTGTTGGAATGGATCTATTCAGAATTGCTTTAGTCTGTGAGGGAAAGAAATTTGATTACAGTGGCTGAAACACATGAGTGTTTATTTGTAATGAGGAGTCCAACGGTAGGCGGTTGCTTCTGTTGGTTTAGCAGTTCAAGAATGCCAGGGCTGTTTGTAATTCTCTTGACCTTTCTCTCATGGTCCCAGGACGTCTGCTGGAACGTTAAGCATCACATTCAAATACCATGCAGTGGACAGTAGAGAGAGAGAGTCAAAAGGCCGAGTAGGGTTTTCCCAGAAACCTCAGGTCAGGATGTCTGCTTGTATGTCATTGTCCACCTCTCTACAGAAAGACAAGGCAGCATAGTTTTAACTCGGCACATCAAGAGGCCTGGGAGAACAGACATTGGATGGGCAGCAGCCTTGCAGTGAAGCTCATTTCCTTGTGCAGATCAAATTGCACTACATACATGTAGCAAGTTGTAGAATAAACATAACTTAAAAGAACGGACATACAATGTCTTAAATATTAACCAATTCAGAAAGCAAGAACACATATTTCTTGTGCCTGGCATCGTTTGACTGGTCTAGAGATTCCCATGTACTGCCTGGCAACGGAAGCCATGACCAGGGTAGAAGGTGCTGTGGGAGCACAGAGGACAAACAGCTGCACACTGAGCTGTGTGGTGGAGGGATGTGGACCGCGGCTGGGAAGTGAAGAGTAGTTTTGTGTTCTATAAAGAGAAAAAAAGTCAAACAATGGGAATTCTAAGATCCAGTTCATCTGGGAGAGGTGGGGGTTACACTAGGGGCCAGTGCTGTCATGCTGCCTGGAGGCAGCCCCTGGTGTCACCAGAAAGGAAATGACAACACTTTGGACCAGAATAGAAGGGCAGATAAAGATCTTATTGAGAAGCAGGTAATTTGGCAGGGCTCAGGAAGCCTGTAATGGCTCAGAAGGCGCCAAGGTCCTGTCTCACAGCCCCTTCTCACTTGTAATTGTGCTTCTTGTTGTTTCCTTACACTGGACCCTCGTGTGATGTGTGTGCTTGATAATGGACCTAAGCATGAAGAGCTCCTTTGTTCTGTGACTTTCTCCTCTGCATGGGCCATGTCGGCTTCACAGCATGGATGGCCTGACAACAAAACCATTTTGCTTCTGTGTATCTCTCAAGATACTGCAAACAGCACGGAAGGCAATGGAACAGTCGGCATTTTTAAGGCTGTGTCTGTATGTAACGCAGCACTCTTGAAGCAAGACGAATATATAATTCTGAGTATAACCCTTTGAGACACTAGGGAGGTACAGAAAGAAAAAATGTTATGTAGGACTCCTTTGATGGTCCTTCCCACTCTGTGAGTTGCTCCAAATTGCTGCAAACACCTTATAAGTTTCAACATGGTTTCTGTGTGGGATATCTTGGAGCAGAATAACAGCTTGGCTACTTATTAGCAGTGTAACTTCAGGCAAACCAATTCACCTCTTTAAACTTGAGTCTTCCTAAAATGGAGCTTCAGTCATTATCGACAGAACATATGCTAAGTGTCTAGTAGATTACTGGGACGTATATGCATCTGTCAAATGTTTGTTAAAAAATTAAAGTAAAGTTTTAAATACATATTTTGGTGTACTTTTGTAGTGAGTAGCCCTTCCAGCTTTGATCTGGAAGTTCCAACCCCCACTGAGGCTTCGGTAACTGTCACGCCTACAAGGCGGGGCCAAAGGAGGACCCTGAAGACTCGAGATCCGGATGTGCCGGCTCTCTTGGTTCCTGGACCCTTGATGCTGGAGGTAGACCGAGCAGAGTTCTCCAGAGAACACCGCTGGACTGGGCCACACTTTCCCAGACCCTGTAAACTATCCTTTCACTTGTAAGTTACCCCACAAAATAAACCTCCCTTTTAACTACGTGGAGTGGCCTTAATAATTTCACCAATATGCTTTTTAATAAGTTCTTTGAGAGTTACATACACTGTTATTTGATCATGTTTATGCCATTCTGCCAACTCCTACCAGATATACTTTTTGTTGTCTACTTACTCAACTTTGTGGCATCTTCCTTTATTAAAAAAAAATCGTTAACTCCAATTTGTGTTGCTCATATATACTCTTGGTTGTGTGACCTTTCACTGGAGCATGGTTGACCTCCAGTGGCCATGTCCTTAAAGCAAACTGGGTCGCCTTCAAACTGGGTCAAACTATTACAGAGTTCTCTAGACCTATGTAAGACACAAGCAGATGGAAAAGGGAGAAGCCAATGTGAAGGAAATAGCAGATGCACTACTGGTCCTCAGAGGTGCTTTAAAAGACTCAGAGCTGCCAGCCATTGGTGGTGAATGCCTTTAATCTCAGTACTCAGGAGGCAGAGGTCTGGTCGACAGAGCAAGTCCCACAACAGCCAAGGCTACACAGAGAAACCGTGTCTTGGGGAAAAAAAAGACTTAGAGCTGCAAAGCAACTCATTCTTCCTTCTCAGTATTGCTTTTCTAATTTTTTTTGCTGTTATTTTCACTTCTCTGGCTATCACAGCCCCTCTTTCCCAGATATGCTTCCCATTTTGGAAATCAATAAGCATCTTTCACACTGGAAATTTTTAACTGGGCACAGCAGTCTTGAAATTCGTGGTTTATCCCTGCAATGTGCTAAACTTAAAACAGTGTGGATCAGCTTTCTCACCCTATCTGCATAGTGCTGCCTTGGACAGGAAATGAAAGCAAGTCAGTTCAAATAAACATATAATGTGACAGTGGCAAAGTGGAAGTCAGATGGCTACTGGAGTGGTCTTATTAATAAAGGCTCTCTCATCATACCCCAGAAACCAAGAGTAAGAGGGCCGCCTCTTCCTTTCGGAAGGAAGGAAGTGAGTTCGTTAACAACAGGAAGAAGCCTATTTAACCAGGTTAACACCTGGAAGGAAGAAGGTCTGTCTGAACGTTTTCCCTGAGTGCTTATTGATAAAGGCAAGGATGGTTTTGTAATGCTAAAAGAACATTGGTGATGTTTTAAATAAAACTATCACATATAGTATTGATTTTTCAAAATGCCATTGACATTTACACTCTTAATTTAACAACACCCATCATCCAGTCATTGTGTGAAGGATCTGGAGTGGACTTTAGAGCATTTAATAGGAGAGCACTGCTTTGGTGGGACTGAGCACTTGGCATCTCAATTCCTCCCCCTCTGCATTATTTCCTCAAATTCCCATGAGAAAGGAGTATTGAAACCAACTTAGTTGGGACCCTACAGTCTAAAATTTGGGTGTTTCATGCCTACTTAGTAAACAAAACAAAGACTCAATGGGAGACAAAGAAAGTGTCCTATCTTTACAGTTGTTCCTGTGAGGAAACAAAATAAACTTCATGAGTTAGATTTGAGCACCCAGAGGAGCACTAGGTTTCTTTTCTCAACTTTCTTTTGACAAACAAATAAGAGGCATTGACTTTTAAATCACTGGATGAATAAATTTAGTACTGCCAACTACACTATTCCTGGAAGGGGGCGGGGTGGGAGGAAGGTAGAAAAAAAAATTATCCCTGTCTATTTTCCTCAAATAGGCTCTGGATTTGCTGTCATTCCTACATTGTGCTCTCTTGTGTTTACCCATACATTCTTTCATCCGTGATCCAGCCTCCCTAATAGCTCTTATGGCAACTTTGCTGGCCTTTCCCACATTGTACCCACATTGGGTTTAAGAAAAAAGTAAGTCTTCATCCCACTTGCATTGCAACAATTGCATTAGTCTCTTTAAAGCTTGGCATGATGCTTATTTATTTATTTTATTATTTTTTAAACTTTTTATTTATTCTTTGTATCTTTCACATCATTTCCCATCCTTGTGTATCTGCCCTCTGCCCTTGCAGCGCCACCCCCCCCCCATAAAATTTAAGAGAAAAAAAGAAAAAAAAAGGGGGTGGGGAAATCTCATCATGGAAGCTATAGTGTGACACAGTAAACCCCTTTCTGGTTTGAGGCCTCTGGTTTCTGTTACACTATCAATACTGAGCCCTCACTGGGACTCCTCTTGGTTATCCTGCTATTCCACTGTGATGTGGAGATCCTGCAGCTTTGGGTCTGCAGGACTGGTCCCTTCACGGGCTCCAGCAGTTCATAGATGGGGTGAATGTTGGGGTGGGCCAAACCATAACCTTGATTCTGGGCCTGGGTAGTTGCAGGGTTGGTCAGCCTGCCAACTGGATACAGGGTTTTTCTATGTAGCTCTAGCTCTTCTGGGACTTGCTCTGGAGACCATGCTGTCCTCGAACTCACACAGATCCATCTGCCTTTAGCCCTCCTGAGCACTGGGATTAAAGGTATGCACCACCATGCCTAGCACTGCTTATAATTTAGTGTGGAATCCTCCAGAAGTTTCCTGATGCTTGTCTGTAGAGGAAGTGTTGATAAGTTATATGTAGGCCAAGTGCAGTCTTCTCTTGTAAAAGTTAAGTATTATTTTATGGGGTTTTGTGTGTGTGTATGTGTGTGTGTGTGTGTGTGTGTGTGTGTGTGTGTGTGTGTGTGTCGTTGCATGTGCACATGTGTAGGCCACAGATCAATGCTGGGTGTCTTCCTCAATCTATCTCCACTTATTGTTTTGGAACGGGATCTTTTGCATAACTTGGAGCCCATCAATGTAGATGTAACTAACCATCTTATTAAATAAGAAACACAGAGCTGATTCAGAGAAGAAAGCCAAGAGGTCAGAGCTAAGAGCCTTACCCTTCCTGCTTCAGCCGAGAGCTCTCCGAAAAAAGGGGCTGCTTCCTGTGTGTATGTCTTTATATAGTCTAGCTGTTCTGCCTTCTCATTGGTTGTAAACCCAAACACATGACTGCCTCTGTAGAGACTTCTAGGTCTTCTATGGTTGGTATTGAGATTAAAGGCGTGTGTCTCCAATGCTGGCTGTATCCTTGAACACACAGAGATCTACCTAGCTCTGTCTACCAAGTGCTGGGATTAAAGGCGTGAGCCACCACCACCATGCTCTTGCTATGGTTCTAATAGCTCTGATCCCTGGGCAACTTTATTTATTAATATACAATTAAAATCACATTTCAGTACAAATAAAATACCACCACACATCAATTCAGCAGGGCCATTGTTACTGAATTCTAGGGATCTTGTGCCTCTTCGAGTCTGAGATTACAGGCTTTTTCATGAGTTCTGGGCTTCAAACTAAGGTCCTCACGCTTGTACTGCAAACACTTCCTTAGTCCTGTCCCTAGCCCCAGCTCTATAAGCTTGTGGGTTTTGTTTGTTTGTTTTGAATGCAACCTAAGAGTGGTTGCTATTTTGTTTTTCCTTTATCTTTCCTTTATTTTATTTTTGAGACAAGGACTCATAGTCCAGGCTAGCCTTACATTTACCAGATACCCCCAAATGCCATTTAACTCCAAGTGCTGGCATTGCAGATGTGCAACATCATGCCTGGCTGCAAGAGACTGGTTTGTTTTTAAATTTCTAACTGTGGAAGAAATTATCAACTTCGCCAATTTTAAGTATACAGTTCAATAGTATTAAGTATAGTCTCATTATATTCTGACATGTCTCTAATACTCCTTTATCTTGGAAAATTGAAAGTACTATCTTCCAAATCATTCCCCCTTTCCTCCCTTTTTTATATCACTACCACTCAGGAAGAGCTTTTTTTTTTACTGTTTCTATTAATTTTTCTACTGTAGATTCCTCATGTAAGTAGAATCATACAGTACTTGGCTTTTTGGGACTGTCTTATTTCACTTATCATAGTGTCTTCAGGATTCAGTCTGTTGTACTATGTGACAGAATATTTTTTTTTCTAAAATTCAGAATAATATTTCATTGTATGTATGCACAGTATTTTTTATTGATTTGTCCAATTATATTTGCATATTTGATATTTTTTCCTACCAGTTGGCTATTGTACATAGTGATTTTATGAAGGTGATTATGCAAATATGTTAGAGCATCTGATTTCAGTTCTTTGGGGGAATATATGTAGACTTGATTTTCCTATTTATTTACTTATTTAATTTATTTATTTTCTCTCTTTTTACCCTACAAGTCCTTTGTGTATATAATATGGCTTCCAGCTTAGTGTTTCTATGGGGTTTCCGAATGTGCAAACAAGTGAGTCTCTGCATTTATATTTGTTCCTTGTGCCCTTTCTCGAGATCTTTTCCATTTGTTTTGTTCTACTCTGGTGTGTTAATTTTTGTTCTATCTTATTGTAGTTTTATTTTATTATTAACCCTTAGAAGCCTGTTTATTTTCCAATGAGAGACAGAAAGGGAATGGATTCAGATGGGGAGGGGAGAGGGAGGAACAGGAAGGAGTAGAGGGAGGGGAAACCTTTGTCAGGATATGTTATGTGAGGAAAAAAAGTCTGTTTTCAATAAAAGAAAAAACACTAAAAGAAAGAAATGGAGTTTGGATAAGAAGACAGGCAACCTTCTCTAGGCCTCGCCACAGGAAGTGCTTCCTTGTTTTTGCAGAGGTTTATGACCAACTGTGTGAGGACAATCTTCAGTCTATAGTGAATGAAAAGGCTAGACCCAAAACACAGAAGCACCATGTCTGTCTGAGAATATAATGCTATAACTCTATGAAAGAAGAGAATACTTTCACAAAGAAATAAACTATCAACAAGTTAAAAAATATTTTCATTGTTATCTGTACACATTTACAGGCCCAGAAGAGACTCAGGCCTTGCTGTTCCTGTCTGCATCAACTGGCATGTTCTTAAGGAAAGCTATTTGCCACCATCCATCAAGGGCCTCAAAATAGCTTTAGAGCCTGATTTAGTAATCCCATTTCTGGATATCCATCTTATGAAATAATCTGAAGCATGAGAAAACCTGTTAAACATGATTATCATAGATCACACAGAAATTCATTTTGTTTATTTGTTTCTGTGTTTGCATATATTTATGTATGTGAGGGATTATAAATCCCAGCAGAAAGTGTCAGATCTCCAGTTGGAGTTCCAGTTGTTCGAAAACCACCTTCTGAGTATGCTAGACTTCAAACTCTGTTGCTCTCCAAGGGCAGCAAGCACTCTTAACCACTCAGACCCAACTCACCAGCCTCCTAGGCTGCTTTTTCCCTTGGTTGTTGCATCCATTGCGCTTCAGAACCTTCTGCCTCCACCTCTCTCCGAAATGTTAAGATTACAAGAGTGTGCTACCACACCCTGAATGAGAAATAGTTCTGGACCTGTAAAAATAATGTGAAATTCAAATGTCATGCCCCCCCAGATAAAGTTTTATTGGCATATAGCTATGTAGATCCATTTATATACGATTATATACCATCTATGATTATTTTCACTCCAACAGTGAAGTAAAGTAGCAGCTGCAACAGAGACTACATATTGGTCTTTTACCCCTCATGCTGCTGCACAGTGAGCAATAAATTACAGCAATACATTTATAAATCTACAGCAGTTCAAGAATCATACTTAGTTCCATGCTTCAACCCTTTTTTCAAATAACTACCTGTGCATACACATTGTATCTTGCAACTAAAGTTGAACTCCATTGTCATGTCTAAGACAAACTCGAGTATAGATTATTTGGTTATGTAAATAGGCAGTCTATTAGTCAATGTTGCACAGCCATGTCACCAAATCCAAGAAAGGACAGATTCAAGGGGGAAAGGTTTTTTTTCAGATCATGATTTCAGTAGGTTCAGTTCATGGCTGCTTGGCCCCATGTGCTTGGTCAGCATATCATGGCAGCAGGAACATTTCGCAGAGGAGTTTCTTGAGGAAATAGCAGGGAGATGTAGAGGGAGGAAGACAGAAGAGACACAGAGAGAAAGAATGAATGGGGCATAACCTTCAAAATCATCATTCCAGTGACCTATGTTCTGCTAGGTCCCCATCTCCCAAAGTTTTCACTAGTTACCCAAATGGTATGACCAGCTATGGACCAAGCCTTCCACAAATGCACTTGTGGGGAATATGTCATAAACTATAGCCAATGTCTTATCATATTTATTATGCAATGACACTATAGCTATATGGTGCTGCAATAAATATATGTCAATGTTATTGTGGTAGTTTGAATGTAATTGGCCCCTGTAATCTCATAGGTAGTGGCAGGATTAGGAGGTGTTCCTTTCTTGGAGTGAGTATAGCCTTGTTGGAGGAAATGTGACCCTGTGGGGACAGGCTTTAAGGTTTCCTATGCACAGGATACCGCTCAGTGTCTCAGTCAACTTCCTGTTGCCTGCAAGATGTAGGAATCTCAGCTACTCCTCCAGCACCACATCTGCCTGCCTGCTGCCATGCTCCCTGTCATGATGATACTGGATTGAACCTCTGAAACTGTAAATGAGCCCCTCAATTAAATGTTTTCCTTATGAGAGTTGCTGTGGTCCTGGTCTCTCTTCACAGCAATAAAAACCCTAACTAAGACTTATCAAACTAGAAACCCTTTACAATTGTTATTAACTCACAGGGAAACAATGATCAGAAAAATCAGAATATTTAACATGGATTATTTCATCACAGTTAAATTTCCTCATGAATGAAAAAAAAAGAGGTTATCACTAAGATGGGTTTCCAATAGCTCCCTTATGAGCAATGCAAGGGTGTCTATATACTGATGGCAGATTAATTGAATCATGATTGGTTGTAACAGTTAAAGAAATGTATCTAGAGTACATAAACTTGCTTAAAATAATAAGTCTAGGGGTGAGAACAATGGTACAAAAAATTGAACTGAGGACAATGGGAACAACACCATGTATCAATTAAAAACAAGTAATCAAGGGTCTGCCTGACTCCTTGGGGTGCAGGTGGGTGGAAGATACCCAGGGCTCAACCCTCACAGAGGGAAGGCAAGTACATGGTAGTGAGAAGGGAGAGGTAGAGAAGTGGAGCCATATGTACTGTGGAGAGAGGCAGAACTGGAGATGCAAGGCAATGAGGACCAGGCTGACATGAGTGGCCTACCCCTCCACTGCCGTGTGAGCCCATGGTGATATCCAGACCTGGGCTGCTGTCGAGGGACATGGTTGGGGCCAAGGTCCTGCTGCAGCTGGGATCTGTGTTGATGTCTGTGGCCTGTGTTACCACTGAAAGCTAATGCACAAGTCCATTGTATGGGCTGCCACCTGAAGCCATGTTGATGTCTGAGGGTCATGCTACTGCCAGGGGCCATATTGATATTAGTGACCTGGGTGTGGCCCACGCCTTTAATCTCAGAACTCCGAGGGAGGCAGAGGCAGGCAGGTCTCTGTGAGTTCGAGGCCAGCCTGGTCTGCAGAGCAAGATCCAGAATAGGTACCAAAACTACAGAGAAACTCTGTCTCAAAAAAAAACCAAAAAAAAAAAAAAAGAAAGAAAGAAAGATATTAGTGGTCTGTGCTGCCATCTGAGGCCACGGTGATGTCCAGACTTGTGCTGCCTCTGAGGGTCTTGTCTTGGTCAGTGGTCCTACTGTGAGAAAACATGTGGAAGCCCATAATCTATGCTCCTGCTGACTGTAAAGAGCAAAGAAAGTACTTTTGCAGTGATATCAATGATCGCAGATGTGCAGTACAGAAAGAGGGACATGGAAGGCTTCTGTGACAACCCCTACCCCACCCACCCAGCCCCACAAAAAAGTAGAAGCCTAAGCAGAGAGCCATCAAAGAGAACTTTTTTACTTGCTGATATAATCCCTCTTCCCTCTCTTGGACTGGACACTCAGAGCTCAGCCCAGTGCTTGGCTGTAGATCTCTGCATCTGCATCCCTCTCAGGGTCCTCCTTGTTACCTAGTTTCTGAAGAGAATTCTTTAAAAGTGTGATAAGGATGTTGAAGTTAGCTCTCCACAATTGATAGCTTTTGGTGGGATGCAGGAATGGAACAACTCAGTTCTATTTAAGGGGCAGGGGACTTGAGAGTCTGACCATGCTCCAGTGAGTACACACACACACACACACACACACACACACACACACACACACACACACACCCCAAAAACCCCAACAACAACAACAAAAAAACAAAAAACCCTGTAATCTTTGTAAATTTATTGTTATTCAATAAATTCTGGCATTATGGAAAGACAAAACAACAAGTTAACAATTTTGATTAACTTTCTCTGATTATTGTCAATGTCAATGTCAAATGACAGATATTGTCAATACTGTCTAGTTGCTGTTGGAGGTGATGTCAAGTTTGACGTAATTGTGAAGCTGATTAGGCTGCTAGGAAGAGCTGGCTACAGAAGCCAGCATCATCAAATACAGTGTAATCTTGTTAAGGTTTGGATGTGAAATGTACCCCACAGGCTCATGTGGTTAAATACTGAATTCCCATTTGGTAGCGCCATCTGGGGGGCTTGTAGAACCCTTTGGATATGAGCACAGCTATATAGCAGAAGTGATGTGGCTTGCAGGCTACAGGCCGGATGTACTGCTGCAAAGAGCTTCCTGCTTCCTGACTGTTGATGACAGTGTGTAACTAGACCATGCCCCAGTGGCACAGGCCAAGCTGCTCCCGTTGCCATAGTTTCCTCCCTTGCCATGAAGGTCTACATCCCCTGAACGATACAACAGGAAAACTTCCCCTCTCAAGTTGTTTCTGTTAGATATTCTGTCGTAACAACAGGAAAGCTAACTAATCTAAACCTGGACTGGCAGCCATAGAATGTGTTACAGATTATGGTAAAAATACGTGTGGAATGAGACACATATATTCAACAAGACTTGTAGAAATGTAGGATGTTTCAAGTGTGTGCTTATTCTACTGACTCATCCACCAGCAGGTACTTCCCCCGTAGTATTAACATCATATGTTTTTGAACCACTAAAGTCAGTGGCAAGCTTCATGTGCTCATATAGACTTATTCATTAATGGCTTTGTAACCTTCAGTTAAAAAAAAGGAGGGCTGGGCGGTGGTGGCGCACGCCTTTAATCCCAGCACTCGGGAGGCAGAGCCAGGCGGATCTCTGTGAGTTCAAGGCCAGCCTGGGCTACCAAGTGAGTTCCAGGAGAGGCGCAAAGCTACACAGAGAAACCCTGTCTCGAAAAACCAAAAAAAAAAAAAAAGGAGGTACTAAACATCTAATGTGCCTGTTGACCCTGAATTTTGATATCTAAACTGTGGTTAGTTTTTATATTCTTTGGGGGCCCACCACCTAGCTCCCAAATAAATACCCAACTGGATCAGGCCCTCTGGATAAGTGAGACAGTCGATTAGCTTGAACTGTTTGGGAGGCCCCCAGGCAGTGGGACCCGGACCTGTCCTTAGTGCATGAACTGGCTGTTTGGAGCCTGGGGTCTATGCAGGGACACTTTGCTCAGCCTAGGTGAAGGGAGGAGGGGACTGGACCTGCCTCGACACAAACACTTATTCTTACTTATGAGTTCCTGGCCTTAGCTTGGCTTGTTTCTAGCCATTTTTCCTAACTTAAATTATCCTGTTTCTCTTTAACTACATTCTGCCTTTGGGCTTTTTACCTTTCTTTGTTCTATATATCTTTCTTTTCCTTCTTACACTATGGCTGGCTGACTGGCTCCTGGTGTCCTCCTCTCCTTCTTTTCTCACTCCTTCCTCTTCTCGTTCTTCCCTATACTCTCCTCCTATTTATTCTCTCTGCCTGCCAGCCCTTCCTATTTCTCTCCTGCATAGGTATTGGACATTCTGCTGTTTATTAGACCAATCAGCTGGTTTAGGCAGGCACAGTAACACAGCTTCACAGAGTTAAATAAATGCAACATAAAAGAATGCAACACATCATTGCATCTTTAAACAAATGTTCCACAGCATAAACAAATGTGACACATCTTCAACTAATATTTCACAATACTAAGCAATGGTAAAGTTGTAGTATAAAGTCTTTGGCCTCTTGAAGCACAAAGTCACAAATATTTACTCTCTGGCCTAACAGTTATCATAGATTTTTATGTGACAACCCTTTCAATCTTACTGGAAAACATTTAGCCCTCCCAATGGAACCCTAATGTTCATGACAATGGTCAAACTATTAAACCTATTCTACTTTGAGGATTCTTACTCATTCATTGAATGGCTCTCCTTGCTCCATAAGATGGGGATTGATGTTGTTCCAGTTGTTCAAGATTCTGAATCTCTCTGTCATAGCAGCCTACTATCATTGAAGGTCATCACTTGGAATAACATTTCTGATGGCTCATACTGAAATATATTCTGAAGATAGTGTGTGGTTCAGGACTCCACTCAAGGGATAGGACCCAGGTTTTCAGTTGTACAATCAGAGACCTTGCTACCAATTTCTGCTACTGTCACTTTTTTATGCCTGTATTAAGTAACATGATGTAAGGAATCCCCATAAAGATATCACCCAGTCATGAACTGGAATAGATAACTGTCTAGAGAGCTATTAACTTTGTAGCCTCCAGTTACCTCTGTCTTTGTTTGTTAGAGCAGTAATTTAGAAATTACAGATGTGCTGACTTACCGAATGCTCTTTGGGGGAGTATAAACCTACCAATTCAGCAGTATCTAATTCAGTAACTCTGCTCCTCTAAAATCCCTCTGGTGAAAGTCTATTTTCGTGGACCTAGAGAGGGTACATAATTTGCTTTGATAAGCTCTAATGGGCTGAAGTGACTCAAACATTGGCAGCGTATGTGGCAAATGACTTTAAGTTCTTAGTGCTTCTCCAGTAGTTACACATTTTACTCTAGTGTTTGGGCTCATAGTTAAAAGAACAGAAACACCACAAAATGGATATGAACACAAAGACAAAGCTTAGAGGTAATTTGTGACTAAGAAGTACAAGACAGATAATTAGTTTCGAGGGTGCATATTATTGTGGTGTTTTTTCAAAGAATTTTATATTTGAAAATTTTGGAATATTATTTTTGCTATGCAAAACATAGAGTGATACAGAATATACGACTTGGTGCTTTCAGGACAGTTGTTTATTTTTATTAACCATCTACAGTAGCTGTTAAACTGAGCCTTAATGGATCAGTCATTTTCAGATTACCCAAGCTTTTTCCAAAGCTTTACTCCCCAGGCCAGCCCCCATAACTCTTCCCAAGGGAACACCTGTTTCATTACACCATGTATTATTTCTATGCTCTTCATATGAACTCCCCCTTTTTAATTATAAATGACCCATCCACACTGCAGCTTGCAGCTTCTGGATGGAGTGAGCTTATTCTACAGGATATTTAAAAGAAGCCAAATAGTTGATGTTTATCCCACCCTACTGTCACCAGGATACTGGTGCTCAGGGTTGTACTTTTATATTTTATACTCAAATCAACCTGGCTTCTTTGTTACTAACCTTTCTCTTTTAAAGGAAACAATTGCATGCATCAATATTTTACAGTGTTCTTCAAAGTACATCATATCTTTCATGTATGCCAGCATCTGAATAAGCCCAAGAGTTGCTAATGGTGGATGAAAATAGAGGTTACCAGGCTTAATGTGCAAATTAACACAGATTGGTTAGAGAACACTGAAAAATTTCAGACTCTAGGCTGAATTCAAGACCAATTGAAGAATTTCTAGGGGGTGAGGTGCTGCTCACTAGTGGAGTCCTTTGCCTGGCATGCAGGACACCCTGGTTTTGTTCTCCAGCACAGCATTAATAGGGCATGGTACCATATGCCTATAATCCTAGCATGGAGAAGCTAGAAGTAAGAGTTTCCAAAGTTCAAGGTCATTGTCTTATCTTCTGTTATGACATAGCAAGTTTGAGGTGAGTCTAGATGACATGAGAGACTGAGAATCCCTAGGGTAGGACTCCAGTATCTGTATCTCTGAAGTTCCCCCCCCTCCAGTAACATTGGTAGGCAGCTGTGACTGAGAGCATTGGTCTCAATGAACACATGGCACCATGAACAATATGAATAAAGAAGTCTGAAGTTCCATGGTCCCTGGTGAAGGATGTAAGATGAATGCACAAACAGAGTGCTTTATTAGTAGAAGAGGGAGGAAATGGAAAAGAAAATAGGCCTTGAAAACTGGGCAGCTCATGGTGCCACCAAAGTTTACATGGAAGCCTGGGGTCAGGGCTGCAACCTGTGGTCTTACTGGTTTCTGGGGGCGGGGGGTGGGGTGGGGTTGTGCCACTGCCAGAGTCATCCTGATCAGAGTGGCCTGTGCTTCTACCCAGAGCCAGGATGTCCCGCAGGCCAAAGCTGCTGCCAAGGGCCATGTCTAGGTTCATGGTCCTGCTGCATCTGAGGTCTGTGTTGATATCTTTGGCCCGTGTCACTTCAGGGGGCCATGGAAACCATTCATGATGAAATCAGAGGGCCATGCTGAGATGGCTCTGCCCTTCACTTGCCCTGGGATAGCTGCCCCTGTCCCTCATTGGACACTGCAACAGGAGAGCTGGTTCCTCAAACTCAGGAGAGAAGGCCCCACCCCTCACCATGGCTGAGGTTGAACTGACTCTACTAGCATGGTCGTCGTCGTGAGCTGGCTCCACCCCTCACCTGAGGAGGGTGGCCCTAGTGGCCTGGACTGACCATCTCAGCTACCACCCAGGCCCACAGCCAGGCCTTGGGTTGGTCCACCCTAGCATCTACCCTATCTAAGACCTGCTGGAGCTTCTGAAGTGACTAGTCCTGTTAAACAATACCAGCAGGATCTCCATGACTCTGGACAACCGTGAGATATCCCAGAGGAGTTTTGGTGAAGATTCAGTGACAATGGTGTACCAGAATCCAGAGGCCTTGAACCGGACCAATGACTCATTGCAATGAACGTTTGCAAGAAAGCTGATGGGACAAGGGGTACACTATGTGACACACTGCGGCTCCCAACGCCACCAGTACAAATGAAGATGTTAAAGAGGTGGGAAAGATGGAGGAGTGAAGAGATTTTTTGCTTGTTTTTTTTGTTTGTTTGTTTCTTTTCTTTTCTCTTTTTGTCTCCAGTCTCCACAACCACCTCCAGCATCAGGTAACCATGGTTTATAATCTCTGATTCTTTAATTTTCACTTTTTCATAATTCTACATGGGAATAATCCTAGTCTGTACTTGTCCCTCTGTCCCTGGCTGGTTACACTTAGCAGAATATCTTCCAGGTACATCCATGTGAATATCACACTTCCACCTAGAAACAAAGAGCTCAAGCTGAGCAAAACACACCAATGCCTAGAACAACGGTGTCAGAACTCTTTTGAAAAACTACCAGTGTACTTTCCAATGATCATTGCGAAACAATTCTGTTTTGGCCATTGAAGCAATCTGAAACTTACTTATCAGACACAAGACATTCAGCTAAGGATAACACACAGTAGTTCTTTAAATGGAGAGCATATGATAATAACTCAATGTAGTACATTGATATTCACCAATAGTAAGTGATGAAATACTGAATGAACTATGGGAAAAGAAAAGATTTGAATATCATTAATACTCATCTAAGCACTCTTTGGAGTGCCTTGAATATATTAGCTGACTTAATTCTCATGGAAATATATGATTTGTACTCCGAATTTATAGTTGAGGTTATTGCAAATGTGGAGAGATTGAGGTAAAAGATGGAAGTGACTATAAAGCAAATGGTAGGGCCACAGTTCAAACCCAGCTAGGTTGGGTCCAGAGCACACCTTTTCAGCTGTTTGAGCTTTATGATATCTAATTATGACAATATTGATTAACTGTTCTTCATGAAGTCATTTTCCAGAGAGCACATACTCCATTTATTTCTGATATCAAGTTTTTTCTGTTAGAACATCAAGAATTTTTCCATTTTCATTTTTAACTGGCTAAAATTAATTTAATAAAAATGTATTTCCTCATAGACATCATGAAATTTATTGTCTACATATAAACTTTTACTTTTATGACCATAACTTTTTTATTCATCTATTTATTTTATATCCAGCACACAGCCTTCCACCTCCCCATCCTCCCCTCTCAATCCCCCCCCGTACCCCCCCACCCTACCCCTACTCCCACCCCCTAATCCCCTCTTCTTCAGTCTCCATCTAGCGAAGGGCAGGTCTCCCATGAATATCAACCAAACATGGCATATCAAGTTGCAGTAAGACTAAGCACCTCATCATATATTAAGGCTGGGCAAGGTGACCAGTATGAAGAATAGGGTTCTAAAAGCCAGTAAAAGCTTTAGGGACAGTCCCTGCTCTCACCGTTAGGAGTCCCACAAGAGAACTAAGCTACACAACTGTAACATAGATGCAGAATGCCTAGGTCAGTTCCATGCAGGCTCCCTGGTTGTTGGATCAGATTCTGTGAGTTCCTGTGAGCCCAGGTTAGTTGGTTCTGTGAGTTTTCTTTTGATGTCCTTGACCCTTCTGTTTCCTACAGTCCTTCATTCCTCTCTTCAGCAGGATTCCTCAAGCTAGGCCTAATGTTTGACTGTGGGTCTTGTCATCTGCCTCCATCAGTTACTGGATGATGTCTCTCTGATGACAACTGGGCCAGGCACTAATCTATGACCGTGACTTTTTAAGTGGTTACTATATTGGCCGGTCTCAAACTCATGGTAATATCGATGCCTCAGGATTCCTAACCCACCCTTATTTTTAGGCTTTGAGGTGTGAGCTACCAAGTTTGGACCTTATTAAATTCTATAAGTTTATCAGTCAACATTTGCAACTTTAAAAAAAAATCACTGAAAAGATGTGATACTTAGTTTTTAACCTGTTACTTAAAAGAACAAAACAAAAACAAAAACACAAAAAACAAATAATGCCTGCCCTGGTGGAGCACACCTTTAAGGCAGATGCAGAGTGATCTCTGAGTTCAAGGCCAGACAGGGCTTCTTAGTGAAACCCTATCTCAAAACAAAAGAAAACAAAAACAAAAATAAACAACAGAACAACCATAGGGTTTTCTCTCAATCTCAACCTCTCTCTCTCTCTCCCTCTCTCCTTCTCTCCCTGTCTGTCTGTCTGTCTGTCTCTCTCTGTCTCTCTGTCTCTGTCTCTGTCTCTGTCTCTCTCTCAGTCTCTCTCTTTCATTTGTCTCCTCTCTTAAATGATTTGTCATTCTGAGACCATCCTGATCTACATAGTAAGTTTCAATTCAGACAGAGCTGCTTAGTGAGAAACTGTCTCAAATAAGGATTTGTTTTTCTTTTTATTCATGTGCATGTGTGTACTTGGGCGAGTGTATATCACATGAGTTTGGGTGCCAGTAGAAGCCAGAAAAGGGAGTCAGACAACCTGGAGCTAGAGTTACAAGTGCTTGTGAACCAACCAACGTGGGCATTGGGAACTGAACTCAGGTCCTCTCATCTACTGAGTCACCACTCTATCCCGACTCATCTGTAAGCTTGGTATAAAATAGAGTCTTCATGTTTTGGATTTATTTTGTGCTGAATTTTTTTACTCATAATCTTTCTTATGAATTGCGTAAATGCAGATGTTTGTATTTATAAATTCACGAAGAGAAAAAAAGAAACAAAATAAAGATTTCTGCGTTTCTCCAAGAAGCCGTCTTTACCTGGAAAGCCATCATTCTCAGAGTGAAAATGATGGATGTGCAGCACTCTGTTTTGGTGAGTGTAGTGAGGGTTCTTCTTTCTCAGTTTTATAGGTTGTCTTTATTCTATTCAGGGGGCCATTACATAGTACCAAAGCTGGATGGCTTCAAAGCACCTGAAGTAATTCACAGTTCTAGAAGCTTACAAATCCAAGATCAAGCTTGATGAGTATAGGGCACTGGTTACTGGCGGAAAAGTCACGGCCTGGCCACGACTACCAGAGTTATAAAGAGCTTTTCTAGAAAGGAGAGGGGATAGGAGGGAGGAGCCAGGCCTGGCAGGGGAGGGAAGCAGGAAGCAGAGCAGAGAGCAAAGAGGAAGCAGAAAGAAGGGGATGAGGGTCCACTTATGGCTCTTTAAGGCAGGGATTGTGTGACCACCCAGCATTCGCTGATGATGTAAGACGCAAGACGCCAGGCCCCGTATGTACAGAATCCTAACAAAGCTACCAGAAGGTTCATTGCCTGGTAGATGGAACACTTTTAAATAAATAGCCCCCCTCCTTGCTGTGACAAGGCTCTTTTTTTAAAAAAGGGATTTAATCTCAGTCATTAGAACTGTGCTTTTCCGGCCTCACTGCTGAGTGCCTTGCCTTTGTGCTTCACATTTCAAGATATGAACCCATACTTAGACGCTCACAGCAGCGTAACTTTGGGTAAGTGACCTAACTTTCAGGCCTCAGTGTCAGCATCTACAAAATAGGGATAAGAGTAGGACTTACTTCATCAGGTGATTAATTGAACTGAATGAAACAATGCATGGAAATAACTTAGCATATTGCTTGGCTCATGGTCTACATAAACACACGTGCGGTTAGTGTCCTTACACATAGCCTATTCTCTTCCACTCTCAGTGTTTAGGATGTTTCTTGGGGAACAATACCAAATGCATGGGAAAAGAATTTTAGAGATACTTTTGTTAATAGAGTCTGAAGAACTTGAGTGATGCTGGTTCCCTGTTTATCACAGCTGATTCTCCAGTCCCAGCTGAACGGAAACCATCGATTCTTAATCCAAAAATATCCTAGGAACAGCTCTGACAGTCTTGCTTCCCTCTGAAACTTCCCAAGTTAGGCTTCCATTTTCTGCATTTCTCTGAGCATTCTTATCTCCCAAGCTCCCTTAGAACAGTTCATTAAGCTGTAAACACCCAATGTCCTTTCCAGCACAAAGTTCCAAAGTCCTTCCACAATCCTCCCCCAAACAACATGATCTGGTCTGCCACAGCAATATCCTTGTCCTAGTTAGGATTACTATTGCTGCTACAAAGCACCATGACCAAAAAGAAGCTTGGGGAGGAAAAGGTTTATTTGGCTTACACTTCCACATCACTGTTCATCATCCAAGGCTGTTAGGGCAGGAACCTGGTGTCAGGAGCTGATGCAGAGGTCATGAAGGGGTGATGCCTATTGGCTTTCTCCATATGGCTTGCTCAGCATGCTTTCTTTTTTTTTTTTTTTTTGGGGGTTTTCGAGACAGGGTTTCTCTGTGTAGCTTTGCGCCTTTCCTGGAACTCGCTTTGGAGACCAGGCTGGCCTCGAACTCACAGAGATCCGCCTGCCTCTGCCTCCCGAGTGCTGGGATTAACGGCGTGCGCCACCACCGCCCGGCTCAGCATGCTTTCTTAATAGGATCCAGGACCACTAGTCCAGGGATGGCACCACCCACAATGGGCTGGTTCCTCTGCCGCCAATCCTTAATTAAGAAAATAACTCTAGTTTGTGTGTCAAGTTGACATAAGTTTAGCCAGCACAACTCCACTACTTGGTACCAATTCCTGTTTTAATTTTCTTTCTATGGCTGTGAAAAAACACCATATCAAAAACAAACAAACAAAAAACAACTTTGGGAGGAAAGGGTTTATTATTTGGCTTACATGTCCCAATGAAAGCCCAGAATGAAGTGAAGTGAGCCCAGGAACTCAAGGCAGGAACCTGGAGGGAGGAACTGAAGCAGAGGCCAAATGACTGGCTTTTTCTGCATGGCTCACTCAGCTTGATTTAAAAAAAAAAAAAAAAAAAAAACAGTCCTGGAGCACCTCCTCAGGGTTGGCACTACACGTAATTGACTAGATCCTCCTGCGTCATTCATCAATCAAGAAAAGGCTCCACAGACTTGCATGGAGACAATCTGATGGTCTAGTCCTCTTCCCAGATGACCCTAGCTTGTGTCTAATTAACACAAATATACATAGCATAGTCCTTAATGATGTGCCTGCTGGGGCTGTTCATTTCCTATACACAGGTGTTAGTTTCTACACAGAGTGACAGATTCATTTATTTCTCCCTGTACTTCTTTCAGTGTTTATCTCACATATATTGAAATTTTTGTATTAGTTTCACATATATTAATTGACTCCATTACATAATGCCTAATAACTTTACTGACACAAACTTTCTGATATGAATATGACTACTATTTTCATGTCATTGGTTTCACATTTACATTTTTCTTTTTCATATTTTTCTTTAAAAAATTGTTTATTTTATTTTATGTGTATATGTATTTTGTATACATATATATGTGTGTGTGTGTGTGTGTGTGTGTGTGTGTGTGTGTGTGCAGCACATGCATGCCTGGTGCCCATGGAAGCAAAAAGAGGGCATCAGATCCCCTGGTACTGGAGTTATAGACAGATGTAAACTGCCATGAGGTTGCTGGGAACTGAACACAGATCCTCTCCAAAAGTGGAAAGTGTTCCTAACTGCTAATGTCATCTCTCGAGCTCTTCCTATTTTCTTTGTTTTGCTTAATTTTACTGTGGTAAGAAACTTTGACACAGGGATTGTAAAGAGACTTTTAATTTTACATTATAGTATTGTTATAATAAAGCACATTGTTATACAGCAGGTCTCTACAATGTATCTTAAAAAATAGAAGATGAGATTTGTTGTATAACAATCTGTATTAGTCATGTTTCTCAAGTTCCAGGTGGCAACAAAAGGCAATAGCAATAGCCTTTATTGTTTGGGGAGTCTCTTAGACACACATCCTTGTCCTGTAACTCGAAAAGGTATTTCCTTTTCCTGACACTTGAGTTTGATAACCTATGGCTCCATGCTGTAGAGGGCATGAGGGTCTTGTACTCACAGAGAAGCACTGAGAGAACCAGGAATATTAATCACACAGGGGTGTTTCCTCAATGAAGGAAATAAAATCAAACATCTCTGTTCCATCCAGAAAGCTGAGAGTGGAGGTTGTTAATGATCTAGTGACCTTTTTTGCTATCTATAGGGACAGACTTCACCCTAATTCCCCAAAATGATTATTCCAGACTCTTCCATCCCTCGACCATTACCCATCTTTAGGGGAGATGTCACAAGTACTTTATGGCCTACTGATGTCTGTGCTATTGATCAGAGACCACACTAGATTCTAGGCCTTTTAGCTATAGAACCCACCCTCATGGTCACATGTACTTAGTAAAAGAGTTTCTATGTAGTCACACCTTAAGCTTTATTGTGTATGTGTGAGGAATTGAACTGATTATTGCCTGGAAACCTTTTCCCAAATTGTACTGTGTTTTAAATATGCTGATAATGAACTGTCTGGCATTACACTCCCCAAAGTCTGATCTAGGTTGACAAAGTCTCATCTCTCCGTGCAATTTGCTTCCCTGTATGACAGCTGCAGGGACTCCCTCGATAGACATGACAAAGAAGCAGTGTCTATGATGTCTCAACAATATCGTTGCCTAAACAAGGCCTAAATAATGCCTATATCAGAGGATATGCCAAGGGGGGTGAGAGAAAGTTCACAAGTCCCCACTCACTCCTATGTTAAGAACTATAGGCTGTCAATGGCTGCTGGGGAAGGGAGTCAGTTTTCTCTAGGGATGAGGTCACTGATGAGTTATCCCATCCCAAGTGGTCAGCACTAAACACAACACAAGTACATATACGAGTGTGTGTGTGTGTGTGTGTGTGTGTGTGTGTGTGTGTGTGTATGATGTATGAAGAAACAGTGTTCAGATAAAGAATCCTGGAGTAATTTAAATCTGTTTGTGAAGCTTAGTTCTGTATTTAGGACTTGATAGTGGAAAAAAGTGAGTGAAAGTGAGAACTCATTTTCCTACCACTCCTCAGTAGATATGCTAAGGAATGACAAAGACTAGAAGACTACTCCGTTTTGCTCTACCCAACTGGTACTTAGAAATCCTGAAAATGTGATACTTTATAGAATATGTGTGGTCAGGAATTTTGAAAGGGAGTGTGGGGGTGACATAAGAGGAGCTGGCAGGGAGGGGAAAATGATGTAAAAACAGTAATCATGTAGGAGAAATTTAAAATACAAAACTTTAAATAAGAAAGGAGAGAGAAATGCCAGTGCTTTCCTAATTTTCTTTTTTACTCAGTCTGGGATCGCAGTCCATGGAATGGTGTCACTCATGTTCAAGGTGAATCTTCCCTCTTATAGTTATTCCTTCCTCTAAACATCCTCATAGACAGACAAAATATTTCGTAGGTTTTCCATAAGAACATACTTTTGTCATAATAAAATATTCTTGAGTTTAGCAATGCTATATGTAGCAAAATGACCTGTATTCAGGATACAAATAGTTCAAGGTCCTGGAACTTTCTACTGTATCCTACAACATTCTTATTGCAAATTTGAGGATCCTTCCATTTAAAAACCAAGTCTCACTCTTGGGTGAGCAAAAGCAACAGCAAGAAATTGACTAGATTAATGCTTTCAGGAAGGGTGATCCTATGGATTGTCCTCCTCCCACTTGACCTACTGCTAGATAAAGAATGACGAAAGTTCCAGAAGAATAATGCCATTCGTGACCAATTTGAGAACCACAGCCTCAAATGCCCAAGGACCATCCCAAACTCCCTTTCCCTTTCTTGGAAGCTATCTTAGACCTCTTGATCTGTTATAACAGAATACAATAAACTGGGTGTTTATAAACCATAGATTTATTCTTGACAGTTGTAGAGGACACAAGTCTTGTTTCTTCGTAGGTATTATTTTTCTTGCATGTGTACAAAATGGGTTGGTCTTTTTTATGAAGACTAATCCCCTCATCAAAGTTTTATATTCGCATGCCATTGTATTCAGAATTCCATGTGAATACATAAATTCAGAGCACTCAGTCATTAGGTTCATAGCAGGAGCCAATGTTGATTGTCCCTGAGTTCTCCATGTGTAGCTGTTGAAGCCATCTTATTTCAGTCCCCAGGACCAGAAGTCCTGAAAAATTATGTTCCTTAAATTCTCTGCATCACAGTATCAATCTGGAAATTTTCAGTACAACCACATTAGGGCTAAGTACATTCCATATTCCAAGAACCATTTTCTTTGTCTGGACCTCACTAGCTGATCTAACTTGCAATCTTGATCTACTGAATAGGTAGAACTTGGGGTAATCAAGTCAGACCTCTTTCTTTGCTTAGGAAGGAACCTGGGGTGTATCTTTTGAGAACTTCCAGTAATGGCTCGGTTACCAGCCTCGGAAGCCTAAGAGATATCTTTAATGAATGCAAAAGCTTCCTAAACCAGTTCTCTCCAAGAACTTGTCAAGATTCAAGCAAGACGGAAAGACTTCCTGCCTTGTGTGTTTCCAGTCTCATGACGGGGAATGCTGGTAAACAAATGCATCTGAGTCAATTAGTTCCAGTCAGTTCCAGTCTCCTCTGATGCTTCATCAGAACAAGGCCCATGCCTGTAGAATTCGAGACTATATCCCAGAACGTGGTATAGTACATTATTTGTAGGAGATTATCAATAAATATGAGTCCGATGAATGGGTCAATAAAACAACTACAAACAATACCTATTTACTTATTGTTTTGAGACCTGATTTGAATGAATCTTCAAGGTATAACGAGGACATAGAAGGACTAATTCATTTTTTGTTTGGTTTATTTCAGTACTGAGGATGAACCCTGGGCTACAGCATGCTAAGCAAATGCTTTTCATCTGAACTATACCTGTTTCCAAAGGCAGTCATGGCAAACTGCTTTAAAGTATGTGTGGGCTTTATTGAAGATATTTCAGTTCATACACTCTGTGTAACTTGGAGGCAGGAACTAGCACACAGGCCACAGAGAAGTGCTACTTACTGGCTTGCTCAGCCAGCCTTTTTATAGTACCCAAGAAAACCAGCCCAGTGGTGGCACTGCCCACAGTGAGCCGATCCCTTCCATACTAATCATTAATCCAGAAATTTTAACACATGCTTAGCCCCAGGCCAATCTAGTAGGGGTCATTTCCTCAGCTGAGCATCCCTCTTCTCAACTGACTCTAGCTTGTGTCAATTTTACATAAAAACTAGCCAACAAACTTTACTGAGTTATTACACTTCTGCATTATTTTTTAGATTATTTTCAGTTCTCACTTTTTAAAAAAAGATGTATTTTGTTATATGTGTATGTGTGTGTATCTGTATATATAGGTGCATTTGTGAGTGTAAGTGCTAACAGAGGCCTGAAGAGGGTTTCCTATTTCCTGGAGCTTGAGTTACAAGTGGTTTTGGAGCGCCTGACGCACGCTGGCAACCAAACTTGGTTCCTCTGGAAAAGCAACAAGCACTCTTAACCACTGTGTCATCATCTATTCAGGCCCCTCGGTTTCCACTCTTTTTTTATTTGTTTGCTTAAAAAAAGTTTTTTATTCATTTTACATACCAACCACAGAGGTTTCCATTCTTAATCTGAGGGAAATGCAGACACTAGGAAGCTGGACATGAAGGGAAATATACTGTAACCAAATCACAACTGAACATCTTTAATGCTCTATACAAATCAATCTAGAGATGACTTAGAATAAACACAGAGGCATTCAGTGTTTATCCATTTTCAAATCTGTGACACCCATTCTTTTTTTTTTTCCCCTGAGAATCCCTCTTATGCCCACTCATTGCAGTTAACTGCAATTGGCTATCTTCAGGTGCTCCTAATACCCACTTAATTTTGTAATTTCCTCAGGAATAAGTAATAGATGAGAACTTAAGTGTGATGGCACATGCCTGTGATCTCTGTGCTCTGGAGGCCAAGGCAAGAGTACTGGAAGTTCAAGGCCAGCCTGGACTACATAGCAAGACTCTGTCTCATTTTTTTTTTAAGAAAGAGAAGAGAAATAAATACAAAAGTATTTTTAACTTTCCTCTAAACACTTAAGCTTACTTAGCCTGTTACATTTTCATAAATTATTGCCAAAATAAATGTCAAGTTTACAGCTAAAACATATGCACTTTGTAGGGGCCAACAGACCTTTACAATAAGAAAAAAAAGGGGAATTGAATTTCCATTTAAATTGTGTCAATGTTCCAAATTCTGACTGGCTGAGTTACAATATCTATAAAATACCTTCCAGTTCTAAGAGTCTCTGATATTAATCTAAACTATGAAATATAGACTTGGCCAGGATGAACTTGAAATGCCAAAGAATGTCCAAGCAGGGCCTATGAAAGAGTGATAGTGTGTGGTCTGTTAGGTGTGATGCCGCAGTGTGCACCATGCCGCTGTGTGTGCCCATGGGCTTTCAGAGTTTTCACTCTGGAACGTGTTCTGTTGTCCAGACAGGAGCAGACTCCTTGCATCAGGCTTCCACTGATGTCATTCAATACATGGAGATTTCTACCAAAAGACAAAGTGTTCCCACAGCCTCCTGGAAAGCATGGACTCCTCTTAGCACACAATTGCTTGTCTGAACAATTACCAAGCCCCTATTCACTGGAGCAGCTCTTGCAAATGAGAAACCTTCCTGATTACCCCTTTCCTTTCATTCCAGTCTAGTGCTCGGTGATTTCATTTTTTCCTCATCTGCATTTGATGCTTGATATAACCCTAAAGGTCATGATCAGCAGAATATTCAAGTCGATGGCAAGTGGCTTGACAAGGTTTTCCTTTTCCCTTTGCCGGAGGCTTCCTTGCTCAACCCGGAAAAAGCTTTTGTCTTCTTTCACTTTTTATGTCCACTGCTTTTTCACTTTGCTCCTAACTATTCAAATTGTGAAAGGCGCATTATAATTTGGGTCGTCAGGGAATTAATTGTGGCTCCTAGTTTAGACTTTATAGAATGCTAATTATAGACTGAAGGCCATTCAAACAATAGACTGGAGACTACAACATTTATTGATTGATTGATTGATTGATGAAAACGAATTTTCAGAAACGTTTCTTCCATTCTACATTCTCTGGTTGAAACACTTTCCTTCCCCACTGCTTTCATTTGTCCAAGTTGGCTGACAATCACACCTTTGGACAATGTAGCTCTTTACTGAATTACTGGCCCCTGCTTCTATCTCTGTTTTTCCTTCTTTTAGCTCCCCAAAGAAACTTGACAAAGAAATTGACTTCTGAGAAGGGGGGCAATGCTTGGGAGTGAACTGCTGAACCTTTGCCTTGCTCGCCCTTGATTTATATGTTTAAAACACGTCTCTGGCCCCTTTAAAGAACAGATCTGGAAATGCTGTTGAGGCTAACTTTGGCATTAGCACACTCTTCTGAGGCAGCGTTTGCAATGACCTCACCTCTGGAAAATGTGGCTCTTAGGATAGCGCTCACACATGCCTTAGGTCGCCTGAAGGAAGAGTCCTCTGATATTATTCAATAAACAATATGTGCTTTCTCCATCCTCATGTCTCCAGACACTTCTTGGTGCACACAGTGTTTACGAAAATGACTTCAAGAAGGACTGAGTAGCTGGATTGTTGAAATGAAAGAGACAGTTATTGTGTGTGTGTGTGTGTGTGTGTGTGTGTGTGTGTGTGTGTGTGTGTGTGTGTGTGAGAGAGAGAGAGAGAGAGAGAGAGAGAGAGAGAGAGAGAGAGAGAGGAATTTTTTTTACATTTTTATTTTAAGAACATGCCCTAGCAGACCAGACAGCTGCATGGAGGCCCACACAGTTGCTCCTTTAATTCTCCCGTGTTATCAGAGCATGTGAAGCTTAATCTTCCAGTTGTTATAAAGTAGACCAAGCAATGCTGGCTGTCAGCTTGGAAATCTTACTGTCCCACATCTTGCTGGCTTTCTCCATGTGAGGTCTGTTAAGTAGCAAGAAAAGGAAAGAAGAGTAGACAAATTAAAGTGCAGCTATGATTCTGTGTAAATTGTATTAAATCAGCTTTAAAGTGATTTTACTTTTTGTGAATGAGTTTCTTTAAACTGTACTAGGATGAAGCAGAGGATCTGGGGCATACACAATTAGAAATGGTAAAATAACACGGAATTGTTGTTGTTCTTTTCTGTATTTTGTTTTTTGAGATAGGGTTTCTGTGTAACAGCCCTGGCTCTCCTGGAACTCACAGAGATGGGCATGTCTCTGCCTCTGGAAGGCTGAGATTAAAGGCATGTGCCACCACTGCCCAACATAATATGGAATTGTTGATCATAATAAATATGTAGAATGATTAGGGTCTCTAACTTTAAAACTCTTTACTATAAGGAGAGTATGTTTAAACAAGGCATCTCCAGAGAAAGACAAAGGGCAAGTATTACATATGGAGTTGGGAGTCCTTCGATGCCACCAACAGCCCTGGTAGTATAATTTTACAGATGAAGAATAGCTAATACTTAGTAAAGTAAGGCACGTAGAGGGGAAGTAGCTGGCATTGAGCTAGAAAGCAGCAGAACTCTGATCCTTGTCAGAGCTGTCTTCCTGTCTATACTCCACCTTCTAAATGTTCTTATTAAATATCTTTTGTGTGATCATGTGTTGGAGGGTACACATACATGTGTGTATGTGCATGTGGAAGCCAGAGGTTGATGTTGGGGATCACCTCTGTGGCCCTCTACTTATTTTTTGGTTTGAGACAGTCTTTCACTGAATTGGGTATTCAAACTCATAGAGCAAGAACTTTAGTGACTGAGCCTTCTCTCTAAACCCTGCCCATTTTCCAAATGTTTTGATAACATAGTGCACGTGTCAATACATAACAACTTGCCACGTCATTATTTTAATTTTTGCTCATATAAACTTTACAAAAGTTACAAGACACAAATTTATATGTGGAGCTGGAGTTTTAACTCAGTAGTATAGCCCTGAGTTTAATCCACTAGAGAGAGAGTGAGAGAAAGAGAGAGCTCACTCTTATGAAATATATAGACAGTTAAGGATATTGTACTCCGGATGACAAATTCTATTTTCTTATCTTGCTGATTTAATGACTTCTATATTCACTAAGGGCTTCTTCACATATCAACAGTGATCTCATTCTACCATCCAGTTAGTAAACACAAGAATAAAAGAAGACGACCAGGCATGGTGGATACATGCCTTTAGTTCCAGCACTCTAAGAGGTAGGAAGATCTCTGAGTTCTATGCCAGCCTGGTGTACATAGCAAGAGCCCAGCCAGAGCGACAGACATACAGAGAATGACCCTGCTTCAAAAAAAAGAAAGAAAGAACGAGAGAGAGAGAGAGAGAGAGAGAGAGAGAGAGAGAGAGAAGGAAAGAAAGAAAGGAAAGAGGAAGAAAGAAGGAAAAGAAAAGGAAAAGAGGAATGCTTTTCTTGTTCTTCCCTTCTCTCATCTGGAGGAAGGTAAGTATTTTTTTCTTTTCATGTGTTTGTGTATACGGTATGAGTGTATGATATATATGAATGTTTGTATGTGAAAGTGTGTGCATGTGTTCAGGTCCTTGTGCACATGAGTGTGCATGGTCATGTGAAGCACCTAGGTTGATCTTGGGAATCCTCCTCATTTGCTCTTCTACCTTACTCTCTTGAGTCAAGGTCTCTTAATCAAACCCAGAGATCGTAAATATGGCTACTTTCCTGAGCTACCTCTCTGCCTCCCGAAGCTGGAGTTACAAAGCGCTGCCAGTCTCACTTGGCATTTTTGTGGATTCTAGGAATCTGAACTCCAATCTTCCTTGCACAGCAAGTGCTTTCTCTGCCAACCACCCCCTCATAAAATTTCTGACATGTGAACTTGCATATGCGATTCTTCCCTTCTTTTCCAGGCCCAACAGCTGGATTCCCTAAATGGTACATGGAAAGCAGGGATGCTTCTTTCTTTTCCTAATCGTGTGAATTAAATTACTTAACAGTTTTCACCTCAGCTACTTCAGTTGGAAAAGCGATTTCTTAGGTTTTGATAATAAGTGATAACAAGAAAGCCCATATCATTAGCAAAAGAGCAGCAAGATGAACACGAAATGAATTGCTACTGTTCACTTCCCTTCAGATATTGGAAGGCAGTGTGAAGATTTGATTTTCATCTCTTCTATTCAAACTTGCAGTCAGTCACATTTTCTAGTTCATTAAATATTATTGTTGTGTTAGTGGTCACTAATGACATGTAAATCTACTGATTTTTTTTGAAATATGATTCAGTGAAAGTATGTATGAAAATGCCACAGTGAAATCCATTACCGTCAAAAACATTCCTTTCTTTTACTAACCAAAAATACTAAGAAAAGGAAAAATACCTAAGATTCAAGAAATTCTAAGAATAATTAAACTGCTCGTTCTTTAACATATTCAATTAAATTCCCTTGAGGATAAGAGAATAAGTATATTGTTAATATCAAAGTATTTACAACCAGAGGAAATGATAAAGTAGTTACAGGTAATTTATGGTGATTACAAAATCATGATCATGCTATTCAACAATAGAAAATATCCTATATGGTTAAGGGAAGATTGTTTAAAAAAATCTTCCTAGGTTCAGCTGCATCTAGTAGTACATGCCTGTTGTCCTACATGTTGGGGAGGCTGAGACAGGAGGATCATATGTTCAAAGCTTGCATAGGGAACTTAGTGAAACAGTATCTAAAAAAAAAAGCAATAAAAAGAAAGGAAGGAAGAAAAGGGAAGAAATAAACAGAAAAAGTATTCCTAGAAACCAATGACTGTTATGGATGGGAGAAATAATCCTCCCTAATATGAGCCCTCTAAATTATCAAATACCAAGATATACAAGCAAGTAACATACACACTGAGCAGGGGACGTTTGAGGGAGGAAAAAGAACGAAAATTTTTGTAATGATACTTTAATTTTAAAAATTAAGAAATAAAGCTAAAAACAAAACAAAAAAAGCCACTGTCAAAAAGAAATAAACCAAGAAAGAAAAAAAGGAGTAAAGGAGCCCTAGGTTTGATCTTTATTACCACAAAACAAAACAAAAAGATTCCTATGCTCTAGTCTTGCCCTTTTCACCAATTTGCCACCAAACTTTAGGTGATTCTTTTCAGTTCTGTGCATTTTCTTTCTCACTAAATCTGGAAGTCATCTAGCTTACCTCACAGGTAAGCCAAAACATTTAAAAAGGGGAGAACGATGATAAGAGCTTGTTGGAGAGGAATGGTGCTTGTCAGTTATTACTTACAAGTAGGTCTGATTAGTTTGTGTGTTTACGTGTGTATAACATTCGTGTTTTAATTTTTTTCACCATAGCACCACAACTCAATTTTAAAAACTGTAATATTCAATGGAAGACACTGTGTATGAAAATTATCTTTGATGTATTGCAATACAAATCTTTGCTTTAATTGATGGAATGGTATGTTTTGAGTAGCTTGGCAAAGACTTGGTAAGAAAGATTCTTTTCTTTTGCATCATGTTTTTTGTTTGTTTGTTTGTTTGTTTGTTTGTTTTGAGACAGGGTCTTACACAGCACACTAGCCTCTAATTTTCCATAAAACCAAGGCTGGACTTCAAATACTGACCCTTTTGCCCTCTGTTCTCATATTCTGGGCTTACAGGCAAGTGCCACCAATGCTCACAGAAACAGTTGGGTTTTAAATGTTCTCAAACCAACTGTCTAGGATCATTGATTATTTTTCCTTTAAACCTATTACCAGTTCCAAATGCACCAATAAAGATCACTACTAGGTTTCAAGGTCTAGGAAAGCATCAATGTTGCTCATGGCTAAGTCTCAAACATCTTTGGTGTGAAGAAAGGACTATTTCTGCCTCAGTTCAAGTGAGAGTTTATGTTGAGAAGCATCTCAGTGGGTATTGGGGAAGATTATGAAATATGTCCCCCTACTTTCTGGGCAGCTGGAGATCAAAGCAGGAATTAGGTATTTTGTAAAGTACCTGTCTTTGTTTGAGGGGAATAGGATAACATGGCGCAGTTGGCAAAGACTCAAACAGTCCTGGATTCCTGTATTATTTCTACCACTTACAAGTTATGCAACTTTGTTGGCTAACTTCATGTTAACTTATAGGGGCTAAAGTCATCTGAGAGGAGGGAACCCCAATTGAGAAAATGCCTTCATAGGTTGGGCTGTAGGCAAGTCTATAGGGCATTTTCTTAATTAGAAATTGATGTGGAGTACAGGTTTTTGAACCAGCCTAGCAAATAACCTAGCTGTCATCATAGAGCCTTTGTCCAGTGACAGATGGAGGAAGATACAGAGGTCCATGGCCAAGCACCAGGCTGAGTTCCGGGAATCTAATTGATGAGAGAGAGGAGAGATACTGCAGGTGAGGGACATCGAGATCATGATGGGAGGATGTGCAGAGATGACGGACCACACTAGTGGAAGCCCATAAACTGTGGACTGGTGGCTGTGGAGCCCCCATGGGACTGGACTAGGCCTTCTGGACATGGAAGATGGTTATTTGGCTTGAACTGTTTGGGAGGCACCCAGGCAGGGGGATCGGGATCTGTCCCTGGTGCATGGGCAGGCTTCTGGGAATCCGGTGCCTGTGATGTGACACCTTGCACAGCCTTGGTGCAGTGGGAAGGGACTTGGACCTGCCTAAGCTCAGTGTGCTGGGCTCTGCTGACTCCCCATGGGAGACCTCGATTTGTGGGATGTGGGGATGTGGGGTGGCTTGGGAAAGAGGGCTGGGGAGTGGGAGGAGGGAGGAGGGGGTTCTGTGGATTGCATGAGGAGTGAGTAGAAAATTTCTTAATAAAGAAAAATAAAATAAAATAAAATAAAATAAAACATGTAAATAAAAAAAGATAGAAATTGATGTAGGAGAGCCCAGCTCATTTTGGATAAGGCCACCCCTGAGCTGATGGTCCTGGGTTGTATAAGATAGCAGGCCCAGAAAGCCATGAGGAACCAGCCAGTAAGCATCACCATTCATGGCCTCTGCATCAGCTCCTGCCTCCAGGTTCCTGACCTTTTTGAGTTCCTGCCCTGATTGCCTTCAGTAATGAACAGCGACATCGATGAGCAATGATACTGAAGTGTAAGCCAAATAAACTCTGTCCTCCCCAACTTGCTTTGACCATGGTGTTTCATTACAGCAACAGTAATCCTAACTAGTTCCCTCATCAGTAAAATGGAGAACAGTATCAGTCCCAATGAGATGTTTTGACAGTTACATAATTCACATGGATAACTTTCCTTTGCTCTCCACACATAGCAAGTGTTCAGACTCTCTTAAGTCATTGGTCTTACGTATTATTATTATAATAGTTATCACTGCCATCATACAGTTTGGAGTTTCTCCGTGCCGAATTTTGGTTTGTACCTCACAAATTTTCTCAGAACCAAAATGTCACTAAATACACCTTTTGTCTTCCTTGTATCTTTCAGTTCACAAACCTCTTTAGGCTCTTCTGGAAGTATTCCATCTTGGACCGGCTTGAATCATTTTTTTTATCATGAAACTTATGTGACATTAAGTAATTCCTTATGCCTGGGCACTGCTGGAAGTCAACAAGCAAAGGGTTGGATTAAATGACCTTCTGGCTTCCTTTCCTGGAGGAGAATCTATAACTCTGAGTCAGTATTGGGGGAAAGGGGGGAAGGGCCTCTCAGTGATGAGTGACAGTTCTGTCTGAAAAGAACAAAGAACTCACTGAGTGTGCCAGAACCCATGTTGAAGATCACAGGATCATGAATTACAGCTCTACTACCCTCTGGCAGGACAGGAAAGGAATCTCATAGACAAATTTTGCTGGGAGAGACGCTATGGATTAAGGACTCACATATTCGTGACTTGAAACCAGCCAGCACATCAGACCGTCATTAGTGCCATAGGCCACCCCTGTTAATTTTTGGGGGTGGGTATTCTCAAAGAGAAACAAGTATACAATTTTAGTTAGGCAATGCTTCTGATTCTTACTCCCTTTTCTGGCAATATCTACGATAAACAGCTTACCAGATGATTGAAGCTATCATCTTTTGGTTTATTTTTTTAATCTGAGGGAAAAAAATCATGATGGAATTTAAATGTTACTCTGTCTTATTCCATTTACCATCAACCGGGGGTTGCCCAGCAGGAGAAATGAGATCATTTCCCTCTGAGTGGCAAGCTAAGCTTGCCCACATTCATTCTTCTTCCCACATCATGTTTTAGCATCAACATGTCAGCAGCCTCTGAGATGTGCCAGATCTGGGGAGACAGGGTACTGTCACCACTGTGAGGGAGACCCTCCCATCTCTGGAGTGAATCACAGCAGCTGCCTTTTCTCTTGTTTTCTTGTCAGATGGTGGGCGGAGGTTCAAGGAGGCTTTCTGCTTTCCTGCCTGGCACAGGGCTTGGCTAACTTTTGAAGCTGTGGAGCCCAGTAGCTAGCCTTTCTGATGCATCCCAAACAGTCCATTTCTCCTTTGCACTTTTTTGAAAGTACTCGTTTCCTTCCTTCCTCTCCCACCCCTTTTTGACAAGGTCTCGTGTCACTTAGACTGGCCTCAAACTTACAATGTAGTCAAGATGACCTTGAACTTCTAATCTTCCTGTCTCTACCTCTTGAGTGCTGAGATTTCAGATATGCACAGCCACACTGGGCTAGTCCAATGCTGGGGATTAAACCCAGGGCTTCATGCATTCTTAACACCTGAGCTCTGTTCTGTGTCTGCAGAGGCTAGTCATCTTGGGAGGGTGGGTCAGTGGTCCATCCTTCAAAAATTGCAAGCAGGGTTGATGACAAAAGTCAGTACAAAAGCGCTTGCCTAACAAGCCTTTTACTCGTAACTCCTGCTCTACAACAAAGCAAGCAAAAACCTAAAACCTTAGCATCTGAAAACATAGCTCATCATTGTGATAGCAAACTGCCACTGTCAGCTTTACATCTTGTCAGACTTAGACCAACAGTTCTCTTTTAAAAATGAGATGCTTTTTATAGTTTGGGTCACTGCACAAATGATGTAGGAGTACATTTTCATTTTGAAGTTTCGCACCTTAAACAGATATCTACAATGCTATGAACATCTCTCTTCATGTCTCTCCCTGTACCCCAATCTTAGCTTCCTCCTAGGAAAGAATTTCTATAAACTCTTCCATATATAACCCTCTCATTCTTTTTAAAATTTACTTCTGAACATGTATTTCTTGCTTAGATTATTTTGGAGACAGAGTCTCACTGTGCAGCCCAGGTTAGGCCAGAACTTGCCATCTGCCTATCTCTGCTTTTCCTCTAGGCCTGCTCTTTATATATCTTTGCATGCGGACTATATGCAACAAACACTGATTGTTGGGTGTCCCCACTGGTAGTCTTTTTAGTGGAACAGGAGCTCCCTCCATGATAGCTCACCTGCTTCCAGTAGTGCACTCCCATGCTGCATTATGCCGCATTCAGCAGAGGGCAAATGAGTATTTCAAACAGTAGGAATGTGTTTGGACATTTATGTCAAGCTTCTGTGTTCCATGGTCAAAGACTAACTATTATCTATAGATTCTTCATTATCCGTACTATCTCCCCCACCCACTCCCCAGCAGTACACACTAAAGTGCTCTTTGGTTTTGTACTTGAGAGTGAATGGAGACTCTGGAAACAGGGATGTGAGCTGTTTGTTTTTACTCTTTTTTTGGGGGGTGCCACCTAGCACCCAAATAAATCACACAACGGAGGCATATTCTTAATTATGAATGCCTGGCCTTAGCTTGGCTTAGTTTCTTTCCAGCTTTCCTTAAGTTAAATTATCCTGTCTATCTTTTGCCTCTGGGCTTTTCTCTTCTCTTATGCTTACTTCATGGCTTGCTGTGTAGCTGGGTGGCTGGGCCCTGGAGTCCTCCTCCTTCTCTGACTCCTCAATCTTTCCTTCCCCGATTTATCCTTCTATTTATCCTCTCTGCCTGCCAGCCCCGCCTGTGATTTCTCCTGCCTTGCTACTGGCCTATTGTTTATTAGATCATCAGGTGTTTTACACAGGCACAGTAACACAGCTTCACAGAGTTAAACAAATGCAACATAAGCAAAAGCAACACACCTTAAAATAATATTCTACTACAGATGTGGCACTGACTAATTACCAGGACTGTGTTTAGGCCAGATAAGGTCTACACACGAAGGTTTTGGTTTGTAAGGGGCTTTAAGGCACCCCTCAGATTCAGAAGGAAAATGATCAAGCTGAGGCTAGAAACAAAGTTTCCTGCTTCTTAGATATATTTGTACTGTATTATTACACTGATCCATTGAAATTAAGAGGAAGTTGTGATGGTGTAAATATGCCTGCCCCTTATTCATATATTGGAATCTTAGTTTCCAATGCCTTAGTTCCAATGTTGGAAGGGATGCCTCCTCAGAGACATCTAAGTCACAGTATTCTGATCTAGTGAATAGTTAATGCCTTCATTATGCATACGTTCCCTATGTAAAAGAGAATGATAGAGGGAGTCTGGTGCCTTTTCTATGTATTCCATCTGGTGCAACTACTAATGTACCCTCTCCTGAATACAGCAGCAACACGTCATCTTGAAAATATATCCTAGGCTCTTGGAACACCAAGCTTGCCTGCAGCCCAATCTTAGACTTCTCAGTCTCAGAATTATGATTAAGGATTTTATACAGTTTTGTTTGTTTGTTTTGAGGCAGGATCTCAGATAACCCAAGCTGGCTTTGAAACGCTCTTTTGTTCTTGTTGATATTATTTTAAATAAATATCAAGTCTATAGCATTTTGTTTTAGCCACACCAAGGGACTAAGAGAGCAAGTCAGAGACAAGAATATTGCGGATGTAAAGAGTAGGGAATCAGGCACCACCAAAGGAAAAAGAAAGAACAGCAGAGGAAGGAGGTGCAATCAAAGGCTCCCCAATAATCCTTTAACTCTGTCAAAAAAAAAAAAGCCAGCCTTACATGTGGGAGGGACCCTGTTCAGCTTCTCACCTCACTGTGGGAAGTCGTTCACTGACCACTCCTACCCAACTCTTCTGGCTGATTACTTTACGACTTGGATTTCTTAGCCCAGCTACCTCTACTATGTGTTTATTTTGTTGGTTGTCCACTCATGTCCCAAATCATCCTAGTCCCAATTTCACACACCACCCTTTAACAAGAAACAGAGAACAAACAGAAACACGGCTGCTTTCAGTAGCTTGTTTTGAAAACTTAGGGCCCTTGATGAGATTTCTTTTATTTCCTAAATCCTTAATTTTATCCAGTCTTCAGCCTGGCCACTTTTCCCCAGGAACACTTTCCTTTATCTCTGCTGTTTCTCCATCCCTCCTGCCACTGCTTTTGCCCTGGTCCATTTCGCCTGGATAGTTGCTGCATTCACCTCCCTGGACTCCCAGTCTGTAGTCTCACTGCTTTTCAGGGCAGCTCTTCCTTTCAGCAAACTCAGCTGCTTTTGTTTTCTCTTGCTCTGTGTTGCTCATCAGCTCAAGAGTCTTCAGTGATTGTCTATTTCTTGTCATTTTTAATTCGTCTTGTCAAGTGGAGGAGGGCGTCAGCTTATTCTGCGCGATTCTCCATGGCAGATGTGGAGCCAGTAGGCAGAGTTCTAGGGAGGTCAATTTTAACCGATCAAAGGAAATTCCTCTAAATAGCTTGAGCTGTTGCACAAAGAAGCTGCTTGCTAGAGGACTGAGCTTCCGGCCCCTGGGGAGGTGCATAATCAGGAGCTAGGAGCTACCTGTCAAGGATATTGTAAAGACAATTCATACTTTCTTTCGGGATGTGGTGACCCACTGTTGACCTTAAGGATGATGATACTTGTCTTTTTTTTTTTTTTTGAACATTGGATGCATGCCAGACTTGGAGCTTTCATGGTACCTCATTTATCCTCATATCAACTCTATGCTCCACGCCATGTGGATCCTCATTACAGCAGGCTCTGCATTAATGATTAACTGCACAGTCTGGAGTCAGACTACAGTTCACATCATGGCTCTACCATTTACTGGATGAATGACTTCTGAACAAGATGCATGTCCTATTTTATCTCAGTCTCCTCATCTTTACAATGGATGGGAGAATATTAATTCCTAGTTCTATGGGATGTTGTGCAGATCTTGTTGTAAGTTACCGTATGCTGTACATAAAGCTCTTTTTAGTATCCAGTACATTTCAGTACTCATTATCAGTTTTATCTTCATTAGATGATATGTTCTTTGCAGGAAGTGATTACGTGTCTTCTTATATATTCTTTATTTTAGCCAGCGCAAATTGGCTTTCTCTCAGTGAGTACTTATGGTCATGATACATTGAATACTTGATAAAGCTACTCCATGAAACATAGCACCTTGTTTTATTACCATTCATCAATCCCTATTGATCATCTCTCAGTCAATCCCAGGTTAGCCTCCCTCACCCATCTTTTCCTTTGCACACTCTACTTTCATTGGTCTCGCTGAGACATGGATAGCTGGTGACTGTAAGGCACAGAGGTACTTGTGCTTCCTATTCACTAGCCCCAGTTACTAAGTGGATGGAAATGTCTTTGTGGACAGCCTAGTTAAATTGTGATCTTCACTTCTATTGTTTTGATGTTACATCATCCTTCACGTCTTCCTTTCACTTGAACCTTATATATGCCACTCACAGTTTGCAGATGTCACAGCATTTCCTTAGTGGGGCCCATTGTTTGCTTTATTTGTGAAAGTTACACCACACACACACACACACACACACACACACACACACACACACACACACACATCCCTTTGCTGTCATTCTCATTTTGGTTTGCAAGCATCACATGTAGAGAGTGGGAGGGGCCACTTTCCATTTTAGCACATACAAATTAGTAGTTGTCTTAGAGAGGACGCTTGTGAAGCCAGGTGCCCCCACTTTGCTTAATGCTTCATAATGTGGAAGCCTGAAAATTATGAGTTGTTGGAATCAATTTCCTCCAAACAGCTGAGCTACAGCTTTTGTTCTATTGATGTTTGTCTCAATTCCTGAATGTGTGTTGCTTCCAGACAGAAAAAAAATCTCATGTCTTATAAAGAAGGGTCATTATCTCACAGAGCCTAGCCTGTGATTATAAGGTTTGCCTGGTTTCATCCAATGGAACGACACTTGTGTGAACTATATCACCAACTGTTAATTCTTTTCCCATATACTTCAAACATAATATGCTAATTAATTATCCTTATATTAGTAAAAGCATATTTTATTGAGATTCAAAATTAGGGATTTGGTTTTACATTCTATCATATAAATGTTGACTGAATATTTACTCTGGGTCTTAGTCAAGTTCTTTTACAAATAAAAGCAGCATGGATATGGAGCATGACTTCACGTTGATTTTTAATTTTTCTGGAGATCAAGACAAATGTCAATGAAAGACTCAGAGGGTACCTGAACTTCCAGTGTATGCTCCACATTGACTTAAGCAGGTGTTCCCAGAAGAATGATGGCATCCAGGGCTGCTCCCTCTGAGGAATAGAGGAAAATTTATAAGTACATTCACTAAATGCATCATGTGCCGGGGCTGGTCTGAGCAAGCTGAGACATCCATTTGTTTATCAGTGCTGTTTACTTTTACTTGCATGTAGCTCATTGTACCTCAACTCACCTCTCCCTGTCATATACACAGACTGAACACATAGACACACCTATTTATACACTGGAGCATGAGCATGCATTTTCTGACCTTTGTTATGTTATATGTTACCTTATATGTTGAGTGACTTATTTATGGGTTCTGAGTATCCACAGTGTTCACATGCTAGGCAAGTTACTCTACGACTGGGCTGTGCCTCCAGCCCCTTTTGTCCAATTTTAAAGCAGCCTACAGGTTTTCCTATTCAATGTAATGGAGTTGGTAAAAGGTCTATTTCCATCACCTGGAAAACAGATGCTGTCAGTCTTTAGGCATTCACAGCAGTGAGTTGGAAGGAAGGATCTGTTGGTGTAAGGGACACTGAATGTTTGGGTATCTGAACTACAGAAACCTCAATTTCTGGGTCATATCTGCCCACTCTGGGTTCATTGAGCAGCTATGCAATTACAATCTGATTTCTCAGTTCACCTTACCTCACATGGCAGTTTCTGGTGGGGAGTTGCCAGACTGCCTTGCCCTGAAATTGTTCCTGCAGGAAAGCAGATGTCTGATGTCTCCTAGCAATTGAAGTGTTGCTGAGGCCCCTGGCCAAGTGCCATTGAGGGCTGAGTTGATGCCAAATTCTCTGCAGACAGTGAGTCTTAGGGGATGGAAGGAAGAATCCATTAACGAAGATTGGAATGTGTCAGCCAACAAACACAGCTTGGACAAAGCTTTGCGACATCCCAAGGATTTGACTGGACAGAATAGGAGAACAGAGCAGTCTGAAAATCAGTAGGAATTGGTCAGTGTGTTTGGTGATGTAATAATACATACCACAGAGATCTGGGCATGTTGTCTTTGTTGATATTGAAGTCAAGCCAGGCAAACTCAAGCCGAATATTTTCCACAGCTGCATATTAACTTATAACTAGTAACGAATATCCAGATAGATGTGACAGAATGTGGTATAAAGATTGAAATTTTAAGGGTCTCTGCTTAAAATTGTGTCGAATCTCCCTTCACACAGGTACATGGGCAGGAAGTAAGGAAGTCCCACTGGCACAGGCAGTGACTGTGCCCTTTGGTAATTCATGCACTAAGTTGAGACCTTTTTTCCCAACTTGTCTGCCTGCAGTAAGTGCCACTTTGCAATTTTCCAGAAGGCACAGGAGAGGGTCTAGCATGGCTACAGATTTGCAGAATATAGTTCTGATGAACATTCCTCTTGCCTGTTATCTTTCAGCATGAAAAACCACCAGTAATTGTATTTGTTATTATTATTTTTTCTGTAGAAGATCCTGTAGCTTTGTTGGACAATGGATTTCATGCTCAATATATTTGGTTTTCATTTTTTTTTTTTTGGTTCCAAGTTTTATTGTTCAGTTTTCAGAGTCAAAAAAAATATAAGATGGTGTCACCCAAATTGTTATTATTTTTTTTGGCTGATGTTGTCTAGAAAATCTGATAAAATAATAAAGAATAATCAAATCTGTATTCCTAGAAGGATAGACTGTGACCATACCAGATGGTCTTGCTTTGAAGAAAACAATTAACAAACAAGACACAGTACAAAAGAAACTTGTAAACACCAAGGGTCAGCAGAAAGAGCCAGATTCTGGTGGGAGATCACTGGATAAGTGACCTCTTACATAAGAAATAAAGAAACTCACCTTCAATTATCCTGCACAAAGTAAGTGTCTACAACCAATTCTTCACAACAAAGGGAAATGTTACTAGATGAGAAATAATCCCCCCAAACAAAGGAAGAACACTAAATATGGTAAGTTCTGGGGTTATGCCCCATTCATGAAAATGTAACTGCTATTTATACAACCCTCCTTCTCCCACATAATCAGGCTGTATGCTGGGAGCTTAATACCCTTGGATTAATTCTCATTTTAAAATTCCTAACTGTTTTATGTTTGAATTTTTCCATTTATTTCAAGTCTTGACATACTTATCCTCAACTTGAGTCAGTGTCCATTTTCTGCATGTCTTATTGAATTCACAATGGAACTCAGTTGCTTCCACATCTACAGTGTGGTGACTGCTCTTCTCTACTCTAGCGTTTGAGAGTGTCAGTGTAAGCAGAGGCAGGATGCTCAGAGCTACACACTAAAAGGAGTGGGACCTTTTCCATTTTCATAGACAGAATACAAAAGTAAGTGGCAAATCAAATTCATGAGGACAATTCAGACAAAAAGACTATGGATCTGCAGGGGTGGAGAGGTGGGGAGGAACAGGGAGGAGTTGGGGAAGGAGAAACCATAATCAGAATATACAATTTTTTTACATTTATACAGGTTTGATTCATCTCTTTACTAGACAGAAAGAACCCAAAGAAAAGTGAATACCTGGAAATCAGTTATTCAAATGGCAGGCAAAATGTTCCTTTATAACAAAGATTTTCCTCCAAATTATTTCGTATTTTAAGCCACAGTCCCTTTGTTACTGAGAACACAGTAACAATATTTATTGAATGATTACTTTGAGGCAGGCACAGTTCTAAATGTTTTTACACAAGTTATGTAGGATAATGGCAATAAAATAAACTCTGTCACAATAGTTTCTTTGCTAGTTCTGTATTTTTAATTGCAAAACCAAGAAAAACAACATGAGATTTAACCAAATCTGCTCTAGATTTAAAATGCTATTGTTTGGGTTTTGAAGAGACGGTTCAGCAATTAAGAGCACTTGATGGCTCTGGAGAGGACCATGATGCAGTTTCTAGCATACACACAGTGGTTCGGTTCACAACTTAACTCCAGTTCTAAATCTGACGTCCTCTTCTGGCCTTGGTAGGTACTGCATGCATATGGCACACGTACATTCAGGCAAAACACCCATACATGTATGATAAAATACAGAGCGAGAACCAGGAAAGGCGCAAAGCTACACAGAGAAACCCTGTCTCGAAAAAAAAAACCAAAATATATATATATATATATATATATATATATATATATATATATATATATATATATATATAAATATTTTAAATGTTCAAAATAGCACATTCCTCTATCAAACTGAGTATAAATTATCAAAGTCCTTGAATATCATTTTTCCTTTTCTTATTAATAAGAAATTTTCTGTTCACTTTACATACCAACCACAGATTTCCCCCTCCTCTTCCTGCCCCTCAGCCTCCCTCCCCATCCCACCTCCCCCATTCCCACCTCCCCCAAGTCAAGGTCTCCCATGGGGAGTCAGCAGAGCCTGGCACTCTCAGCTGAGGCAGGTTCAAGCCCCTCCCCCCTGAACCAAGACTGTGCAAGGTGTCACACCCTAGACACTGGGCTCCAAAAAGCCCACCCATGCACCAGGGATGGATCCCAATCCCCCTATCTGAGGGCCCCCCAAACAGTTCAAGCTAAACAACTGTATGGGGTATACAGAGGACCAAGTCCAGTCCTATGAGGGCTCCACAGCTATTAGTCTACAGCTCATGGGTTTCCACTAGTGTGGCTGGTTGTCTCTGCACAGTTTCCCATCATGATTTCTTGACATCCTCTGCCCACAGAATCCCTCCTCTCTCTCTCATCAATTGGATTCCCAGAGCTCAGCCTGACACCTGGCCGTGGATCTATGCATCCACTTCCATCAGTAACTGGATGAAGGCTCTATGACGACAGTTAGGTGAATATCATTTTCATTGTCCATGTAAGTATATGTCGTTTCTAGGCTTGCAGCAATACCATTTCATTTTTTGAGAACAGTAACAATTCATAATAATGAACAACTTATGTCATACTGATAGAGAAATTGAAGGCAAAATCAAAACTGAGAAACCTCCAGCTAGGACTGAATATGGTCTTAGTAACTGGTTCTGTATTTAGTCCTTGGGACTCTAATAGGAAGAAGGGAAATCTAAGTGTCACTTCCTCTAGAAATTTTTCAGATTGTATGATGTCACATCAAAACAATTGTATAATTACTACCGCTCTAATGATATTCAGAAGATTTGATTTCCAGTTCAAGTATTGAGGGTAAACTACTTTTATCTGGGTCTCAGTTTACTTGCCTATAACCTGATGCACTTATTTTTATCGTTCTTTCCATCTCTGCACTTCTTGGGATACATTTATTCCTAAATTAACTTGATGCCATAAAGCAGATCAGAGTTTGTAATTACCTGACCTAATAATCTATCGCTATATAAAATAGTTGCATCCCTAGCATTGATTTCTGTCTGTTACAGCTCTCGTAAAGGAGATTTGATTTCTGTCTGTTACAGCTCTCGTAAAGGAGATTTGATTTCTGTCTGTTACAGCTATCGTAAAGGAGATTTGGGTTTGCAGCTATCTTATACCCAACATCTGAAGCAGTGTTTCTGAGATTTGGCTTTTTCAAGCACTGCATTCCCAGATATAACTTCAAGAAGCAGCTTGCATTACAGCCAGGTTACCTAGAAATCCCAGAAATGCAGGAAAGTGTACCAGTTTCCCCTTGTGAAACTTTGATAATATGCAAAGTTACCAATGACAACCATTCATTCTCCTTCCTATTATACATAAAGCCTGCCCTTATTATTTTCCTGACTTTCTCATGTAGATTTGGGCATCCTCGATGCAAGTGACGTTCATCAATTCTTACTCCCTTTCCAATACAAACAAAGAAGGAAGAAACACAAGAAAATAAGGGAAAGAGAAGAACTTTTGTTTGGAGTCCTCAGATCTCAGCTACGTATATAAAGAACCACGTATTTCTTAGGTTTTTAGTTGTCCTTTTGATGCCACCATTAGACAGTGAGGCTTGAAGAATTTTAAATGAGCAATGTTTCTATTAATGCATTTTACATTTATTGCCTACTTTATAAATTACGCTATGGAAAATGTGGCATTGGAGTCTTACTTTAATGAGACATAATTGCACCATTTGGGGTAGAGTGATGCCACAATACTTGCTCAAGGTCAAGGTACATATGAGGTGTTCAAAGGGAAGCCAGAAATAGAACCAAATTCCCGCTGAGTTCAGTTTCATTTAGCTTCCCATAAACCACAGTCTCTTTCTTCTGTACATCTTACGTACTGTACAGTGGTTTGCTATGAGCATAGATATTAGGCAGCCTACAAACCTATGAAACCACCAAATGGCCAGAGGCATTAAAGAGGGCTTGATGGGGCAGGGGGCAGAATCAATGTACACGACATTGTCAGTAACCAACCTAAGAAGTTCACTTTAGCAGCAGACCTACTTAGTATACTACTGTCCATCTTCAGGCATTTTTCTTCTCCAACTGAGAACATGACTTTCGTTGTTGATTTCAGGCAAAGGCATATTTTGAATGAGAAAATCATATTGTCTTAATATTTGTGCCCAAAACTGAGGTAATGAAGTATGGAGTTCATTTGTGAATGTTTTGAATGGCCACAACTCCTTGAAATTATTTTTGTTGGGAACTCAAGTGAGCATTCTTTTAAAATAGTCACACTGTTGTAATTGGCAAACCTCTGGGACAGTATCTTAAGAGGGAACTATCACGCAGTTGGGAAGGAATACTGAATCCATGGCCTACAACCTGAATTATCTGTTTTATCTGCCATATTTTCACATTTAAAACTACCTCCAGATGGAAAGACAAGATCTTAAAAATCTTTAATTGTCGAAAGCATGTATCAGTGTTAGACATCAGGGGGACATTACTTTTTCATGACATCTTTCATATGCTTGTATTTTACTACCTGTTTGTTCAAAATGCATCTCATTATTTTTATCATAAGATAGAGCTGACTATTTTTAACATTCCCTTTAAAGTCTTTTGGAGGAAGTAATTTTTTTCTGCTCCACAATCTTAACATGTCTTTGGTTGTGTTTCAGGTCTCAGGTCTATTTAAGGAAACCTGCCTTCAAAGCCCGGAAAATCCCAACATGACTCCTGATCAACTTGGAAAGTTTCAATTATTGATTACGATGATTAGACTTGTGCTTCCTCTTGGGCAAATGCACCCCTGAAGTTAATCCCCACTAATGACTGAAGTCTTTGATTACAGGGGAGTGGTGGAGTGAGTTTCACTTCTGATAGGTGCTAGCTATAATCAGAAAGGCAACTTCTCTGAGTAGAATTCAATTCTGAAGTGTGCAGTCTTTGAAGTGCCTTACAAGGTTTTTCTCCCTCTCACAAATGCCACAAATTCCTCGGAAATACTTTCTTCTAACTTCTGAAAAACATGTCTTCCTAGGACCCCAGGGGTAATTGCCTGGGGCAGGTTAAGATAACCCCAACGCCAAATGCTACTGTGAGTTTTTCTAATCCTTTGGAGCCCCAGGAAGAGACCATGGCTACCTCTATCCAGTGAGAATGAACCCTGACCCAAAACCAGTATTGTTTCTTTGGGAAGTCAAATAGAAAGAGCTTCGTTTGGGGTTTTTCCATATTAATTTACCACAAACTGGGGTACACAAACCCAAGTGGAAGTGATGCTCCCACAGCTCCTGTGTGTTGTGGAACATGAGACTGCTGTCTTTTTAATTCTTTTTTTTTTTGAGATTGTAATATTACTACATCATTTCCTTCTTCTGTTTCTTCCCTCCAAACCATTCCATATACCCCCTTGCCTTGTTCTCTTTCAAATTCATTGTCTCTTTTTCATCAGTTTTTGTTACATACATATTTGTACATACACACACACACACACACACACACACACACACACACACACACTCCTAAACACATAAATACATTAAACACATAAATACAACCTGCTCATAGCCGGGCGGTGGTGGCGCACGCCTTTAATCCCAGCACTCGGGAGGCAGAGCCAGGCGGATCTCTGTGAGTTCGAGGCCAGCCTGGACTACCAAGTGAGTCCCAGGAAAGGCGCAAAGCTACACAGAGAAACCCTGTCTCGAAAAACCAAAAAAAAAAAAAAAATTATTTAATACAACCTGCTCAGTCTGTATAATATTACTTGTATGTACATTTTTAGGGCTGATCATTTAGTATTGGCTAACCAATTGATGTGTTCTTCCCTGGGGAAGACTATTTCTCCTTTTCCTAGCATTCCTCAGTTGCCTGTAGTTTTTTATGTATGATTGAAGCCTTGTGGTCTTTCTTCTGTCCAATTTAGCAATCTGTTGTCATTATTCGGCTCCTTTTTAGTCAGTCATGTTGTTGAAACTTTATGATGTAGCATATGAGTTTCCTAGAAGATACAATCTAATAACAAACTCCTTGATTCTCTGGCTCTTACAGTCTTTCAGCACCCTTTCCCTCAATGTTCTCTGAACCTTGGATGTGGGAGTTGAATTGTAGATGTATCAGTTGGAATTGAGCTCCACCACTTTGATTGGTTATGATTTCCTGTAATGATTTCCATCTGTTGCAAAGAAAACTTTCCTTGATGATGGCGAAAGACTACACTTATCTTCTGGTATAAAGTCAAATGTTTATAGGTTGTAATTAGGCATTAGGCTGGCTTACTATTGTTGGTTGTAGATTCTCCTCCAATAAACATGACTTTACCAGCACAGAGTAGTTAGTTAGGTTTCCAGTATCTGGCATGGGCTCCCTCTTGTTGAGTGGGTCTTTTGTCAATTAGAGTTGTTGGTTACTGCCAAGCTATTCATGCCACTACTGTACCCTTAGGGTTATCATGCCATGCTGGTCATTGTGGTTCATAAGCAGCACAGCTGGGTAGGACTGTTAGTTGCTTCATGAGGCTGTTGTTTGCTCATGGTCTGTGGGGGGCCCGCCCCTATCTTTTACAAGGTTTCTATGAGGAGGAGAGAAGCATAAGGAATTAGTAGATCAAAAGATAGTGAAGATAAGACAGAAACACTGGATAGCTTTGGGAGGACCTGGATCAAAATTTACTGGCCCCTGCTATCTCTTCAAAAGGGCTTTTTATAGGAATGCCAAGGGGCTAGACAAAAGACTTCCCCTTGCTAGATCAAAGCATACTGCACATCCAAGTGCAGACCCTTCCAAACACCTGGTAACTACGCATGTGGTCAATCTATCCCCTTATGAAGCCCTGCTTGGTAAAGCAAGCTCAGATCTCACTAGGAACCTCTGTGGGCTCCCACAATGGTTCAGAGAAATAGTATGTCTATAGTTCATATATACACAGAAAACAACATGTAAACTATGTAATAACATGCATAGTTTCCTTCCTTGGAACCAAATCTGGTAGATGAGCATGCTTCTTTCAGTTTTATCTTTTGATGAAATGGATCTCCTATTTTAAATGTATTTTATCCCTAAACATCAACAGAACTTGCCTTGCCAGCCATCATAATATAACTATAATGAGAAAAAATGTACAAAGCTAGTCAAATACTTTGTCTACTTTGAACAACTTTGGAAAGGGTGGTATTGTGCTGTATTGAAATAGTTCTCACTGTTGTATTCATTGGAATGGATAACATGTAAAAAGTTGTTGATCGTAGCGAATAAAAATAGAGCTGAAAAAAGTTTTTTTCATAATGTATGCACCAAAGCTCAAGAGCCCTGTGATAGTCAAAGATTCCTGGGCAAGAATTTTTAATAGCAAAGTGGAAAATTTACAATCAGGCATGTTATAGATACTTACATCACTGGCTGTTAGCTGTTGGTTGCTGACATTGTTTTATTACTTTATTTCTTTTATTGCTTTGTTTTTCCAGGCAGGGTCTTATGTGTCCAGGCTGACCTAGAACTTGCTATGTAGCTGAGGCCACTCTTGAACTTCTAGTCCTCCTGCAGCCACCTCCCAAGTGGCTGAGATCACAGACATGTGTCACCATGCCCAGCTAACATTATTTTATTATATATATGTATATATATATATATATGAGTGTATAAGTGTAGTAATTAATTTTTTTCTCAGAGGTTAAAATAATCATTAGATTATGTATGTGCTTCCCTCTTTTTTGCCACCTATAAATATTTGGGTCTGGATTTCTTAGAATTCCAACTCACCCTGATTACTAAAATTAACATGGGACAGTTTTTGGTCCTGTTTTTACATGTACCAATTCATTTTATTTTCACAATAGCCTTGCACTGCCTGCTCTACAATCACCCCCATTTTACAATCAAGAAAACCGAATTCCAGCGAAGTTAAGCAATATGTCCCAGGTCACATGGCCAGTAGTGGTCTGTTGATTCACAAACAGAATTCTTCACCAGCAGAATGTTTCTCTTCTCTTAGTGCCTACAATGCTATAATTTTCACCATGCACTTTTATACCAGACTCTTTTATAATATAATCTGTATAGTTAAGTCTTACCACATTCCCTACCAACATGCATATCAGGGTGAGAAGAGGAACCACATATTTAGCTTGCTTTCTATTTGCCGAGATCTCTTGAGGAGGGCTAGATGTATAGACAGAATAAAATGTGATTCATTTTTTGTCTTTAAAATTATTTTTAAAACAGGAATTTTCCAAACAGTATAACTGATTTTATGGGGTGTGTGTGTGTGTGTGTGTGTGTGTGTGTGTGTGTTATCTATGGGCTGTACTTGTATGTGTTGTTGTATGTTTGTGTATGTGGAGGCCATAGGTTGACACTGAGTGTATTTCTTGATCAATCTCAACTTTATATATTGAAATAGGTCTCTCACTTAGAACTCTACAATTCAGCTAGTCTAGCTAGCAATCTTGTTCCAGGGATCTCCTGTCTTTATTTCCCAAGGGCTATAATTGCAGGGGAGTTGCCAGGCTGAACTGGCATTTGTGTGGCACTAGGGATCCAAACTCTAGTCCTCATGCTTGTGCAGCAAGGGCTTCATTCACTGAAGCATCCCTCCAGCCCCACGGCTGATTTTAAAAGTTCTTTTCTTTTCTTGATTTCTTCACATTTAACCATTCTGTACAATATTCCATCTCTGTTTCCTTGTGTTGACTGCCCAAATCACTCACAAGTCTCTCTTTCATATGCCACAGTGAAGTAAAGAAAGCACTTCAATAAACAATTACAGCATCTTTATTTGGGGAAGGAAAGGCTCCATGAAAAGCAAACTACAAATCTTCTAATGCTCAAGCGGTGCCACTGCTGTGTTCACTTTTATCTGTTGTTCTATCACAGTGTTTACATCTATGTATGGACTTAGTATTTCAGTCTTTTAGATATAAATCTTTGTTTATTGTTTGTTTGTTTAAGATAGGTGCTCAGACTGGTCTTCAATTTGCTCCAGAGCAAAAGATGACCTTGAACTCCTGATCCTCCTACCTCTACCTCCCATGTACAGGGATGATAGATGTGGGTCACTCACTATATTGGATCTTTTGTCTCTAAGTCTGCTCCTTCTGGATTTGGAAGCTCCTTAAGAACAGAATCTTATATCTGGGTTCAACTAGAGACGTTTCTCTATTCATACAATGTCTTGTACCATGCTGGACACAAAGAGTTGTGAAGTGAATCAATCAAACCCACCACTCCAACGTTCAGTAGACAAGGGAATGAATTCACAAGGGGAATTTATATCACTCTAAAATCAAAACTTTAGGGCTTCATGAGACGAAGGCTAGAAGTATGTCATCCTAGTTGTTGGCCCAATGACTTCTCAATCTTTTTCAAGTCATTAAAAAGGATATGAAGTTTGGAGTAAGCAAAATCTCGTCATTTTATTTCATGTAAAACTTCTGTTGAATTTCAATGGATCCATTGAGAATACACCAGTTGTGGGAACCAGTACAAAGTAAAAAATCATAAAATATACTGAAAATGGAAACTCATTTATCCCTTAATATTCTGGGTGAGAATGGGTTATATACGTAGTAATGATAAAAACAGATTGGAGTTTAAACATTCAGAAGCAAGTTAAGTCATAACAATTTATGTGAATTGAAAAATCTATCAAGGAATTAAGTCAAAACTTTCAAACCTTGACTAAGTCTGTGTGAATGTATATATAGGGTTAAAATTATAGATAATATAGTTGTGAAAATTAATAGTTATAAAGATTAAATCAAGTAAGTAGTAACGAAGACATTTAGCAAATGCAGAACTCTCTTCTGTGGAATTGATTAGGTTATATTGAATGAAAATATTTTAAGAAAGTGACCATCACTTTCTTCGTGAGAAACTTCAAGGGCCATTGAGATTCTCAGTGATAATATCAGCTAGATGTTAAAAGCAGAGAAACATGGTCCAACAATCTCCTATCATGACACTAGAGATGAATTAGCTGAAATGTCTTCAAGACTTCTCCTTCTTTCTCAAGGCAATCAAATTGTTCTGAGATTTCACCCAAAATGAAAAACAAAAGTAATGAAGTTCAGAAGAGAGAGATTTAGCAATACAGACTTTTTTATATAAACCTGGTCATGTCATACAAATGAGTACAGACTGATTAGTGTAGATTTTTCATTCAAGAATCCAGGTATGGTCACATGTGCTTATATACCCTGCACTCAGCAGACTGAGGGAGAAATATAAAGAGTTCTAGGTCATTCTCATCTATGCAAGTGAGCCTCTGTCTCAAAAAGAAATGAACAGACAATCAGTAAAGCAAACAAGTCAATGCAGTTTTAGAAATTGACTCTTCCATTTTTTTCTTTTGTGAGTTAGGTTGTCATGTGAAGCTTGCCTGGAACTTGCTGTGAAGTAAAAAAAAAATAACTTTGAACATTTAAAACTTAGGCTTTCTTTGCTTATTCTTTTTAATTAATTAAATTGGTTCACTTACTGTTTCATACATATACATTTTAGTTACTCTCATTCCTATTCTCTTTAATTTCCCTTCATCCCTACAAATCCCTTTCTCACAATCATGTCTTTTTATTTTGTTTTGTGACCCACCGAGTTTATCAAAGACAATCCGTGTAACCAGGGGTTTGGCATTATCCATTGGAACTTGGTGGACTTATCTGTTGGTACAACTGAAGACAATGACTCAGAGTCTTTTAGTAGCCAATATTTTAGCAGGGAGGAGTAGGGTCCATGAGCTCTTCCCCCATCTAAGACTGATTATTGACAGGGCTAATCTTGTGTAGGCTTAGTGCAGTCACGCAGAGCTGCTGTAAATTTATTGGGGCAATAGGTGAGTCATGTCCCAAAGATGGAATTTTCCAGCCCTTCTCCCTATCTTCTAGCATTCTTTCCATTCCTTCTTCTATGATGTTCACTGAACCTTAGAGTCAGTAATATAAATGTCTTTTTTAGTGTGGGATATTCAATTGTCACTCATTCTCAGCATCTTGAGCAGCCTTAAATCTCTACACTCAGCCCTGTTCACTGTGAGAAGAGAGGCTTCTCTAATTAAAGCTCAGAGTAATATTTGCTTATGAGTATGTCTTAGGGTTTCTATTGCTGCAGTGAAACACCATGACCAAAAGCAAGTTGGGTTTACTTGGCTTATACTTCCACAACACTGTTCATCATCAAACGAAGTCAGGACAGGAATTCAGCAAGGCAGGAACCTGGAGGTAGGAACTGTTATAGAGGTCATGGAGGGGTGTTACTTATTGGCTTGCTCACTATGCTCAACCGGCTTTCTCATAGAACCCAGGGCCACCAGCCCCAGGATGGAACCACCCACAGTGGGCTGAACCATCCCATATCAATCATTAATCAAGAAAATGCCACATTGACTTACTTGCAGTCAGATCTTATGGAGGCATATTTTAAATTAAGGTTCCCTCCTCTCAGATGACTCTAGCTTATTTCAAGTTGACATAAAACTATCCATCACAGAGTATAAGCATAAATATTTAGAAGACAGTTTGATGTGATGTCAATTTAACTTAACAAAAATAGTAAGTTCCCCCTAGGGCTTATGACTTTCTCAGCCACTTTTTCCTTTTCCTTTTTTTATTTTTTTAAATCAAGTTTTTACAGTTCTGGGCATGGGTTCCTCTGAAAACACAAGCAAAGAGTGACTGATTATTTCCATAATAGTCATGTCAGTATTATACAAGTGGGCACATCTTCCCTGGTATATAGGTATTGAAGTTTATAGAGTTCATGTTTTGGTAAGACAATTGGTATCTTTTCTCTTCCAGCAGCCTGCATAGAAACTTCTAGAAACTTTCTAGCACATAGGAGTAAAAAGATTCAGAGTTTTCCCATCTTGACCACCCAGTCTCAAATAAAGACACAGAAGCTTATATTAAATATAGAATGTTCAGCCAATAGCTCAGGCTTATTATTAACTAGCTATTATTTTTAAATTAATCCATTTCTATTAATCTTTGTATTGCCATGTGGCCCATGGCTTTGCCAGTCCTCTGGCATCTTGCTTCTTGGGCTGCTGGCTCAAGTCTCTCCTGACTCTGTACTTCTTCATCCCAGTCCTCAGTTTGATTGATCTGGATAACTTTATCCTGCCTTGCTATAGGCCAAACAGCTTTATTATTAACCAATGAGAGTAATACATATTCACAGCATTCAGAATGATTATCCCACAGCAGATAGGACATTTCCAGTTCAATTCCAGCTTTACATCTCTGTATATTAAACCCTAAGTGTGTGGTATCATCAGAAATAGGGTCTTATCACCTAGTTCTGGTGGAAACCAAGAGGAATGGCAAGAGCTTGTATTGTTTTGGGGTCTTCTGCAACTTCCCTGAGCAAAAATTCACACAGAGATACTGCGTACCTGGTACTGGGATGGCTTTTAACTTTTATATTTTTGGTTGTGAGGCTAGCCTTTAATGGCTGAGCCATCTCTCCAGCCAGCTTTTAATTTTTGATCCTCCTACCTCTACCTCCCAAATGCTAAGCTTGCAGACATTAACCACTGTGCCTGGTTTATGTCATGCTGGGAATCATATCCAGAGGTATGTGCATATCAAGAACACACTCTCCCAACTGAACCACATCTCTAGCTGTAGGACCGTATTTTTAATGTTCACTTTATACCACCTCCTGCTCAATTTTCACTCGTTTTACTGCATGAACTATGTCAACAATGACAAATATGCATTTTGTACCTGCTCAATGTCATACAGAATCTTTGGTTACGGTGCTTTATTTTCTGTTTGTCTTGTTTTATTTTGTGTTGTTCTAGGGATCAGCATGCCAGCCAAACACTCTACACTCTCAGCCTCAGTAGTGGTATTTTAAATACAAGTATAATGCAGATTTTATCTTCAGTGATCTTGAAGTGTATTATGAACAAGAGTCATCTAATGTATAAGTACTTAAAAATGCATAATCAGACATGCATTGCCACCTAAATACATTGGCTATCCAATTTGGGTGGAAAAATTTCAGGAAAGTCTTTCTCAAGATCAAGCTTTGTCACAATTTATTTAAAGGTGTGTAGGCAATGTCAGTGAATAGCTTCATAACTGACCCAATGATGATCAGAATATCTGAAATGTACGTCCTGAACATCAGGCTGACTGACTTACTTTTCTAAACCATACCAGGGCATGTAAATTTCCACTGATTATCTTAATAGCGACATTTCCAAAGCCAATCACTTTATTTATTTAGAGATAGAGTCTTATGTAGCCCATACTGGCCTGCAACTGGCTATGTAGCTAAGAATGACCTTGAACTTTTGATCCTCTGCCTCTGCATTCTGAGTGTTGGGAACACAAGTGTGGAATACAAGTGTGCACTACCATGCTTGGTTTATGTGGTGCTGGGTATCAAACCCAGGGCTGTGTTCGTGCAGCACAAATACACTACTATTAGAGCTACAGTCCCAGCTCCAAAGCTTTAATTCTGAAGGGAATTGCCTCTGGTTCACTGGGTATTCTGAAAAATTTGACTTTGGATAAGTAGTTCTTTGCGATTCAGTTTGTCTCCAAAACAGCAAAACCATTAATTTCTGTTAATTCTAGCTTTCTAACCAGCCCTTCCATAAACCCTAGTGTTAGTTCATTAAACTGTACATCTGTCCGGGAATTAGAGGTTTATGTCTAGCAGTAATAAAGAATACTGAAAGCTTTTTGTATTTGGAGCTTGTCTCCTAGTTATGTATAAGAGAAAAACCCATTTCATGATAGTCTTCTGTTTAAGTGCTTAAAGTGAAGTATGTCTATATAGAAGCTAATCAAAGTTTAACTGGACTGGGATCATAAAAAAAAGCCTTGGAATTGTTTTGGCGGGTGCAGAGTGTATGGGGGGAAATCTTCCAAGTTCAGTGTACTCTGCAAGGGACTATCCAATTCCAAGGGTAAAATGTGGGAGCTGCATATGCTTGGGAAACACAGTAGCCTCGCCTACAGCCTCATCCCCCTCAGCCTCACAGGCCTTGGGCCCCAGCCAAACATACACTTGTCAGGGAATAAATGATCTGATCTGTGAACAGTCTGAACTATGTAACTGAACCTGTTGAAAGAACAACAGAAAAAGCAGCAATGAACATATCCTTCTTACATCACTTTCAGGAAGATTGCCCGCTACTGAAAGATTTCTATGTACAAGTGTGTTCTTTAGAGGCACATATGCACATAATCAAAGACATGAGCTTTTGCTCTCCAATACTGACACCACTGATCTGAGCCTCTCATGTGTTTGCAGTGCTGGCTGCTGTAATTGGCACCAGGGACTGATGGCTATAAGTATTTTGCATTTGTCAGTGTTTACTCTGCCCTTCAACCCAGGCTGCTTGCTGGCGCTGACTGGCTTCCAATCATATGAGCGGCAAATGTACAGATAAATATTCCATGCCATGGTTTGGGGCACTGAAGCAGATGTGCCTGTGGGCAGGAGTGAGAAAACATGCAGCAGAGAGCAAAGCTGCTGGTAGATGGGCCGACACAAGCTGGACCAAAACTCAATTATCCCCACAAGACATAATAGACTCCAGAAGCTTCCAGAAGATTCTAGATACAGTGCAATGCCTCTTCTTGTCTCTCATCAGCCCTACTGAAAGATCCACTTATCTCATTTTCCATCTTCTACCCTCACTCCTACCCAACATTTACTTATGCCATCACTGTCTGTGTCTCTGTTGCCTTCTCTCTTTCTCTCCCACTCTCCTCCCCTCCTGTTTCTCATACACACTGTCCCCTACACTAATCACTCGAGTCTCCAAGCACCTAATACATTTCCCCAAAATCCACCAACTTGGAAACAATTCCAAAGTCCCCACATATTACCTTTCAGAAAATTGTGAGAAACCAGTCCTTGTACATAAATAACTTCTGTAACCAGCTACCATTCAGTGTTGTGCACACTTAACTGAGGACTGGGGAAGCGTGGAAAAGCAAAGTGCCTTGCCCAAAGCGACAATGGATTTGTGGGAAATTGACAATGGGAAGATTCAATCCTAAAGCAGTTTAGCTTCAGAGTAAAATACAAAAACAAAAACAAAACCCATAGTAACCTTGCTAAATAATGATCCAAGTCTCAGATTCATACATCCCATTTACCTAGTGCATGACTGCAAGTTCTTTCTTAGGCCAGTTCTTGTGCTATCCTACATCTTCAAGGTTCCCCCTTTCTCTCTCTCTCTCTCTCTCTCTCTCTCTCTCTCTCTCTCTCTCTCTCTCTCTCTTTCTTCTTCTTCTTCTTCTTCTTCTTCTTCTTCTTCTTCTTCTTCTTCTTCTTCTTCTTCTTCTTCTTCTTCTTTCAATAACAGAGACCAAAATGAAGGTCCTGTGCATGCTAGGCAAGCACTTTGTCATCACTGAACCATATCCAAAGCCCATGTCAAGGATCCCTTGGATGATCATTTACACTTAATGATACCTGGAAAAGGGGTACAAGAGGGAGGGAGTTGGGACACAACGGTGCTTTATCGAGGAATATCCACTCTCCATGACCCTCTGAGCTCACAGTGTCCTTATTAAAAATGTTTAAATGAAAGATGTATTGTATTTTATATGTATCATTGTTTAGTCTGTTAATATGTATGTTCATCCACCCTATGTATAAGTGATGCCCTCAGAGGTCAGAAGAAGGCATTGGATTCCTTGAAACTAGAGTTATAGATGGTTGTCAGGGACTATGTGTGTTCTGGAAACTGAACCCAAGCCTCTTCAGGAGCAACAAGTGCTCTTAACTGCAGGTACATCTCTTCCAGCCACAACAGATAAAACATCTCTATTAGTGTACTATCACACTAGGTTTACTCAGAGCTGAAGGTTGATCGCTACCAGTTAAGCTACCAACTGAGCTATACATCTCCAACCTTCTTATGATCCTCTTGATAACAATACTGTCATTTTTCTTCTTTTCTTACATGGACTAAAAAACAGAAAGTCTCTAGATATTGAAGCGAGATCTCTGAAGAGTTCAAGATTATAGATTTGTCTTCATTTCCATTTGAAATAGAGCCTAAAGACTATCTGCCTCAGAAGTGCCTGGATGCCGATGTTAGAAGTACAGATTCCAGACAATTGGGTCAGATCTTCTGCATTGAGTCCAAAAGCCCTCATTTGTGAAAACTTCCTCCAGTGATTATCATGCACGTGAACATATGGTAATGAGCACCGCATGGTTTGGCATATAGGAGGAGGAACTAACTACCTAGTAGACCTACTCTATCACAAATTTCCCATGTACCTTTGGATGAATCAGTTAAGTGTTCTCATGTGTAAAGAGGAAGAAGTGTCTTCCCTCCATCCACTCAAGAATGCATCCAAAAGTTACCTGAAGTTTTACAGACACACATTATTACCATTGTCTCAGGTGTAAGCAGGAGAAAATATTGGGAAATGAATACTGTTGCTAAGGGCTAAAGAGAAAGTTCTCTTCCTTTCTTTCCTGGACTCCATACAGTGGGTTATATTATGGAATTGCCAAGTTATTTCCAGTTCCAATCCCCTTCTCTCCACCTCTGTGAGCTCGCTGTTCACTGGTAAATGTGAAGAAGGCCCCTGTCTGCCGAGGTGTTACTCGAGGGAAGAGCGGCTCCTTTTCAGATTACTGCCCAACATGGTACTGTCAGACATTGGGTCTGTCCCTTTCTTTATCAAGAGCAAATGTAATTAGATGGTTGTCATATACATACTAGCATTGAGGAGTAAACAGCACATATTTCTTGTGCTCATTCATAGTTAAGCACAGGAATTGTACATGCTACAGACAGACATGTGACAATCAACGTTATTTAGGGATGGGTAATTGATTGATAGACTTTTTTTCATCCAGTTCTCTGCATTGAACTTAGTGCCTTATGTAGAGCAGGGCAATTGCCTTACCACTGATGTGCACCCACAGCCTCTGGGTAACTGATACATAACAGACATGTATTTCTCACAGTTCTATAGACTGAGCAGTCTAAGACTGCAGCATTAGGAGATTCCATTGGTGACAGTTGCCCTCAGCTTCGGAGCTAGAGCCTTGCTGCTGTAATCTCACAGGTGGAAAGGCTACACAGATTGCCTCAAACCTCTTTGGAAAGGTCACCAATCCCACTCATGAGTCAGTCGGGTAGCAGAGTCTAATCTCCCTCAAGGACCCACCTCTTGGTGCCACCACGTTAAGGATTAGATCACGGCATGAAATTGGGGAAGGAGGACATTGACATTGAAACCACAGCAGCAGAGTCCAAACATTTGTCTCTGATATAAATCAATTTTCATTGCCTAGGTCCGTTAGTGTGTGTGTGTGTGCGCGCGCATGTGTATACTAATTTTAAATTTATTTTATGTGGACAAACAAGTCTTTTGCCCACATGCATGTCTGGGCACCATGCATATGCCTAGAGCTCTTGGAAGCCAGACGAGCGTATCAGATCCTCTAGAACTGGAGTTGCAGACAGTTGTTAGTCTCTATGTCAGTGCTGTGAATCAAAAGCAGGTCTTCTGGAAGAGCAGACAGTGTTTGAAACTACTGGGCCATCTCTCCACTCTTCTCTAAAGTTTCGATTAAGGGATTTTTATAAAATATCAACCAGTTTGTGACTCAAATTGACTCTAGAGTTTTGTCCAAACATCTGGCTTTCAGTTTCTGAATGTCTAGGTAATCCCTGCCTCTTGAAAAAAAATGGGGGAGGGACTGTCCATTCTTGTCTATTCCTGTGTGTTCTGTCTCAATGGCTCTCTTCTCCACCATTCCCACTTTCTAACTAGAGGACTCATTTCAACAGCTTGAGCAGACAAAATCATTGAAGTGACCCAAAATTCACCCAAGACAAGGAAATGCTGTGCAAGCTGCTGGAAAGAGGAGGGTGAAAAGGGAGCAGACAAACCAAGCTACAGGCAGCAGTTCAGCCAGCCACCCTCCTGAAGCCAGTGTTAGAGGGGCGACAGATTCTCTGGGGTTTACAGTTGGTCTGAAGTCTCTATCCACGCAGCCTAGCCTCCATCTCGTCAGAGGCCTAGTGTCTGATGATTCAGCTGCTTCCCGGCTGCCAGCAGAGATTTGGCCAACTGTTTGAGAAACACTGTCTGCCCCAGACCACACTTGTTTTTATTCTCTGCCTGTTGTCAGGGGCCTCTTCTGAAACGGAACACCTCAGGAAATCAGACCCAAACTCCAAGGAGTTCCTTCTTTCTGACTCTTCTGCTCCCCCCTTTCAAAGGCAATTAAAGCGAAATAGGGATTGTTTGCAGCAAATGGCCTTTCTACTGATGTTGAAAGCAGACTGCTATCAGTTAACGATCTCTCATTAGATCTCCTTCAGATCAAATGAGAAACATGGTGTGCTAGCAGACTCCTCAGACATTAAAGGCACAGCTGAGGCCTGCCATTGCTGAACTCCCCGTAGACCAGCGTGTTCAAAGATGCAGGTTAAAGGGTAATGGAGACAAGCATTGGGAAAGACATTGAGCAAAAGCCTCAGCTGCAAGCTAGCTGGACTCTGGAACTCCACCCCTGGCTTCTGAAAAGTCTCTGGGAGCTTCAGGCCCAACTTTTTAAGAAAGAAAACTGACCCTGAATGTGGGCTTCCTCCTGCAGCAATGAATACAGGACTTTCGCAGGAGCATGGCAGTTAAGAGGATGCTCTTTGGAGTCAGACTGCCTGAGTCTGTAGTTAAGTACACTTGTAGCTGGAGAATTTCTCTCCAGCTCCCGCCACCAAGTCCCGCCAGTCCCAGAGCCCACTTATAAAATAAACATACAAACTCTTACATTATTTAAACTGCTTGGCCATTAGCTCAGGCCTGTCACTGTCTAGCTCTTACTCTTATATTTAGCCCATTTCTATTAATCTTTACTTTGCCACATGGCTCATGGCTTACTGGTACCTTACATCTTCTTCTCCTGGTGGCGGCTCCAGGCAGTCTCTCTCTTCACTTCCTGTTCCCTCAATTCTCTTCTCTGTTAGTCCCGCCTATACTTCCTGTCTGGCTATTGGCCAATCAGAGTTTATTTACATATAGCGATATCCACAGCACTTCCCCTTTTCTTTTTTTTTTAAAAAAGGAAGGTTTTAATTTTAACATAGTAAAATTACATATAACAAAACAATTATCAAGCAAGAATTACAGATATAATATTAAAGAAGAGATCCTATCTATCTTATATTTGTGAGTTTAAGGTTTTATATCTAACTTATCTTTTATTATAACTAAGGAAAATTGTAAATATCTAGTCTTTAACCACATCAAAGACCTCAGAAGGATATAACATTGCCTGAGAAATGGGAGAAGGATGCAAGCAACTTTTGGGAGTCTTGCAGGGTAGACAGAGACAGCTGAGCCTGGACAGTCATGCAAAGTTTTCTTGTAAAGTTGGGGCATCTGTCTTCAGCCCACAGGCCTAGAGTCTCTTATTCATTTTTTTCTGTGTCTTGTAGAATGTCTGGCAGTTTTCTCTGCAAAGCAGGAACCTGAAGGACCATTTTGTCAAGCAAAGTTCAGTGGTCATCTTTCTATGGGTCCTGCATGTCCAGTTGATCAAGCAGTCCAGGCAAGAACAGTTTCTTGCCCAAATGGCTATTTTTGTCAAGGTGAAGATAAACTCCATATGGAGTGTCTTCGATGCCCATCCTCCTCTCTGAAGTAAATCGGTGCTGTCAGGAGCAGACATGTCTCATTGTCCAAAAAGTCTAAACTTTTAAAACATTTTAAATGCCATATTCTGTAGGTCTTTGAAGTGTTTGAAGACTACCTATCTATCTGAAATATATCTATGTATACCTAGAAGACTTAATTAACATGGCTACAAATATTATCATAGATGACTAACTATTAATCTATTTTTTAATTATCCATTACAATTTTAAATGAGTTACATAAACATAATACCTCAAACAAGAATAGAAATATATATACAGTATAACAAAATTAAGTTTAAATTTGTATCAATAAACTAAATCTATAGCAATGTAAAACATTTTAAACAAGTTGTTACTCTTTAAAAGTAGGTTCATTAATCTACCCTTTCATCCTATCATATCTAAACTATCCCCCTTTTTGTTTTAGAAAGAGATTGTATTTATAATCAACCTGATTTAAATAAAAATATTGTTTTTTCTCTGTCCCATACCAGAGGGCTCTTCTGATTTGGGACATAAGAATCTCTTAACCATTTTTTTTTTGAGCAATATGTCTGGGTTTAGAGGGGGAGTGAGCCAATTCCATCTCTAAAGCCAGCTTGGTATATTTGGGAATTTGGGCGTAGCTTTTCTTACTACTTCCTGCTGGAGGGGGGTGCTGTATCTTCTGGAGACAGAAAGAAAATTTTAGGATCATGGAGTAGTCCGTGAGGCTGTATATCTGAGCCAGTTGACTTGAAACCATTCTGGATGTTGAATCATCTGGGCCATGGTGTCATTGGAGAACTTTCAGGGGGTCTTAGCTGGTCAAACCTGATGTATCTTAATCTGGAACAAATCCATAGTCTCTGGCTTTCTGTGGAAACAAGAGCAGAGACTCTTTTCCAAAGCAACATATCCTTATATCCAAATTTTGAAGTCAAGGTACCTTTAAAATATACATTTTGGCATAACTCAACAGCTTTTACAATCAAATGTTTTTCTGCAGTTACGAATATCAAAGAGAACATAATCCAGATTCTCTGTGTGGTAGTCATCTTTACGTGGCTTATTTTTTTATATTAGCTTGAGCCTATTCCTTTTAAACTGCAGCCTTCTAAGCCTGAAACGGCGCAGTGGCTGCTGGCTCCGCCCATTTCAGCTTCCCAACATGGCAGCGGTCCGCTTTCTGCCACCTCTGGGAGCCATAACTCTCAGAAATAGTGGGTCTACATTTTTTACCAAAGTAGCGTGTAGCCCAGAAACCTCTTTTTTTGTTTTGTACTAGCAAAGGCTAAATTCACCACATAGTTTAATGTGCTACTTGCAGAGGCCTCATTCCCACCATACTGCAGGTCGAGAGCGCACGCTAGGAACCCGCCAGTAGCTCAAACCGGCAGCTGCCGCTTATTTGAGAGAGACAATTAGGAAGCTGTTTTTAGGTCCGTTTTAGCATCTTTTTTCTAAGTTTTTAGGTGGAAACTCTTGCCCCACGTTGGGCGCCATTTGTAGCTGGAGAATTTCTCTCCAGCTCCCGCCACCAAGTCCCGCCAGTCCCAGAGCCCACTTATAAAATAAACATACAAACTCTTACATTATTTAAACTGCTTGGCCATTAGCTCAGGCCTGTCACTGTCTAGCTCTTACTCTTATATTTAGCCCATTTCTATTAATCTTTACTTTGCCACATGGCTCATGGCTTACTGGTACCTTACATCTTCTTCTCCTGGTGGCGGCTCCAGGCAGTCTCTCTCTTCCCTTCCTGTTCCCTCAATTCTCTTCTCTGTTAGTCCCTCCTATACTTCCTGTCTGGCTATTGGCCAATCAGAGTTTATTTACATATAGCGATATCCACAGCATACACTACCACTTCATTCTGTAAAATTAGGTGGCTCAGTGACTCCTCTGTGTCCCACTTTCCTTGTGGTAATGCAGGGTCACTCGCGATACCTTCTCTAAGGGGTCGTGAGATTGAGATGACGAATGAGTTGATATGGAAGAGTGGTTCAGATGGTGTCAAGGTCTATGATAAGCCTTTAAGAATATAATCAATTGCTGGGCCAGTGAGATGGCTCAGTGGGTACAGATGCTTGCCACTGTGCCTGACAACCTCAACTCAATAGCGGGGACTCAACTGGTTGAAGGAGGGAGCCAACTCTCGGAAGTTATCCTCTGACTTCCACATGTTACTATGGCACACATCCAGACACAGAAACACACACTAGATAAATTAATGTAATAAAAATTAAAAATAATTACACCAACTACTATTATTGTTTCCTTCTCAAAGGCATTATGGCCCACATCTCTCGTATGCCCGATGGCAGTGATTGGGAGTCTATTGTGGTCCTATTGTGTCCCCCAATATATTGTGCACTTTAAAAAACTTATCTGGGGTCAAAGAACAGAACAGCCACTAGATAGACATAGAGGCCAGAAAAGGGTGGTACACATGCCTTTAATCCTATCACTTGGGAGGCAGAGATCCATCTGGATCTCTGTGAGTTCAAAGCCACACTGGAAACAGCCAGACATGGAGACTCATGCCTTTAATCCCAGGAAGTCATGGCAGGAAGCAGAAAGGTATATAAGGTGTGAGGACCAGGAACTAGAGCCTGGTTAAGCTTTTAGACTTTTAACAGTTCAACTGAGATTCATTCAGGTGAGGACTCCAGAGGCTTCCAGTTCCAGAATACAGGATCAGCTGAGAAGTTGGCGAGGTGAGGTCAGCTGTGGTTTGTGTTTTGTCTCTCTGATCTTCCAGCGTTCACCCCGATACCTGGCTCTGGGTTTGTTTTTATTAATAAGACCTTCTAACAATTGTGCTACAGTCCATCACTGGCTATTTATTATCGAGTAATTACCTACCTTCTGCAAGCCATGTTTTCCCCATTTGTAAAATAGGGGGAAATTATTTTTTCACATTGTGGAAGGTTGTCGTAAAGAATAATAACCTATGTGGTAGCCAGTGTCTATGCCTGTAATCCAGCACTCGGGGGGGCTGAATCGGGAAGACTGCACATTTAAGGCCAGCCTGGGAAAATTAGTAAGACTACTACTGTCTTGAGCTAAAATGTTAAGAAGGGCTTGACAATATAAATCAGTGACAGGACACTTGCTTAGCCATATGCAGCTTGGGTTCAATCCCCTTGGCCCCAATAATGTAGGAAATTGTTAAAATGATTAGTGCAGTGACTAGTTTCTGGATGGTGTTAAATATATGTTAACTAATAATATAGCATGTCCAGAAACCTGTGGTTGTTTGCGTGTTTGGTGTGTGTTGTTGCTGGTAATGACTCTGTTTTAATGGCTTATTGTATTTGAAATATTCATCCTGTTTTGAGGTCCAGTATTAAAAGTGCAGGCTGAAAAGCCAAGATTTTACATCAGAGCAACCCCGAAGCATACAAAGTGTCCTCATTAACACCATATTAAGATGGAAACAAATCTACCGAAAAAGGCAAGAAAGAGAAAAATGGAGCTCCCCACTGCTTAACTCCTAGACGTTTAAATGATCTCAGCAATTATCTGGGGCAGTCAGCTGGGAAGTCAACGCACTGTAAGTAAAACCGTAGTAAAGTCGCAATTAGCAGATGCCTTCTTTTCAATGTAAACATTTGGTTATTCGTCACGCTTTGGGCCCACCTTAATATTTCCCCATTTTAATTTTAATTTAATTTATCCATACTTATTTTGAGGGTTTTGAGCCTACTTCTCATCGTGTAACTCAGGCTTGTTTTGAGTTTGCAATCCTCCTGCCTCTGCCTCCTGAGTTGCTAGGATTTCAGGCTCATTACACAGCACCCAACTTCAATTTATTCTTTATTCCTAATGTGATGAAGCTTTCGGTGAAAGGAACAGCAAGGAGGGGTTGGGGATTTAGCTCAGTGGCAGAGCGCTTGCCTAGCAAGCACAAGGCCCTGGGTTCGGTCCTCGGCTCTGAAACAAAAAAAAAGATGAAAGGAACAGCAGGGAAAAGAGTGCCCAGCCACTCTCCCCCGTTTAAGGCACAGTGCTCTGCAATGCCTGTAGTAGTCTCAGAAGGCTGAGAAAGGAAAATCGTTTGACCCACGAATCTTCCAACAGCCCACAAACCAAACCAAATATGCTTACCCATTTCCCAGTATCAAGTGTGGGTGTGTCTTTCCAGATAAGATATTCCGAACCTGTTGCAAAGAGAAGCCAGTCCCTGACACACCTATAATCCTATAGGAAGATTGGGAGCTGCAGGCTAGTCACGGCTATGTAACAAATTTCTGTCCAGCCTGTGCTACCAAGTGAGTCCCTGTCTCAACTTATAAGAAGAGGAGGAAGAAGAGGAGGGGGAAAGAAAGAAGAGAAGGAGGAAGAAATTACGGGGAGTTGTTGCTGGGTCCTAATGGCTCCCTGGGGAGACTCCAGGTTGGCTCATCTCTAGGCCTCCTGCAGGGAGTTACCACAGCAAACAGTTGCGCTGCATCTGTACTTCACTCACACTCCAGTCAGTTTGTCTGCTGAGAAACATCATGGTTTAGAAATAAGCATCATTCCTGCCTTTCCTTGCACTTGCCCCAAATACACAAAAGAGCCCATGTTATCCCATCTTCTCTAACTGTAGCATGATATTAAGTTTGAGGAGGGGAGCACTACTCTACCTCCATCCTGGGGCCTCGGGAGAAGCTAGATCCTAGTCTATCGAGTTTTCGAAAGTGATTCAGTATGTTGCTGGAGAACTTGTCCGTAATATATCAACCTTGCTGCCTTAGTTTCTATTGCTGTGAAGAGACTCTATGACCAAGGCAACTTATAGAAGAAAGCATTTAATTTAGAGGCTCACAGTTCCACAGGGTAGTAGAGGCCATGACCATCATGGCTGTGAGCATGGCAGTGGCAGGCAAGTATGGTGTTGTAGAAGTAGCTGCGGGCTTTACACGTTGAGACAACAACTACGAGGTGGGAGGAGTGAGAGCTAACTGGAAAATGACACTGACTTTAAGAACCTCAAAGCCCACCCCTAGTGGACACACACATCCACTGACAAAGCCACACCCCTTAATCCTTCCTGAACTGTCCACAAAATTTAGACCAAGCATTCAGATTTGTGAGCCTCCTGGGGTCATTCTCATTCAAACCACCACACTGACCTTTTCCTCGAATTTCTAGTCCTACATTTGCCAAGGAACTCCTTTACCTGCAGCAGTGGACCTGTAAAGTCCATACTAATGCTTGCTCTCTCTCTCTCTCTCTCTCTCTCTCTCTCTCTCTCTCTCTCTCTCTCTCTCTCTTTGGTTTTTGAGTTTTAAAATGGTCTTGAAGTGGCTTCATGCTGGATATAGCACAGTCATAGAAGGTTGCCTAGTACACATCCCTTTTAACCCACGTGTTCTCACTTCCTTCAGATTAGCATCTTTGCCAGTTCTGAGAGCATAGTTTCAGTTAGGTCCCTCTAGTAGCCTTGCCTCATATCCTGCAGATAGCCATTAGATAACTGCTTTTTTAAATCCGTTTTTAAGAAGAAAACATGAATATGTGCAAGAGTCATTTTTTTTTCTATTACTACTTTGAATGACAAAATACTATCAAATGGATTCTAAGCTTTTTCGTTTGTGGTGAAGGAGGTTACATTTGGAGCATTAAAAAGCATTTGGAGCATTTGGACAGTTCAAAAGCACCCATCAATACTTGCTTAGTCACTGTAAACAGCAGCCTGTTGGGCTTCATTTCTTAATTATGATTTATTGTACACAGCAGAATACGGAATAGAGTACTCTAGGAGAGAGATGTCTGAGTCAATTTGCTGGACTTCAGCGGAAATGGCATATGCAGACTGTGTTGACAATGTCTGTGTGCATCTGGACAGAGGTTCCTCAAGGCCACATGGGGTGAGGAGACAAGAAGATTGAATCTCAAAGGTAAAGTATCTTTCAGCTCTATGGTCCCCAAATCCTGAAAGCCAACTTACTCCAGGATGTAAGCTACTCAGAATAGCGTACGTTCCAAACCTGTACTACACCAAAATCCTGTATTACACTCCATTGTCTGTTGTTCTCTGTCCACCTCTCCTTGTTCAGGATGCCCACTGACAGAAACACAGAACTAGTTACATCCTTTATGGTGGTATGTATATTTGCCTGATAGGAAATCAGCCTCAGGTAGCTGTAAGAGGTCTTTTCAGCTAGCTCCTCTACATCATGGTCATTTCTGGCCAGACCTGTGCCCAGTGGCCTGAAGTCAGAGCATTCTCTCCTTGGGAAGGGCTGGAGACACTTAATAGAACAACCTACAATAACTGGATCTTCTGCTTTCCTTGCAAGCGATGTGGATTTTAGTCAACACATCCACAACTAAGTCCAGATAGTTTCCCACAGTAATTCACTGAATTTTCTAACTCAGAAAAAATACAGAAGAGCAGGGGTTGCTGGGGTTGGAAGCCAGGACCCTCGCTATGCTAAGCTTGTGAACTACCACTGATCTACACACCCCAGCTCATAAATCTCTTTTATAAGTTAGATGCCCTTGTTTTTGATGTACCCTAATGAGGACGAGGGCTGACTTCCTTTATGAAGTCCTTCCAGCTGTCACTAATCCTTCCATAATGCCTGAAAATCCATGTTCCCACCAAGCAAAGGATTCCTTTTTGAACTGAATGCCTGTGGCATCTTGAGGCCTAAGCAAAGATGAAAGCAATAGTTAGGAGTTGCAAGAGCTCAACAGCTTTGTAGGAGGGAGTTAGGAGTGTCTAGACCATCAAGAGGTAGGTCATGCAACAGGTCTGATGTTCTGGTCAATCAGTTGACTAATAATTCTTCTCTAAGCCATTTCTGTCCCAAGCACATATCACTCACCATATCTTTCATTTTCATTTTCCCTTCCTTCCTTGGGTATTTTTTGGCAATATTGCTCTAGTAATGTTATAGTAGTAATACTGTTCCAATTACCCATTAGTGACTCCAAGGTGCATAGCATCTTTCCTACTGTCTTAACTCTGTGGATAGCTTTCTAAATCAGTCTCCACACTAGTTCTTTTCCCAGCATAGTGTTTCTCCAAAAACCATTCACGCGAATTCACTTGTACACTACTGCAACTTCTCAACACAGAGAACTCACTCTCTCAGAATTCTTCAGAATAGATATTATGAATGCCTTGATATCACAACAGTGTGAATTTCAAATCATTGGAGTATAAAATGCATTGAAATAGCAAGGTTTTAAAACAGCATTATTGAGGATTTGTGCCTCATCCTTTGAGGTCTTATTGTGTTAGGTTATACCATGTTCAGTTAGTATCCCTGGGACGCCTGCTCTTCTCTGAAGGGAAACAGAGAAGTGGGTCTAGGGGAGAGGGGATGTGTGTGGAGGGGCTTCGAGGAGAAGAGGGAGGAGAAACTGCAGTCAGGATGTAATACATGAGAGGAATAAATATAAAATCCTTTTAGCATTGCAAAGCACATCAAGCACACACAGTAGGTGTTATGCCTGCAATGTCCTTGTTTTTGTCAACATTCCAAGGAGAAGCTTAATAAAGTTAAGTGAATCTTTTGAGCAGGGCCTCACTATATAGCTCAGGCTAGACTTGGCCTCACAGTACAGCTCAGGCTGAGCCTCCCAGCCTCCAAGATAACGGACATGAGCTTACAACTTGTGGAAGCTGATCTTCTCCTTCTACATATGGGGCTCAGAGATTACACTCAGCTCCCAAGGCTTGGGAGTTTCACACTGAGACATCTCTCTGGCCCAAGTTCCCTTCTCTTCAGCTCTCATTCTTTAAATCTAGGAGCGTTGGGTGTATCTAATGAGATAATAGCACCCAAATACTTCTGTTTTCTGTTCCATTTTGTTTCATTTTTCCCGGTGCAGGGCCTTAAATCCAGGACCTTGCAAGGACTAGCCAAGCACTGTGAGCTATGTATCCCCAGCTCCTCTAAATGAATTCCTTTGTCGCTATAGAATATTGCCACAGAAATAGGTCTTTGATACTTCAGTGATTAGAAAACATAGCTCATATTTCAAATCCCATTTCAATGGCAATCTTGAACAAAAGGTGCGTACATACATAGAAATAAAATTTAACTCCTTTTGTCGAAGCAAAGTAGGTTTGTCTATTTTTCTGCAGATTCTATTTTTGACTCTCATAGCAACTCCACAAGATCTTGCTCAAAACTCAGCTTCCCATGGAAACATGGCTTGAAAACCATCTATGTTATGTACCCTACACCCTCACAGACAGATGGGCCTGAGTCCCAGAGAATGATACCAATTTGCCTTGTGCCATCCTCCGTATACAGGGAGAACTGGAATTGGAAAGCACACAATGTACACATAGTATGCTAATCTATCACTTCTGTATAATAGTGATTTCAGTTGAGAAGTACTATGCTGAACATAAAGGGTCTGGATATTTTGGATTCATGTATTGTGATGTGAGGGATTCAAGTCTAGACCATCTGACTTCTGAAATTGTGTCCTTCATGTTGTAAAAGCACATGCCACTGTGCCTTTTACACAGAAGATGTTGTGTTAATTATTTTCTGGTCTTACTGGAAATGAGAAATATTTTAAGTCAGGGAAGTAAAGGAACCAGAAAGAGGAAACTAAACACTTGGCTATAGAATTAGAACAGATGGAGAGGCGAACATGGAGTTACTATTCCTACCCATAATTACCTCCCCAATTTCCACTCTTCTTAGCATCCCTCCCCCCGAAAATCATCCAGTTGGATATTCAAGTCAATGTACTAGAGAGCTGGCTACCTTCCCACCCTAGGACTCCATCCAAACCTACACCCACACAAGCCATGTGTCTACTCCCTTCTGTATCTCATTAAAGGCGATGTTGATGATCCAAACAGAATGGGAAAATGATGTTTAGGAGGAAGACTGTATGCCTGGATCCACTTGGCTGGGGCACAATTTGCCTGTCTGCAGAAAGTCACTCATGAAAGAGAGAATGCTGCCTCCTGTCTCCTCAGGATACAGCCCATGACAAAGCTGCATTTGAACTGAACTTTATCCTCTCCAAAGGACTTTTGCAGATGCTATCACATGTGATCCTTTTGAGAAACTTCTGTAGGTGGCAGAGCAGGTTCACTTAGTATACAATGCCGCCTACTATATGCCAGGCCGTGTGCTCTCCTCTGGATTAAGCATCTAAATGACGTGAATGTCTCATCCTCCCAGCTCAGCCCCAATGTCTTTTTCCCTCAGAATGTAGCCCCACCCCTTTCTGATTCTATCTTTGTGTATGTGCTCTGTGTCTATGTGTGAATGAATGCACGTGCCTGTGTGGAGGGCAGAAACTGCATCAGGCGTCTCCCTCAATACCTTACCACCTTATTATTTTGAGATGAAATCTCTCACTGAATCTTGAGATCACCAGTTCAGCTTGACTGGCTGGCCAACAAGTACCCAGGACCTTCTGTTCTCCACCTCCCAGGCCTAGGGTTACAGGTGCACCCAGTACCATGAACACCCAGCTTTCCACACGGATTCTGGGAGTTGAAAACAGGTCCTTACTGACTGAAGGGCCTCCCCAGCTCCCTGATTGTATTCTTTGTAGGACTTTATCGCAATCCAGTCCAATTGCAGCTTTATTTATTTGTCGTCTGGCTCTTCTGTTTCCCTGTAAGCTTCAAGAGACTGAAGATTTCACCGTCTGGTAAAGGGAAACAGACAGGCACACCCAGAAACATAATAAACTAGTCCGGATGCCTTGGCCTAACAGCCCAAGGAAGAAATTCTCTTGCTATGTGTCAGAAACAGTCTCCCTGTGGGGGTTAATCTGAGCTGATTCATGACGCTCCTCTGAGGGCAATGCTCTCGAAAAGAGAAAGCGACAGAGAGACGCACAGAGGGATGGAACAGCAGGCTGTGTTCTGGACAGTAAGTGTTCTGGTCATTTCTTGAACGTGTAAGATCAGAGCATGTGAATTAGTCAGAGAGGAATTTGAAGAAAGCATCTAGTCTGGGAGTGTGGTTCACCCCTGTAATTCCAGTATTTGGGAAACCGAGGCAGGAGGATCACTGAGAGTTTGAGGACAGCCAGAGCAAAAGAGTGAGTTCCAGGCTAGCCTGGGTTATAGTGTGAGACCCTATCTTTGAAAGAACAAAAACAAAAATAGAAAAGGGGAATGAGATTCCCAGGAGCACTTGGAATGTTGTGCTCTTCAACGTAAACCTCACCCCTTTCACGGTTGAGTTACCAATGATGGATAATCGTCACTACAACTACAACAGTCCTTGACTACTACTAATAACTGGAGCTGAGTATTTTGCATAGGTTTTCTTTTTTCAAAGCTTTTATTATAGAAGCATCCATATATGAAAAAAAATAAGAAGAATGTTATCATTAGCTTAGGTGTAGTCATTATTCAGCTTCGACCACTATCAATGCATGCCAGCTATTCTCATGTTTTGTCTCTATTTTCCATTACTAATTTTGTTGTTGTTGGCCTAGGGCATCTGGCTTCAGGCCTAATACATGCTATATTGTTGTGCTTTCCCACCATCCCTATTTTCTGTTGTTGGTAGTTACAGTAACATGGACTGGGTAAGTTAAAACACAAGAGGCTCAGTTTGGCTCCTGGTTCTGGTCTAAGGTTGAGAGTTTATAGCTGGTGACAGTCTTCCTTCTTTGCCTCTGTTAATTAATATTAATCATGCTGTGCTGGAGATTGAAGTTAGGGCCTTGCAAATGACAGGCAAGTGCTCTGGCTTGAACTATATTCATTTGTTTGTCCGTCCTTCTGTCCTTCTTTTCTTCTTTCCTTCCTTTCTTTCTCTAAAAAAAAAAAAAACAATTTAGCAGGGTGGTGGTGGCACATGCCTTTAATCCCAGCAATCAGGAGGCAGAGGCAGGTGGATCTCTGTGAGTTCGAGGCCAGCCTGGTTTATGGAATGAATTCTAGGACAGTCAGGACTACAGGGAGAAAGCCTGTCTTGAAAAACAAAACAAAAACAAAAAAGAAAAACCATTTGTTTCGCTTTAAGTTGGACTTGCTAAGTGGTCCTGGCATACTTTGAACTTGTGATCCTTTTGCCTCAGCCCCCTAGGTAGTTATACTGTAGGTCTTCATCAACAGCCTGGGGAGGCGATGGCCTTCTTCTTGCTAGAAGACTTCCAAGGCAGTATGATTAGAGCCCAGAAGCTCACATGAGACCTAACACAACTGGATTTTATAGTAGACTCACTAATCCAGGAGTGAATTAATCTATGCAAGTGGTAGAATCCTGAGAGCCTCTTGAAGGGACTGCCTTGTTCTACCTCTCACTATCAAACAGTAGGCATTAAATCTCAACACGTTTCCGAGGGGACTGCATTCCAAATCACCTGTGACTGTATTACACTATAGAAAGCTATCCTCCCAAACTTAGTGAAGTAAAACAAAACACTGATCATAGCCCATGATCCAAGGAGCTAAGAATTGGGTTTCTCTGATTCCTACAGCACCAGCTAGGGCTGCTCTGTAGTGTTCTGCTGCTAGGAGGATGGCCTGTAGGCCCAAAGAGCTTCATCCTCCACGAGGTGGCTTGATGGCCAGGGAATATCTGAAAGAAGGACTTTGGCATGGTAGTCTCTACACTGACTTCTTCCAGTCTCTTTCCTGAGCAAGGGTCCCAAGAGAATTCAGCAGGAGTTCCATGACCCATTCTGCCCTTGTTTTAGAAGACATATAACACCTATTCTGTTACATTGATTCTGAGTGATCTCCATTCTTAGACTTTTAACTTTTCACGTATGCCTCTTCTATACTCTTCCCATCTCCATTGATTGTTCACAACTGAATAATGTATATTACCTTTCCATCTCAAAACTTTCTACAAATAGGGATTCACTTAATCATTACCCCACACTTACAAGACAGGCATTTTAATCAACATTTTATAAATGAGGGAACAGAAACAGAGGCCCATACCTATAATCTTGGTATTTGGGAGGCTGAAGTAGGAGAATCAGAAAGTCAAAGCCAGCATTGGCTACCTTCTGATTTCATGGCCAGCCTGGGCTACGTGAGATCCCATTTTTTAATTTTTTCTTTTTGCAAGTCACAAAACTATAAAGTGTTTCAGGCAAGACCTGATGTTCAATTTACAACCTATGCCCTTTCCGTATTCCAGTTTTATAATGGGGGCTCCTGGGGGATTACAAATAGTGAAATATATAGTCATTGCCTACCGGAGAGAACTTCCTAGCTGTAATGTATAAGGCATATTGGAAGGAGTCAGAATGGAGACAGAACCCACTCAAAGGCTGTAATTAGTCTAGGTAAGTCACTCTCAAATTTTAATGTGCAGATGAATCACCTAGAGATCTTGTTAAAATGCAGATTCTGATTCAGTAGGTCTGGAATGAAGCCCAAGATTCCTCCTCTAACAAGCTGCTGCTTGGCTGAAAGCCACATTCTGCATAGCATGGGTGTAAGTGGGGGATGATGGAAAAGCAGAGTGAGAAGACAGGGTGTGTAGGAATAGTTTGTCAAGATGTACCATTCCTATTTCCAATGGCTTCATAGGGAAAGTTAACATTCAAATAATTTCATGTTCAGCCAGCAACTGTGAGCATTCATCTTGCTTGGTTTGAGAGATATCTAGGACATAGTAAAGCCCAGTATCTATCAGAGTGATTTCCGGGGGAGGATTAACTAAGAGGAAAAAACCCACCCTGAGTGAGAGCACCATCTTCCATGGGCCTGGTACCTAGACACAGAAAAGTGGGTCGGAGGAGGAGAATGCTAAGGAGAGTAGGCGGTCTCTCTGAAGAAGCTCCTGAACCACACAACCCCACCTCCTTGTCTGGTCCGCATGGGGCCATGTGACTAAGGACTGAGTTCTCTAAAACCTTGATCTAAAACAAATTCTTCCCTCAAGTGTGTAACAGCAGAGAGACGCAAAAGTAACCAAGGACAACTAAGCTAGGACAAGAAAACACACCTGCTGACTTCTCATCCAGCTCACTTGTCACTAAGGGGAAATCTTAAAGTGCAGTCACAAAGTATGTATCTCTTAGTAGAACCCACCAACAAACATCTTGTATCACACATGTTTTAATTTGCATTGGTTGCATTTGAAATTTATTGACCTTACCTATTTTAAATTCTCTCTCTCTCTCTCTCTCTCTCTCTCTCTCTCTCTCTCTCTCTCTCTCTCTCTCTCTCTCCCCACCTGCATCTGGAACTATTTCTCTATCATGAAGTTGATCATATAGCTAAGAATCACGTTTTATTATAGAAAGTTAAGTAAAGCAGAATTTTCAGGTGTTACCAGCAGAGTGGGCCCTGCACCCTGCCTGGGTAGCACACTAGATCTGACCTTGTTGTCCTGGGTGCAATTGAACCAGCCCTTAGGGCATAAGAGCAGGAGAACTGACCCCTACCCCCCACATTGCCCCTACAGCAATCAAGAGAGAGCACCCTGTGCCTTGCTTGGGCAAAACAATATAGCTGGCCTTGGTGATGTGAGTGTGGGGGACCCAGATCTGAGGACCCAAGAGCAGGAAAACTGGCCCTGCTCCTTGCTGCAGGCTGCATTGGATGAGCTAGCTGAGGCAGTGCTGGAGAGCTTGCCCAGGTAAAGATGAGGGAAAGCTGGTGGGCTGACGAACTCCACTACCATGCAGGCCCAGAACCAGGGCTCTGTTGGCCCACCCCAACATCCAACAAATCTATGAACTGTTGGAGCATGTGAAGGGAACAAACCTACAGATCCAAAACAGAAGGATCTCCGTGACACAGGACAACAACAGGATATCTAAGAGGAGCCCCAGTGAGAGCCCATTTTTGATGATGTAGCAGAAATCGGAAGCCTTGAAGCCTTGAGCCAGACCAATCAGTTGTGGCAATGAACACTTACAAGTAAAGATGAAGGGATTAAAGTGTCAGCTGTGTGTCTCAACAGGCCACACTACAGCTTCCATGACAAGATTGTTCTTTTTTGTTTTGTTTTGTTTCTTTGTTTTGTTTTTCTTTTAAATTTGGGTTTGACTTGTGGGGGTGGGGTTATAAGGGCAGAGGGCAAATTCGAGGAGATGGAGAGATAAGTGGGATTGGAATGCATGATGTGAAATCTACAAAGAATCAATAAAAGTAAAAAAAAAAAACACTAAAAAGCTGGGGGGAGGGGGGAGTGGCGCACGCCTTTAATCCCAGTACTTGAGAGGCAGAGGCCAGCGGATTTCTGAGTTTGAGGCCAGCCTGGTCTACAGAGTGAGTTCCAGGACAGCCAGGGATATATAAAGAAAGCCTATCTTAGAAAACAAAAACAAAATAGAATATGAAGATATCTAGGCCTGATAAGAGAGGAAGGACCATCCTGTGCTACATGAACCTTCATGAGAAGAAGAATTAAAAAAAACCCACAAATTAAAAAAAGATACATTCTTAATAAACTTTACAGTAGAGTTTTCAAAATTTGCTTATTTGACCTATAATATTTACTTTAATATTACATATAATTATGATTATGTATATAGTATTTTAGTGGATAAGTCCTTTATTTATTGATTACTGGGATATTTTAATGCACCTCACACTGTGCCACTTTTAGCTATCTGTTCATAAGGAAGGACAGTTTGTTATTGCAAATACGAATGAATGTGAAGCTCTCACAGCCCTGAAGGCAGGAGAGGAGGCCTGGCTTCACGTAGTTCCACCACTCACTAGCCATATACTTATGGCTATGGTATAAACTCCTTAGCTTCAGACTTCTTTTCAAAACAACAACAGAAAAAACAGAGACTTAATTAATTTTCAACATTAAAATTCTGTGACTACTGCTTTTCTTCTAGGGCTATATGAATTTTAAGGGAACACATGTGTAATATCCCCCAGTTACCTGGTAAGGGAAAGTACCCTGAGAGAGCACTAGTTAGAACTGTGGGGACAGAAGTATTCTTTAGAATTACTAAAATTTAGAATTTCAGAGTTACTCCCTTTTTTTGAGCAGTTGCCACAATATGTCCACTGAAGGCTGTTCTTGAGGATAACTGTCAAGTGTGGCTCCAAGAAAGGCTAGTGAATGCCGCCATTCCTCTAGTTGGCTGTTAACTTTCAAAAGGAAGTCGTTAAATGGCCCCCAAATCATCTGAATTAAACTGGGAAACAGCCCTAAGGAGAAACTCCTTTCCAGCTTCCTCCCAAACGTCCATTTCTGAAGTATTCAAATGCATTTAACCGCAAAATGCTGGTTGTTTTTTTTCTGTTACAGCGGTTCGCGATCATAGAGACAGGCTAGTTTTGCGAAGTTGAGTGCTGCCCTCTGCTGGCTGCCCTTGAGGAGGGCAGCCTTTCAGACACAACAAAAACAAATCTCTGCACAGCCAAAGGCCTCAGAGGTACATGCCAGAATCAACATAGTTTTACCCACAAAAATGCTTACTTTTTTATGACTTAAGTAAAATATGATTCTTTCAGAAGTGTGTAAAATTTGGAAAAAGTGAATATGGGAAAAAATAAATGTCCCATCACTCCTCAGTTCAACACCTTGGTGCATTTTTTTCTTCCCTCCTTCCCGTCTCTTTTTCCTTTTTTTTTTTTTTTTTTGGTTTTGTTTTGCTTATTTGTTTATTTTGTGTTAGAACTTGCTATATAGCTGAGACTAGCCTTGAACTCTCCTTTCCCCTGCCTCAGCTTCAGAGTACCCAGATAACTGGAGGACATCACCATTCTCAGCCCCCAATCTTGATGTGTTTATTAATGTATTGGATTGAGACAGGTTTTACTGTATCCAAGGCTGGCTTAGAACTTTCTACTTAGTCTTGAACTTCTGACCCTTCTGTTTAAATCCCAAGAGTGCTGGGATTTCAGACGTGTGCCATCATGTCTAGTTTACCCAGGGTTTCATGCATGCAGGCTACACATTCAGTCAACTTAACTATATTTCCAGTCCCCAAACTTTGTCTGTTACTCTCACTTTGAGGTGCTAGGCATCAAATTTAGCACCACAGCACACTGAGCAAGCTACCACTATCCTTCCACTGAGCTACAGCAAGCACCCTTCCACTGCGCTACAGCAAGCACCCTTCCACTGCGCTACAGCAAGCACCCTTCCACTGAGCTACAGCAAGCACCCTACCACTGAGCTACAGCAAGCACCCTACCACTGCGCTCCAGCAAGCACCCTTCCACTGCGCTACAGCCCCTGCCTCTTGATTATATTCTGCGATATTTGTGTTCCAAACTCAGTTTTTTATGAGTCTTAGTTCCATTCAACAAGCATTTATTGAGAGCTTTCTATATACAAAGCCTTTCACTGGACCATGGCTCACGGCCAGAGCACTTTGCCTAATGTGCACTGGACCCTGTGTTAGATTTCCAACACGGCAAACTGAAAATCAAACAAAAACAGTGAAGTTGGCCATTGCTTTCCACACATCACTGTTAAGCCTGCCTCTTTGTCTAGGTTTTAACGCAAAAAGCATAACTCTGCTTGCTGATCATGGTATCTCATAGCTGTAAGCACTCAGGAGATAGAGGCAGGAGGATTGCCATAAGTTCTTGATCTGCATAGGAAATTTGAGGCCAGGTAGTCAGATATAGGGAAAATCTGTATCAAAACAAAAACCCAAAGCACTATGAATGTAGAAATGAGAGGAAGAGCTCTTGAGACATTAATTTACAACCTCCTGTAACTCTAGCCCCAGGGAATTCAACACTCTTTCCTGGCCTCTCTGGGCACCTGTACTCACATTCATATATCTACATGCAGATACATGCCTACACACAATTTAAAATAAAATGTTTTTTTTTTCTTAAGAAGTAAAAAGATTGAGACAGAGAGAGGAGACAGAGCCCCATGCAGATACTATATCTTCACTCATCTTGGGCAGGAATCTCAGTTGCTACTCAGAATCATTATGGAGCATCATCTCAGATATTAGGACGTATCAGGGATTGCAGCAAGTTTTGTTAGAATGTGGGTTTCTGGGACCTGTACCTGGAGTTTCTTGTTCAAGTGATGTGATGTTAAGCCTGAGAATTTGCAAGTTCCCAGGGGGAGCTGTCAATGCTGCCCTGAAGACCATGCTTTTGGAAAATTAGGGCCAAAGGAGACGTATATGGAGTTGTTCACGTACTACCAAATGGCAGAGTGCTTGGCTCTTCAAAGTGTTCACAACTATGATTGTCTTCCCTTGCTTCTATGTTATTCAAGGCAGAAAAGGAGAGACTTGTGAGTGACATGACAAGTTTAATCACTCCTTGGAAGCAAGACATTGAGAGCAATGTTCGATGTTTCCATCCTGTATTCTCAATCTATGAAAATATCCCCTTTTTGGAAGTAGAGCCATCTGTTAAACAGTTCAGTCTTTCTGTGGGACAATTTATTAAAATAAGTAGCATTCTACATATGTACTATTTGGTCTAGCCGTCTTCTAGAAAATTACCATATGGAATGAATTAAACATATGTTGCAAATGTATAATACATGGAACTTCTCCATAAGCATAATTTAGCAAAAACCACACTGGAAACAGCTTAACAGTCCACCAACGGGAAATTGGATGCATGCAGTGGAGAGCTTTGTTGTGGAACCTCTGTGACAGGAAAAGAAATATGAGAGTAAAGACAGCAAGTGGTAGGTATTGTCCCTGTCCTTCCTTACTGCTCCCACATCCCCCAAGGCCACAGTTTTTCACAAATTGTACATGATACATAGGAGTGGCTTTGGAAAAAGATTGCAAACTGGTGGCACCCTACTGCTTACTTGGTGCTGTCATTTGGGCTTTGATATTCTCCCACCCCCAGGAACAGATTTTATTTGTGGGAAAGAGATGCTCTACATTGTGGATCTAAATACTCTAGATACCAAAATGTCAGAAAACATTATGATGGATAACTGGAAGGGCTGTACAGTTTGCAGGTACCAACTATGGCCTTACTTACTAAACACAATGGTGGAGTCAGTATCAGGATAAAGGCACATGTGGCTGGCGGCTGCCATATTGCTGGATCATGGAGGTAACTATGACACATTTAATGAAAAGGCCCTGTTACCGCTAGATTTGCATAAGTGTTAAATCCTATTATCTTTGCATTATGGTTTAAATACCAAATATTGTAAATTTTTTTTGAACATAGGAAACATTTGGAAGTCAGAATGCTAAAGGAAGGGAAAATCCTAGGATATATTTTGTGTATTGCAGATTCCAATGAAGCTGTTGGGTCTCATACTGCTGGCCACTAGGATCCAGTCACAACTCTTCCATTTGTGAGATAGAACTCTTTACCTGCATCTCAGAGATCTTGTATCCCAGTGTCATGTATTGATGCTTTCTGGGTGTGATTTTCAAGACAAGAGAGGTTGGGGGTTTTGCTCAGTCAGTGGAATGCTTTCTTAGCAGGCGTTGAGCCCTGGGTTTGATCCCCAGAATTTCATATGCTGGCTGTGGTCTTGTAGACCTGTAGTACCTGTAACCACAGCATGACACTAGGAGGTAGGGCAGAAGGATCAGAAGTTCAGGGTTATTTGTGGATATATAGCAAATTCGTAGCCAACAACACAATGAGAGGGAGAGAGAGGGAGAATAGGGGGGAGGGGAGAGAAAGAGATAGGGAGGGGGAGGAAGAGAGAGAGAGAGAGACAGAGACAGAGACAGAGAGACAGAGAGAGAGACAGAGAGAGACTGAGAACCAGCAAGAGTGCACCAGCAAGATGGCTCAGTGGGTAAAAGTAGTTGGCAGTCCAAACCTGAAGTTCTGAGGACCTGTGTTTTATCCCCAGAACCTAGAGTGAAAAGAGAGAACTGAGTTAGGAATGCCCATGCACCCACACTCACACTCGTCATACACAACACACAAAAGCATGACCCAGTTATTTTTTTAAAGGTCGGGGAGTGGGGGAGTGAGATGGCTCAGGGCTTAAAGAACTTGCCACGAAAGCCTGGTGACTTGAATTCAATCTCCAGATGACAAGGTGAAAGGAGATGAACTGGATCTGCCAAGCTCTCTTTTGACCTCCACATGAGAGACATGGCATGCGCACACTTGAGAACATGCAAACACACACACACACACACACACACACACACACACACACACACACACTGAAATTTTAACATTTTTAAAAGTATAAAAAAAACTTCAATTTGGGGGTGGGCAGGCGCAAGCGCAGAGAGCGTTGCCATGGTAGCGCCGGCCCGAGGGAGGGCGGTGGCCCTGGCCACTGAGAGTGTGCCGGAGGGCAGCTGGGAGGCGGGCGTCCCCGCCTTACTGGCTGGTGGGGTTTCGGGACTGGCTGCCCGACCTCAAGGCGTGTAAGAAATGCGAAGATGGAGACAGTACTGTCATCATTGCTGAAAAGGACCATTTCATGGATGATTTCTTCCATCAGGTGGAGGAGATTCAAGGCAGCATAGTCAGGATTGCTCAGTACGTGGAAGACGTGAAGAAGAACCACAGCATCATCCTTTCTGCCCCAAACCCAGAAGGAAAAATAAAAGAAGAGCTAGAATACCTGAACAAAGAGATCAAGAAAACCGCTAACCAGATCTGAGGCAAGCTGAAGGCTATTGGGCAGAGTTGTGATTAGGACGAGAGTGGGAACCGAACTTCCGTGGACCTGCAGATACGACAGACCCAATACTCGGTGCTGTCAGGCAAGTTTGTGGAGGTCATGAAGGAGTACAATGAAGCACAGATCCTGTTTCGGGAGCGAAGCAAAGGCCGAATCCAGCGCCAAATAGAGATCACTGGAATGACCACCACTGACAATGAGCTAGAGGAGATGCTGGAGAGCGGGAAGCCGTCCATCTTCCTCTCGGATATTATATCATATTCACAAATCACTAGGCAAGCTCTCAACGAGATCGAGTCACGTCACAAAGACATCATGAAGCTGGAGACCAGCATCCGAGAGCTGTACGAGATGTTCATGGATATGGCTATATTTGTGGAGACCCAGGGTTAAATGCTCAACTACATCAAGAGAAAGGTGATGAATGCTGTAGACTAAGTCGAACACGCCAAGGAAGAAACCAAGAAAGCCATCAAATATAAGAGTTAAAGCCAGGTAGAAAAAGTGGACAACTGCTGCTGTGGTGATGGCTGTCATCACTGTTTTGTCTCTAATCATTGGCTTATCGGTTGGCAAATGACTGCTTAGATGACACTGGGTGCTTGCCTCTCCCTGGGGTGGCAAAGGTGATGTTTGTCCTCATTTGTGTAGTCACTTTGCTTGTGATCCTTGGAATTATCCTAGCAACAGCATTGTCATAGCAACTGCACCCAGGAGCTCTTTGTCCTCAGAGACTCCGGCCACACCTGCAGCAGAGTCCTGTCCTGTCCTTGGCTTAGGCCAAGTGCTGAGGTTTTTATTGGTGACGAAGAATAAAGTGCCACAGAGGTTTCATACCATGAAAACACCATGAGCCAAGTGGACGCAGCATGCCAGCCCAGATAGCCTTGGTCTCTGAAGGACACCGCAGAGATTTCACAATGGTGGCCTTGTCTCAGTAGCCTTGAAATATTGAAAGAGGAATGATTGAAAAATCCTAAAAAAAGATGTCAGTGTTACAGATTTATGTACAGTTTAATTAGGGTGTGCTCTGTGCTCTCGCGGACAGTGATGAAGAGACTTTGCACCCGGACTGATTTCTGTTCATGCCTTGCTTGCAGAATCATCACAGAATTGTTTTGTAAGGTATCTGTAATTTTAAATACCTATAAATTAATATATTAATTCCTTAATATATTGCCCGGTCCCGCGGGCCAGGTTATTTGATGAGACCCGAGGAGGCACCTCCTGAAAGATCAATGGGGGTGAGAGAGAAAGGAGATCAGGCGCGTAAAGGAAGACAGAGACATTCTGAGTTGCGTCGAGGTCTCCGTTTATTGACTGGGTGTTGAGGCTTATAAACAGGGCTTCAGGCAGGGAGGGGGAACAGGGGAAGCACGGAGAGAAGGATGGAAAATTCCTAAGGGAGGGTGAGGTCGCTTTGGTCCCAGGCCCCTGCAGCTGGTTGATTAGCAGGTATTCCAGGAAGTTGTACAGCCCACAGGTTAGGCCAGGAACTTCCTGCTTTTGTAAGGTTTGATAAAGTAAGGACACCGCTGTCCTGAATCGGTCCCCAACAGTTCCCCCTCTTTTCTCAAAAATGGATCAAGTCCATGTGATCGGGGTGGCTAAGGTCCGAGAGAGTCCCTGTCTTAGGCTACACAGGGGGCTTCCCACGCTCAGCAGCATGCCGTGTTGAGCCGGTCTCGGGTGACCTCTGTATGCTGTTGTCTCCGGCGTGGGCCCTGTACTATTCCCGTCATTGAGTACCCTCTAGCAGGACCGTGGGGACGTTAGGGCCTTAGGACACTGAATCTGAGTCCTTGATGGGGCTCCTGGCTGGCCTCCTCGGAATCTACTCTGTGATAATGAATCGAGACGTGTAGTGGTAAGGCCGAATCAATCTGATTTTTGATAAACTGAGTCAACCGCTGAAAGGCCCAGGGACCAAAGGTCAAACCACCCGTGCTGATTTTTAAACTCCCTTTTTCTTTGAACCAGCCTTTCCCTTAATTTTTCCATCGATTCCCTGACAATACCAGTGTTGTCGACATAAAAGCAGCATTCTTCCTTCAAGGCTGCACCTAATCCTCCCTCCTTTAAAAATAGTAAACCCAGACCTCTTATGTTTTGTAACACAACCTCAAAGAGCGAGGTTAAAGATTTCTCCAGAGCAGAAATGGATCTTTCTATGGCCTCTAGGTCAGTAGTCATAGCCATTTGTAACTGCATAAGGTGGTTGCTCTGCACGAGGGCAGTAGTTCCTGTACCAATTCCTGCAGTGATTCCCCAATACCTAACAAGAGGGCAATAGTCATAGACACAGGTTCTCGAGTGTATCTGCCTCTCTGCTCAAAGAATTCCATATCGGAGACTAATTGGACCACAACATAAGAGTTTTCCCATTATCAATGGCAAAGCGAGCTTCCCCTTATTCAGTTTTTGCCATCTGCAAGTGTGTCATGGGTTCCGAGGTGGATATTGGAATTCTAGCATCCTCAGTTTAGTGGTACCCAGACATGAATCATCATTTAGTTAAGACATCAGTGATATAAGAGCCAACAGTAATTAGCAGAAGCACAAGGCCAAAAGCCTTGTGATGGCTGACAGAGTTCCTTATCCTCAAGCAACTTGGAACTTTATCTCAGGTTCCCTATGACAAGAAATTCCCTTTTGAGCTAACATTCCAGGGTGGGGGGGAAACAGGGTCGATGTTTTCTCTCTTCTATAATTACTTCCTGCTGGCATTGGGACGTTGTTGTCAAGGCCCTGGAAAGCCAGAATGTTAGTCAAAGACAAGAGGGAACGTTTTATTGACCAGCTGAAGAGATGGTATACATATCGGCTGAATTGGTCCATATCAGCTTTCGGCAAGTTCAGGGCTCATAGTCATTTGCAGTAGGTTGTCACCAGCAAATGATGCTTGGATGTATCTGTCAGCCAAGTGGAAACCTGTTGAGATAGATATAAACTAGGAACAGGAGTTAAAACTTACGAACTTATTTGGAACTTTTAGACCCATAGTCTTAGTAATTGTAGTATTATCAATTTGCCCTGAAATCCATAGTGTCTTTTCTATCTAGAGAACCAAGTATAGATTGGACTGAAATTTCCTTGGCCCAATGAAAAGCATCTGTAAGTCTATATTTAGAACCTGTTTATCTTTTTTAAAGAGACTTATTAGCTTTAATTAATTAATCCATTGATCAATCAATTACTAAGCTGAGAAAGCTATAGCTAGTCCAGTCATCAATGTCATCAAAGATCTGAGAAGGATAAACTTTACCTGAGTGCAGACTTTTAAGTCTATTTAAAAAACAACATAGATTATCCATTACCCAGACTGTCATCATCCCAGGCTCCTATAGTCTTCATAGTGTTGGCAGGACAGGTGTCAGGACAGCATTGTCCACAATTCAGCTGGCATCTTCTTGTCATTGTTCCATTTCTTCTTTGGAGACCTTGGGAGTCATTGCTAGGAGCTGGGGAGCTCAGAGTCTCTGTTTGCTATAGTAAGCTTTTTATCAAATAATGTAAATGCCATATTCATCAGATCCTTCACAGGTTTGAGGACCATTATCTATTAAATGTATCTGAGCCAAACAAATCTAAGCCTAATCTTGAAAATATCTCTAAGTTTGGTAACAATAACCAGGCCAATTTGTTCTCCTATAAATATATTAGTCAAATATACCTCTCAGTTTTTTTTTATTTTTTTAAAATAGAACAGTTTATGCTTTAAACTAGTATCTGAATAGCCAGATGACTAGTATTAACTTGTATTCCTTAACACAAAGGACATGCAAACTCAGACATTCAAAACCAAACATACATGTGGCCACATTTTTCATTCATACCTGTAGAGTAGACAGACATTTTTACAACTATGACCCTTTGGAGTCTCAATGTAACAGCAGAATAACAAGACAAAGAAATCTGAAACATTTTTTTGTTTTTTTATATATATCTCAAGTCATTTTTTATAAAATATTATATTTTATCTTAACCAACAATAATTTGAAACCAATTCTCTTAAATGATGGCAAGTATTTGTAACCCATTGAACTCAAATGACCAAAACCCATGTAAATTTTTATTTTTCCTGTGGAAACAAAAGCATAATTTTCCCAGTATCTTGAACTGGTAATTTAACATTTCTTTTTAAGCAATATCAGGACAGAGAAGGGCTAACAAGAGAAGCTGCTGGCCGGCAGAAGAGACCTTGAAGTTATCACAGTAAAGGAAGGGAGGGTCAGATTCTCTCTTTAGTGTTCACACAGTTTTTGTCAAATGCAGGCAGTCCCCATTACCCTGTCCAGAGCTCCCGTCTTTGCCCGCCTGTATGGAGAGCATGCACCCCACCCTCCTGAGAGCAGCCAGCTGGCTGTAGTCCTGATAGCAAGAGAGTTATGGAGGGAGGGAGGTGGCCTTTGCTATGCCTCTCTCTCCTCTTCTTCCTCTAGGAAAATAAGGGAGGGTAGTAGACAGAAACAAACAACATTTACACAGACAATCCAAGAACTGGAACATCAGCACTGAGATGATGGCCTCATTCACAGCCAGAAAGCCCCTCCTGCAGTATGCAAGCCCCATCTGGCAGGAGCTCCTGTTTATCTCAGTTCAATCAGGGAGTGGGGGTGGGGAACTCAGTTCCCTCCTTTGTGGCTCACACATCCTTCCAGTGGGCTAGGCAAAGGTCTAGTAGAGAAGAAGGGAACTGTCCCATAGCGTCCATCACAATCAAGTCAACAATGAGAACAATTAACACATTACACCCAAGACCAAGGGCACACAAAAAAACTTTGCCCCAACAAAACAACCAACAAAGCTCCAAGAACAATGACAGCCTGACGTGCTGGGGGGGGGGGAACCCTCCAGGCTCAATCACATCAAAAACAATCCAGACTCAAGGATCTCTGTCCTTGATCAAACAGACATCAGGGGGCTTCCACATCCCTGTCAGTCAGACATGCATCTTTTTTTTTTGTTTTGTTTGTTTTGTTTTGTTCATACACTTTATTATTCTGTGACAGTTCTCTCTCTACATAGCTTCTATTCTGCTTCTCATGTCTAGCTCCTTTCTTGACTGATTTCTCTATATTTATCTACCTCTAGGTTCTATCTTAATTCCTTCATATAGTTCTGACCCTTCTAGGTTCTCATCTATCTAGTTCTTTCCCCTATCAGCTCCTCTCCCATCTCCTTCTCTCATCTGGCTCTTTCTCATCTTGTTCTTCCCCATCTGGCTCTTCCTCATCTTCCATCTCGTTCCTCTAGTCCTCTCTTTTAGCCCTTCGATCTAGTTCTTCCCCATCTCAGTTTGTTCCTCTCAAGTTCTTACCCATCTAGTTCTTCCATTCTCTTTTTTCTTTTTCTTTCTGTGCCCTGGAAGTCCCGGTATATAAAAGGGAGGGTCCAAGCTAAACTAAGTAAAGCTATTACTTAACATCCACCTCTCCTAGGCGGTGTCTCCTTGTGGAATTTACCTTAAGTCAGGAGACTTGTATGTGGGTGGTTATCACTGTTAGTCCTCGGAAGTTGGGTGACCACCTGGGTGGTGTCTCCTTTAGTCCTTGAAAATGGCTAGGGGAGATATCTGATTCCAGAGAAAGCCTTTCCTGGGGCTGTTCTCCAAATGCCTGGAATGTGTATGTATGTCTAGAGAGTGATCAGTGCATATTGTTAGCCCTTCTTAGGGAAAAATCAATTGGGAAAACTATGAAGGCACACATGATTTTTATAACAGAATACAGCTGATATATAACAAGCCAAGTAACACCAAAAACTCCTTAGGATTTGCCTTCCTCTGGAGGAATTCCCTGATTCCTCCAGGTAGTGACTTTGCCATAACCAGCTGAGTTCTTATGATATATTCCTGTGGCCTGCAGCAGTTCCCCTTTTTTCGTTTAGTTAAAAAATTTTTTTCTTGGAAGAGAAGGAGAGACAGTAAAGTAACAATGATCACAACAAAACATACAAAAAAACCCACAAAATGGCTCTGACAAATTCCCGGGACAAAATACAAGGTGGCACTTCCTCCCATTGTGGGGGAAGATACCCAAAGATGCTCCTAAACCAAATTGTCACCTCTGAGGTGGCCTTAGGGCTCTGGGACGTCTCCCTTCGCCGCCAGGTTCACTGTCCGGACACGTCTGCCCCAGTGAGAGCCTGCAAAGTACAAATCGGTCGACCGGTACAAAACAAAAGTAACATGACAGAGACACAGACAGGACAGAGAGCGCTCTTACTGGTAGATGTCAATAAACCTCTGGACCCTTGGGTGTCAGGCAGGGGGAGTTTGAGAGAAAATCCTCTGCAAGGGCTAGTAAATGTGAAACACGCCCATCTCCCTCTGCTTCCTTTAGAACATCTCTAATCACACCATAAAAACTAAAAAAGGCGTCGGGGACATTTTCCCCATCTCTGAATAATTTGTTAATATCTTTTCCAACCTTGTTCCAAGTCAAAGGGTGATTTCCTGGTCCATTAATCACTAACCAGGGACATTTCTCCTCTGCATATTGGAAAAATTTTATCAAATCCTTTTTCTTAACTCTTATTCCTCTCTCCCTAAGATTACCTTTTCATCTCCTTTAGAAAAACAGCCTCTTTAGATAAATTTTTGCCCATGATCGATGGGACGACATACTTACCTCAAGACTCTCCCGCGTTGCACGAGTGATGCGGTCCGGGCGTCTCTACCCTGATCCTCTCTGGGGCCCCTTCCGTTATCCGTCGTCCGGCAGGTCACCGGTCCTCGAGCCCCACGTTCGGGCGCCACTTGCCCGGTCCCGCGGGCCAGGTTATTTGATGAGACCCGAGGAGGCACCTCCTGAAAGATCAATGGGGGTGAGAGAGAAAGGAGACCAGGCGCGTAAAGGAAGACAGAGACATTCTGAGTTGCGTCGAGGTCTCCGTTTATTGACTGGGTGTTGAGGCTTATAAACAGGGCTTCAGGCAGGGAGGGGGAACAGGGGAAGCACGGAGAGAAGGATGGAAAATTCCTAAGGGAGGGTGAGGTCGCTTTGGTCCCAGGCCCCTGCAGCTGGTTGATTAGCAGGTATTCCAGGAAGTTGTACAGCCCGCAGGTTAGGCCAGGAACTTCCTGCTTTTGTAAGGTTTGATAAAGTAAGGACACCGCTGTCCTGAATCGGTCCCCAACAATATATTAACATCCAAACCCCTTTTTCTAAGCTAGACACTGCCTTGAGAAGGACAATGGGCAGGTCCTAGGCAGCCATGTACAGGTTGCTGTTGTCACTGAGAACGTGGTCTCGCAGCCCTCAGGGCCTTTTTGTCAGTGCTTTCTGGTGACCCTGATCTAGGAAGTGTAAGGGTCAGAGAAGTCTTGATTGTCGTTAGCTCATTTCTACCGACTTTATGCAATGCGCTGCACTCATGTGGCCCTCCTCCCTGCTCACTGGTGCTGGCGGAGTTTCAAGGCAAGTCGATGACAGAACCAAGACTTGGTGCTTACTAATCTCAAGGGAATAGTCCCGGCTGTAAAGCCATTCTTGGGGAGCATCCGAAGGACCAGATGTTCAGCTGAACCTCCACTAATGTCCAGAGTTCCTAAGAAACTATGATGGATGGTATGAAGATGTGGGCTGTGTGGCCCAGTGACTGCGTATCTGTATGCTGATATGCTGACTGAATATGTGAAGGACACCAAAGCCTAGTGAACTGCGCTGACTGCTGACCATGTGTGTGGATGCTCACTCTGTCCCAGCCTTACTTGGTTGGATCTGATGGAGCCACGCTGATTCAGAACACCAATCATGAGAGATACCGAACTGTTTAGAAACCACCACCTTTACAGCGGTGAGTCACTCACTCTCCTCCTCACACCTCCCAGCCTTACACCCCATGTGACCAGAGCAACTGCAGGAGGCTGGTCTACGTGTCCTGGTCCAGAGCTAGTCTGCAGTGGAGAGCTCTGCACATGGGGCTGTGTTTTTGCAGCTCCCTCCCTCTTTGCTCCAGTGCCATCAGACTTAGCTGCAGTGACCTGCATGCCACCGAGGTTCCCACCACTCGTGGCCAGGGCTCCAAGTCCAGCCTGAGTCCTTGGCCCGCAATGTGCTCCTATGTGCTCAGGTGGTCTCTTGACCAAGCAGGTGCCTGAATCTGGCTTTCTAGTGAAGCAGGGGTGTGTGGGTGAGTGAGTCAGCCCTCAGGATATATTTCTATGCTGACTTCATAGCCTGTTTAAAAATACATTTACAGATTGTCTTGTTACTTTTTCCAATGATTTCTTCAAAAATTTTGTGTTTACATTAAAAAGTTCTCAGATAAGCAAAAAAAACCCCTTCAATTTGAACCCTTTGGTCTTCATGCATTAGTCATTTATCAGTATTAACACAGTACATTTGTTATTTCTGTTTTTCATAATTTAGTAGGCATATGAAGAGTTTGTATTATTTACAAAGGGGCCTCTCTAAATGTAAGATAACATGCATAAATGTCATACTCTGTATTTTACTTCTTCATGTTTTTCCTCTTGAACAGTGGGTCACTATCAACATTTTGACCCAGGTAATTCTTTGCCATGAAAGACTCTCCTGTACATTGTAGCACATTTTAGTAGCCTCTCTGACCTGTATTCACTAGGTGCTACATCAATCAGTTTGACAATTAAGAATACCACTTATATAGTCAGGGAGGCAAACAGGAACCTGATTGACAGATATCCTTGAATGTTAGCAGCATGGAGACAGATTTTTATAAACTGTTTTCTTTCGTCAGGCACATTTGCATGCACCTGTAATCCCAGCACGTTTAAGAGGTGGAGGAAAGAAGAGCTAGAGTTCAAATCTAGCTACACAGAAACTTTGAGGCCAGCCTGGGCTAAATGAAGTGCTGTTTCAAAACAATTTATGAAAACTCATTTGTTTTACTACTAGTAAATCCCAAGCCCTAACAGAACAAATGACCTGGAGTACGAGTTAGCAGATATTAATAATTAGAGAGATGAGTATGTTTTAGACCTATGGCTAATTAGAGTAGTGTGGCTTAAAAATGCCCTTGGAATGAAGAAACCTGCTTTAGGTTTATCATTCTGCCACTAACCCCTTTAACAGACACACAGATTGCATTTGCTCTACCTCCAACTTCTCTTAGACCCATTCCGTTCTTCCAGCTTAATGTCTTTTTTAAAAAACAGCCCATTGCCATATGGAAGTGGCACACACCTTTAATAACAGCACTCAGGAGGCAGAGGCATGCCTTGTCTACAGAGTGAGTTCCAGGACAGCTAAGGCTATACGGAGAAACCTTGTCTCAGGGGGGGAAAAGCCCATCAATGGACTCCTATTTGTGGTAATATACTCAAAGGTGTGGGACCTTTGTCAAGAACATGTTCAATCTACCAGGGTCCACGCCCTTAAAGAAATCGGACTCTTCTTTCTCCAGAACACAACTGACAATAGCTCTTCAGCTAGGATTTAGAGCTCAGGAGCCCTTCAACCCCTCCACGATGAAATGCTGACTAGCTTTAGGTCTTGCGCAGGCATCAACAGCTGCTATGAGTACATGAGGGCAACAGTGAGGCTTCTATGAATGCTTGAGGCAGCTGTGAATGCTCGTTTTCAGCTCTTTCTACTTTTCACACAGTAAAACCAAAGCCCAGGGAATGGTGCCACCCACAGTGGGTGGGTTTCCCTACCTCAATTAATCTAATCATGATATTTCCCACAGGCATACTCAGAGGCTCTCTTCCAACTGATTCTAGACCTCATCAAGTTGACAAATGAGATTAAACATCACACTAGCTTTATCCAGAAATACCACATAATTACAGTATCACTTTGCGGAATGTGTATCTGTAAGCTTAGATGGATACAGGGGCTGAGGTACAAGTCATACTTTGATGATTCACCATATTCGGATCATTATTATTTTGGACTCTAAGTATCAATGGTCAAGAAAAGTATCACATTTATATTTAAATATTATTTGAGCTGGGGAGATAATATGGTAGTAGATCATTGCCTACTATGCTTAAGGACCTGGGCTCTTATTTTATTATATTTTTTAGTTGTGTGTGTGCATGCGCACGTGTGTGTGTGTGTGTGTGTGTGTGTGTGTACATACATGTAGAAGAGGTTAGATAAAACTTTTATGAGTCAGTTCTCTCTTTCTACTACTTAAGACCAGGGAATGATCTCAGGTGGATCAGCCTTGTTGGCAAGTGCCTTTACCTGCTGAGCTTTCTCACACTCCCAAGGCCCTGGACTCTAGTCCTAGCACTGAAATAAATGAATAAATAAATAAATAAATAAATAAATAACAATGCTCAAACTCTTTATTATTTGTCATGTGTTTACAAAACCAACAACAAAAGACACTACATTTAGAATTCTTACAAAAGTAAAAGAGTAAGTTTCATCTTGTTACACTATAAATTTCTATAAAATGTAAAAGTATAAAAGTTTACTATTTTAACAATTGTTAAAGTCACTCACAGGGATTGATTTTTGTGGACAGAACTTTATCAGTTGTACAGGTTCCAGAGCTTAAGGACTACAGTAAATTACAGTTTTCTCTAACATTGAAAACATAACATATATTTCTAAAAATAGCTGTTTTCCTAAAATAACCCCACTTAAGCCAGCTTTCTTCTCGCTCATCTCCTTGTTCATTTATGCAAACAGCGCTAAACAGTTTTTCTTCCAATTGCTTAGTATCAACCAAATCTTGACATCAAAACCTACTGAATACCTACTTTAATAAGAACAGTCCAAAGTTCAACATTCTAAGAATATATTTATGCTCCTAAGTATGGTTCAGTGCAATTATCAGCAAACCCTTGATAGTAAATGACAGTTCAGTCTTCCTGTCTTCTGGGTCTATTGTTCATATTGTTCATTCTGGCACGTCTCAAAGTCCTCAGGATGGTGAATCTAGTGTGGAGGGACAGATTAGTCTGTGAAGGAGACAAAAAGCTTTAAGTTTGGGAGCTTAGCAGTTTAATAAAATACTCTTGAATTTAGTTATTAGACTAGGGAGCCAGTTGTGGTGGCACACACCTGTAATGCCAGCCCTTGGAGGCAGGAAGGCCAGAAATTCAAGGTTATCCTCAGCTACAATACTGAGTTAGAAGTCAGTCTAGGCTACTTGTGAGACAGATCGACAGAGAGAGAAAGACAGAGAGACAAACGTAGGCATCTAGGACTGTTGGTACATGCCAACAGCTCCAGCAACATGGAAGGTGAATGCAGCAGGATTGGAAGTTAGAAGTCTGTTTGGGCTACAGTGAGAGTTCAAGGTCAGCTTGGGCAATTTAGTGAGACTCTACCTTGAAATAAAAAAATGCTTCCAGGCATAGTGACACATGATTTTGATCTTAGCACTCAGGAAAGCCAGAGTAAGCAGATTCCTATGTATTCAAGGCCAGCCAAATCTACATAGTGAGTTCCAGGTTAATCTGGTCTACACACTGAGACATTAGAGTAGTGAGAGGACAGGGTATATGGTTCAATGATAGAATTCTTGCCTCGTATGTGTCAAGCCCTTGGTACCTCAATTCTCTGTACCAGAAAAATGTCAAAGGGCAAAGAAGCTGCTGTGGATATCACTCTGTATGCTGTGTATGTGTTGCTTTGATTAATAAATGAATTGCTGATTGGCCAGTAGCCAGGCAGGAAGTATAGGTGGGATAAAGAGAGAGGAGAATTCTGGGAACAGGAAGGCTGAGTCAGGAGTTGCCAGCCAGACACAGAGGAAGCAAGATGTAAAAGTACCAGTAAGCCACAAACCACACGGCAAAGTATAGATTAATAGAAATGGGTTCATTTAAGATATAAGAACTAGATAGCAAGAAGCCTGCCACGGCCATACAGTTTATAAGTAATATAAGTCTCTGTGTATATACCTGGTTCTGAGCAGCTGCAGGAGCCAGGTAGACACAGGAAAACTCCAGCTACAAATGGCACCCAATGGCTCGAGTTTCCACCTTAAACCTGGGAATACTTAATAACCAATTCTAAATGCAGCCAAAAACAGGTTCCTGCTTCATATCTCATGTGGTTGGCGAGATGCTGCAACATGCGGGCTTGAGCTACTCTATGGTGGGTTTGCAACATGCAGACTAAAGCTACACCATGGCACATTCTTACCAAGTTACACAGAGGTTTATACAAGCTGCACAACATGGTGCATGGTGAATATAGCTTTTGCTACTAAAAAAAAAAAAACAGGTTTCTGGGCTACACGCTGCTTTGATAAAAGCATAGACGAACTGCTTCTGAGAGTTGATGGTACACATGGCTTCCAGACCCAGAGCTGGTGGTAAACATACCATCGCCATGTTGGGAAGCTGAGGTGGGCAGAAATACTGCAGTTTAAAGCAATAGATTCACAACAAGACAGATTCAGATGGGATAAACCTCTAAATGGTTTATATTGTATGTAAAAATGTACATAGGCTTGGAAGAAAGACAAAGAAATATATGTAGTTATATAAAGAAATAGTTTTTAAAAATAAAGTCTTTAAAGAGAAAGTAATATAAAAAATAAGCCATGTAAAGATGGATATCACACAGAGAATCTAGATTGTGTTGTCTTTGGGATTTTTAACTGCAGAAAGACATTTGATTGTAAAGGCTGCTCAGTTAAACCAATATGTATATTTTAAAGGTACCTTAACTTCACAATTTGGATATAAGGATATGTTGCTTTGGAAAGGAGGCTCCGCTTTTGTTTCTACAGAAAGCAACAGGCTATGGATTTGTTCCAGATTAAGATACGTCAGGTTTGACCAGCCAAGACCCCCTGAAAGGTCTCCGATGACACCATGGCCCAGATGATCCAACATCCAGAATGGTTTCAAGGCAACTGGCTCAGACAATACAGCCTCAGGGACTACTTCATAATCCTAAAATTTTCTTTATGTCCCCATAAGAATACAGCACCCCCATCCAGCAGGAAGTAGTATGAGAAGCTATGCCCCAATTCCCAAATATACCAAGTTGGCTTTGGAGATGGAATTGGCTCACTCCTTCTCTAAACCCAAGCATATTGCTAAAAAAAAAAAAAGGTTGAGAGATTATTCTGTCCTATATCAGAAGAGCTCTCTGGTGTGGGGCAGAGAAAAACCAATTATTTTTATTAAAGCAGGTTGATTATAAATGCAATCTCTTTCTAAAGAAGAAAAGGGGATAGCATACATATGATAGGATAAAAGGGTAGATTAATGAACCTATTTTTAAAGAGCAACAACTTCTTTAGAAATGTTTTACATTGCTATGGATTTTAGTTTATTGATACAAGTTTAAACAATTTTGTTATACTGTATATATATTTCTACTCTCATTTGAGTTATGTTTATGTTCCTCATCTAGATTGTAATGGATAATTAAAAAATACAGATTAATAATTAGTCTTCTATGATAGTCAAAATTATAGTCATGTTAAGTCTTCTAGGTATACATAGATATATTTCAGATAGATAGGTAATCTTCAAATACTTCAAAGACCTACAGAATATGGCATTTAAAATGTTTTAAAATTTAGACTTTCTGGACAATGAGACATGTCTGTTCCTGGCAGCACTGATTTACTTCAGAGTGGAGGATGGACATAGAAAACATTCTATATGGAGTTTATCTTCTTCTTGGCAAAAATAGCCATTCGGCAAGAAACTGTTCTTGCCTGGACTGCTTGATTGACTAGACATGCAGGACTCATAGGAAGGTGACCACTGAACTTTGCTTGGCAAAATGGTCCTTTAGGTTCCTGCTTCGCAGAGAAAACTACCAGACACTCTACAGGACACAGAGAAGTGATTGAGAGACTCGAGGCCTGTGGGCTAAAGACAGATGCCCCAACTTTACAGAGGAACTTTGGATGACTGTCCAGGCTGCCAGCTGTCTCTGTCTATTCTTACAAGACTCCTGAAAGTTGCTTGTGTCCTTCTACCGTTTCTCAGGTGATATTATATCCTTCTGAGACCTTTGATGTAGTTGAAGACTAGATAGTTATAATCTCCTTAGTTATGGTAAAAGATAAGTTAGCTATGAAACTTTATACTCACAAATATAGGACAGGATATCTTCTTTAATTTTGCCAAATACAAATAGACTAGATATTGTAACTGTAATTTTTTCTTGATAATTGTTTTGTTATGCAATTTTACTATGTTCAAGTTAAAACTTTCCTTTTGAAAAAAAGGGGAAGTGCTGTGGGTATCACTCTATATGCTGTGTATGTGTTGCTCTGATTGGTTAATAAATAGTACTGATTGGCCAGTAGTCAGGCAGGAAGTATAGGCAGGACAGAGAGAGGAGAATTTTGGGAACAGGAAGGCTGAGTCAGGAGTTGCTAGCCAGACACAGAGGAAGCAAGATGTAAAAGTACTGGTAAGCCACAAGCCACATGGCAACTTATAGATTAATAGAAATGGGTTCATTTAAGATATAAGATCTAGATAGCAAGAAGCATGCCATGGCCATACAGTTTATAAGTAATATAAGTCTGTGTGGGTTTACCTGGGTCTGAGCGGCTGCAGGAGCTGGGTGTACACAGGAAAATTCCAGCTACAAGCATTAGCCTAGGGTTGAGAAGACTCTGAGAGGGGTATGAAATCTCTCTGTGTTTGAAGAATGTGCATGAGCTCTCCTTGAGATTAGAATCATGTGTAGTGTGTCTGATGCTTGGTCTACACCTGAGGTTTCTATTCAGACCATCCATGCTGAACAGCAGAATCAAAGAGCTTTAATGGAAGAGTATGGAAGAGCATACCACAGACCAAGTAGCAATACGTTTTCATAGCCGAATGAAGGGCAGGCTTATTTCTATATGCTGGAATTCAAATGTCTGTCCAGGGTTTGAAATCTATTCTGTGAGAGCAGTCCTAGGTACAAGCAACTTCCTATTGTTCTTACTGGTCTACAGCTGACTAGAGTACCTCAAATATTGCCAAGTCAGACGTAATTCCAGTTTCATCTTATATACATGGCCACAAAGTCCAAGTCTCTTTCTTCATTTTTCAGACATACTCTTTTCAATATTATCCCTAAACCTAATTCAGAAACAGGGTTATTGTTGTTCTGAGATAGAGATAGTTTGTGTGTTTTCTGTTTTGCACTTATGAAACACACACACACACCCTTTTTCTTTTCTTTTGTTTTTCTAAGACAGTCTTGATATGTAGTTCAGGATGTCCTTGATCTCTTGAATACCACACTACCATGCCTTATTTATGAGTTACATACTTCTATGAATAATATAATCAGAACACAGATGGAATAATGTACTTTGATTATTTCATCTCATTGCTAAGTGAAGAATGGCAGAAAATTATTTAATTTCAGTCCCTTATAAAAGTCTTTAGACATCTATTAGTTTGTTTTTTTCTTTACTACATAGTCTGATAAACATGGATGTTTCCTTTATGAGAATTGTATTGAGCCTTAATGCAGCTACAGGACTAAGTGTATAGGAGTGTGGGCTATTCCATGCTATGACTGAGGTTTGTTTGAAAGTCTGGAGAGATGGCTCAACAGTTAGGACCTGAACTTATTTCTCAACATCCATATCAGGTGACTCACTAGTGCATGTAGCTCCAGCTCCAGAAGATCAGGCACCACTTATCTGCCCTACACACACACACACACACACACACACACACACACACACACACACACGCACACACGCACGCACGCACGCACACACACACACACACACGTGCGGTAGGGGGTGGGGGGCAGGCAGGCAGACAAGACATAAATACACATAAAAATAAATAACTGAGGTTGGCTTATTTAGCTATTTTCCCAACTTTTCTGTCTTTCCCAAAAGCAGAGGACAGGAAGTATTTCTGTGTATTAAGAGATTCACATTTTTCCTATATGTAAAAGATAATCTTATATATTTCAAGTTGACCTAAAATAAACATGGCTTTCTTAACATCTGGTGAGCAAACAATTGGGCAAGTCTATCATAAGTACCCGATTAGTCCGTGCTGCGATATTGAAGTTCAGTCTTACTCCTTTTGGAAAACGTGTAATAGTCTTAATTGTAGTGTATCTACCATTCTGGAATTCTGCATCAACTTCGGGTCTCCATAAACTGTCAATTAAAGCATAATAATAAGTAAGTAGATATAGTAGCCACTTATCAGATGAACAAGTTTGGGGCCTTCAACTTAGTATCTGTAGATCTCATTTCTAGAGGTTTAAAAGAAGAAGGTATGTGTTTTACCACTGAACTATACTCTTAAGCGTAGGTATTATTATTAGTAATTTCCTTCACATCTTTAGATGAGTTTTCACCTGCTAGATAAGAATCCAGTTTTACTCTTCTTTAATTATAGTATATTTGGAACAAAAGTAACCACAACTTCCATAGGAAGAAAATGGATTTGTGATTGCCTTGGACTGACAAGGATGGGAGAACATGGGGAAGGAATGGTCTGAATGAAGAATGACTCAGAGTATAAAATTTTGGGGAATGATGGTGAAAATGTTCTAAAATCAGACTATGACGAGGACTGCACATCTCTTAGTCAACTAAAAGGCAAAGAACTGTGTAGTTTAACTACATAATATAAAACCTGTAGCTCAGTAAAATTTTTAGAAGCTGTGCCTATAATCAGTAGGTAGAGGCAAAATGATCAGGAGTTCATGAACATCCTTGGCAACATGAGAATTTGAGGCCAGCCTTGGCTGTATGAGAGTGTCTCAAAAAATCCAAAGAAAGCAGCTGCTTGATATCTGTACCACTAAGCCTACCTACCTGTGAGTCCCAACTTTAAAAGTGTAACATTCCCTTTCCCTGTTTCTATCACTTTCAGATATTGGCTAAAATCCTAAGCCTGTTCGGACAGTCTGAATCCTACTCTTTCCCACGAAGCTAATGAATATGTGTGCTTTCTTGGACCTTATGTCACAAGATACAGCTTCCTCTTCTCTTCATCTCCATCTCCCTCCTCCTGGCAGCTGGTGAGATTTACAACTTGTCTGCCCTGTCACTGGGTCTTTTTTCTAACTCATAAAATGGTCCTTACATTTAAACAAAAATAAAAAAGTTACAAAAATGTTAGCTGGAGGGCTAAGGTTGCAGAACAGTGTTGCAGAAAACTTCATTAGCCTGTGTGAAGTCCCGAGTTCCGTTCTTTGCACCATAAAAACCCCAAATGAAAAAGTGAATGAAAGTTAAAGTGGTTGCACAAATCTAGAATCCCCCAAACCAGGAGATTGAAACAGGAGGATCTCAAGTTTAAGGGCAGTCTGGTTATATTAAAAAAAAAAATGGAAGCCACCCCATGGCATTAAGCCCACTCAAGAAAGAAAAATAATGGAAAACAATGTGGTAGCACATACCTAGAATCCCCCAAATCAAGAATTTGAGGCAAGAGATCTTGAGTTTAAGGGCAGCCTGGTTATATAGAAGTTAATACGAAAGCCAGCTTAGATTCCTGTGACATTTGTTGTACCATGTTGCAAAGGTATATTCCATAAAGGGCCTCATGGATGGCTGCTAGTGGATCAGGTTTGTGTTTCCCCTTACAGTAGCTCTTTGTGTCAGTAAACAGCACAGAAAAAAAGAAATTTTTTTGAGACAGCATCTCCTGTATCCTAGGCTGACTTCAATTTCATTAGTTGAAGTTGACCTTGAACTTTGGAAACTCTTGCCTCTACCTCCTGAGTGTTGGGAGTACAGACATCGGCCAATAAACCTGCATTATGCCCTTCTGCAGAATGAATCAAGACATGTTAGACAATGAATCATACATGTTAGACAAGCAGTCTACCAACTGGACTACACCCCCAGTCCAAGGAGAAATTTTTAATAGGCAGCAAGAGTAGTATCAGGGAAGATGTTAATCATATGTACTTGCACTTTACCATAACACAACCAATGTCTAAAGGCTGTGTAGTTGTCTTGATATTATTACTTGAGAATTTATAGTCAGTAGTTCTATATAAACAAGGCGCTTTCTATAACAACTTTTTGTCTCGTTATATTGTTCCTATTAGGCTTTAAGTGGACCAAACACTGTTTTGGGGGGAAAATTAGAGTTCAATGAATAATTAGATACGTAATAGTTTCCTTCCTCCCTTCCTTTGTACATCTCTCTCTCCCTCCTTCCTTGCCTCCCTTCCTTCCTTTCACAGTGTTAGGCATCAAACTCATGGCTATATAATTCCAGGCAAGCACTCTACTGAATCCTTCAATGTTAAGTTTCCTCATAAAATTATTGTTGCATTTTCTCTAGCTTTTCCCTTTTTCTTTTTTTTCCCTTTAACAACATGTACCTGGCTTAGCCTAATGCAATCATAGAACAAGGTAAAACGTGGAAATCAGGATGATCAACAGTGAGAAGGATGTGATTTGGGTGGAATCGTGTGTGGGGGTTGTGTTGAAGATGGAACTGGTATCTTACAAGAGAGGAGTGAGGTAGTTCAGGTTTTGTTTTTGAAGAATGGACTCTGGCTTACAAGCAGCAAGCAACTAGATTCTGCCAACCACTAGAAAGATCTTGAAGTAGGCACCTCTCCAGAACCTTCTAATAAGAGGGCACCCAGGGTAGTACCATGATTCCAGGTATGGGAATCTCTAGCAGACTAGCAAACCTGGACATCTGACCTACCAAACTGGGAGATGATGGATGGGTTTTGTTCTAAGTTGCTGTGTGTGGTAAAGGTAGGCACATTTTGGGGCAAATTTCCAAGCATATGTAGTGGTGGTGGTGAAAAGGCTACTGATCTTTTGAATGACTTTTTAAATGTCCTCAGCTTTCAAATCTGTTTGCTGAGCTAACGTTTTAGCCAAAACTCTTAGAGAAACTTTTTGTACATGACTCATTCAGTTCAGTTGACCTTACTTATTATTGTACTAAATTCTCCACCTAGGGGCAGTTGGCAGTGTTTTGTTTTGTTTTGTAACATATGATATTATGATCTCTGATTGAGCATGTCGTATAATGTGTTGGGCTCCAAAGCAGCAGTCCTGAGAATGTCCTTTTTGGAGGTCAAGAACATCAGAAGAGAGTTCTGCTTCCTGGTTTCTTATTTCCTCTTAGTCTTGAATGGAAGCTCTGGAGGAGGAAGTGACTGAGACAGAGAGGAGGTGCCTAGACATTTCCTATTGGATGATACAATGGACTGACCAGCCTATTTCCCTCCTTATACCTCACACCAGTTTCTGTTCTAAGTTCTTAAAAATATTCCCAGAGTAGCACCTTGACAGTCCCTGTCCCTGGAGATGTGCTCTTCCTCTACAGGAATTATGCCTTCTTTCTTTTAAGCTGGCTCTAACAAAATACTTCTTCCTAAAACTTGCTCTCTGTGGCCCATGAACTTCACTCTTCAAATTTACAAGACAAGAACTAGAAAGCCATTGGCTTTGGTGGCTCTTGAGTTTACCAAGACTCTAGCCCTCCAAAGCTAAGCTCACGAAGAACTGAGAAAGGTTCCACACTCTTGAAGACAGTCCACTACTTCCCACACCACCTACTTGTTCAAATAATAAATCTCTTTCCACTCTTGTTCCCTGGTTGTGGTTATCCTTTTCCTGCTCACCAAGATTGAATCCGCCGCCTACAGCCATAGTAATTGTTTAAACAATGAAAGAAGGTGAATGTTCTAGCACTGTAAGAATTAAACCTCCTCTGTACTTGTAGTTGTGGAAGTGCAATCTGTATCATCCTGGCTGTCCTGCAACTCACTCTGTAGACCAGGCTGGCTTTGAATTAACAGAGATCCACTTGCCTCTACCTCCCTAGTGTTGGAATTATAGGTGTATGCCACCACTGCCCAGTCCCATAGGTTTTGTAGAAACACAAACTGTATTTGAATGTACCTTCACACTTTTTATTAGTTGTATGATTTGGGGAAGTTAAAAAACAAAACAAAACCCCAAAACCATCTTCTTTGGCTGTAGTGGAGCTCCATGGCACACTGGTAAATCTTTTTATTTTGTGTGTGCACATGATCTTAGGTTTGATCCCCAGTAGTGCTAGAAAAAACAACCATCAGTCCTTCTTCAGTTTTAATCTATCATTCTGTAATATGGAAATGCTAATACCTTACCAGAAAGGAATTTTAGGGCTAAATTAAATTATGGATATAAAAGTACTTACTTACAACTTTCAATTATTTCATAAGTTACCTAGGTTATGTCCATTTCAAAGGTAGTACAGCAACGTTTTTCTCCTTCCATTTGCATAAATTCTCCTAGTATCACTCAATGAGTTTTAGACAGCCACCCTCAATACCACTTCAAGCGGCCAACTCCTAAACTCCACTGAAAGAGGCCAAAATATACTATCAATAATTAGCCTCTTTTCTGTAACCACTAATGCTTAGCTAATCCTTTTGAGAAACACAAGACACATGGGCAGCTGTGGAAACCAAATGAAAAAGTAAAAGTCACCGTTTTATGAGAGAAATGTGCATCTCCAAAGGTAATCTCCATTTATAAGGGTTTCCCCTTCTTACCCTACAAAGAGAAGGACAAGCAACAAATGCAGCTCTTGTTTTCCACTCTTTCCCTGACCATCTTCCTGAACAGACCTTCCCCCAGATCTTTGTTTCAGGGAGGATGATATTTAAGCACAAAATCTAATAGACCATGTTCAAGTCTGCTCTTGTGGTAGGAACCCTCACTACCTCCCACCTGTATAGCAAGTAGTCATGGCCAGAAACTTCTTTTTCTTATGTTTGCATTTCAACCTGTTTTTGTTACAGAGGTCCATAGCAACAAAGATCTAAAGGAACACAGAATTCTTGTCTCCCTGATCCCTTCACAGGCTAAGTCTTGCTACGATTGCTGCTAAAATGGGATGCTGAGATTCATCTAGCTTGTCTAGCATACCCTATTATTACACACGAGTTTCCAATTTTAAAACTGAAATGATGAAACAATCTTAATCATTCTGACTTCTCCAGTGATAATTCCTGTAGAGAGAGACAGCTAGTTTAGATGCAAAATTATGACACTGAACATATATCAACAGAATATGATATAGACAAGTCTCAGAAGTAAAAAGAAAACCAAGCCAGGAAGATTTAATTAAAGCTTTTCTGATTCTGACTAGGATTATTTACACAAAGTGTTAGTTTTCAAAGTCAGATTGTAAGGCTCTGGCCTGGATGTTATAGTCAATGCCAGTTTTCATATTTTCCTCTTAAGACTGTACAAAGCTTGTCTCACCTGTCAGAACTTTCATCACTTTCTTCAGAGCTGCTGTAACCTTCCTCTACCATCTAAATGGACAAAGGTGAAACAAATTATTGAAATGATATCCTTACTCAGCACAAGGTGTTTTGTTTCTTAATCTAAATTGCAACTTTTAGCATTTACATGACAATATTCCCTTTGCTTAGTTCTTAACATTGTTAGCTCTGGCCCTGGCCATCTTGTAAAGTCTTCCCATCTTGGTTAACCATGACAATTACCAAACTAAAGTGACTAAACTCCTAGAACTAAAGTAAATTGCTTCCCTAGATTCTTGCCTACCCTATGCTTTCCACCCCCCAGTAATGGCTAGCCAAGTGATATTGATCCTCTGACATTCTTTAACTGAACACTGACTGCTAACTCTTAGCTATGATCACCATCAGGCCAAAAGGAAAGTTTTCCCACTCTGTAAGTACTAAGAGCATCACAGGCTCTTTAGTTTCTTGAACTAGAGATCTCCCTATTACATGTCTTCCCAAATATAGCCTGTGCTGTTATGCAGTCACTCAGTCCCTTGTCTGTCTTTCATTCTTGCTGACCTTACAAGTGTCACACCCAATTTCTGATATTTCACAGAGATTCAATACTGTCAAAGGCAGTGTGCCCTTAGGGATAAATCAGTCTAAGCCTTCTTTGTATGTTGTAAAACTGAAGTTGAGAAGAATCAAGTGACTTCCCCAAGGCTTTATAGTAGTGATCCAGAGAAATCCTCTTAGATCTTGATGTGCCCTGGGTTCAAACATTATTTATCTGAAGCCTGGGTAGTATCAGAGTTACAAGGAAAAGCCACATAGGACTGTCTCAAAATCTGTATATTCGACAAATTTGAGACATTGATGGTCTTTTTAACAAGTAACTAAGGTGGAAAACTGTGCTACATCAGTCATTTCATTTTATTAAGTGTCATTTCTATACCAATTTGGAGTTTTCAGATTTTTGATAAAATTAGATGCTTTAAAACCACCAACTTATCTCTCCTGTTCTTATAATTACTTTGTAAGTGATGATATGTTATATTTATGTGTAGACAGTTGAACAGAATAAAGCATACATAACCACTTCATAGAAATGTTAACTGGCTCTGATCAACCCACCACAAAATAGATTGTCTAACAGAGGTCCTAGTCAGTGGTAGCGGTGGGAGTGGGGGAGGAGGACCCGACAGTGGCCATGATGGCACCCACCTGTAACCACAGCACAGCATTTAGTGTGCGGAGGTAAGGAGAACTGGAATGAAAGGCTCAGATTACAAGTGTGTGGTGCCATGTTTGATTTTCTGCAGAGTAGGTGATGGAAAGCAGTGTCTGGTCCATGCTAGGTAAAAACCCTCTTCTGACTGAGCTATGCTCCTCATGCTTCGTTTCAGACAGGGTCTTGCTATGTAGCACAGGACTGTCTTGAATTTAAGCTCTCTCTGAATGAACTGGCCGAATATTGGGATCTTAGGTGTCTGATACCATGCCCAGCCCAAGAAGGAAACTTTCAAGCAATAATTACACTGGAAACCATTTTTGTAAGTACATATAACATGATATATGGCTTCTTTGTACATTGATACTGCTAACTTGTTTTTAAACTCATGAAAATAATCATTAATGCAAATAAAAGCCAAGTTTTCAAAGAAGCAAAAAAGACACAAAAGGAAAGCCTAGTTAAATGAACATGATACATACAATTTGGGGGGTAGAAAGTAGAAAGCATTGCACTTACCCCTCCATTCAGATTAATTAGCTCATTTCTCTGCTGTTCCTGAGCTAGTAAGTATTCAGTCGTTTCTCTTATTGTAGAGAATCTGGCATTCATCATAAAGGGTGAAAATTCAGCAAAATAATTTTCACTACCACATATCATGACAGATTATTTAACATTTGTGAATGATTTACTTAATTTTATGTATGTACGCATCTCTGTCAGAGTATGCGGATGTGTTGATACATGTTCCTGTATACACATGGAGATGCCAGAAAGTGGCATCAAGTGTTCTCCACCACAATCACTTTCCACCTATGTTTTCAGCCAGGTCTTTCCCTGATACTGGGGCTCACATTCTCTTGACTAGTCTGGAAGCCAGCATGCCCCAGTGACCAGTCTTGTCTCTCCCCATTTCAGCAACTGGCTACAGGTTTGGTTAGGACACCTGGTTTGTCATGTGGGTGCTGGTACATCAAGTGCTCTAACTGCTAAGTATCTCTATGGTCCCCTATTTAACAGTTTTAAGGAGAACATTACAAATGAATTTTCTTTACTGAAACATAGAATAATCAGTTATTAGCTGTATGCTACATCTAAGAAACTTGCAAGTAAATGGATGGAATTAGGAAATATACCAAGTGAAGTAACCCAGACCCAGAAAGATAAATGCTGCACATTCTCTCTTTTTTTGTGGATCCTCCTAATCCTTCAAGGAGAATATATAACCTGGAATAACCTCGAGAACTAGGAAAGTACAAAGGGACCATAGTGGGAGGAGTTAGGTGCTCTAGAGAGGTATAGAGTAGGACACTGGTGCTGTGAAAGGAAATATGGGAAAATAGGTTAGGAATTTAACTGGAATATAGGCAGGAAATACAGAGGGAGAAGAAGGATGGAACAATAGTTAACACTAAGAATGTTGAACAAGAGAAGAAGGATGGAACAATAGTTAACACTAAGAATGTTGAACAAAGTCATAGGAAAACAGTAATTTTTGTTTACTTAAAGTATTTACAATACACACAAACATGTGTTTAAACATATGTATGTAGTTTGAATGAAGTTATGCCATTCCAAGTGCCAATGCTCCCCACAAGGATCATAGACAACCTAACAAAATCCCAGTGCTAGGCATGGGAAACCTCCCTTTCAATGGTTGGTCCTGGAAGTAGAAGAGACTCCCAAAACAATACAGGCTAGTGCTGTTGCCCTTGTTTGCCTTGCATACCTTGAAGGTAAGACCCTACTACTGAAGACAGCATACACTTTAGACAGTGGTTTTGGAGGAAATGAGCTACTCAAAGATACATCTGCTGGGCTGAGGTTGTGGTTCAGAAGTAAATCAGAATGATTTCTAACAGCAAAGAGAGAGAGAGAGAGAGAGAGAGAGAGAGAGAGAGAGAGAGAGAGAGACAGAGACAGAGAGAGAGACAGAGAGAGACACACAGACAAACACGACAGACAGACAGACACAGACAGACAGACACATAAAGAAGAGAGAGGGGGAGAGAGAGATTGATTGAGATTATTTGTCTGCTAAAGACTTGTAGGACTCCTTAGGAAGGATATAAAGGAAGGAAACAAATTTATTACCATTAGTTATATCTTATCGATTTAGCACAGTTTGTCAGTACATTACCTTGCCTACCAGTTTGGAAGATGCAAAAGAACTAGATACTAAGTGAACATACTTTGGTTATTGGATAGGCCTCATAGGAAAGGTCAGAAACTGGGAAACAAACTTGGATAACTGCATGTGCATGTCAGTTGATACCATGAGCCACATAATTAGAACAGTCTGAATTGGAACAACTTCTGAATTAAGAAAATACATACTTTGTTATTAAGATACAGAAATAGAAAGCATGCTTATACATTTCCTTATCATTCAAAACATTGTACTAACACTGATAAAGTACTAATTTTGCTTTTACCTGTCAATTTCAGGTTCAGATTCTGGTGATGATTGGATTCTTCCAAATCTTTCTGCTTGACCACGATATCTCTCTTCATGACTGCGAGATCTCCATGTACGGTTGTTATGAGCTCTCCCTCCATGGCCATCATTAGCTCTCCTAGCATGGTCATGATGAGCTATCCCTGTGTGGTTAAGACGAGCTCTCCCTCTGTGGTCATGGTGACCTAACCCTTCATGGCTAAGATGAGCTCTCTCTGTGTGGCCAAGATGAAACCTACCTGAGTGGTCATGATGAAACCTACCTGAATGGTAATGATGTGGTCTATCCGGATGGTCATGATGTGGTCTACCCGGGTGGTCATGATGTGGTCTACCCGGGTGATCATGATGTGGTCTACCTGGGTGGTCATGATGTGGTCTACCTGGGTGGTCATGATGTGGTCTACCTGGGTGGTCATGATGTGGTCTACCTGGGTGGTCATGATGTGGTCTACCTGGGTGGTCATGATGTGGTCTACCTGGGTGGTCATGATGTGGTCTACCTGGGTGGTCATGATGTGGTCTACCTGGGTGGTCATAATGTGGTCTACCTGGGTGATCATAATGTGGTCTGTCTGTGTGATCATGATGAGGACTGTCTGGGTGATCATGATGAGGTCTGTCTGGGTAATCATGATGAGGTCTGTCTGGGTGATCATGATATGATCTACCTAAATAGTCATGATGTGGTCTACCTGAGTAGTCACGATGTGGTCTAGCTGTATGGTCATGATGTAGTCTATCTGGACGGTCATGATATGATCTATCTGGGTGGTCAAGATCTGGTCTATCTGGGTGGTCATAATGTAGTCTACCTGAATGGTCATGATGTGGTCTATCTGGGTGGCCATGATGTAGTCTATCTGGGTGGCCATGATGTGGTCTATCTGGGTGGTCATGATGTAGTCTATCTGGGTGGTCATGATATAGTCTATCTGGGTGGTCATGACGTGGTCTATCTAAGTAGTCATGATGTGGTCTATCTGGGTGGTCATGATGTGGTCTATATGGGTGGTCATAATGTGGTCTATCTCGGTGGTCATCATATGGTCTATCTCGGTGGTCATGATGTGGTCTATCTGCATGGTCATGATGAGATCTATCTGAGTAGACAGGAGCTCTCCTAAAGTGGCTATGAGATCTTCTGGAGTGGGGGCCATGGGATCTGATAATACGGCGGCCACGAGATTGGGAGTGGCCATGAACTCTCCTGAAGGAAACTTGATTTCCTTCTATTTGTGGCTGTCTCTCTTCTGATTGGTTTCCATTCCACTCTGATCGATCTTCACTGTTATCATGCCTCATCTACAAAGGAGTCCAATTACATGATATAAATGAGACAGATAGTCCATGATTTGATTAAGTCATAAGGATATTTTAAAACCATTCCTTCCCTCCTTCCTTCCTTTTTCCATTCCTCCATCCCTTCCTCTCTTTTAAGATAGGATCTCACTATATATTATAGGTTAGCCTGGAAGTTGAGATTCTCATGAATGCTTGAATAAGCTTGTGCCAGTACACCCAGCTTCTCAAAACCATTTCTATCAGTGACTTTCTCCTAGAATTATTCTATGACTACCTTTTTTATATACTAGTTTCCAGATGCAACTTAAAGACCTAAGTCTGATGTACCATGTCACTGCACAAAGACGATAATACAATGTAACATAAAAATATGAAAAATTAGCTGTCCCACGAGTTTTAATAATGAAACAATCAAGCTGAGTGGTGGTAGCACACGCCTTTAATCCCAGCACTTTGGAGGCAGAGCCAGGTCTCTGTGAGTTCGAGGTCAGCCTGGTTTACAGAGCGAGATCCAGGACAGGCACTGAAACTACACATAGAAACCCTGTCTTGAAAACAAACAAACAAAAAACAAATAATGAAACAATCAAACTATGTGACTTCATAATTGAGGAGAGTGTTTTTTTCTTTTTTTTGGGGGGGGGGGCGGGGTGGTCCAGGATCTTATGCTGGCCAGAAACTCACTATGTATCCAAGTGTAACCTTGAACTTCTGAAACTCCTGCTTCCACTTCAAGTGCTATGATTAAAGACACATACCACAACAACTGGTATTATGTCGTAATGAGGATTGAACCAAGATCTTTATGCATGCTAAGGCGAGTACTCTACCAATTGAACTATTTCCACAGCCCCAAGAATGATAGAGTATTTAATAATGTTTTGTAACACAACTTCTTTAGATCAAAGAAAAGCATTCCAAATTATTCTGTTGATTATTTCCCTGCCCAGTGGTCATTAAAAAAAACTATCTTTCAATAAAAACATAATTAATTCTAAGGAGAAAAACAATCAAGTGGAAAGTATGCTACAGAGGAAGCAAAGTGTTGGCTTGATGCAGTTCAAATAAATTGATCAGGTAACAATTCAGCTTCTCTATCCTTTCAGTTTTTAAACCAAAAGTCCTGTATAGTGAATCCTCAAAAAGGAAATAGTGAAAACTTTGACAAATGTCTATGATGTCTGTAAGTGTAAATGAATAGTCATATGGACTGTGCTAAGAAAGCAAGCTGTAAACTAGTATATGTGGTTTAGCAAGGAAAGCATCCCTTATATTTGGCATTACCATGTCCTGCTACAACACTGCTAAATGCTGGAAGTAACTGCTAAATCTGAGGCAGGTACTAGCACGAAGAATATTATGTGTACACAACTTGACTAAAATAAATGTATGAAAGATCAGCTGACTTGCTATAGGCTAAATCCATAGCCGTTCTCCAGTATTTCTATTGAAAACAGAAGTATTAGGTAGAATACCCATGTTAACTTTTTTATTTTAAGTGACTAGCATTGGGAGAACAGTGGGTCATCATGAAAGACAGGATTGAGGCACATCTCCTGAAGACTTTTTTAACAGAGTTTCCAATATTTTCATAAATGTTTATATAAGGAATATTTTCTGGGCTGGGGTTGTAGCTCAGTGGTACAGTACACGCTAAGTATGAGCAGGGCTGTGGTTCCCATCTGCTTTATCAAAAGAAATTGTTTACATCAAGTTAGGTACTATAAGATTCCTAAATTTAAGAAATAAATACTATTAAGAAAAAAGTAAATACTTAAGAAATAAATAATTTTAAAGGTTTAATATATATATTAACCTTATATATAGAGAGAGAGTTGTGTGTATATGTCCATGGTGTGTGTGTGTATATATGCCATGGTGCGCATGTGGAAGTCAGAAGCCAACTTTGCATGAGGCTACTTCTTTCTTCCACTTCTACAAGGGTCCCAGAGATCCAACTGGGTTGGCTAGGCTTGTGTAGCAAGCACCTATACCATTTTCTATTCCTATTTGCAAGCACAAACCTATCGAAAATAATTATATAGACAAGGTGTAATAGCTCATGCCTATAACCCCAGCCTTTCAAGTGCTGAGGTTCCCAGAGAGGCTTGAAGAAGGGCCGCAGCCTCTGGAGCTGGAGTTATAGGATGTTGTCAGCTACGTGATGTTGCTGCTGAGGATTGAACTTGGGTTCTCTAGAAAAGCAAGCAAGGGCTCTTAACCACGAAAACATCACTCTAGTCTTAATTTCTGGTTTGTGTAATTAATTTTTAAGGCTACTAAAATATTTTTACACTATAACTTATGATCAAAGGTTGTATGAGGACAAAAATGAGAATTACGTAGGATAAATGACACAGTCACCAGCAATCTATTTTTTTATATTTTATAAATTCAAAATTCCTGATAATGATTGAAAATAAAAATAAAATGTTTATTATAATAGTTTCAGGGACAACAAGTTAGCCAAAAATACCAAATTTAAATTAAATACAAACTAGCATGGAAAAACATAAGAAGAAATCTCTGATTTCAACAGAATTGAAAATTATTCTTATTATTACAAAATATGTTAGCTAAGTATGATGTTTAGAATGAGAGTGACCCCCATAGACTCCTATATTTGAATGTTTCATCCCCAGTTATTGGAACTGCTTGGGAAGTGTCTTGTCAGGGTTTCTATTACTGTGAAGAGACACCATAATCACAGCAATTCTCATAAAAGAAAGCATTTAATTGGGGATTGGCTTAAAGTTCAGAGGTTTAGCACTGTCATCATGGTGGGGGAACAAGGGGGCACACAAGCAGACATAGTGCTGGAAGAAGGAGCATGGAGTTCTTTATCTAGTTCGGCAGGCAGCAGGAAGAGAGAGTGATGCTGGGCCTAGCTTGAGTATCTGAAACCTGAAAGCCTGTCGCATGACAAACTTCCTCCAACAAGGCCACACATACTAATAGTGCCACTCTCTATGAGCTTATGGGGGTCACTTTCATTCAAACCACCAGAGGAAGAATTAGGAGGCACTGCTTTGTTGAAGATGTGTCACTTGGGGTGGCTTTGAGATTACAAAAGCCCATGCCATTTCCAGTTAGAAGTCTCCCTCTACCTCATGCATGTGGATCAGATGAAAACTCTCAACTACTGCTCCAATGTCATGTTTGTCTCTCTGCTGTGACACTCCCACCATGATGATCATGGATGCTAACCCTCTGGAACCATGAGCTCCAATAAACTCTTTCTTTTCTAAGTTGCTTTGATCATGGTGTTTTGTCACAGGAAGAGAAAAGTAACTAAGACACTCAACATGAGCATAGTCCCAGCACTCTGGAAGACTGAGGCAGGAGGAACATCAAAAGTTCTTTGCCATCTTAGGCTACATAGTATTAAATAATATAGTAGTTTGTCTTATACAGCAAGACCTTGTCTCAACACACACACACACACACACACACACACACACACACACACACACACACACAGTTAAAAACGAACAATGTTATATTTCAGACTCTTGATTTCTGTTAACATTTGGTATTCACTTACCAGATGATGTGAAGGCTGATTTTCTGAAAGTCTCCATCCAAAAAAATTCCCATTTCTTCCCCTATGGCCACCTCTGAATCCTGTATATTATTTTGACAAAAATTATTTTCTGTATTTTCATCACTGAATTCAGTAACTTTCAGAATCAGTTTTTAGAAGCTTGGCCTTGGTATGGAAAACATCTCCTCTTTCATCATTCTGACAGTGTCCAATTGTCTAACTGAATTCTATAACAGATTTTGCCATCCTATCTATACTTACTACTTGGAAGGGGAAATCTTCATTTTACACAGTAGTTAAGGTTTTGTTGTGTATGGTACAAAGGTTGAGACATATCCGGAATCAATTAAAATAATATGTCAGCATAAAAAAGGAGAGATGGGAAAATGATGTTTTTAATTTATCCTATCAATATTTGCCTCATTATCTACTTTGCTTAGGGTATAGAGATAGCTTAGGAAATACTTATAAAATATGATCTGGGAACGTAGCTCAGTGGGCAGATTGCCATCTTAGCACACACAAAATCCCTGAGTTTGATCTCCAACACAACATAAAACACAGTGTGCCGACAAGTATCTGTAGTCCTGGCACTTGACAGGTAGAGGCAGGAAAACCAGAAGTTTAAGGTTATCCTTGGTTTCACAGTGAATGAGAAACTAGCCTGTAGTACATAAGACTCTACCTCAGAAAAATAAATTAATTAAAAAAATAAAAACCTCTGAAAAGCTTTAAAGATCAGTTTTGTGTTTTACTGGGAAATACACGAGAATAGACTTTCTTACCTGTCTTAGCTGTATTGCCCCTACAATAACTGCTCTCTCTGTTTCTCATTAGAGGCTGAACCACTAAAAGATTCATATGAAGGCTGCAATAAATTTGGGTAACCTTGCAGAGTCTTGTAATATGCACCATGTTAAGATGATGCTAAACTGTTGAGTAGATCAGTGACCCCTAATTGTTGGAAATACTTCTTTACAATGACAATCTGTATAGTGTGTTCATATTAAAATATGGTCACTGCTCTAAACAATGATGTTAGGGCTAGAGAAGACATTCTTCACATTCTACTTTATTCTCTTTACCAAGTGACATTCCTTTATAACAACATGTGGTTGTTATAGCGGTTAGGTTATTGATCCGCTTAATTTCTCACCCTGCTCTCCATTAGAAAAGTAACTCACCAATTAATCATTTCTCTCATTTGACCCAGAATAAATTCTTCCCAACCCTGTACAAGCCCATGTCTGAGAGAAATGAAGCATGTAACACAACACAACATTAGAACACTGGAAGTTCTAGAAACTGCATGTTAGTTTTTACCATGTGTGCTTTTTTAAAAAATATACTTTACCTCTCCCCCAATGATGCATAGGGGTAATGATTCGCTCTCTGGAGCTTGATCTCTGTATGTCATTCTCCTCATGGTATTCTTCTTCAGTGTCAGAGGATTCTAGATGTCTATGGAGTCCAATTTCATCTGCACCAGAAATTACAGGAAAAATGAAGAAAATGGAGAAAGTCAAATGACAATTATCTGTTCTTAGCCACAAATCTACATCATACTTCAGAACATATAGAACAACCGTTATCCCTTAAAAAAAAACTCCTAACACTAGAATAGTAATACATTTGGAAAACCACAGCAACAGCAAACAGAATTATAGGCAGTGGTGAAGCACCCAGCTTCCATGTGGTAACTGAACCTCTGGTCCTTTGAAAGAGCAAGCACTCTTAAAAAAAGTTAAACTTTTTCAAAAATGAATTCTTTAAGAATTTCATACAATCTATTTTGACCATATTCACCTTCCTCCCCCAACTCCTCTCAGATCCATCTCCTATTTCCTACCCACTCACCTTTGAGCCCTATTTTCAAATTTCCTCAACTCCAATCTGAGCTGCCCATACACTCTTGGGTATGTAGCCATCCACTTGAGTGTGAGTGACATGCTAGGGCCATACCCTTAAAGAAAACTGACTCTCCCCCTCCAGGCAGCTATCAACTGCCAATAGAAATTGCCTATCTCTCCCTACCATGCTGGGAATTCGTCTGGCCTGAGGTACTGTGCATGCTGTCACAATCATTTCTCCAACTCCACGAGACTTAGCAAGTTCTAAAAGGAGGCTCATTGGGACTCAGGCAGTAAATCACTCAGAAAACCCTTGAAATTGACCAGATAGATGTACAAGGCCCTCTCACCCAGTGTTATATAAACAGTAGGGACTGCTGAGGAGACCTGGACTGGGTTAGCCAAGCTACTGTGGAGTTGTTGAGCTGACTGCAAGTTTGCAGTAATTTTCAGGGTTCCAGCATTCCTGAACTGTCATCGAAGTTAGGGTGGGATTTCTGTGATGCAGCTGCTTTTGAGCCATCCCTTCTGCTGTGAGTAATCTCTCATTAGTACTTTAATTAGTAACTCCAATGAACTTAATTGGTTCATCGCACTGAACTTCAGTGCTGTCTTTATTTTAGCCTGTTGTTGGTTCCCTATATGTGGTGACTATGTTTTGTTCATGATTCCCTAGGATTTAAGTCACAAAGCAGTGTGTGTGTTTGTGTGTGTGTGTGTGTGTGTGTGTGTGTGTGCGCGCACACGTGTAGGTGCACATATGTGGAAGTCAGAGTACAACATCATTGTGTCTGCCCCCACCTTTCACCTTATTTGAGACAGGGTCTGTTATTTGTTGTGCATGTCAGCCTAGCTGGCCCTTCGAGCTTCTTGGGATTTCTCCATCTCTGCCTCTCATGTTGCTGTGATTATAGATTTGTGCTATTATACAGAGATTTATGCGGATTATGGATATTTAAACCTAGGTTCTGATGCTTGCCAGGCAAGTGTTTTATCCATGGAGTCATCTTCCCAGATGTTTTCCTTTTTTTTTTTAAGCTTGCTTGTTTGAGAAAAGATTTTGTTATGTAGACCAAGCTGGTCTCAAGGAGCACTTAACTTATCCATGATTCTTTAGTGCTGGGGTTATAGGCATGTGCCAACATACTCAGTAAGTTTCCCTAAATAACATGGAAGCTTCTCCATCAAATGGATTCATGATAACTTCATTTACAAGCACACAAACAAACAAACAAACAAACAAAAAAGGCTTTCAGGTCATAGTAGCTCAATAGAGACCATTTAAATAATGCTTTTACCTAGTGTTATTTTAGTTTCAGAGAAATAGCATCATTCCTGAGTAAATAAATGCCAATGTAAGACAATTAATTACATATATTTTCTTGAACACAAGTTGGAAATGAGATAATACTTTGTAATCTGTTACCTTATATACTCAGGGAGAGAACACTTACATAGTTAAAGGCTCTCCATGGTGTCACTTGCCCCCGACAACTTAAGACACCTGACGTTTCAATCAAAACACACTCCAACACATATCACTCCCTTTAAATCAGAAGTAAAGTATATAAAATTGCTACCCAAATACCATGTAACTGAATGTTTACTTTTCAGCTCATCCATAACTTCACAAAAAAACAAGTTCAGTCTTTGTGATACCCAGTCAGTACCAAAGTAGCCCTATAACTTTAAAAATCCTTTTTCTGAATATAATATATGGATTTATTTTCCCGTCAGTTTGGCCTAATTTCAAGTAAGACATGAATCCCTAATAGTATGAATGAGCAAACATTAAAACAAGAGTAGAGAATAATAGTGGTGTTATGGAAAGGAAAGAGTCCACACATCAGATGGTATGAGCATTATTTTCCCCAACAGAATACTTTTATTATTTGTTTGGGAATTTCATACAATGCACCCTGATCACACTTGATTCCCATTCTCCCAAGATCCACTCTCCCACCCTTGTACCCTCCTCCCAAAAAGAAAAAAACATACACCAAGATCAATTTGTGTTGCCCATATACTCACTGGAGTATGGTCAAGCTCCCAGTGGCCAGCCCCTTAAAGATAACTGAGTCCTTCCCCACCCCACCCCTATAGAAGCCATCAACTGCAAAGATCTTCACTTCAGCAGCTCTGTCACACTTTTAAAGGACTCTTTTCAATGTATTCCTGTATAGACTGTTTCTTTTTTTTTGGGGGGGAGGGGGGAGTATTTGCCACCAAAGCCTTCAATGTCTCTCATTCTCAATTATGAGTCTGCAGTCATCGGTACTACTGCAAAAGAAGCTTTTTTGGCAATAATAGCCAAAGGCAGCAGGGATCATGGACTTCCACATGGTTTCTGGTGATAGCACAGATCACAGACACCAACATGGCCCTCGATGGCAGCATAGACAATGGACATCCACATGTCCTCTGTGGTAACATGGACCATGAACATCAACATGGTCTTAGGCAGCAGCCCAGCATTGCTGAGGCCATGTTGATATCTGTGGTCTGTGTTACCACCAGAGGCCATGTTGGAATCTGTGCTCTGTGCAGCCACCAGAGGTCATGTTGATGTTCATGCTTTGTGCTGCCGCCTGAGGCCATGTTGCTGTTTGTGGTCTGTGCTACTGATTGTGGCCAGGTCAATGACAGTGGTCCATGTTGCCACTGGTATGAGCTTTTAATACGAGCATCTAGGAGATTCATTTCTAACAGGATGACTGCTGCAGTCTGGATGACTGCTGTAGTCTGTATTCAACAAATGGTTAGATGGTTCACATCCACTACCTGGTTAAAAGCATCAAGATGTTTCGACTCATACTAATTGGTCTAGAAGAGAGAAGGCAGATACATACTCTGAAATCCACCCAAATATATAATAGACAGAACCTCTTGATTTGATAACACCTTATATTGTTACTTATTTATCCTTATTCTAAGGCTGTATACCACCTGGAACAATAAAAGTTAATGGTATTTAGGTTTTCTTCAAAATGGTTACTGTTTTCACTTAATTTAGATCTATAAGCAACAGTACTGGCTTTTCTATAAAGTACCATCATCATCTAATATGGGATCAGCTTTTTAAAAATTATTTTTTTCTCTCTCTATGGTGTGTGTTTTTGTGCATGCGTGCGTGTGTGTGTGTGTGTGCGTGCGTACGTGCGTGCGTGCGTGCGTGCGTGCGTGTGTGTGTGTGTGTGTGTGTGTGTGTGCATGCTTGTCAAGGCCAGAGGTCCATGTGTGGTGTCATCTTCAATCATTTTCCACCTTGGTTTTTGAGACAGCATCTCTCCTTCAACTGGAACTCACTGATTTGGCTATCTCAAGGATCCAAAATCAGGTCCTCATGTGTGTGTGGTAAGCACTTTACCAACCGACCCTTCTCCCAAATTGCTGGGCTCCATTTTAACGTGCACATCACATGTTAAAAGGAAATTCAATTTCCTCTGGCATTTTTCCATTTTGGTATATTTATTTCACTATTTAATTTCAGGTAAAGAAGTCACTTGTGCCAGGGAAGACATACATACAGTGCAGAAGGGAACATCTCCATACAGTACAGAAAGACAAGCACCACAACGGACAACAGCGGTATGTCTGGACAGTCTATCACACAAGGAAATGAAAATGGTGAAAAGCTAGAAAGCACATGAGAATTTCAGGCTTGAAAATAATCACTCCCAAATTTTGTTTCATTTCTTCCATCTCCTACGTCACCTTTCCTGAAATCAGACTAAAATTCACAGTTAGCCAAAATGTAGTCAGAATCACTCTGAATTTGCAACAGAGACACCAGTTGGGAAAAACTAAATCTTCCATTGTGCAGATGAAAAATCAGAAACTCCAGAGAGTGCACACCACCAGGTTTATTAGTACATGCAGGCAACACCAGCACTTGGGAAGCAGAGAAAGGAGAATTAGGTATTAGGAGACAACCTTGGGTAAATAGGGGGTTTGAGACTACCCTGGACTACATAAAACTCATGTCTCAAGAAACCAAACCAAACAAACAAAAATCAAAGAAATAGCCAAACCTAACCAAATCCAAGAGGGGAAGTGGTATGTCAAAGGTGGCTAATGATAGAATTAAAATTAGAACATAAATCCCTTGAACATTCAAAAGTCATGCTAATGTACCACTGTAGCAGGGCTGGCAAAGGATTGCACTTTCTTCAGGTAATCCCTGGCTAGTGTTCAGAAATGTCTGAAGATGTAACTTCCAGGGGGAGGAACTTTCTTCCAGGGAAAGATTCTGATATTGTGTCTCACAGTTAAATCTATATATGCATATGTACTTGTGTTTGCTTTACAATTTAGAGAAAATGTAAATTACATGAAAGAAAAGAGAGCCCACCCAGTTCTGGCTCAAACGATAAATAAAACCATTTACTATTACAAACTCCTAGCACCATGTTTGTTTGCTTGTTTTTTAAATACAGGGGCAAGTAGTGGATCTGATGTTACTGATAAAGTATTGAAGAGCCTCAGCCAGGACAAAGAGCCCAGGTCTTGAGACTTCTCTTGGCAAGTCTGCCCCACGGTTAGAAGCTGGGCACATTTCAGCGGCTGCAGGGTCATATCTGAGGTCCTGGGTGTCTCCCAACTCCTGGTGTTGGCTGTTACCATGGCTCATTGGTAAAAGGAAAAGGATTTTGGCTTGTGGGAGTCATCTGCTTATGTCTGAAGAGTATAAGGTTTGCATACTTTCATTAAAAAAAATTCTTCTTGAAGATCCTGCCTAATTTTCATTTGTCATTTGGCTCTTCCAATTAGTGAGAGTTACAAGGTTTCTTGAAACTATTTGTTAGAAGAGGTGGTTGCCTTTTGTGTTTTTGGCATCTACTTGTAATGATGTCTGAGAAAAACCTGGTACATTTTGCTTTCTTGTCATTAGGTGGTTCTTTGGAAGCCACTGGAATGTATCTGTAGACAGGAAGATTTGTATGACTGCCATTTGGAGGGTTCTTTAGTGATTTTGGATTCTTTTTATTCTAACAGGAAAATCTTGTTTCTAGTAACTAGTAGAGAAGGTAGATAATAAAAATGAACCAAGGAGTAGATTTTTTTTTTTTTTTTGGTTTCTGATTTACAATGTAAGGCAGAGACACTTGCCTGGAAAGATGTGACTGTCAGGATGCCTGTTCCCTAGGGAAAATTACTTATAGGAGGTTGAGAGATATTTCTATTGTAAGAACTCTCCAGGCGAGGGGGTTCTCATTTCTGACAGGCCAAGAAAAATCTCTCTTGATTCCGGACAGGGACCTGGAAACTGGTGGCTGTGAGGACTTTTCTGGAACTGTCCGTGCATCAGTGTCTGGACTCTGTACACTGGCACATACAGTAAGTGCTAGGGATCTGATCTCAGGCCTTCATGCTTGCATGGCAAAGAGTTTACTGACGGAGCCATCCCCAACTTCCAGCTTTTAATCCTAACACCCTGTGATCTGCATGGCAGCATTACATCTTTGCTATTATGTGCATCAAACAGACTTCTGAGTATCACCCCAGAAATGTAATTCATCCTTTATAAAATTCTTTCTATGGAAGAGACTCTTTGTATATCTAACAGCTGGCACACAAACGAGCTACTAGAACACAACACTCCATTTCCCGGCGGTAAATTGCCTGCATGTGATTAAGCACCCACTGAATAACATAGAAAATAAATGCTCGAGAGCAGCAGAGAAAAGTCAGACTGCTCTGCACTGCAACAGTTGCAAAAGCTTTGTGGCAGAGGCACGTGGGAGGCACGGAATTTGAATGAGCGGGAAAGATCCTGACACTCCAGGAAAGACAAACAACGCCAGAGTTTTCAGGAGGAAGATAAGCCTGGTTAAAACAGAGTAGAGGTAGATAGGGCATTATAAAAGTAAAGAAGACACAAAATCCCCCCAAATCCCCAAGCGTCAGTGAAGGGCTAGAAACCATGGCTCAAATAGTATTATGAACAGGAATGTGTTTGCAGGAAGGAACATCTCATATAATGCATATCACAGGATCATATTAATGGACCAAATAAACAGCACTTACTGAAAGTATTGAGCCTGATAGTATGTGTGGAAACTGATGAATACTTTACAATAATTATGCAATAATTTAGATAACCACTTCAGTTATTTGAAAGGAACCCACCATTCTTTCTGCTATTTTTTTTTTTTTTTTTGGTGTATGTGTGCATGGTGTGTGCATGCATGTGAGTGTTTGTGTGTACATGTGTATTTTGGAGTCAGAGGTTGATGTTATGGTCCTCCTGATTACTCTGAACATTATCTTCTAAATGCTAGGAACACAAGTATATGCCACCATGCCTGATTTATGCTGTTCTGGGGATGGAACCTAGGGATTTAAAAATGCTAGGCATGTATTCTATGAGCAGAGCTATAAGCTCAGCCAGGGATTTTTCTCTTCTCAACTGTGAGAAAGTACCCTACTATGTAGTTCAGGGAAGATGTGACCTCACAATTCTCTTGCCACAGCCTCCAGAGAAGGAGGGATGACAGGAATACGACACCACACTCAGTGACACTGTATCTTAGGATTGCCTGGTAATTCCTAATTTTCCTGTCCCAGGCTCCTAACATTCAGGTGTCACCGTGTTTGGCTTTATATTATCTTTTTAATTGTGCTTTCTTGGGACTTACCTGAGAGTCTCATGCTCACTAAAAATTCACTGTGTCCCAAAGCTCTGCCCAGCCTACGTGCATTAATGCTACATTAGTTTACATTATATAAGCTAAGTACTTGAGATTTCATAAATATTTCCAATTGTATTAACAGATGATCACTGTATGGTGGTACACAGCTGGAATCTCAGCACTTGATCGAGGCAGAAGGATCTGGAACTCAGAGTCATCCTGGCTATACTGGGACTCTGAGGCCAGTGTGGACTAAATGAGACCTTTTCTTAGAAACCAAGCCTAATGAATGAAAACAATTACTCCATGAAACGAACCTGGCACGAAGGCTCATATTTATACTCTCAACACTTAGAAGGCTTAGGCAGGGACTGGAGAGATGGCAGGGTGGTTAAGAGTCCTGACTGCTCATCCAGATGTCCTAAATTCAACTCCCAGCAACCACAGGGTGACTCACATCCATTTATAATGGGATCTGATGCCCTCTTCTGGCATGCAGGCATACATGCAGACAGAGCATTCAAACATAAAATATACATAAAAAATAAAATAATTTAAAAATAGAAAAAGAGGCTTGACACAGGAAGCTTGAATTTGATGCCAGCCTGGGATTCATCGTGATTTTCAGGACAGTTTGAATCACACAGTACAATTCAGGACAGTCTGAACTACATAGTGAGACCTTGCTTCAAAAAATAAAAGAAAAGTAAGTAAATCCAGCTATGTTTAAATTGAAATATAAGAAAAAAATATATTAGGATATGGCATCTTTGTTCACAAATTGGGAATGTACTATGAAACTAAAAGTAAAAAAACTTAATATAATATTCTACAAGAAACTCAAGACAAACAAAGTCCTCATTGAGAAAACTTCCATTTGCTACACACTGAGACCATTATAGGAAGCTACAACTACTCAAAATGTGTATTTGTGGGTCCCAATCTAAGGGATACATCAACAAAACAAACAAACCCCTTACCTAAATATCAAGGAACATTGGGAAAGAGGGGGATGAAAGCTTTTAAGAGCCAGAGGAACAGGTAGATTGCTGTCATTGTATCTCTTTGTAAAGTCAGAAGCTAAATCCACAAAGTCTCACCAATCTGACTGCCTAAATGAGGTCTGAACAAGGAATTCACCAATATACAGGCTAATGTGCACAGTCAACACCAAGAGGGCTCAATTCAACCCAAAAGCTGAAGACAACTGAAGAATGCTGAGGGGGAGAAATTGTCTTCCCCAGGGAAGAACACACCAATTGTTTATAACAAAACAAATAGCCCTGAAAACCAATACCAGGAAGTAATATTAATCAGAATGATGAGATTGTATTTATATTTATGAGTACTCATGAAAACTCTCTTTCCTTCTCTATATTCAGACACACGATAGAGATAGATAGATATAGAGATGTATGTAATAATTATTCATGAAAGAAGAGAACAATATCTTTGAAAAGAGCAAGCAGAGGTACAGAACATTATTTTAAGATGTGTTACATTTTTTTAAGCTGTGAAACATTTGTTTAATAATACAAAGCTGTATTGCACTCTTAAGCTGTGTTACTGTGCCTGTCTAAAACACCTGATCATCTAATAAAGAGCTGAACAGCCAATACTAAGGCAGGAGAAAGGATAGACAGGGCTGGCAGGCAGAGAGAATAAATAGAAGGAAAACTCTCCGAGGAAAAGAAGAAAGAACAAGAGAAAAAGGAGAGGAGTATGCTAGGGGCCAGTCACTCAGCAACACAGAAAGACATCTAATAAGAAGGAAAGAAAAATACAGAAATAGAGAAAGGTAAAAGCCTTTACATCATTTGCACCCTACGTGGGCTACAGTAAAATAAAATTCAACAACAGAGGTATATGGGGAGTCTGGAGTGAGGAAAGAGAAAGATGACTTATATGTACAATCTCGGCATGTAGAAGGGGGACTTAGATGGACTTCCACTGGAGGCTAGCTGAGCTCCAGGGTGGTTCATCACTTACATTCAAAAGGGTAAATATGAAAATGACAAAAATTTCTTTAAAGCAGTATTTTGGATCTCTTAGATATGAAAGCGAAGCATCAAACTCAAAAGAGAATAGTAAGTGAATTGATCTATTATCATTAAACGCTTTTAAGCTGGAAGGATACTATGTACAAAGTAAAAACAAAAAAGCTAATCCTCAGGAGAAAATGCTGATAAATTCAACATAAAGCTCTAGACCCACAATATACAATTAGCTCACAGAATTCAATGGTAAAAAGCATATATTTATCATTTAACATGTGGCATTTCTGTCTGCTGCATTCCCACACTCACTGAAGGTTCCCCTTGTCTTGCTTTCATTTTTTACATGGTTCTCTTTAATCCACACATTCTATTTCCAGAATTTCTCTCCCTGTTAACTTGCTGTCATTTACAAAGTACACTTTTCTTGCTCCTTCTTCTCCCCATATATAAAGACATATTTTCTTTTTGTCTTTTTTGCAGTGCTTTTCATCTTCATATTCAAAAGAGGCATCCACTTTTACTAATGAGCCACACCACATGACTTCCTCCCGGATTTCTACAGTCTTCTATCCCTGCTGTATTTCCCCTTTTTGGGTTATGGGTGCTTTTTCGTCCATTGCATCACTGATGGTTTCTCTTACTCTCCCGCCCTGCTATAAATGACTCCTCCCCATTGATCACCCTCTGCCTCCATGCTCATCCACCCTTATCCTTATGACAGAGCATTGCTGTCTTGCCCAAGCTTCCTTCACACTTCCAGCATGAAGCACTGCCCTGCCTCAGCGTTTGAGTAGCTGACACTAGTTCCCCTGCACCTTCTGTATCCCTGCTAAATTTACCTCCCTTTCTCAGCTCACCTCTCTATGATTTGTCCCCTCTATTCTTCTTTTCTTTTTTATTGGTCAGTCTCCTAAGTACAACCCCCTTTCTAATCCTGTGCTCCTGCTTGGCTGGCCACCATATTCATACCTCCATGTGGATCCTCCCATCTTATACCCTGCACTTCTTGCTCCTGTGTCTTATCCTAATTTGGGACTCATACCTCTCTCCCTTTTCTGTCTCTTATAATAGCCCTGGCTAACATACAGAAAGTCCTGCAGGATAGGGTTAGAGGATCAGAAATGATCGGTGGCAAGGCAATGGCTGGATGGGTTAGGGCAAAAATGGGGGCTTGGAAAATGGTCAGGTAGCATGAAACTGTGGTTGCCATGGTGGGGGTGGGGAGTGGTAAAAAAAGAAATGTCAGGTTCAGGAGCTTGTCATAATTACCACAAACAAATTACCAAACAAACAAACCCAACTACCAAATTTTCTTTATCTGTGTCTTTCTGGCACATCCTTAAATATATGCTTAGAAAGTTAGCCCTGGGCTCCAGCTATGCAGCCACATGGGTAGAATTCAGCAAAGGACTTTACGTTTTGAAAATAACCAGTTTTCTCGCCTGCCCCTTTCAACAATCATTAATCCCCACTTCATTTTTAAGATTCAAGGTTCAAAGAATGAGGATGGTATGTTGAATTCTAAGGGGGATGTGGACAAAGGGATAAGAGGGGTCAATGGTGGGGAGCCATGACGAGGGAGCAAGATGAAGCAATGACATGGTCAGAAGTTTGTCACTATCACTACAAACATCCACAAAAATTCACCAAACATATGCCCATTTTCCATCTTTCCATTCCCAGATCCCCAGAAAGCTTTCTTTGGACTGATATCCGAAAGGTGACTTGGGTCGAACTCAGCAAGATGCTAGGTATAATTTTAAAATAACAGCAGAATCAGGAGGTGGTGGCGCACGCCTTTAATCCAATCATTCAGGAGGCAGAGGCAGGAGGATCTCTGACTTCCAGGTCAGTCCAGCTCACAGAGTAAGTTCCAGGAGAGCTAGGACAGTTTCACAGAGAAACTCTGTCTCAAAAACACAAAAAAGTAAAACAAAACAAACAAAATTAAAAAAAAGGAAAAACTCGGATTTAGTCCCCGCACCTTTCAAAAGTCATTAATTCACTCGTCATTTTAAGCTTCCCTTCTGGAAAATAGGAGTGGATGAAGCACAAGGGGCCCCGGGACAGACAGGATGGAAGGATGTTCAGTGGGGAAGAAGACAGGAGAGCCAGAGCGCAGCGCCTCTCCGCAATGGTCCACACCACCAGGCGCCATTTTACGAAGCCTGTGTTATGCTGAGGCTTCTCCATCAGAGCGCAGCGCCTCTGCGCAATGGTCCACACCACCAGGCGCCATTTTACGAAGCCTGTGTTATGCTGAGGCTTCTCCATCAAGATCCTTCCCGACTAGAGGGGACCCTGAGGACGGAGAGGGGCCCAACTGCTACATGCATAGAGACGTGACTACAAAGAACTGTTACCCTCACGGTTTGTCGTCACATTGCCACCAGGAGCTGGATTCCAAGCCATCTCAAAGAGGAGGGCGCCCCATGCAGACTCTCCTTCTGGACTATCCTGCTGCTCTCAACAATTGGCTGGTGGCGCCTGCCAATCACTGCCCTTGCCTGCACTGTTGCTAAGGCTCAAAGGGCAGAGTTTACTGTGTGCCTGTCAGCACCAGGCCTCCAATCAGGAGTGAGGGGAGGGGACTTTCGAGACAGGGTTTCTCTGAGTAGTCTGGCTGTCTGGGAACTCAGCAGGCTGGCCTTGAACTCATCAAGGTCTGCCTTTCTCTGCCTCCTGACCGCCTGCATTAAAGGCATGTGCCACCTCTGTAGGGCCACAAATTTTATTTTTTTTTAATTAAAATATTTTCTTTTTAACCAGGCAGTAGTGGCGCCGGACTTTAAACCCAGGACTTGGGAGGCAGAGGCAGGCTGATCTCTGAGAGTTCAAGTTCAGCCGGGTTTACAAAAACGAGTTCCAGGAAAGCTAGGAATTTTTTTTTCCAGGCAGAGCTCTCATAGTACTGGCTCTTCAGCAACTCACCATTACAACAGGCTTGCCTCAAACACAGTTATGTGACTGCCTCTGGAATGCTAGGATAAAAGTCATGTGTCCCTATTCCTAGCCAGTTATCACAAATATTGGTAGTTAGGACCCATCCAAGATTTAATACTAACTCAAAATTTTTTAATCACTTTCTTAAAATTTATTCCCAGTATATATGAGGAAAATTGTGATCAATTCCATTTGGGCTTAAATTCTATTCACTTTATCCTTTCTTTTACTTATGTTTAATTTATAATTTTTAGTTTAAACATCTGGGCCTGTATGAATGTGTGTGAAGGAAGTTTTTGCCTAGTGCCTGTCAGTCCAGAAGAGGACTGGAACCCCTACGAATCTGGGGTTTCAGAAAATTTTGTGCCACATGACTGTGGTCCTGGGACTCAAATCTGGGTATATGCAAGAACAGTGCTGATCCAAACGTTACTTCTGAGCCATCTTTTTTGCCCACAAGAATTTTTGTTTTCAAATATTTGTGCAATTTTATGTTTCACTATTTCTTTGGAGGAGATAGTAATCAATGTTTGATTTTTGTTATATGAAAGTATATTCATTGGCTTTAAATATATCCTTACACAAATCCTGAGAGTCAGAGTGGAGGTCTGAAGGAGGAGCCATGAGTTCCAAGCCAGCCTGAGTGAGTAGTGAGACTATTTCTCAGCTAAGGAAATAACATTTCCACCCATTCTGGAATGACCTCACAATTCCATATGGTAACATAAAGAGTATAGAAGAGATCACAGATTATAGAGTGTGGGTCAAAATTCATATTATATACAGTATGTAAGAATCACCTGAGAGATTTACTAAAACAGAACTTGCCTATATACCATGCCCCAAGCCTGTTAATCCTAGGTACGGATATCAGAAATTTGAAGCCTGCCTGGGATATAAGGTGAGTCCTTGCGTCAACAGGCCTAGAAATATCTCTAAGAACATTTTAAAAAGTGTGAGAAGCTCCATCTTCATATATGTATACACACATACATATACACACATAATAAAAATTACTAATATGCTATGAATTTTAAAGAGAGCAAGCCTAGTCATATGTGAGCCTTTAAATTAGGAAATGAAAAGTTTAGGAATAAGTTAATTATATCATAATTTCAAATATGGAAGAAGTAGTTTTAAAAATTGCCTCTGCATGTGAGAGAAAACAAGGAAAATAACTACTTTCAATAGGAGTCTTGCATCTATTTAGGTGAATTTCAAAATATCGTATGACACAAATCTTTGGTATGTTTCTAAAAAGTTGAAACTAAGGTGATGTTGGTGGTGATATACATAAATAAAAATCTGAGAGTGAATTTTTTTGTGACAGGGTCTCATAAAGCAGGCTAACTTCATACAGAGCTGAATATGATCTAGAATTTGTGATTTCTCTGCCTCTTGTGAGCACGTGTGGTAGACACAGACATGCATTACCATTCTTTGGTTTATGCAAGGCTGGTAATCAAAGCCAAGGCTTTGAGCATACTAGGGAAGCAGTCTAACAATTTAACTGTACTTTCAACTCTCAACAGATTTATTTGAGACCAGTTCTTATACTGTGGCACAGGCTGACCTCATATTTGTAGAAATTTCCCTGCTTCAGTATCTCCAAGTCCAGGGATAACAAGCTACTATGACATTCTACCCATACTAAAGCATGTGTGTGTGTGCATGTGTGCGTGCGTGCGTACGTGTGTGTGTGTGTGTGTGTGTGTGTGTGTGTAGAGGTGGTGGCTAGAGGTAAACTTGGGTGTCTTTCTCAGTCACTTTCCACTTTAGTGTTTGAGACTAGTTCTCTCCCTGAACCTGTAGATCACTCCTTCACCACACTGGCTATCCAGCAAGACTTGGGAATCCTACTGTCTCCACCACTTCAAGAGTGCTATTATCATGCCAGCACCCTGGGTAATCAAACTCAGACCCTCAAGCTTACACAACAACTCTTTAGCAACTGAGCAATTGTCCTAGCCACATTACTAACAAGTTTTGTTTGGCTCTTACTTAAAAAATGAACTTAGTTCATTAAGTTATTTTATTTTTCATGTAGCCTAGTGTGTCCCTGAACTCACTGAGCAGTTGAGGTTGACATTCAAGTCTTGATTTGTCTGATGTGTTCAGGTCTAGATCTATATTTGAAAGACAACTTGTTTAGGTGAAAGCAGTAACTCTCCCTTGTCTACTGAAACAGGTGAAATAAAACAGAATGGTGGATAAATTAATGTAACATTCAGCTGTTATTTTTTGTAGTGCTGGGGTCTAAATCTACGGCTTTTAATATGTTCAAGTTATGTAGCTCTATGACTGAGCTACATACTTAGGCCTTTGAAAATTTTAATTCTTCTGACACAGGGTGTTATTTAGCCCAAGCTTGCCTCCACCTTGCTCTACAGATGAAGACAGCTTAGTAGATCTGATCCACTTGACTCTGTTTCCTGAGTACTTCAATCACAAATGTATGACACCATGTCTGGTTAATGCTGCCCTGGGGATTGAACTTGGGCGTTTTATAAATGCTAGGTACCTACTTCATGAGGAAAACTATAAGCTCAGCCCCAGTTTTGAAAAAAGACCTTTTACTTTTTCCAGTTTTGAAAAAAGACCTTACTATGCAGCCTAAGGGGGTCTTGAACTCTCAGTTCTCTTTCCAGAGCCTCCAGAGAAGCAAGGATTACAGGAATGTGATACCACACTCAGTCACACCCAATCTTCAAACACAAGCATATTTGTTACTTTCCTGTTGGGATAATCTATTTATACACTGTGGAAAGATGTATCTCTATCTTTCCTCACCTGCCTAAGGCACCTTCTGTTTGTTTTAATAAAGAGCTGAATGGCCAATAGCTAGGTAGGAGAGGGAAGGCAGAATTCTTGGCACAGACAAAAGCTCTGGGAAAGAATCAGAGGCATGGGAGATTCACTAGCCAGATGCCGAGAAAACCAGATGTGCCATATTGAAGAGAGGTAAGGAGCCACAAGGCACAACGTAGATTAATATAAACAGGTTAATTTCAATTTTAAGAGCTAGTTGGGAACAAGCCTAAGCTAAGGCCAAGGTTTCATAATTAATAAGAAGTCTCTATGTTACTATTTGGTAGCTGGTAGTCCAAATAAATACTAGCTCCACTTTCCATGTCTGCTTCTGTGTGGTTTTCAGTTATGTGGAAAGCTTTGTATAATATACCTCTTGGGATGCTAATTATCCAATACATATCATTTTGATTTTACAGTTATTTTAGTTGTGTGTTGGTGTGTGTAGATTGCTGTGGAGCCCACTGTAGTGGGTAGCCATTCCAGCTTTGTTCTGGAAGTTCCAACCCCCATTGAGACTTCGGCAACTGTCACGCCTACAAGGCGGGGCCAAGGGAGGAGCCTGGGGACCCGAGATCTGGATCAGTGAACGCTCTCTTGGTTCCAGGACCCTGGATGGTGGAGGTGGACAAAGCAGAGCTCCAGAGAACACCGCTGGACTGTGATACACCTTCCCCAGACCCCGCGACCTACCTATCCCTTAATTTGTAAGTTACGCCATTAAATAAATCTCCTTTTAACTACATGGAGTGGCCTAAATAATTTCACCAATAGCCCACTCATTCTCTTTTTACTATGTGGGGTCTAGGCTGTCAGGCTTGTCTCCAGGTACATTGACCACTGATTTGTCTCACCTGGCCCTTATTCTGTTTTACTTTCTACTTGGGACACAGATATGGCATCACCCCGAGAAAACTTCACATGACCTGGTGCTTCTCTCAGTAATATGGGGCTCTGACTTCAGTATTTAAAATGTAAACATGAATGAAAATTAGGTGAGTAGGAAATTTTAATCTTAAATGTACTTCATTTTCAAAAGGGAAGTGAAGAGGAGGGGGTATAAAATGAATTTTTAAAAGGTCTTATTAATCAAAACAAACCCAGAGCCAGGTATTGGGGAGAACACTGAATGAAAGAGAAACAAAACCAGCCACAGCTATCCTCACCTTGACAATTCCTCAGCTGAACTTGTTTCCTCAGATTGGAAGTCTCTGAGTCCTCATTGGAATGGATATTAGCCGAACTGCTGCTAAAAGCCTATACACTTAAAAAGGCTGTAGTTCCTGGTCGTCAAACCTTATATACCTTTCTGCTTCCTGTCATCACTTCCTGGGATTAAAGGCGTGAGTCATCATGCCTGGCTGTTTCCAGTGTGGCTTTGAACTCACAGAGATCTAGAGGGTTCTATATCACCGAAATGCTAAGATTAGAAGGGTATGTGCCGCCATTTTCTGGCCTCTATGTTTATCTAGTGGCTGTTCTGTTCTCTGACGCCAGATAAGTTTATTAGGGTACACAATTTATTGGGGTACAGTGTATCACCACAAGGGGGGGAAAATTAGTATTTGAAGTGTATTTTTTTTGTTGTTTCATTCTAGGCTCTCCTTGAACTCACTGTATAGCTGAGGATTCCCTCTTACTCCTAATCTTCCTATACCAGCCTCATTATATTCATGTGTCACCATGTCTAACTGTATATTATGGTTTTAAATGTGTTATCCTGGGGTTTAAACTCATTGCCTCATGCTTGACAAGCATGCAGTGTGTTCAGAGCTCAGATTAGCCCACATCCATTTAATGCTACATCACATTATCCTTTCTTTAAAACCAATTCAAACAAATGAAAAAACGCATGGATGACTGTGGAAAGATGAATCTCACTCATAACCTCAGCAGTTATTAGGTCAAAACAGAAGAGTGACTTTGGAGCCTAGCTACATACCGAGACTCAGAACAGTCTGGTCACATAATGTGTTAAGACAGCCTCAGCTACATAGTGAGACCTTGTCTCAAACAACAGGAAAAAATAAATGCAACAATCTTTAAATTGAATTATATGAAAATGATAGGGAAGCTGAGTCTACTAATTATAAACATGCTATTAGACTTAAAGATTTAAAATGTATTACCTGAAATTATTAACAACTATAGCAATGATATTTCTCTAGTTCTCCCGAAAAATGATTTCCAAAGTTTCTGTATGCCCATGTATAATATCTTCCTAGTTAGACTGGAGAATGTTTATGTTTCTTATACATTGCAAGGAGGGCAGGTGAGATGTCTCAGTTGGTAAATGCTTGAAATGCAACCTTTAGTTTTGAATTGAACAGCCAGTTTCCTCTAAAAATCCCGTATTTGACGGCCAGTGATATGGCTGAGTAGATAAATACAATTGTTACCACACATGAACACTTTAGTTGCATCTTCGGAAATCTGGAGAACCAACTGCTGAGACGTGTCCTCTAATCCACTCTGTGCAGTGTAGGAGGTCATATACTGCCCAACGCCACAGAAATGAAAAAATAAACAGTGAATGTAAATAAAATGTTGAGCACAGTGGTATATATTTGTAGTCTCAGAGATGAGGAGGCAGATGACAGAGAATTCCTGGAACTCACTCACTGGCCAGCCAACCTAGTCTCATCGGTCATCCAGGCCAAATGAGAGACTTGTCTCTCATTGTTCTTCTTCAGGGTTGACTTTTGGTCTCCCTGTGTAAGCACATCTACATTCAATCAGAGCTACACCCACATGTGCCACGTGAACACACAGAAACACAGTTACAGACACACCACACACACACACACACAGAGGGAGAGAGAGAGAGAGAGAGAGAGAGAGAGAGAGAGAGAGAGAGAGAGAGAGAGAGAGAGAGAGAATGAGAATAAGAGTGTGTATTATCAGAAAAGGAAATGAAATTCTGTTAGGTATGCAGTATTTAATTCCTTAAATTGAAAATTGGATTGCTAGATAATAAATTGTGACAGTAAAAGGTTTTCTCGAGTACTTTTATAAAAAGTACTTAATGGATTCTATTTGGGGTACAGAAGTAGCACAGAAAAAATTTCAAAGCAAAAAAAAAAAAAAAAACACCAAGAAAGCAAACAACCTGCCAGGCTTGGAGGCTCACTGAAGGCCAGCCTGTGCTATACAAGCAGACCCTGACTAAAACCACAAGAGTCTAAGATCTTAATTTGTACTAATGTGGAGAGGGCAAATGAAGGGATTCTAAAAGGCTGAGCATGGCAAACATGGCTCTGGCCTTCCTTTCCCTTCTCCCCCACTGACTCTGCCTTGCAAAAAATCCACTAGATTGCATTCATAAAGCTAGCCATCAGTCTATTCACTTATGTGACCACTTCTTCCTCCTGAGGCTGACTACCAAGTTCCAGCCATCCAAGCATTGAAGTCCAGCCATCAAAAGATCCTCTGGCTCACCTAATTAACATGCTCCAGTCTAATGAAACACTTCATCCTAACACAGGCTTTCCCCTTTTACCTTCCAAAACTGCCATTTTTGGCTGGGCCACGTGTGTCTCCTGTCTATCCAGAGGCAGTCCTTTGTCCCAATGAGGGACAAACATTCCTGTCCCTCTCCCTTGTTCCCTTCCCCTTCTAACCTGTCGTCTATCTGTCTTTAGCTGATGTAAAATCCTTTTGCACACTGTGAAGATGTGTCACTGTGATTGGTTTAAGAAAGAAGCTTACTGGCCAAATGCTGAACAGGTTACAGTTAGGTAAGAAAGCCAAATTGAGAGTACTCGGAAGGAGAAGTGTGGAGTCTGGAGACACCAACCAGCTGTGGAGCAAGCAGGACATGTAGAAATTGAGGTAACCAGCCACGAGCCATGTAGCAGAGCATAACTAGAAATATAGGTTAATTTAAATGTAAGAGTTAGCTAATAACAAGCCTTAGCCATTGGCTGAGTATTTGTAATAAATATAACCTCTCAGTGCTTATCTGAGAGCATCTCCTATACAGTAAAACTCCTACATTTGTCTCTTATGCCCTGACCTCTGTCACTCTGGGGCAAATAAATCTGCTGTGTGCTAAGAACTTGGTCTTGGGGTGTCCAGAGCCGATACCATTTCAATGTTCATCTCCCTTTCTGCGAAATTCCAACTGTACCCATTTTCAGAAACCTTAGAAGGATGTAAATTGCACATATTTACTCAGTGGCCGTTTCATCTGGGTCACCATGCTTTTATGAAGAGGAATCCTTGTGGATAAGGTTCTGGTTGCTCCCTTTTCCACCGAATCACTGATGCTTCTGTTGATCCTCTCTTCCTGTTCCTAAGCTCTCCCCTCACCTAGTCATCCACCCTTATCCTTACCACAAGGGTTTGCTGTCCTCCCAAGCTGCCTTCAAACACCCAGGGTCAAGCAGTGGTCCTGCCTCAGCATCTCAGGATCTCAGAATGCTACTGAACGTACTGTGTCCCTTCAAAATTCCCTTCCCTTTTCCATCCCTAGGCAGGCCTGCTGTCTAGTAGCTGCCCCGTCTCCCAGTTCATTTAATGGTTCGTCTCCCTCTAAGTCCAGCCCCTACTCCAGCTATGTACAGTCGTTTTGCTCCTCCCTTCTCACCTGTGTGGCTCCGCCCATTGGTAGAGCCTGTCTTCCTTGCTCCTATTATTTCCTATTTTGGTACTCTCATCTCTGCAGCACACTCATCCTCCCTTCCTCCCCCCGTGCCCCGTCTCTGATTATTGGGTCCCTGGATATCTTACAACAAGTCCTACAGTGTACAGGTTCCAGGTTTAGAGAATAGGGATGGTATGTTGAATGGTAAGGAGGATGTGGACAAAGGGATAAGAGGGGGCAATGGCGGGGTGCCGCGACAAGGGAGCAAGACGAAACAATGACATGCTCAGCAGTTTGTTACTATCACTACAAAAATCCAAAGAAATCTACCAGCCAAATGCCCATTTTCTGTCTTTCCATTCCCAGATCCCCAGAAAGCAGTGGTGGCTCACGCCTTTAATCACAGCACTCAGGAGGCAGAGGCTGGAGGATCTCTGTGAGTTCTAGGCCAGTCTGGTCTCCAAATGAGTTCCAGGAAAGGCCCAAAGCTACACAGAGAAACCTTGTCTTACAAAAAAACAACAACAACAACAACAAAAACAAAAAAAACAAAAACAAAAAAAACAAAAAAAAAACCAAAAACAAAATCAAATCTATTTCTGCATTTTATCCCAAAAATCACATGGGTGGAGACTCAGCAAGAGGCTGGATGTTATTTGAAAATAACTGCAGAGCCTGGCCGTGATGCTGCATGCCTTTAACCCCAGCGTTCGGGAGGCAGAGGCAGGAGGATCTCTGTGAGTTCCAGGCCAGCTTGGTCTACAGAGTGAGTGCCAGGACATCCAGGACAGTTTCACTTAGAAACCCTGTCTCAAAAAAGCAAAAGGGAAAACGGAAAAAAAGAAAAAAAAATACCGTCCGTTTTAGTCCCTGCCTCTTTCAAAGTCATTAATCCTCTCGTCATTTTTTAAGTTTCCCTTCCGGAAAACAGGAGTGGATGAAGGACAACGGGCCCAGGGACAGACAGGGTGGAAGGTTGTTGAGTGCTCAAGAAGACAGGAGAGCCAGAGCGCAGCGCCTCTGCGCAATGGTCCACACCACCAGGCGCCATTTTACGAAACCTGTGTTATGCTGAGGCTTCTCCATCAAGATCCTTCCCGACTAGAGGGGACCCTGAGGACGGAGAGGGGCCCAACTGCTACATGCATAGAGACGTGACTACAAAGAACTGTTACCCTCACGGTTTGTCGTCACATTGCCACCAGGAGCTGGATTCCAAGCCATCTCAAAGAGGAGGGCGCCCCATGCAGACTCTCCTTCTGGACTATCCTGCCGCTCTCAACAATTGGCTGGTGGCGCCTGCCAATCACTGCCCTTGCCTGCACTGTTGCCAAGGCTCAATGGGCAGAGTTTAGTGTGTGTCAGTCAGTACCAGGCCTCCAATCAGGAGGGAGGGGAGGGGATGTTCAAGTCAGGGTTTCTCTGAGTAGGCTGGCTGTCTGGGAACTCAGCGGGCGTCTGTGAACTCACCAGACCTCCAATCAGGGGTGAGGATTGGGGATTTTGGAGACAGGGTTTCTCTGAGTAGTCTGGCTCTCTGGGAACTCAGCAGGCATCTGTGAACTCAGAGGTCGGCCTTTCTCTGCCTCTTGAGTGCCTGCATTAAAGGCATGTGCCACCAATGCAGGGCAGGTCCACATAATTTATTTTTTATTTTAATAATTTTTTTTTTTTTTTTTTTTTAGCCAGGCTCTTGTGGCGCAGGACTTTAAACCCAGGACATGGGAGGAAGAGGCAGGCTGATTTCTGGATGTTCGAGTTCAGCCTGGTCTATAAAACGAGTTCCAGGAGAGCTAGGAATTTTAATGCTACATCACGTTACCCTTTCTTTAAAACCAAATCGAACAAATGAAAAAAAAATGCATGGATGAGTGTGGCATGAGGAATCTCACTTTTAACCTCAGCAGTTATTAGGTGGAAACAGAAGAGTGACTTTGGAGCCTAGCTACATACCGAGTATCAGGACAGTCTGGTCACATAATGTGTTAAGACAGCCTCAGCTACATAGTGAGACCTTGTCTCAAACAACAGGAAAAATTAATGCAACAATCTTTAAATTGAATTATATGAAAATGATAGGGTATCTGAGCCTACTAATTATAAACATGCTATTAGACTAAAAGATTAAAACTGTATTACCTGAAATTATGAATAAGTTTAGCAATGATATTCCTCTAATTCTTCCTACAAAATGATTTCCAAAGTTTCTGTATGCCCATGTATAATATCTTCCTAGTTAGACTGGAGAAGGTTTATGTTTCTTATACGTTGTTAGAAGGGCAGGTGAGATGTCTCACTTGGTAAATGCTTGAAATGCAACCTTTAGTTCTTGAATTGAACAGCCAGTTTCCTCTAAAAATCCCATATTTGACGGTCAGTGATAAGGCTCAGTGCATAAACGCTCTTGTTGCCACACCTGAACACTTTAGTTGGATATTTGGATACCCGGTTTGAATGGAGAGAACCAACTCCTGTGACCTGTCCTGTAAGCCACTTTGTGCAGTGTAGCAGGTCATATACTGTCCAACTCCACAAAAATGAAAAAATAGACAGTGAATGTAAATAAAATGTTGAGCACAGTGGTATATATCTATAGTCTCAGAGATGAGGAGGTAGATGACAGAGAATTCCTAAAACTCACTCACTTGTCAGGGAACTTAGTATAATCAGTCATCCCTGAGGCCAAATGAGAGACTTGTCTCTCATTGTTCATCTTCAGGATTGACTTCTAGTCTCCCTCAGAGCCCATCTACATTCACTCAGAGCTCAACAAATGTGCAACGTGCACGCGCACACACGCACACACACACACACAGACACACACACACAGAGCGAGAGAGAGAGAGAGAGAGAGAGAGAGAGAGAGAGAGAGAGAGAGAGAGAAAATATGAGTGTATGTTATCAGAAAAAGAAATGAAATTCTGTTAGGTATGCAGTATATAATTCCTTAAGTTGAAAATTACATTGCTATGTAATAAATTGTGAGATAAAAGGTTTTCTCGATTACTTTTGCAGAAAGTACTTAATGGATTCTATTTGGGGTACAGAAGTGGCATAGAAAAATTTCAAAGCAAGAAAAAGCAAAGCAAACAGCCTGCCTGGTTTGGAGGCTCACAGTAATAATTCCTGGCACTAGAGAGAAACAAAGGCAGATTAGGAACCTGAAGGCCATTCTGGGCTATACAGCCAGACCCTGTCTGAAAACATAAGAGTCAAAGATCTTAATTTGTTCCAATGTGGGGAGGGCAAATGAAAAGATTTTAGCCAGTCGGAGCATGGCAAATATGGCTCTGGCCTTCCTTTCCCTTCTCCCCCACTGACTCTGCCTTGCAAAAAATCCACTAGATTGCATTCATAAAGCTAGCCATCAGTCTATTCACTTATATGACCACTTCTTCCTCCTGAGGCTGACTACCAAGTTCCAGCCATCCAAGCATTGAAGTCCAGCCATCAAAAGATCCTCTGGCTCACCTAATTAACATGCTCCAGTCTAATGAAACACTTCATCCTAACACAGGCTTTCCCCTTTTACCTTCCTAAACTGCCATTTTTGGCTGGGCCACGTGTGTCTCCTCTCTATCCAGAGGCAGTCCTTTGTCCCAATGAGGGACAAATATTCCTGTCCCTCTCCTTTGCTCCCTTCCCCTTCTAACCTGTCGTCTATCTGTCTTTAGCTGATGTAAAATCCTTTTGCACACTGTGAAGACCTGTCATTAGGATTGTTTTAAAAAGAAGCTTACTGGCCAAATGCTGAACATGATAAAGTTAGGTGGGAAAGCCAAATTGAGAGTACTCGGAAGGAGAAGTGTGGAGTCTGGAGACACCAACCAGCTGTGGAGCAAGCAGGACATGTAGAAATTGAGGTAACCAGCCACGAGCCATGTAGCAGAGCATAACTAGAAATATAGGTTAATTTAAATGTAAGAGTTAGCTAATAACAAGCCTTAGCCATTGGCTGAGTATTTGTAATAAATATAACCTCTCAGTGCTTATCTGAGAGCATCTCCTATACAGTAAAACTCCTACATTTGTCTCTTATGCCCTGACCTCTGTCACTCTGGGGCAAATAAATCTGCTGTGTGCTAAGAACTTGGTCTTGGGGTGTCCAGAGCCGATACCATTTCAATGTTCATCTCCCTTTCTGCGAAATTCCAACTGTACCCATTTTCAGAAACCTTAGAAGGATGTAAATTGCACATATTTACTCAGTGGCCGTTTCATCTGGGTCACCATGCTTTTATGAAGAGGAATCCTTGTGGATAAGGTTCTGGTTGCTCCCTTTTCCACCGAATCACTGATGCTTCTGTTGATCCTCTCTTCCTGTTCCTAAGCTCTCCCCTCACCTAGTCATCCACCCTTATCCTTACCACAAGGGTTTGCTGTCCTCCCAAGCTGCCTTCAAACACCCAGGGTCAAGCAGTGGTCCTGCCTCAGCATCTCAGGATCTCAGAATGCTACTGAACGTACTGTGTCCCTTCAAAATTCCCTTCCCTTTTCCATCCCTAGGCAGGCCTGCTGTCTAGTAGCTGCCCCGTCTCCCAGTTCATTTAATGGTTCGTCTCCCTCTAAGTCCAGCCCCTACTCCAGCTATGTACAGTCGTTTTGCTCCTCCCTTCTCACCTGTGTGGCTCCGCCCATTGGTAGAGCCTGTCTTCCTTGCTCCTATTATTTCCTATTTTGGTACTCTCATCTCTGCAGCACACTCATCCTCCCTTCCTCCCCCCGTGCCCCGTCTCTGATTATTGGGTCCCTGGATATCTTACAACAAGTCCTACAGTGTACAGGTTCCAGGTTTAGAGAATAGGGATGGTATGTTGAATGGTAAGGAGGATGTGGACAAAGGGATAAGAGGGGGCAATGGCGGGGTGCCGCGACAAGGGAGCAAGACGAAACAATGACATGCTCAGCAGTTTGTTACTATCACTACAAAAATCCAAAGAAATCTACCAGCCAAATGCCCATTTTCTGTCTTTCCATTCCCAGATCCCCAGAAAGCAGTGGTGGCTCACGCCTTTAATCACAGCACTCAGGAGGCAGAGGCTGGAGGATCTCTGTGAGTTCTAGGCCAGTCTGGTCTCCAAATGAGTTCCAGGAAAGGCCCAAAGCTACACAGAGAAACCTTGTCTTACAAAAAAAAAAGAAAAAAAAAAAACAACAAAAACAAAAAAAAAACAAAAACAAAAAAAACAAAAAAAAACCCAAAAACAAAAACAAATCTATTTCTGCATTTTATCCCAAAAATCACATGGGTGGAGACTCAGCAAGAGGCTGGATGTTATTTGAAAATAACTGCAGAGCCTGGCCGTGATGCTGCATGCCTTTAATCCCAGCATTCGGGAGGCAGAGGCAGGAGGATCTCTGTGAGTTCCAGGCCAGCTTGGTCTACAGAGTGAGTGCCAGGACATCCAGGACAGTTTCACTTAGAAACCCTGTCTCAAAAAAGCAAAAGGGAAAACGGAAAAAAAGAAAAAAAAATACCGTCCGTTTTAGTCCCTGCCTCTTTCAAAGTCATTAATCCTCTCGTCATTTTTTAAGTTTCCCTTCCGGAAAACAGGAGTGGATGAAGGACAACGGGCCCAGGGACAGACAGGGTGGAAGGTTGTTGAGTGCTCAAGAAGACAGGAGAGCCAGAGCGCAGCGCCTCTGCGCAATGGTCCACACCACCAGGCGCCATTTTACGAAGCCTGTGTTATGCTGAGGCTTCTCCATCAAGATCCTTCCCGACTAGAGGGGACCCTGAGGACGGAGAGGGGCCCAACTGCTACATGCATAGAGACGTGACTACAAAGAACTGTTACCCTCACGGTTTGTCGTCACATTGCCACCAGGAGCTGGATTCCAAGCCATCTCAAAGAGGAGGGCGCCCCATGCAGACTCTCCTTCTGGACTATCCTGCCGCTCTCAACAATTGGCTGGTGGCGCCTGCCAATCACTGCCCTTGCCTGCACTGTTGCCAAGGCTCAATGGGCAGAGTTTAGTGTGTGTCAGTCAGTACCAGGCCTCCAATCAGGAGGGAGGGGAGGGGATGTTCAAGTCAGAGTTTCTCTGAGTAGGCTGGCTGTCTGGGAACTCAGCGGGCGTCTGTGAACTCACCAGACCTCCAATCAGGGGTGAGGATTGGGGATTTTGGAGACAGGGTTTCTCTGAGTAGTCTGGCTCTCTGGGAACTCAGCAGGCATCTGTGAACTCAGAGGTCGGCCTTTCTCTGCCTCTTGAGTGCCTGCATTAAAGGCATGTGCCACCAATGCAGGGCAGGTCCACATAATTTATTTTTTATTTTAATAATTTTTTTTTTTTTTTTTTAGCCAGGCTCTTGTGGCGCAGGACTTTAAACCCAGGACATGGGAGGAAGAGGCAGGCTGATTTCTGGATGTTCGAGTTCAGCCTGGTCTATAAAACGAGTTCCAGGAGAGCTAGGAATTTTAATGCTACATCACGTTACCCTTTCTTTAAAACCAAATCGAACAAATGAAAAAAAAATGCATGGATGAGTGTGGCATGAGGAATCTCACTTTTAACCTCAGCAGTTATTAGGTGGAAACAGAAGAGTGACTTTGGAGCCTAGCTACATACCGAGTATCAGGACAGTCTGGTCACATAATGTGTTAAGACAGCCTCAGCTACATAGTGAGACCTTGTCTCAAACAACAGGAAAAATTAATGCAACAATCTTTAAATTGAATTATATGAAAATGATAGGGTATCTGAGCCTACTAATTATAAACATGCTATTAGACTAAAAGATTAAAACTGTATTACCTGAAATTATGAATAAGTTTAGCAATGATATTCCTCTAATTCTTCCTACAAAATGATTTCCAAAGTTTCTGTATGCCCATGTATAATATCTTCCTAGTTAGACTGGAGAAGGTTTATGTTTCTTATACGTTGTTAGAAGGGCAGGTGAGATGTCTCACTTGGTAAATGCTTGAAATGCAACCTTTAGTTCTTGAATTGAACAGCCAGTTTCCTCTAAAAATCCCATATTTGACGGTCAGTGATAAGGCTCAGTGCATAAACGCTCTTGTTGCCACACCTGAACACTTTAGTTGGATATTTGGATACCCGGTTTGAATGGAGAGAACCAACTCCTGTGACCTGTCCTGTAAGCCACTTTGTGCAGTGTAGCAGGTCATATACTGTCCAACTCCACAAAAATGAAAAAATAAACAGTGAATGTAAATAAAATGTTGAGCACAGTGGTATATATCTATAGTCTCAGAGATGAGGAGGTAGATGACAGAGAATTCCTAAAACTCACTCACTTGTCAGGGAACTTAGTATAATCAGTCATCCCTGAGGCCAAATGAGAGACTTGTCTCTCATTGTTCATCTTCAGGGTTGACTTCTAGTCTCCCTCAGAGCCGATCTACATTCAATCAGAGCTCAACAAATGTGCAACGTGCACGCGCGCGCGCACACATACACACACACACACACACACAGACACACACACACACAGAGCGAGAAGAGAGAGAGAGAGAGAGAGAGAGAGAGAGAGAGAGAGAGAGAGAGAGAGAGAGAATATGAGTGTATGTTATCAGAAAAAGAAATGAAATTCTGTTAGGTATGCAGTATATAATTCCTTAAGTTGAAAATTACATTGCTATGTAATAAATTATGAGATAAAAGGTTTTCTCGATTACTTTTGCAGAAAGTACTTAATGGATTCTATTTGGGGTACAGAAGTGGCATAGAAAAATTTCAAAGCAAGAAAAAGCAAAGCAAACAGCCTGCCTGGTTTGGAGGCTCACAGTAATAATTCCTGGCACTAGAGAGAAACAAAGGCAGATTAGGAACCTGAAGGCCATTCTGGGCTATACAGCCAGACCCTGTCTGAAAACATAAGAGTCAAAGATCTTAATTTGTTCCAATGTGGGGAGGGCAAATGAAAAGATTTTAGCCAGTCGGAGCATGGCAAATATGGCTCTGGCCTTCCTTTCCCTTCTCCCCCACTGACTCTGCCTTGCAAAAAATCCACTAGATTGCATTCATAAAGCTAGCCATCAGTCTATTCACTTATATGACCACTTCTTCCTCCTGAGGCTGACTACCAAGTTCCAGCCATCCAAGCATTGAAGTCCAGCCATCAAAAGATCCTCTGGCTCACCTAATTAACATGCTCCAGTCTAATGAAACACTTCATCCTAACACAGGCTTTCCCCTTTTACCTTCCTAAACTGCCATTTTTGGCTGGGCCACATGTGTCTCCTCTCTATCCAGAGGCAGTCCTTTGTCCCAATGAGGGACAAATATTCCTGTCCCTCTCCTTTGCTCCCTTCCCCTTCTAACCTGTCGTCTATCTGTCTTTAGCTGATGTAAAATCCTTTTGCACACTGTGAAGATGTGTCACTGTGATTGGTTTAAGAAAGAAGCTTACTGGCCAAATGCTGAACAGGTTACAGTTAGGTAAGAAAGCCAAATTGAGAGTACTCGGAAGGAGAAGTGTGGAGTCTGGAGACACCAACCAGCTGTGGAGCAAGCAGGACATGTAGAAATTGAGGTAACCAGCCACGAGCCATGTAGCAGAGCATAACTAGAAATATAGGTTAATTTAAATGTAAGAGTTAGCTAATAACAAGCCTTAGCCATTGGCTGAGTATTTGTAATAAATATAACCTCTCAGTGCTTATCTGAGAGCATCTCCTATACAGTAAAACTCCTACATTTGTCTCTTATGCCCTGACCTCTGTCACTCTGGGGCAAATAAATCTGCTGTGTGCTAAGAACTTGGTCTTGGGGTGTCCAGAGCCGATACCATTTCAATGTTCATCTCCCTTTCTGCGAAATTCCAACTGTACCCATTTTCAGAAACCTTAGAAGGATGTAAATTGCACATATTTACTCAGTGGCCGTTTCATCTGGGTCACCATGCTTTTATGAAGAGGAATCCTTGTGGATAAGGTTCTGGTTGCTCCCTTTTCCACCGAATCACTGATGCTTCTGTTGATCCTCTCTTCCTGTTCCTAAGCTCTCCCCTCACCTAGTCATCCACCCTTATCCTTACCACAAGGGTTTGCTGTCCTCCCAAGCTGCCTTCAAACACCCAGGGTCAAGCAGTGGTCCTGCCTCAGCATCTCAGGATCTCAGAATGCTACTGAACGTACTGTGTCCCTTCAAAATTCCCTTCCCTTTTCCATCCCTAGGCAGGCCTGCTGTCTAGTAGCTGCCCCGTCTCCCAGTTCATTTAATGGTTCGTCTCCCTCTAAGTCCAGCCCCTACTCCAGCTATGTACAGTCGTTTTGCTCCTCCCTTCTCACCTGTGTGGCTCCGCCCATTGGTAGAGCCTGTCTTCCTTGCTCCTATTATTTCCTATTTTGGTACTCTCATCTCTGCAGCACACTCATCCTCCCTTCCTCCCCCCGTGCCCCGTCTCTGATTATTGGGTCCCTGGATATCTTACAACAAGTCCTACAGTGTACAGGTTCCAGGTTTAGAGAATAGGGATGGTATGTTGAATGGTAAGGAGGATGTGGACAAAGGGATAAGAGGGGGCAATGGCGGGGTGCCGCGACAAGGGAGCAAGACGAAACAATGACATGCTCAGCAGTTTGTTACTATCACTACAAAAATCCAAAGAAATCTACCAGCCAAATGCCCATTTTCTGTCTTTCCATTCCCAGATCCCCAGAAAGCAGTGGTGGCTCACGCCTTTAATCACAGCACTCAGGAGGCAGAGGCTGGAGGATCTCTGTGAGTTCTAGGCCAGTCTGGTCTCCAAATGAGTTCCAGGAAAGGCCCAAAGCTACACAGAGAAACCTTGTCTTACAAAAAAAAAAAAAAACAACAACAACAACAAAAACAAAAAAAACAAAAACAAAAAAAACAAAAAAAAAACCAAAAACAAAATCAAATCTATTTCTGCATTTTATCCCAAAAATCACATGGGTGGAGACTCAGCAAGAGGCTGGATGTTATTTGAAAATAACTGCAGAGCCTGGCCGTGATGCTGCATGCCTTTAACCCCAGCGTTCGGGAGGCAGAGGCAGGAGGATCTCTGTGAGTTCCAGGCCAGCTTGGTCTACAGAGTGAGTGCCAGGACATCCAGGACAGTTTCACTTAGAAACCCTGTCTCAAAAAAGCAAAAGGGAAAACGGAAAAAAAGAAAAAAAAATACCGTCCGTTTTAGTCCCTGCCTCTTTCAAAGTCATTAATCCTCTCGTCATTTTTTAAGTTTCCCTTCCGGAAAACAGGAGTGGATGAAGGACAACGGGCCCAGGGACAGACAGGGTGGAAGGTTGTTGAGTGCTCAAGAAGACAGGAGAGCCAGAGCGCAGCGCCTCTGCGCAATGGTCCACACCACCAGGCGCCATTTTACGAAACCTGTGTTATGCTGAGGCTTCTCCATCAAGATCCTTCCCGACTAGAGGGGACCCTGAGGACGGAGAGGGGCCCAACTGCTACATGCATAGAGACGTGACTACAAAGAACTGTTACCCTCACGGTTTGTCGTCACATTGCCACCAGGAGCTGGATTCCAAGCCATCTCAAAGAGGAGGGCGCCCCATGCAGACTCTCCTTCGGGACTATCCTGCCGCTCTCAACAATTGGCTGGTGGCGCCTGCCAATCACTGCCCTTGCCTGCACTGTTGCCAAGGCTCAATGGGCAGAGTTTAGTGTATGTCAGTCAGTACCAGGCCTCCAATCAGGAGGGAGGGGAGGGGCTAAGGCAGCTACAACACGCCAGCACAGGGCTCCTGAGTGTCAGTTCGCACAAATCTTAGCAGACCGAAACTCTCCAAGAACAAATAATGACTGAGCTTTTCTATCAGCTTCTTAAATATGTTTCCTGGTCAATATTGAGGAAACATAATTATTACTATTGGGCTGTAAATACTATTTATTTTTATGTTATTTTTCCTCTTTTTTCTTTTTAATTTTTAGTATGTATTTATGGGTTTTATTTTTCCTCCATGTATTACCGTAACTCTAATGAGTGTATGTTGCCTGTGAAGTCCAGAAGACGGCTGTAATTCTGGCAGCTGGCGATATAAAAAGTTGTGAGTAATTGGTACTGGGAATCAATCCGTGTTCTGTGGGGGAACAGCCCAATGTGCTTAATCACTGAGCTGATTCCCCAGCCCCTTATGTAGTTGTGTGTGTATGGGGTTGGTGGCGTTGAGGTGGGATTGTGTTTACATATGCAGATTTTCTTGGAGTCCAGAAGCTCCTTAAAGTTGTATTATTTTTGTTTTAAGAAAAATGTGTGCATTACAACTTGTTTCTAAAATCTGTGCAATATTCTTTCTTTTTTTTTAATTTAAGTTGCATATTTCCTTCTGAGTTCACGTGTATTTTGTCTCGAGCATTCCTATGTGGTACATTTACAACTCTGCCTACATTAATAAAATGAGATTATGCTGGGCGGTGGTGGCGCATGCCTTTAATCCCAGCACTCGGGAGGCAGAGCCAGGCGGATCTCTGTGAGTTTGAGGCCAGCCTGGGCTACCAAGTCAGTCCCAGGAAAGGCGCAAAGCTACACAGAGAAACCCTGTCTCAAAAAACAAAACAAAAAAAATGAGATTATTCGACAGGCCGTGGTAGCACATGCCTTTAATCCCAGCACTCAGGATGCAGGAGTAGGCGTATCTCTGTGAGTTCATGTCCAGCCTGGTCTATAGATTGAATTCTAGGATAGGCTACAAAAGCTACACAGAGAAACCTGTCTTGAAAAACCAAAAAAAAAAAAGAAAATGAGAATATGTGTATACAATTGACTGATACATAGAATCTGTGGATACAAGAGCAATGGAAATCCAAATTGCAAAAAAGAAAAAAAAATCAAGGGAGAAATGAATAAAACAGAGAAAACAATATAAAGAAAAATACATTTAAAAACTGGTCTTTTCAGAATGTAAACAGAATTGCTAGACACTTGGTGCAGCTAACCAAAAGATTAGTAGGGAGGAGTCAAATTAACAGAATGTGAAATGAACAGGGAAACATCACTACAGACACCAAGGGAATGCAGTATACTAAAAAGAAATATTTAAGCCGGGCGGTGGTGGCTCATGCCTTTAATCCCTGCACTTGGAAGTTAGAGGCAGGCAGATCTCTGTGAGTTCGAGGCCAGCCTGGGCTACATCGTGAGTTTCAGGAAAGCTAAAGCTACACAGAGAAACCCTGTCTCAAAAAAACCAAAAAAAAAAAAAAGGATATATTTAAACTCTGTACCACATGTAGTTGGCAACCTTCAAAAAAACAAACCAAAAATGTATTTCTATATTCAGCCAACCCACAACAAACAATAAAACAAGGAAGAAGTCAAGAATCTAATTAAACCCCAAGAAATGAAGTAAGTGAAATATTACCAAAAATCCTGTATGTGAGGGCCAGTGAGAAGGCTCAGTGGGTAACTTCAACTGTTGCCATACCACCACCTATGGTTGTATTCTGAGGAATCACATGCTGGAAAGAGAGACCCCATTCCTTTAGGTTTTCTTTTGCCCCACACATATGCCCTGCTACACTGCCAATTGAATGCTAGCTATTTACTCTACAAACAAATCCACAAGCTCAGCCTGGGTTGAATTTTTTTCTCTTTTTAATTTTGAAACGGTGTTTTATTTTGTGGCTCAGGGAGAGTCTGATCTCTGAATTCTCTTGCCACAGCCTCTAGAGAAGCAAGGATTAGAGAAATGTGATACCACATTCACCTGAACTGCATCTTTAAAACAATTGTGTTACTTTCCATGTCCAATATTGTGTGGAACACTATGTGCCCTGCATTGCTTTTTGATTTTACATTTATTTTATTTTTGTTTTTTTTTTCCTTTGGGTGTGTGTGTGTGTGTGTGTGTGTGTGTGTGTGTGTGTGTGTGTGGTCGGTCTCTCTGTCTGTGACTGTGTGTTCATGCCATGTGCAGACTTTGGGAAGTCCATCCATTCTCTCTTTAAACTTGTGAGTTCGGGTAATCAAACTTAATTGGTCAGGCATGCCAGTAAGAGATTTTTGTCTCCAAGTCACCTCACCTGTCCATTTGTCTGTTTTTCTATGTTTCTAGAATTCAGATAGACATCTGTTTGTGACAGTTTTATATAAACCAGTACTTCCCTGAGTCAATATACAATCCCCACTTCAGCGTTTAAAAATAAACAATAATGAAAATCAAATGAATTGGAAATTTTTTATCTTAAATGTATTTCATATTTAAATGTGATGGAGTAAACCATAAGAAAAATATCTGAAGTATAAAATTCATTTTATGTTTTGTTGTGTTTCTGGGTAAGTTAAAACACACAGTGGTGCCCAGAATGGGCTTAAACTCCTCATCATCTTGAAATATGCTCATTATATAAATGTGTCACGACACTGGGCTGTACATTCCCTTTTAAAGTGTTTGCTACCCTGTGTATTAAACTTAGTGTCTCATGCTCAATAAGAGTGCAATGTGTACCTGAGCTCAGGCTTTCCCTGAGCACTTTTATGTTAAATTACTTTACGTGACTCTAGTACTTGTTATTTCATAAATCTTTAGTAATATATTCATTCACAAGTGATTTAGGTGTGGTGGTTGAGATAGAATCTCCTAGAACTTCGTAGAGGAGAAACATTGGGAATTAATGTTTGCCTCAGCTGCACAGAGAATCTGAAGCCACTGAGCCTGGGGGGAGATCCTTTCTTAAAAAGCAATCCAAACGGTATCAAGAAAGTCAATAACTTTAATATATTATACAAATAGATTTAAAGATAAACACATACATGAGCATGTTAATAGATGTAGTAAAACCCTGTGATAAAATCCAATATTCCTTCATGAGAAAGGCACTGCATTATGTAGCAGCAGAAGGAACATACATCAGCATAATAAAAACCACATATGAGAAACCAACAGCCATCCTCATCCTAAACGGAGAACTCTAAACAGTCCCATTAAAGTCAGAATAAGACATTGCTGTCCACTACCCTCCACTCCTTTTCAATACTGGTCTTGAGGCAGTAATAATGGAGTAATAATGCAAGAGAAGGAACTTTAAGGGAAACAAATTAGAAAAGAGCCCACATTATCTCTATTTGCAGATGACATGATAGTAAACACAAAGGAACCTGAAATTTCTACCAGAAAACTTGTATAAATGCCAAGTTTAGCTACAAGACAGGATATGACTGCCAAGATATAAGTGATCTGATCACAGAAATTGAAAAGGGACCTGTTATTACTGAGAAGATAGTTAAATACAAAAGAAGAGGAGAGGGTGTAAATAATAGTAAGGATGTTTAGAAAAGGCATGAGAAATCACTATTATCTATCTATGTAAAAACACTTACAAAATACAAAGTTCTCTGTATAAATATAAGTATGTAATTTAAATGCCAGCTTCTCATCTGTGCTGAAAATGCTCCCTGTAAGAACTAAAGGCCATCGAACAAATAGCCCAATATCCTCCAAGAGACACCCCTTTTTGAGTCCTTTGTCAGGGTTGTCTACGAGACTCCCAAAACATTATAGGCTTTTACTATTGCCCCTAGTTGTCACACAGAGGTGGAAGATATGTCCACATTGCTAAGAAACCATGCACACATCATTTGCTGGGCTCGAGACCTCAGAGCTGGAACTGACCTAAAAGCCTCCTCCCTGAGGTGAGCTTTCATGGTACCATAATGAAATGCAAGCTTCCAATGGAGGGAGGCAACCAACAGTCTTATCCAGGTATGATACCCATAAACTTCGCCAACCAGCATGACATTGTAATATGAAGGGTACAATATTAACACCTATAACTTGGTAATAACCAATAACTCTCTAACTGGACTCAAGACTCACTCACCAAGTGGAAAATCATGCCTGGGTACTGGAAACCTAGCCAGCTTCCCAGGGCTAGTGATGTCAAAAGTTGTGAAGAAGAAACTGCAACTATGTTATTACTTAACCAGACTAATCTATAATTTATTTCTAACTGCTTAATTTTATATCTCCAGATAAATGTAGTCCTAAGTTCTCATCTAGAAAATTTCTCCTTGTAACAGATGGAGACCATTACAAAATAACACAACCAATCAAAACATGTAGTTTTGAATCTGTGGTGGCTAGTCTTATGTCAATTTGACTCAAGCTAAAGTTATCTAAAAGGAAGGAAGTCAGTTGAAAAAAAATGCCTCCATAAGATCCGGCTATAAGCATTTTCTTACTTAGTGATTGATAGGGGAGGGTCATGCCCACTATGGGTGGTGCCATCCCTGGGCTGGTGGTCCTGTTTTCTATAAGAAAGCAGGCTGAGTAAGCTATCAAGGAGCAAGCCAGTAAGCAGCACCCTTCAATGTCCTTTGAATCAGCTCCTGCCTCCAGGTTCCTACTCTGTTTTAGTTCCTGTCCTGACTTATTCAATAATGAACAGCAATATGGAAATGTAAGCCAAATAAACCCTTTCCTCCCCAACTTGCTTTTGCTCATGGTGTTTTGTTGCAGTTATAAAAACCCTGACTAAGCCAGGATACCAGTCACAGTGGCTACACCAACAAACCTACTCTCACATCTAAATTTTATGGAACATTATGGAAGAGGGGATAAAAGATTTTAAGAGCCAGAGGAATGGGGAATTTGGTATGAGATTGTGTATCCCTGTAATGTCAGAAGCTAAACACATAAAGTCTCACCAACCCGACTGCCTTAAATGAGACCTGAACAAGGAAGTCACCATATATGTGTATGTATGTGTGTGACACACAGAGAGACATACATGTATGTATATGTACGCACAGACATACACCTGTGTATATAACAACTATTCCGGAGAAAAAAAGGATGATATTTTGGAAAAGAGCAAGGAGAGATATATGGGAATTTTTGGAGGGAGGAAAGGGAAGGGAAGGGAAAATGATGCAATTGTTTTATAGTGTCAAAAATTAAAACAAAGGACTTGGAAGAAACACAAATCAAAAACAAATTTAAAAACTAAATTTATGTATGAATTTGGCATTATGGTTCTTTTGGCATTATGGTTTTTATGTACAATCTCAGCACTCAGAAATGTGAGGCAGGTGGCCTGCCTTTTGAAGCCAGTGTGAGCTACATAATGTGACTCAGGTGAGTCTCAATTACATAGTGAGAGGTCTACAAAAAACTAAAAGAAAGTCGGGTGGCAGTGGCGCATGCTTTTAATCCCAGCACTGGGAGGCCGAGCCAGGCAGATCTCTGTGAGTTTGAGGCTAGCCTGGTCCATGGAGTGAGATCCAGAACAGGCACCAAAAGTACACAGAGAAACCCTGTCTCGAAAAACCACAGGGGGGGGGGAAACAAAAGAAAAATAAATGAATAAACCCATCAAGGTTTAAATTGACATGTAATAAAATGTTATTAATAAAGAAAATCTATGCTCTCAAATTAGAAATATAGCATGAGACTAAAGGAAAAGAGTATAAAATTCATTTCATGAAAATATCAATGATTTTAACAGTGACATGTCTTTAAGTGTTGTAAAAAAATGGTTCCTTGAGTCTCTGTATGCCAAGCAACATTGTAACATATATTATTATAACTCTCATAACATTCGAAAAGTGAAGGGGAAATATTTCTGTTTCTTAGCCACTCTGTTAGGACTGCTCAAGGGACATCACTGTAGGAAAATTCCTACTACACAAGCTTTAGGGCTTGAACTCTATCCTCAGTACCTACATAACAGTCTCTCATATGAAGGCCAGCCAGATGGCTCAGTGGTTTCCGGCACTTGTTGTCATGCCTGAACACCTAAGTTGGATCCCTGGGACCACCATCGTGAAAGGAGAGGACCAACAACTGCAACTTGTTCTCTGACCTCCCCATGTACACTATAGCAGGTCACACAAGCCCCGAACCCACACAAATTCAATAAATAGTAAATTCAAAAATTGTTTGAGTCATAAGGGTGTATACCTATTGTAATTGGTTGTTTTTGTTCTTTTGAGGGATCTGCCACCAAGCTCACAAATAAATCACTCACAGAGCCTTATTCTTAATTATAAGTGCCCGGCCTTAGCTTGGCTTGTCTCTAACCAGCTTTTCTTAACTTAAATTATCCCATCTATCTTTTGTCTCTGGGCTTTTTCCTTTTCTTACTTCTGTATATCTTACTTTCACTCTTAATCCATGGCTGGCTGGCTGGCTGGGTGGCTGGGTGGCTGGCCCCTAGCATCCTCCTCTCCTTCTTCTCTTGCTCTTTCTTCTTTTCCTCCCAGATTTATCCTTCTATTTATTCTCTCTGCCTTCCAGCCTCGCCTATCCTTTCTCCTGCCTCACTATTGGCTGTTCAGCTCTTTGTTAGATGATCAGGTGTTTTAGACAGACACAGTAATACAGCTTCACAGAGTTAAACAAACGCAACATAAAATAATGCAACACAGCTTTGCATCATTAAACAAATGTTCCACAGCATAAACAAATGTAACACACCTTAAAATGATATTCTAACACAACCTATAACCCCAGTGTCAAGGATGATAAAAAGATAGAATTCCTGGGACTCACTGACCATCCCACCTAGCCTAATGATTAAAACCCAGGTCCTGGTGAGAGACTTGTTTAAAAAAAAATGTGGATGGGTCCTGTGGAACTATACTCAAGGTTAGCCTCCAGGTTGTGCACAAACATGTACAAGAATGCCCACATGTATAAGTGCTACTGTGTACACACAAACATGCTCACCCACCTATACAGACAGACCTGTACACACATAAATTCTTTTGGAAAAAAGCAAAAGAAAATTTCTCAGGTACACAGTGAGTTTTTAATTACTACACTAAACTAAATTGGTATGCAATAATTTTCTTACAGTAAAAGGTTTTCTCAAGTGTCTCCATGTGGCCTGTTACAAGCACTCACTGGATTCTATTTGTGGCCCAGGAACAGCACACAACCCATTTCATACAGGAAAAAGCAAAGTAAAAGCATCAAGTAACCCTGCCAGGTTCGGAGGCTCACAATAATAAATCCTGACACTAGAGGGCAGTAAAGGCAGCCTAGGAAACTGAAGGCCGGCCTGTGCTATACAGTCAGACCTTGCCTAAAAACATGAGAACAGTCAAAGATCTACATTTGTAAAGAGTTGTTCGGAAGTGGGCAGGGCAAGTTAGTAGGCAGAATGCTTGACCAGAGTCCATGCACAAAGCCCCCAGTTTGATCTGCAGCACAGCAGTCTATCGGAAGAGACAGCACCTGCCTTGGATCCCAGTCATTCTGGCTGCATCACCCAATGGTGCACAGATTCGAGTTGGCGAGACGCTGTTTCCAAAACCGTATCATGTTCACTTAAAAAAAAAAAATGAAAAGTTTTTGCACCTTTTTTCTGTCACAAGGTTTCACCTTGTTGCTCATACTTTCCTCAAAAGAAATATATCCCTGCTGTACTTGTTCCCTCCTCTGGATACAGGTGTGAGCTACCGTTCAGAGCCTCATACGAAGAACCGAAGCAAAATTTGTCTGTTTATCTGAGTTATCAAACCCAGGATCTTATGAATACAAAACGGTTTCTGTTGCATTGGGGCATACACCCTCAGGTTCCAATATTGGAGGGTAGGGATTATAGGATGTACCACCTCATCCAGTTTATATGCTTCTGGGAATTAAAGCAAGGGCTTTATCTGTGGTAGGCAAGTAAACTATCAATTGAACTACAGTTTCAGTTCTGTGCTCTCTTTTCAGAAAGGAAAAATCCAATACAAATTTTATCAAAGTCCCAAGCACAGAAATATTAGGAGTAATTTAATTCCCATATACATTATGTTAATATTTTTATCTGAAAGCATTTCTTGTAATATTATTTTCTAACTAAAAATTTAAAATAGAGAAGTTTTATACACACTGAATCACAACTTTAAAAGTATTTTAAATAGGAGTCACCTCAAAGAATGTGTAATTCAGCTCCTCTGAGTGGGAAGCCTTGGGTGTCATTACCGACAGTGGGTCAGTTAACTGACATGTTCCTCTCACTTTCTAGGAGATTCCAGCTATACACACTTACAGAAGCTGTAAAACAATGGGAATTGTACATATTTGCTTAGTGACCTAATTAGCTAGATTATTGGAAATTTGAGAAGAGGCCATTGTTTATTTATTAGAGTACCAAATGCCATATTCTTAGTCCACACTCCCTCAATACTTGTGTGTCTACAGTCCAGCACATCTGCCAGGCTTTTTTAAAAAAGCAACAATCTTCCTTAGGGTTTCTATTGCTGAAATGAAATAATCATGACCAAATTAACTTGGGGAGAAAAGGATTTTATGGTGCAGTTCCACAGCACTGTTTATCACTGGAGGAAGCTAGGGCAGGAATCCAAGCAGAGAAGAAACCTGGAGACAGGAGCTGATGCAGAGGCCATTGAGGGGTGCTGCTTACTGGCTTGCTCATCATGGCTTGCTTAGCCTGCTTTCTTATAGAACCCAGGACCACCAGCCCAGGGAATGCATCACCTACGATGGGCTGAGTCCTCCCCTATCATTCACTAATTAAGAAAATGCCCTACAGATTGATCTTAAGGAGGAATTTTCTCAATTGAGAATCCAGCTCCTCTGATGACTCTAACTTGTGTCAAGTTGATATAAAAACTAGCCAATACAACTGACCCCTTCAATCCTGGGCCTTCAACTGCCACTGAGGCTGCACCTTCACCAATGGTCTCTCCTGGTCTCTTACAGTGTCATGCCTCAGCTGCTCTCTGTGACCCCCTCATGCCTTCAAAACCAGTACCACCTGGGTGATTCTTACACTACCAAGTTCAGCTGCTAGCACAAGGTACAATCTTGGCAACCACTACCTCTCTTAGTCCACGCTCCCTCACAGCTTCTCTGTGCTCTCAGGAAACCCTTCCCAGAAGATTGAATCTTAACAAAGTTGGTCTCATCTTAATCGCCGCTAGTTTCTCAGCTCCAGCTGACCAGCATCGAATATCCCAGGAAAGCAAAGGTTTCACTTCAGTAGTTCTGGGATCTTGTTAATCACAGCTGATTCTTCACCCCCCCCACCAGAACCACAGAATCTAAATAACAAATGGCTCAGCTAGTCTTTAAACTTCCCTCTGAAACTTCACAAGCCTGGCCTTTATCTTCTGCATTGCCATCAACATTCTTATCTTCCAAGCTCCCACAGAACAGCTCACTAAGCATTAAATAATCAATGGCGTTTCTTGCTCAGAGTTCCAAAGTCCTTCCATAATCCTCTCCCAAACAGCACTGGTCAGTTCTGTCACAACAACACCTCACAAGAGTCCAGGAATCAAGGGGTAAAAAAAAAGGTAAATAATTCCACTCACTATCACCCCTAGTGACTCACTAGGGATATTTTTGCTTCCTGTTCATGGGACTTTAAATTCTTCTTGCCTAGAAGTTCTGGTTCCAGAGAGGAGAGCACTCCTGCCAGGAGCCGCAATAAATATTCAATTGAACTGGAAGCATTAGAAGCTGTTGTGGCTCAACAGCACAAAATTATTCTTTGTAAATTTTTAAAACATAGTTTTAACCAATTGGGCATTTTCACTTGGATATCTGACAAATATTTCAAAATTCACATATAACCCAACAATCAGATAACTTTCACTTCCCTTCTCCTGTGCCTACCTTCTCTCAGGATTAGGTCATGTCTCCTATCTTATGTAACATGGACTATTCAAGACGTCTCCTATGCCTTGGACTCTAGATTGTTCCCACTCCAAATCTTCAATTACATTCCTTTCAAAGCTTGTATTGAGTCACACAAAGCTGCCACTTTTTAGGTAAAAATTTACTATCAGGAATTTAATGTTGTTCAACACACACACACACACACACACACACACACACACACGCAAGTATACAACTTAAAAGAATACAACTACGTGAACATTCTGAGTTGGGCATGGCGGCACACTCCTGTGATCTCAGAATTTAGGAAGTGTAAGGCAGGAGCATCAGATGTTCAAAGTGTGAAAGAATTCAAAAGGTGGAATGTGAAATATAACAAGGGCTCAAGGAAAATGTGGGCAGACTTCTCTGGGTTTGTCTTCCAGGTCTGTAACTTCTAGATTATATCATTTTCTCCAATCTAAACATAATAGTTTTTGTAGGGGCTTTGTTTTCTTATTTCTGAAGGCTCTTGACTCTTCTGTCCTTAAACCTGTCTACTAGAGGAGTGTGAGGCTTCTGATAGAGATGAACAGTATTGAAACTTTCTTCTACTATTTGACTGGGTCACTGGCCCTTTGCTGAGCCGTGAGTGGCTAAGCTTACTGTCATACATCTCACACCCAGCATAGGTGTACTTTGTCTTTTCCTCTAGTCAAATCTAGTAATAACAAAATTCTAGAAATTTCGACAGTCTGCAATGTTAAAAGGGTAAAACATCTGTATTTCATTGTATAGAATGAAGGTTTTTGTCCAAATGAAAAATATAACAAATACCCCATTCAAAATATTTATTACTTAACAATTTCATTTATTCTCAAGGTTTGTTTTTTTAACATATACACACACAAATTTCCATTTACTGTTTTCTTTGGTTAAATGTAAACATATATCTAAGTTTGACACAGAAAAACAGATTTTTGTTACAAATAATATATAAGGAATTAAGATGATTTTAAGAAAATGAAGTTACAAAACAATACTTGAATACAAGTTTACCAAATGTGATCTTTGTAGATCAGATATAATTTTGTCATGTAATACAATTATATTAGTACTGTTTGTGAAACATAATTTTCTTGGTCAACATATGTAACACCACTTTTTGGCCTTACTAGAATAATTTGTTAAATGGACATGATATTTTTCCTGTTTGTAGAATGGCTAATATAAGATTTATAGGTTATGATTTCTTTTACTTTGTTTAATCTGAGTTAAAAAACCATATATTTTAAAGCATAATTTTTAGAAAATAATATCCCTTACGATAAGTCCGGAGATAAGTTAAGTGCTGGGGAGATGGATAATTGAATGATTGGAAGTCATGATGACTGAATTCAGATTCCTAGCACCCATGAAAAGGGCTAGGCATGGCAGCACTTGACTATAAACCCAGCCCCAGGAAGTAGTAGAGACAGGATCAACCTGTGGGTTTCCTGGCCAGATTGTCTAGCAAACCTATGACCTCCATTTTTTATGTGAGAGTCTGTCTCAAAAACTAAAGTGGAGATATAGAGGAAGTTAGTTATTCATTGTCAACTTCTGGCCTCCATACATGTACACATGCATAAATTTAACACACTAGTGATAAGTTCAGTAACCAATAGTGTGTCACTGTCACATTAAGGAAAGAAATCAAAGAAATTCCCCTTGGTGTCATTTAACCAAGACTGAGCCGAGATTTGAATTACCTACTTCACATTCCCAGTACCCTCTTCTGTCCTGTGTCCATCTGTTGTCTGTGCGTGCCTGAAGGCTGTCTCGTGAATCTGTCCCTGTGCTTTTATCTGTGTCTGTGTCTGTTTCTTTTCCTGGCAAAGGGCTTTGCTCTGTCATTATTGAGCAACACAGAGAGCATCATTGGAGAAGGAATGAGGGATACTTTACAGAAACCTTTAACAGAGTTTTACAAGGGATTAAGCCACTGACTCCAACTGACCCCAATTGACCAAATAACATACAGTATTGCAAACATCATTTATCAAGCAATATCCAAATGATGTGTTCAACATGTATAGTGGATATGCATGCTACAATATTGCTTTCAACCTCTGTATTTGCTGTTTTTAGCAAATGATACACGCATATAACTCTGAGTCAGAGGCATAGTAGAGTACATAACTTAAGATTACAGTTATGCATTAGCTTAAGTTGTAAAATTTGATTACATAGAAAATCAAAGGCAAATGAAATTAACTTACAGTGTTCTCTTAAAGGCAGGTTTAAACAAACAGGCTGAATACATGGTAGGATAGCAGTCTGAAATCTGAAGTGACTTTAAGATCACATGTGAGGTCTAGCAAAATTTCCATTCTCTTAGAAGGTAAAAACTTTTTCATATTATTGTAGCACATACACAAATACAATAAATTTGTTAGTCTCAAAGACAATTTTGTAGACTATTGTTGAAATCAGGTGTGTTAATTTGCTTCTTTTATCTCTTCTTTCCCTTCCTTCCTTCCCTCCTCCTCCTCCTCCTCCTCCTCCTCTTCCTCCTCCTCCTCCTTCTTCTTCTCTCTCTCTCTCTCTCTCTCTCTCTCTCTCTCTCTCTCTCTCTCTCTCTCTCTCTCTCTCTCTTCTTTTGACAGGGTCTCATGTAGCCCAGAGAGGCTTCACTCACATTTGCTGCACAGACAAATCTGGCTTTGAATTCCCAGTCTTCTGGCCTCTAGCTTCCAAATGCTGGTAATAGAAGTGTGAGCTACATTACCTTGTTTGTGCAGTGCTGAGGACAGAACCCAGGGCTTCATGCATGTTATGCAGATACTCTTCTAACTGAGATATACCCCTAACCTGGCAACAAAGCATCAATTTCTAAAATGAAATTAAAATTAAAATGTTAGGTATAGTGGTACACACCTGTAAACCTAGAACTCAGGAAAGAAAATGGTCCCCAAAGGGAATGGCACTACTAGAATGTGTGGTCTTGTTGGAGGAAGTGTGTCACTGTGGAGGCAGGTTTTGAGATTTCATATATGCTCAAGCCATGTCCAGTGTCTCAGACCACTTCCTACTGCCTGTGAATCAAGATGTAAGAACTCTCAGCTCCACCTCCAGCACCATGTCTGTCTGCATGCTGCCATGCTTCCTGCTGTGATGATAATGGACTGAACTTCACAAGTGTAAGTGAGCCACCCCAATGAAATGTTTGCCTTTATAAGAGTTGCTGTGACAGCGATAGAAACTCTAAGATAGTGTAGAAACCTTAAGGTGGGAGGATTAGTAGCCTGAAGGTCAGTTTGGGTTATATAGCAATTTCTAGGCCATATCTATCCCCATAGTGTCTCGAACAAACAAAACTCCAAAGAAAACAAATAGAAAGAAATAAACACATCAATACAATTGGATAATTTTAAAAAAGTCATCAATCTGTGCTGTAGGATGGGCTGTATGTCAAACGTGTTGCTGATTGGTCAATAAATAAATCACTGATTGGACAGTGGCCAGGCAGGAAGTATAGGCGGGACTAACAGAGAGGAGGAGAATGGAGAGAACAGGAAGCTGGGTGAGAGACATACTGCCAGCCACCATGTGACAAGCCGCATGTGAAGATGCCAGTAAGCCACGAGCCATGTGGCAAGGTATAGATTAATAGACATGCATTAATTTAAGCTGTAAGAACAGTTAGCAAGAAGCCTGCCACGGCCATACAGTTTGTAACCAATATAAGTCTCTGTGTTTCCTTGATCGGGTCTGAGTGGTTGCGGGACTGGCGGGTGACAGACATTTCTCCTGACTATGGGCCAGGCAGGAAAACTCTAGCTACAAATCTGGCTTTAGACATCACTTGGGGGAAGCCAGGTGGTGGCTTTTAAAGCACATGCCTTTAATCCCAGCCCTCGGGAGGCAGAAGCAGGAGGTACTCTGTGAGTTCGAGGCCAGCCTGGTCTACAAAGTGAGTTCCAGGAAAGGTGCAAAGCTACACAGAGAAACCTTGTCTCAAAAAACCAAAAAAAAAAAAAAAAAGTCTTCAGTCTGGCTTTAGACATCATCTTGGATTTAACACTTGAGACACAGAAAAATATACAGTGCGTTAATACATAAGCATCATAATTGAACAGTACACACTACTTTAGGCCTGTGAGACATTGAAAATGTCCCTTTGCTGGAAACCTGGAGTAGGAATTCTGCATTGAATATGGCTACAAATTAACATGCAGCTTGCCTTCTAAGTGCATTTGATTGTCCTTCTCTTTTGCATACTTGATAGGCAGTCTAAGGTCCTGTGGCTACATGATGCTTTACCTGTAGAAACATCTCTACATCCTAAGTATATTTAAATGTTGTTTTATTCTTCCAGAAGAAGTGATCTCTTAGGAAAATATTGTAATTTAAATTCCCTCCAAATAGAGTTGTACTGAATGTTGTTTTAATTACATTACAAAATAATAGAATTATACACGACAATGTGAGTCTTAAGAAATCATGTCTTTTAATTTATGTGCATTTGGACAACTCAAGTCTACAAATTTGCATTGTTCACTAAAATTAATTTTGGTTTTTAAAGCCCCCTTTCTTTCAATTCTATTTTGTTCTATGTGAAGTAGGCTTCACTTATAAATAAAAATAATAATTATAAAATGATACAAAATTTTACCATGGAAAAAGAACACAAACACAGTTCAATCCAACTCTGCCACTTTAGGAATACAAATGTGACTCCAGATCTAAATTGGAAGTTTCTTTGCCTGAAGGCTATCTACATATTGGTAGAAAGGTCAGGAGGGCAGCTGGGCCTTCGCAGGCATGGTCCTCAGGGGCTTTAGCTTCTACATTATCTATTGAGCTAAAACAATAACTTATACAGTTTTGGTTTTCCTTGAGAGGAATGCATTAATTTCAGGATATTTCAGACATAAATTGGAAAACATGAAACACAAATTAGCTACTATCCAAGAAATGTCTAAGAATGATATATACCCACAGTATAATCGTGATTACCCCTAAGTCGAAAGGGAAGGATGTAATGAGAAAGGGATATGCAGGTGCTTTCAAATGTGTCGATAACATTTAATTTCTTTAGTTTTGATTTGACCTTTCTTTATCTCCTCTCCCCCGTCTCCTCTCCTCTCCTCTCTCTCTCTCTCTTTTTTTTTAAATCTTTTCCTTCTCTTTCCTCTTCCCTTTCCCCTTTCCTTCTTATTACTTTCTGAATAGAAATTTACTACCCAAAATAGGCTGGATTCAAAATTACTATGTGAACTTAAATAATAAAATAATAAAAGGATAAAAGGAGGATGGCATGACTATTCCTCGAGTATGAAGAACATTTTTTATTGTAGTTATAAGGGAGAAAAGAGGTAGAGGGGGGAGTCCAGGCTGAACATGGCCCGGTGACTAAACAGGGCTATGAAAGGAGAGAGGGACAGGGAGACCAAGAGAGTAGCTGTTGACAAAACCCGCCAGGGCCAAGAGGCCAAGAGATGAGCACAGCCAAAATGGCTGAGTTATATAGGCATCAGGCTGGGAGAAAGGAAGCAGAAACCCAGCCCCTTGAAGGGAGAGGTTTAGGGAAGGGGCGAGGTGAGAAGTGCTGGCAGGAGCCACAAGCACAGACTGATGCTAGGAGAACTGGGAAGAGCCCCTGGTACTGAGTCTGTGATGCTGAGAGACAGCTGGCCTGCTCTCCTTTGATATGTTAAATAGGCATCTCAGCCATTTGCCTCTGGTTTCTGAGGCCTAACACTGTATTCCAGGCTGGCCTTGAAACTACTATGATTCACCTGCCTCGGTTTTGCCAGTGCTGTGATTACAAGCATATGCCACTCTTTCCTAGTTTATCCGTTTTTTTTTTTTTTAACATGTTGTTGGTGTGTCTGGTTCAATACAAAACAAATATTTTTTTCTTTTAAAAAAGTGAGCAAAAGAAAATCAAAGAAACACTCCCAAATTAGATAGCCATTTGCCCTAAAACATTCACCTAGGAATGAGTAGAGCAAGACAAGAGAACTGATTTCCTGAGTCACATTAAATTACCTTTCAAAGAATCCTTGGGGGAGAAAGATGATGGGATTGGCTATTTTAACTTTTTAATTTAATTAACTTTTTAAAGCTTATTTCGAGCATCTTAAAATTTATAAAATATTATCTAAGGAGTTTCACATTGGAGTGAGAATTTTGTGATGATTTTGGACTATGTGCCCTGAAATAAATGAGAGTGGACATAAGTGTATAAAAACATGAAATAGGGCAAACAGCCACTTATAATTTTTTATTATATTTTTTGTTGATTCTGGACATGAAAATATACACATCTAAGACTTGGCCTAAAGCTATCATGGTCAACATGCTTTACATGTTCTTTTTATTATTATTATTCCCTCATATATTACATCCTGACCTGTTTACCCTTCCTGCCCTCTCCCGAACCTCTACCCTTCACCTTCCCTGTTCCCTAGATCCACCCCTATCTGCCTCCTCTCAGAAAAGAGCAGGCCTCCCAGGGATATCAACCAAACAGAGCATAGCAAGCTACAAGACCAGGCACATACTATCACATCAAGGCTGGACAAGGCAACCCAGTAGGAGGAAAAGGGCCACACAAGCAGGCAAAAGAGTCAGAGACAGCCCCGGCTCCCACTGTTAGGAGTCCCACAAGAACACCAAGCTACTCAGCCATAATATATATGAAGAGCACCTAGGTCAGAACCATGCAGACTCCTTGATCTCTGCAAGCCCCATGAGTCCCAGTCAGTTGATTCTGTGGGTCATGTTCTCTTGCTGTCCTTGACCCCTCAATTTCCTCTGATCCTTCCTCAACAGGACTCCTTGAGCTCAGCCTAATGTGTGGCTGCATCTGCTCCCATCAGTTGCTGGATGAAGTTTCTCTGGTCTTTGATGATGATTCTGTTATGCTCTGGTCCCAGGACACTCTGTAGTCAGGACAAGTTGTAGGCTGAAGGTTTGTTTGCTGGATTGGTGTCCCAAGCCCTCCACTTGAGGCCTTGTCTGGTTACAGAAGATGGCTGGTTCAGGCTCAGTGTCCCCCATTATTCTTTTTAGGGTCACCCTCTTAGATTTCATGGAGTTTTCATTGCACTAGGTTTCCATATCACCACTGAAATGCTTCCAAATTCCAGTCGTTTCTCCCAGTATTCGCCCGGCTCCAATCCCTCCTCTTGCCAATCCCACACATGTTCTTATCAGTTTCCAGCTATTGTCTTTGAGTCTTTTCTGTTTCCACTATATTGGACATTGTGCTCTGACCCTCCACTGTCTCCCCCAACCCCTCAGGCCTTTTCTTTTCCTTTTTTCTTTTTTCTCATTAGTGTTGCCAGTTTACTGCGTTCCATTACCTAAGCTTATACAGAGAAAACAGATATAATTGAGGTCCTTCCTAAAGAGTGGTCCTTCATCTTTTCATGAAATGAGTAAGAACAGCTTGTGGCAGATCTCACTGTGTTCATACCCTCTCTGACACACAGCTGGTGAATTGTTTAGCTCTGAGCTTGCAGCCTGTCATGCATAAACAGGTCTGCCATACAGGTTCTACTATAGCTGGGAACAGAAAACTCACACAGCTCAACGTGGATAGTGAGAAGAAATCTAAAAATACTTTAATATGACATATCCTAATTTTTAGGAATTCCTTACTAGATTACTTTCTTTATTTGTGGGAAATATTCCATTCCAGTTATCCACTTAACTCCAACTGCTGTTTCATTAATCAGTTAATGAATTCAATTTATCTACTTGGAAGAGAATGTAAAATATCACAGTAAACTTATTTTTGAACATTTTAAAAAACCTGCTAGCACTACTATCAAACATCTACGTATTTTTTCATCTTCTATAAAAATGCTACTGGAGGGATTTGTTGAACATGATAATATGTTCATATGTCACAAAGCTTAAATTTTGGTATACACATTAATCCAACAAAGAAGAATAATATTCTTTAAAATATTTTTATTTAATAAAAACTTGAGCAAAAGTAATTTAGCACAGTCTAAAATTTAAATTTAAAATTTAATCTGTTTGGTTAAGCATCTTATTCCCTGAGTGTTTTGCAATATATTGTTTTTCCCCAAATTCTCATTAGATGTGGTATCTAAACAATTTCATTTGTGTTAAATTGAAGAAACATTTTTGAATAGTAAAGATAATGTTTAGTTCTGTCATATTTTTCTATTGTGATATCAAGCACCCTGTGTTTAATGGGTTGAAAATAAGCACACATCCAGGTAGAGAGCTACAGACCTCATTACTGTGACCACTCCATTATCTGGGTTGTCTATTTCTCCTATAGACAGATATTCAAGTAAATTGTCTACTTTCCCTCAACGAGGCCTTAACATCTGTATATTTAGGCGTACTCAGGAACTGACATTTTCTTAACAATATATGAGCTCTAAACTTATTAAGACCCTTCTGCAAAAAACCAAGAGGGAACACTTTGTTGATTCTGTGCTATTGTATAAAGAATTAAATAATAATAATAATAATAATAATAATAATAATAATAATCTTTCCTTCTTTCATTAAACATCCCACTGAAAATCCATTCATGCTCAAGTGCTTTTGTTAAGTAACATTACCATTTGTCCTGATTTTTGGTACAAGGGTTTTGCCAATAATTTCAGTCTTATATATTGAACTGATTTTTTTCCAATAGACACAGCATCTACTGATTTTTTTTTATTTCAGAACCACAGAAAGAAGTAAAAATAAACAAAGCATGTTTAAAATATAACAAATACACGCCTTTACCTTTAGCTTTTGAATTTAATATTCAAGTCCCTTGGTTTTATCCTTTCCATTTGAATGGACTGGTGCTTGCTCCCCACATATTGTCATCTCTCCAGGTTCGTGAGTCGATAATTGTGTAGTATTGTGTGTATTGCTCTCCAGGTATAGACTTCAGTAATGTTACTTGGATACACCTGGAAATTTTTATGCATGCTTCCCTTTCCCCCAAACCTGATAAAGTGTTTATATCTACCTCAGCTGATTTTGTGCAGAAGTTAGGGAGTATATTTTATTCTATATGAGTTTGATTTCTCTACGAATCATATGCTCAACTTGACATTGATTGTCCCTTTTGTGTTCAAATAAAAAGTCTCTGCTATGTATACACATGCACCACCTCTATGTAATCAAGTTTTTCAGTCAAAAAAAAAAAAATAGTGACAGAACTATATACTGCATGAGAAGATGTTGGGCATTGTGGATGTTGGATTTTTCATTGCAGTGTCAAAATACCCAATGTAAACTACTTCAGAGGATGAATTCTATAGTCACTTGGTCCACTGGCTTTGACATATTATTATGTATATGGCTTTGATATATTATTATATTAAGCATGTAGTGGAGGATCTTCATCATCTCATGGTGGGCAAGATACAGAAAAAAGGGCAAGATGCAGAAAAAAGGAGTTCCCATTCTCTGGAGCATTCCCCCTTTTCCCATAGGTACCCAGTTTGTGAGACGGTTCCACCCACATTCATGGTGAGTCCTCCCCCGTAGTTAATCTTTCCTAGAAACACCCTCATTGACACAATCAGAAGTATCCTTTATTAGCCTCCTAGACATTCATCAAACCAATCACAGTGACAGTTAAGATTAAGCATCATAGGCTCTCAGTCATCACAATGACTTCATCATTTCTCCAAATCATAGAGACAACAGAGGGAGGTTCTCAGGTTGTGGACACTTAGGGATAAGAAAGTAGCATTGACCCACATTCTCCTGAAGGTTCAGGTGCAAATGTATAATTATACTTTTGCAAAAATATAATTATACAATTTATTTAATCTGTTATTACTATAGAAAGGTAAAATGCATGATCATTTAATTTAGCATAGATGAAAGCATGCAGATTTCCACCAGGAGCAAGTGCATGAACTGAGTGACCACTGTATTTAGTGTCTAATTACAATTCCAATTGTTGTGCTGCAATTGTTGCAAATGTCTGGGTCATTTTTAGGGATATGTTTAAAAGCAATGCTTGATGCATCTCAGCAGCAGGATTCGTGCTTAATATGTGGGAAGCTCTGGGTTCAACCCATAGCAGTAAGATGGTGGGAAAATGTAATCCATAGTGATAAACAGAAAGAATAATCTAGAAATTGTTAGCTCCATAATATGTAGTAAATCATTTAACCATGCACACATGTAAATTTATATGCATGTATACACATACAACACACACACAGAAGAGAGATTTATATATATATATTACATTTTACATTGCACAATATATATATAAATATATTTATATATATATATATATATATATATATATATATATCATGCACACCTGTAGGCAGAGGACATGAATTATAAATAAAATGCATAGTATTTTAATGATAAGTCCTGTGTAGAAAATAGCAATGAAGGGGGAAAAGAAGACATGTGAGCTATGGAGAGGTTGTATTCTTAAATAGGATGGTCAGAAAAGACCTTGATGAGGAGTGACATTTGCTATATATTGAAGGAGATGAGGACATCAGCTGTGGAGAAATCTGGCAGAAGAGTATCACCAAGGGGACATATAACCACTGCTCTGTGACACTATTCCCTAGAAGACATGAATAAGCATCTAGTCACTCAGAAGGGAACCAAGAACAGGTGAAAATAAGACTGCCACCAAAGTCCAACTTAGTGATATAATGGATTTTACTGGGAGTCCTTGCTGGAATATTAGTGAGAATTCCTTTCAGGAGCACAAATGGCTTGAAGACAGCCATTTCACCAATAGCCATCCCAGCATGAGTGGTGGCTCACTGCTGACTTTCAGGCAGCTCACCATGTTAGGGAGTGCCTCTTTCAGGAAGCTCAGTGAGTGTGAGTGTGTTCTAGGCAACAAAGCTTGTCACAGAGTGTCTATAAGCCATCCTTAGAGCTTATATATATTTGGGAAGTGAGGAGCTTAGTGAATCTGGCCAGTTTCAGGGACTCCATGAATCTTTGGAATTGTTCCTTCTTGAGATTAAGATCTTCCCTCAGGATGTAATGTTCTACCTCCCTTTAGAATACTGTATGTCTTAATGAGTGTCCCTCAATGTCATAACTTTTTAACTCAGAAGAAACTGCCATATAACAACCACATGCAATCCTTGAGATTTGGAAAATAGTTGGTATGCTAGAAAATTTAAGTAGCCCTAGTCAAGTGAGAAAGATAAAAAGAGGGGGGCATGAGGCCAGAATTTTAAGCAGGAAAAGAAAAATAGTTTGGGATTGTCATAAGGTTTAAAACATTTTAAAACTCTATTTATTCATTAATTCATTGTGTGTAAGGAATGAGTGCTGTGGGCTCTTCTGTATGCTGTGAATGTATTGCTCTGATTGGTTGATAAATAAAACACTGATTGGCCAGTAGCCAGGCAGGAAGTATAGGTGGAACAAGCAGAGAAGAGAATTCTGCGAAGTAGAAGGCTCAGTTAGGAGACACTGCCAGCTGCCACCACCATGAGAAGCAACATGTAAGGTACCAGTAAGCCACAAGCCATGTGGAAACTTATAGATTAATAGAAATGGGTTAATTTAAGATGTAAGAACTAGATAGCAAGAAGCCTGAGCCATTAGGCCAAACAGTTTAAATAATATAAGCATCTGTGTGTTTATTTGGGTCTGAGTGGCTGAGGGTCTGAGCGGGACTGGAGAAAACTCCAACTACAAATGAGTGCATGGAACAGCATGCCCATGGAGGTCAGAGGATAACCTGTGGGAATCATTCTCTATTTCCAACATGTGGGTCTTTCGGGATCAAACTCAAATTGTCAAGCTTGGTGGCCATACCATTACATGATGAGTCATCATGGCAGCCCCATCACAAAGTACAAACAGAGAAGTGACACGATTTAACTTCTTTTGTTTAGTTATTTTTCTGTCACAGGATCTCAGTATGTTGCCCAGGCTGGCATGGACTGCTGAGCTCACACTATCCATCTGCTGCAGTTTCCTGTGTTGCTGAGGATACACATGAGTGGTACCATGCTTAACTTAGACTTGTGTTGTATTTTATTACTTAATTTAGCTTTACCATGCTGAGGGGAGAATCCAGGCCTTTGTGCATACTAGGAAGGCTGTCTATCATTGAGCCACACACTTAGCCTTATGTCTTAAGTGAGTTATTCTGACAGAAGTGTTGGGAACAAAGTGTAGCAGGCAAAAGTAGACATACAATGGTCAGTTATGCACCATTTCAATCTGCAGGCAAGAGATGATGGTAATTTGGAAAAAATGAGAAGTGGTTCGACATGGAATATTTTGTAGAAGCTCATTGGATATAGCGCTTCACAAAAACACATTGAGATTAACAAATATGTTTTATGTCCATCCATCTGTCTACCTATATCTTAATTTTAATTGTGTGTATGTGTCTGTTTGTTGTGTGAATGTGATTGTAGGTGACCTGGGAGGCCAGAAGAGGGCGTCAGATTCCCTGGAGATGGATCTACAGGTGAAGGTAAGTTGTTCAATGAGTTGGTCCTGGAAGACAAACCTGGGTCTTTTGCAAGAGAATTACACACTCTTAACTTCCAAACTGTGTCTCCATCTCATCCTGTTATAATTTTAAGGTTATTCTTTAAGGATTAGAAACATTTTTTTTAAAAACTTATAACTGGTTCAAACTTAAAACTTACCAAAGTAATTTGTTATTTAAGAGAAACACAGTGAATCCATCCATACAAAGGTTTAAAAATAATGTGTCTACTCTCTGACTCCTGTGTTCTGTGTCAATTTTTACACGTTACAGAGTTTTCTAAAGGAGAACATGTCTATTTTTGCATAAATCTTCTCTATTTCTGCATTAATTTTTGTAAAGAAAAAATTCTCTTTTTTTTTGAGAGAGAGATTATCATTGTTGCCAGCTGTCTCAGACTGGCCTTGAATTCATGGTCTTCTTGCTTCAGGCTTTTGAATAGTTGGGATTATAGTTATACACTACACTGTGATACCAGGGTAGAAGCATTTTTGAGAATGGATTTATAGAAGTCTATAATTGGTGGTAGTGTAGCACTTAAAATATACTTATATTTTATGTAAAATGGCATTCTAAGAGCCTGGCTGGCTACGTATGCTGAAACTTGTAGGAAGTTAGTCACAAAACACACAAAGTATATTCATCAGATATTATGGTATCAATGCTCACAGTGAAAAATATCACTGGTTGGGGAAAAAAAAACCTTACTATAGAGACAAGACAGTGAATTATATGATTTTAATGGGCTGGTGCAATCCATCCACTGCCTCTGATGGAGCTGCCAGGAACAGAATCCTTTTTTTGCATGCCATTGGAGAAGATGGACAAATTCTTCCTCTCAGTCTCTTTAAAACAGCTCTTAATCAGTCATCAAAACTAATTTTTTCCATTTCAATTCCCATAATTTATGTTGATTACAGACCATTGCTATAGTTAAAATTGATACATTCTTTTTAAGGCAGTGCTTCTGACCTAAGGAATCCATAGTTCAGTGACAGCCTACTTGGAAATCATGCCTTACATTGGCTATTTTCTGGGGAATATTTAGACAGAGGATTAATTTTCTTGTCTTGTCTTTTTTTTTTTTTCATACAGAACCTCACATATCTCAATCTGGCCTCCAGGTTGCTTTGAAGCTTGCTGTGGATCATCTTGAATTTCAGATCCTCCCACCTCTACCTTCTGGTATAGGCAAGCACTCCACCAATGGAGTTATTATATACTCCCAGCCCTCCATTTGTGTTTGGTTCTATTTTCAAGTTCAGACTGTGATATTTTCTGACCCCATTTAAACATTATGAAGATATATTGTATTTTGAGGCTATGGTTCTGTTGACTGAGTAGAGTTTACATGGAGACATCTATTCTTTCAAAATCTATGTAAAATTCATTTGAAACCACTAAAAGATTAAGAACTAATGCATCTTGAATTTCTGCCAGGTCTCACTCACATGAAGGTATATTCAAAAACTATTCATCTGGGATTAGTCTCATCTCACTGACTTCACTTACTGATTAACAAATGTGTAAGGGCTAGTTGCTTTCAGGCAACCAATTGGGTCTTTCCATGCATTTAACCCATTTCTCAAATCGTTAATATGAAATCTGCCAAAGAAGGATTATAAACAGGGACCAAGATAGATTTCTTTGCTTCCAACCTGCAAAATTAAATCTTGTCGTACCTCAATCTAGCCAGTTTTTTAATGCTGGGAGGATAACCAAAAATATGTTAGCAAAATGCATGTAAAAATACAGCAATACTGTTACTCGAATACATCAGCAATTCTTTCCCCCTTTCTTTATTCATATTTTTATGGTTAAAATTTGAGATATACTGATATGTTTGCGAGTATTTTGCAAGTGCTTCCATGCTCTTCATTTTGTGCTATAATTACTTTGTAGTGCCTGAATAATTATATAGCTGTGGATTAACTTATTTTGGCTAGCCTATATGTATAAAAGTTCTCTGACAATATGTTGCTAAAGTGTAAATTGGTTTAAACTCGTTTAGCAGTTCAGAAACCTAGCATTGCCTAAGTACTGTGGCTGGTCCCCCATTATATTTTAATGTACAAGCCTTTTAATGGTGAATCTCCTAGCCACTCTATGGGAGTTACCATGGACACTAAGAGGCACTCTACAGCCAAATCAGGTGGAGAGAAAAACATGGTTCTTTTCATATATTTCAGGTATCTGCAGACTTTCAGAACTGATTCTATCACTAAATACATGGAATTTAGCTTTAATTTATCACAGATTTTTCTGACGGTATTTAAGCTACAGGTTTTTATTTTATTCTTTTCTGTTCTCGACTGCATTTCATCTCTGTGAAAGATCTTACAGGGCAGAAACCTGATAATTTCCTAGGTGTTAGTTAGCTCTGGCAGTAGAGCTTGTATTGGACTTATTGGCCTGGCAGATAAGGAGAGATTTGTGTAGAATATCTCCCCCTCAGCAAGATCCATTAAGTCCAGAGGACAAAGACTTATTTTTGTCTACACCCTTTCATTTGGTAAGTATAATCTTGCTTCTGTTTTTCTTGTTTTGTGGTGCAGCTCTACATACTTAAAGCCAGTTCTTGGGAGGATCTTCTTTTGTAGGGATTTATTGTGCTCCTGCTGATAGACTTTTGAGGGCTGTTTTTCTATGAGAAGTTTAATGTACTGGGGGACAGGATTATGTATTTCCTATAACATGTATTTTTATCCTCTAAAATCTGTTAATTAAAGGGTATTGTGAGTCCAGTTTTAAGGAGAGGGCAATGTTAGGGCTAGTGCTTTATAATTATACAATAATTTCATATCTTCTTGTATTTCTCAAAAATCTATGTAAATTTGTCCCTTGTATTACAATTTTGCATATTTAACAGACCTTTACAGTTGCTCCTTGGCAGTACCTAACCAAGATATTGTAAAAAAAATGGAAAAAAATTAAAATACATCTTTTTGTAATTCTAGTCATATATATCTGTACCTTTGAGTGAATTAAAAATTTTGCCACCAGAAGGCTTACACACATTTAAGCCCCTTTCACACAACTTTCTCTATGCCTTTCTACAGTTTGTCATTAAATATACATAACCAGCAACATGTTATATGATGCTATCCTTGTCTTATTATATTAATTACCTTTATTAAAGCCACTTGTTCATAATTCTACTGATGTTGGCAAGATTATTATTTGTTTTCATCTCTAGAGCAAATGCCCAACAGATACATTAGGAAAATAGGTAGACAGCTGGTGAGCAGACCGGTTCTCTGCCGCAGGGCTTGCAAAGCAGTTCACCAAATCCATCTTTCCCTCATTCATTTCCTACCATTCAAATTTGTAAATCGGCTGCTTTTGCCTTCTAAGTGCTTGAATGTCTCAAGTGTTGAAAAGAAGACGGATGAAACTGAATTTGCTCTTCATCAGCTTTTGCATTAGTTAACAGATTTTCTTTTACTGCATTCTGTAGCACTAATTCTTTTTAAATTGTTGAATTGGAAAATTGCAACTGACAAAAGTTTTAAGTTTATGGAGTGCAATATAATGCTCTTTTAATTTATGTATATATTTTGGTATGTCTGAACCATGTTAATAATATATCTATTACCTAATTCTTACATTTTTGTAGTGAGATCACTGAAAAACCACTAAAATTTGATTGGCTTGCCTTTTACTTTTAATTTTAATGACATCATTTTGAAAGACTATTGTATTTGCTAGCATACTGAATTATTATTTTCAGCATAATTTTGGAATTTTAGCAATGATTTTTCTGGGTCTTCCTCCCTTGGATCCCTCCCATTCTTTGGAGTTCATTCTTAATTTTCCATAATAAATCTATATTTATTCTTCTAAAATGATATTTCTATTATTATTATTATTATTATTATTATTATTATTGGTTTGGGGTAAAACATAATCTTAGTTATAGAAACACAGGCAGCATTCAAACTGTTTTCAAGTATTGAGTCAAAAGACAATTTCTTTATGTAAAGGAGAAAGCCAGACAGAGCCAGCCAGGGCAAGCCATCTCCATTCAGGACTGTAAACTAGAAAACTATTCATATTTGGAGATAAGGTGATATTCTTGAACCAAAAAATATAATACACAATGATGATTAAGATGGCCCTCATTGTGTTCTAGGCACTATATATGGGGAGTAAACTGGATTCCAAGGCACTGCTAGAATACATAGTTTTTAGAATTAGAAAATTTGATCATTATATTTTTTTTTCTTATAAACCTTCAGTGAAAGCCAGGCATGGTGTTACATGTGTACCATACCAGCACTTGGGAGGTTGAGGCAGAAAGAACAGGAGTTCAAGACTGGCCTTTGTACATAGTGTTTTGGAGGTCAGAGACCCTGCCTCAAAAAAATCCGGTAAAACACCCCCAAAACATTTAGTGGAACCAAATTTGGTGACATACACGTGTAATGCTAATACGTGGAAGGTTAAGGCAGGAGGATAGTGAGTTCCAGGGGCAGCCTGGCGTAAATAATCTCTCTCTCTCTCTCTCTCTCTCTCTCTCTCTCTCTCTCTCTCTCTCTCTCTCTCTCTCTTACACACACACACACACACACACACACACACACACACACACACACACACAAATAAATAAACCAAAACCCATTGATGGCTGGATATTTCCCTTGATATCAAATCCAAAGTTTTTATTTTGGTGTCTGTGGCTAAGGGAGATTTTTCACACTTTTTTTTTTTTTATCATTTTGTACCTCCCAGCACTTTCCTTCTGGCTATTCATCATGAGCTTTATTCATTTATTTGAATGAGTGTGGTGGTCTGGAGCCTTTGCTCAAGTGCCTCATTCTTTTTGTCTTGCTAGCATTTGTTAATTCTCTAGTTCTCTGTATAGATAATTCCTTTCTCAAGAGCTTTCTCTGACTCCAAGTCTAGTTAGGTTAGCTCCTCTCTGTATTCCCTTATATTTTCTGAACAAATCCTGGCATTCTAAATTGTACTCAGCCCATTTCCCCCACTACAATATGAATTCTCTGATGACAGGAACACTGTTGTTGCCTGCTGATCATTGCTTCTCGCCGACTTTTCAGAGTTCAGCACACCCTAGTTGCTTACAAATGTATGTGCCAATTCAAGGAAAGATTGAAGAAACAAACCTGTTAGAGCAAGAATAAATGATGGAAAAGCCATGAGCCCAAGCTTACAGATAAGCAAGCAACAACAAATGGGATGAGATAACAGTACATGAAGGCATATCCTCAAATGGAGTAACAATGTGTCCCAGACCGACCATGCAACCTTTTCAATATCCTTTTCCCTGTCTCACAACCGAACAGAATTTACCCACTATTGCTCATTTGGGAGAACTGCAGCTCACCATCACCTATTGATCTTCTCTCTGAAGTAGAAAAACTATCCACTTCATCCCTTATTAGGAACTTGGTAGACCTTCTCTCTGTCCCCTTAACCCACAATAAAAATCAGCATTCTGTAACCAGCCTTCCCTACTTCAGCTTATGGAACCCTGGCATCCTTCTTTGAAAATGTTTTTGTTCTTCAACAGATGATTGAGGGTAATCTCAAACTCTGAAAATAGTTACTAGCGCAGTCCTTCCACATGCATACAATTTGAATAGGTTTGGCAAGATGCATTTAAGCTCATAAAAGTGTCACAGAGTGTTATGAATTGGCTTTACATGCCTCAGTACAGCCAGTGTACAGATTAGCACTTTCTATTATGACACCCGGACTCTGCCCTTGACTACAAACAGCAGGAAAAATTTATGAGCCAGAAAACCTTTCTTGGATTTTGCCTTAGGGTAGGGAAGAATGAAATTAATTCGCTCATAGGATGGGAGTATGAACCTCTGAGGAATCAGGGGTAGGGGATACGACAGTCACACTGAGTGAAAATACAGTTGATGTAATTGGTTCTTAGTATCTTTAGATGAAATTACCAGTCTTGAGAAGAGAGCCAAGGGTGTAAATAAAACTTTGAAACATAGCAGCTGTATATTCAATTAAAGGATGGAGTGATGGTCTCAGTTATGATATGAGCAGGGGATAGTTTAGAATGTGGGACTAAGAAAGAAGGGATCATACTTTGGTGCACTGTAGAATTAAATGAGTACAGTTCTTACATGTACACATGTGTGACTCAAACTGGATCTCTAGGAAAAAATACAGAAGGCAGCAACTCTGGGGCTTAGCTAACAGTCATCATTGCATTTCTGTTTAACAGAGCTATGTTTGTCAGTATCTTATACGTACCAGGACATAAAAGTAAATTTGCTGTTGTCTTTGCCTTTAATGGTTCCCACTCAAGTGAGAGCAAACAAAACGAAAAGAAGGTGGTAACAGCTGGCACTTTGGAGGCAGAATCAAGAGAATCACAAATTTGTGGGCAGCTATGCTACACAGAGTGACCATGTCTCAACAAAACTAAAAAGGATAGTGATAGAATCTGGTAGAAATAGGCACAGAGTATTTTTAAGAACTCATTGAGGGGAACCAACTGATGAGAATTTCATGAAAGGCCTTTTTTTGGGATAATGGCACCTGACTTCAATCTTTTTTTTTTTTTTTTTTTTTGGTTTTTCAAGACAGGTTTCTCTGTGTAGCTTTGCACCTTTTTCCTGGAACTCACTCTGTAGCCCAGGCTGGCCTCGAACTCACAGAGATCTGTCTGCCTCTGCCTCCACCTGCCTCTGCCATGACTTCAATCTTGAAGGACCCTAATGGAAAGAATCTAGGGAGGTCGTTTGGATTGAGAGGAATAGTAGGGCATGTCATTAGTGTGGTATAGTGCTACCTGGAAGGAGAAACAAAACAGATGTGTAGTAGATGAGAATGGGGAAATGGGCCTCAACAGCATAGTAAAAGGCCGACATGCCTTGTTAAGGTAGCCAGACCTTTTGAGCAGCAGGAGGGAGAATAAGTCAGCATTTGTGGTAAGTCACTTGGCAGCAGCATGGAGAGTGGAAGCAGATACTACCAAAAGAGACTAGTTAAAAGCTCCTTAAAAACTCGGGAGAGAGATTAAAAAGTTCTCAATGAAGGTAGTAGAAGGAATGTGGCAGCAGAGGATGGGTTTGAGAATACAAAGGAACACTTCTTTTTGTCATTACTTTGCATTGTTTTAACTCAAAGTTCATTTTCCCAGGAACTCTAAATGGTTGATACGATAGCATCTGAAAAGGGGGAATAGAAAAAGCTTGGAATGGTTGTGTGCATTCTAATTCCTGCTCTTGGGGGGCTAAAGAAAGAAACTGTAAGTGTGAAGTCAACTTGGGCTACATAGTGAATTTTAGGCAAAACTGAGCTACACTGTGAGATTGTTTTTAAAGCATATACAGTAAAATTTCATTCAGTCATAAGGAGCAATGAAATTTGCATAAAATGGATGGATCCAGAAATTACAATATTACATGAGGTAACCTAGACTTAGAAGGACAATACTGCAGGTTCTCACCCATAAGCAGATCCTAGTATGCATGTGTGCATGAGAGACAGAGAGAGGGAAAGAGAGATAACACATTGTGTATGTGTACTAGATATTGTTCCAGATGTGGTTCTTATATTAACTCATATAGATCTTCCCAATATTCCTCTAAGAAGTAATATTATTTATTTGTTCATGTATGTGAGTATATGCACACATGCATGTGTGTGTGTGTGTGTGTGTGTGTGTGTGTGTGTGTGTGTATGCAAAGGCCAGGAGAGGTCATGAGATGTCTTCCTCTGTCACACAGACATTTTTCCTTTGAGGCCAGGCTTCTCCCTGAATCTGTGGTTCTTGTTTTATTTTTTTGGTTGGTCTGGAAGCCAGCAATGTTCCTTTGCCTCCCCTAAAAAAATAAATGATAAGAAGTGTCTGAGAACACACAGGTCAAGCTGTATATGGTCATGTGACATATTATATACTGTATGTGGTTTTGATATCAGTAATGTATATGTAACAATTAAGATGAGTATTCATAGTATGCTATGGTAAAATAAGTATGAATATATTAAATGAAATTAATGAATGAATCAAAACTTCATGTCGCTTGGAAAACCTGAGAGAAACTATATAAAATATTACAGGCAAGCACTTGCCTGTGATTATAACTGATAAAAGATTATAGAGAAGTCTTCATCAAATGAAAAACAAAACTTTATTTATAGACAGTAAACTGTTGCTAGGTATGAAGAGGTCATGGGCCTTCAGCTTTTTCTTAGCATCTATAGGCAGTTAATTGTTCCTGAACAAGCAGAGACGTTTTCTTCAGAGGTAGTCATTGTTAATTTTATCCATGTTCTTTTTGAAATTTTTTTGAGATTATAATATAATTGTATCCTTTTCTGTTTTACATTCTTCTCTCCAAACCTTTCCATATACCTTCTCCGTACTCTTTCTACATATCTAAAGTAAACCACATACCATGTTGCTAGTGGCCACCACATTATTTGGGCATAGCTTGGAGAGAGTTAGGTGAACAACTAAGGAAATTTGGATGGAGAAAAGCCAGTAATGTAGATAGGTCATGCCAAGAGTTACAGTGTTTAGAGACTGGGGTTAGGAGTTAGACATGCTTCTGATAAAACTTTCTCTTTGCCATTTCTCAGCTGAGACCTTAGACATGTTACCTAAGTTAGATGAATGCTAATTTTTGGACTTTTAAAACTGTCTTACCAATAATATCCTCCTTACAGGTCTTTTATGAAATTATGAGATAATTTACCTTTTGATGTGGGCTGTTTTTAGCAAGTAAATAATGACCGCAATACTAGATATCCTCCCAGATGTTGTGCTTATATTAATTTGAATCTTCCCAATATTATGATTCATATTTTACAGATAAGGAAATAGAGGCACAGATGAGATAGTAACTTGGTCAAGGCCACATAGTTATTACATGGCGGAGGAATAAAAGCAAAAGGGCCTAATTTAGGAGGCTACTAAGGAAATTCTAAGAAAAAAAGTCACTTGAACAAAGGTTGTGATAGTGGAGGAATTAGTGTAGAGCATTTATTTACATCCTTAGCTTCACAAACCTTCGACAAAACTATCACTTTTAAACAGTAGACACCAGCAGTTATTAAGACAAAAAAAACCCCTTCTCTGTAAATTTGTATACATGTCACCAAATAATCTTTTTGCATCAACTAATAGCATTGAAGTCAACAGTTTCATTAAGGAACATTTAAGAGAAACAGAAAAGAAATGGATGTGTGAGTGGAGACTTTAATCGGCCTGAAAAAAATGTCTCAACAGCAAAGCCCTAGGTTAAAACCCTAGGTTTAACCTAAGCATTCATTCAAGAAGGGTCGAGTGTCCAGTTGTAAGCCTAGTATTTCAGAATTATCTATTCCATTATTTAATCTCAGCGTCAGCTCTTTTCATAGAGTCTTAACAAAATAAAAACCAGAACAGAGAGGAAAGTCTGTTGTTTTCTACATTAGTTATACCTGTGAGAGTCTGGTAGTATGAAACATGAGGTCATCACAACCAATCCATATTCCCTTGCTTTATGGATTCATGCCATAATTGTAGACAAACTACTGAAGCTTAAATAAATGTCCTCATAATGTTTATCTTTGCCCAAACCTTATGGTGTGTTTGAGAGCTGAGATTTCCAACTGCCTCAGCAAAACAAACACTTCTAGAATATTCCAAAGCACTGACTTCCAAACACTCTTGCTTAACAGCCAGACCTTTGACACTTCCTTTCTGATGGCCTACTAATAGGCTTACTATTGTAATTATAAATTCCATGATTACAAAATGCAAGACTTGCAGCTATAAGATAAACTGTATTTTAAGGTCCTGGGTGGCCCTTTAGGTTCAAAGCTTTTAGATTTACTTACTCAGTCTTTAAAAGAAGTTTCAGCACAAGGTATTCGGGAGGCTGAGGCAGAAGAATTGCAGTATCAAAGTTTGAAACAAGTTTTAAAGTAAAAATGCATTTAAGTAAGTTTTAGTGCTGGATCAATCAGCATTCATTTCATATACTGATTTTGTCTCGAATATTTATATATCTTGTTTTAGTTAATAAAATATAGACTCCAAACCCTTTTGGAACATGTATTTCTCCTAAGGTTTTAATATAGCTTGATATTATAATTCCTTTTATATGCTTTACTGAGATTCTACTAACCTCTTTTTCTTTCTCACAGATACAACTTGTTTAGAGGTAACATAATAATTTTCTCTTAATTCCATACTATTAGGAATTAAGATTTTCCATAAAAGATTCTATTTTATTATTCAGTCTGTTATTATAAGAGAGGAAAAAATAAGAGATAAACTTGTCCTAAAAGGCATTGTAAAAAGATGAAACATTCCAAGGGAATCTTAAAGAACACTAAAATCTTCCTTACTCATCTATTTCCTAATCTAACCCTGCAGATTTAAATTGGTTTTTCACAATATCTTGTCTCTCTTTTTTTTGAGAAAGCTAAATTGACAAAAATCAATGTGATCTTGGGGTATAGCTCAATTTAGGAGTACTTGCCCAGCATCTAAGCCCTGGCTTAGATCCCCACCATATCTTTCTACAGATTACAATAAAATAAACTTCCAGCAGCTGCCATCTCTCTCTTTTTTTTGTTCTTTCCATTTGGTCTCATATATCCCAGGTTGACCTCAAAGTGGCTATAAGATAACCTTAATTTCCTGATCCTTCTGCCTCTACTCTAGAATGTTGGGTCTACAGGCAAGTATTACTTGTCCAATTTAATAATTTGCATGTTTTTACTTATTACTTTGCTAAGAAACTTTTTCAGAATTTGTGACAGACTCATGTTAACTCACAGAAAAACAGACATTTCAGATATATTTTTATGTGTTTCACATGTCATTCTTGTATAGTCATATAGACATTGCATGTGAGATAGACTGAGAATGAAACCTAAAGTATAGATCAAGTGCCAAAAAGTGCACTATCTCTAAACTACATTTATAGCCCAAGATATATGTGTATATTTATGTTCATGTATATGAATGCTCTATCTGCATGTACAACTTTATTCCCGAAGAGAGTATCAGATCCCAAAGAGGTGGTTGTGAGCCACCATGTGGCTGCTGAGAATTGAACTCAGGACCTCTGTAAGAGCTCCCAGTGCTCTTAACTGCTAAACCATCTCTCCAACCCTGTCATTTTTTAAAATAATGAATTTATAACTATGTTAAAAACTAAGAAATGCATATGAAGTTATTTAAAAACATGCCACCTAAAGTCTGATTACCATTTAGAACATGTCTATCCTGTTTTTTTAAAGGGTGAATTTGGAACAGATTTTTAAATGATTTTGTTATTTTAAATTCAATTAGTTAATTTATTTTCATTATCTCCTTCCATTCCCTCTCCCCACCTCCCCTCTCCCCTCAATCCACTCCTCCTCTATTTCTGTTCAGAAAGGGGCAGACCTCCCATGGGTATCAACAAAGCATGGCATAGCAAGTTGCAGTAAGACTAAGCACCTCCTCTTGTATTTAAATTATTTCTTGATATCAACTTAACATACTAGAAAGTCAGAGATCAATATTTGGGATTGCACTGGAGGAAGAAAGCAGAAATTTGAGTCAGGTTCCCTGTTGGTACAGAAAACATATTGAATAAAAAACAAAACAAAAACAAAAACAAAACAGGAAGAGGAAGAAGAAATGTGCTACCTCAACAGCAGCATGGGGAAAGGTGCTATGAGTACTGGGGACGTAATAGTTCTTCCTTTTAGCTCAGTGTTCTTGTGGGCAAAATGTACCCAGAACAAATGATACAAATGATCGTAACAAATTAAGTAGTATCATTTCATTATCTTCACTACCATCATTCATAATATCTAATAATATTATGATCTCCGATTTATAGATGAGGAATGCGTCATTTTGAGAGCTTAAAAGATTCAGCTAAGTTCTGACATTTGGCAAGTGGCAGAAGACAGATTCTAACTCTGATCAAACCTAATAGTGCTGACTGATAGCAACAATAGAGATGAGGCCTGTAAAAGTTTCCTTCCGGTGGTCACTATTGATTCATTTCTCCAAATCTCATTTGAGTCCACCAATGTTTATGTCAGAATTAATGACTTTGCTGTTTAAAGCAGTGTAAGTAAGGGCTTTAGCAAAGGCAGAGCCAAACACGTGAAAGACAATCAGGGATAGTGTGTATAGCATGCTACCAATAAACTAAAATAAATCAAAACAATTCTATGAGATCCTCATGCAGGAAAAGGGTGCCTTTTAATTTTCATCTATAAATATTTTGCTATGCATATTTATTAAAGAACCCTTAAAGACTGGGGCCATACCACAGTAATTGAGTGCTTGCTTAGCAACATGCAAGACCCAGTTTTCAAACCCCAGCATTGCAAGAAATAAAAATCCCAGCTCCAAATTCACCTTTTGCTTCAGTATGGTGGTTTATGTTTGTAACCCTTGTACTCAGAAGGCAGAAGCTCAGGACTATCACAAGTTTAAAATCAATCTGTGCTACATAGCGAAATCCTGTTTCAAAACCAAATACACACGCAGACACAGACACAGACAGACACACACACACACACACACACACACACACACACAAACACCTAAAATAACTGCATCAAACCAAATAAAACAATTCCTTAGCAACTATAATAAGCTCTATTTGATTGTCCATGCCTGTAATCCTAGGACTTTGGAGACTGACACAGTTGGATTATGATTTTGAGACTAGCTCTTCCTCAGCCAGCCCTTCCCCCCAAACAAGAGGAAAACAAGGGCTGGCAAGATGGCTCAGGGAATAAAGCTCTTGATATGCAAAGCTGACAACTTGAGTTTAATCCCTAGGACCAAAGTGACAGTGGAGGGAGAGCACAGACTTCACAAAGGTGTCCCTTGACCTCCGCATGCACAGTGTGCTCACCTCTGTCTGTTTCTTTTTCTCTCTCTCTGACACACATGAAATTAAAACAAAACAAGCAACAAAAATGAAAAAAAAGTAGAAACACCAAAAACCAAACCAAATCTACTTCAACAAACCTATGATAGTGTTAACACATCTGAAAAGTAGCTGATTAATAGTATCAAATCCACTGTTTTATCAATTGTCTGAAGTTCTGTGCCTGCTCAAATCTCATGAGTTAAAATATGAAGCATAGAAGGTCTGAGTGACATGTCTTTCATACTGTTATGTTAAAGTACACTACTATGGATGTATACTCTCAGATTCTTCTTTGTCATCTTTAAATAACACCTTTAATATATTCTATAACTTCTTGGTCACTCTTTAGGAACAGGGCTTCTTGGAGGAGACTGACATTCGGATTACTTTATCTAGGAGGACCATGTGAACTTCTTCCTTCCCCAAGTCTCTAATTATGCACTTCTCAGAGATTTCTCTAATACTGGAGTGGTCAGCATTGCTCATAATGTTTCAGTTGCAGGTGCAAAACATTTCAGTACAGGTTAATTAATATGTTCTTTTGAGTTCCTGATACATATCTTTTTTTTTTTTTGGTTTTTCGAGACAGGGTTTCTCTGTGCAGCTTTGCGCCTTTCCTGGGACTCACTTGGTAGCCCAGGCTGGCCTCGAACTCACAGAGATCCACCTGGCTCTGCCTCCCGAGTGCTGGGATTAAAGGCATGCGCCACCACCGCCCGGCCCTGATACATATCTTAATGATACTCAGCATTTCACTGGCTCAAACTCAGGGTCTTATATATTAGGCAAGTGCTCTACTACTGAGCTATACCCCTAGCTTATTTCTCTTAATTTAGAATTTGTGCTGATGTTTTTGAGAAATAGACTAGTGATTTCTGTTTCTTTCCTTGAATATGATTAGGATTTTTAAAATTTTCATATTATGCTTTGAACTTTTAGTTTGTTGCTTTGTTCTAGATCCTATATCAAAACTTATGTTTTTTTTTAAATTTACACATTAATAAGAAAATTCTGTATTGTAGTTCACTTATCTTTATCTTTAGTAGCAAATTTCTAGCTGTGGAGAAAAATGTTTCTTTCCTCCTCTGTATTATTTATAACTGCTGAATAACTACTAATTTGGAAGAATAATGAGTATAAAGTAGCCTGGTATTGCCAATGTCTTTTGAACAGAAATTGCATTTGCATTCATCCAGTGCTTAAAGAGTATGTGTTTTCAAAATTCTCTCCTTGTTTTCCTTGCATTATCTTTGACATGTGCCATTCAGTGTTAGTGATTTATCAGCATTCATTTCATAAATCTGGCTTGAATAATTTTGAGTATTGGCCTTAACTATCCAGTTACCAATGTGTCCTTTCAGGGATAATATCAAACTGTTAAACATTATATTACAAGACTTGATGTAAAAATTATGCAATGTATTATCATCTTTTTACTCACAATTATCTATGAATTAACTACATTTTCCCCTTAGATTTCTACATTTTGTATATTTTGGTTATCTCATGTCTTTTGAACGTTCATGATGTAGTGAATACAGTAACATTTGTTACATACCTTTAGAATATTTATTGCACAGAATAATTTCTCAATATATATTTATTGAATGAGTGAGTGAATGCTTGGTATTGTGCTTGCATATTTTACGTATGTGATTTGATTTATTCTGATAAAAAAAAACTAAGCAAAACATGGACTGTTTTCTACAATGTATAAATTATGAGTCATATTACCAGTTTTCTGGGAATTCTAGGAAGATCAAATGATAATTTAACAGTTCCTGGATGCTGTGTGTGCATATTTCCTGGGAAGAAATATAAACCAGCAATTCATCTCAGAGAGGACACCAATGACAGATCAAACTAAGGATTCTATCCAACTATACCTTGGTGAACCAATGAGTTGATTGGGCTTCCTTACAGATCGCAAATGAGGGGTTACTTGTTGGAGTGTGGGGCACACCTCCAAATAGCCACATCACTAAATGCCTCACCACAGAGTTAATGCCTTTCCCACAGCTGTATAGATGGTGTTTCCCCTTCAATCAACCTTCGACCTTCTATACATAGTGGGCCAGCTCCTTTCTGAGACCATGTGCAGCTTGGGGAGAATTACATATAACTAGGAAGGAGACACTAGAAAGAGTGGTAGGAATCTCAGTGAGGATCTGATGACGCTTCTCATCCCTTCCTTTTATATGAGGGAACATCAACAGGCTGGGTCTTGGGGGTTTCTTGTGGGTAACTCTAGTTACTCTGATTAAAATGGTAATGGCTAGTATGATCAGAGAACAATATTCCATAACAGTGACAAATACTATTTAATTCTTGTTATCGGGTATTATTTTTATCTAATGTTATGTGTAGACACTGAAGCACAGAGATTTCATTTTCCAAGTATACGGGAAGATTGGAACAATTTTCTGAACTTCATAACTGTTGTTCTAAATCTATTAACTTCCTTTGAAACTTGGTGTTCTTGTCAAAAAGCTTTACAAACATTATTGTACCTAGTATTCATGTATATTTAGAGAACTTTGAATGTTTCACATGTTTCTTACTTAGACTGTCTTTTTATTCTTTGGAAGATTATTTTCCTTCTTAAACTTGGTTGTTCATGGTCCTTTACAATTAACAAGTATCCTTATCCTCAGGCCATTTTCTACTGGAGCCTAAGTATTGTTTTAAATAACTTCAAAAATTCTTATTGACTCAGTATCATCTATTTATTTTGTAGTGCTAAGGATTAAACCTGAGGTCTCCCATACGCTAGGGAAGCACTCTACCACTGAGCCAGCCCCTGGGTAATTCTTAAAATATTTCCTTTTCTAATTTTTTTCTTACTAAGGAATTTAGTGCTTCTTTCTCCATCCTTCTTAATTATGGAAATCCTCAATTAATAATTTGTTTGATTTGAAATAAAAGAGACGAGAAGTATAAGATATAATATTTGTTTGTGATAGAAGTTCCGTCTATTTATTTGGAAGAAAACAGATTTAGTGAGTACACTGTTTGGGATGGCAGACTGGGGGGGGGATTGTTTGGGGATTTTTTTTGTCCAGTATTGGTGACCAAATCCAGGTCCTTACACTAGGCAAGTGCTCTATATTGAGTTAAACCTCCACCTTTTACCACTGTGTTTAATAAGTCATTTTTACTTGCTAATTTCTCAGTATAAAGTTCAGCTTAAGCCCTGTTCTTTCTGTGATTCATGTACAAGATGACTGCAATTTCTCTTAGCATAATCGTTTAAATGAACCCTCTATGGCCACACAGCCACCCCAAGGAACTGCGTTTCTTCCCTGTGTTCTTTTTCAAAGTATAGCCTATGGCAGATCAATTTTCTGATGGCAGAGAATTCTCTGAGACTGTGTGGTACATTGTTCAAATTCACAAAGATGTGACTAATGCTCACAAAATGTTGAAAGTGATGATAAGGGGACATGCCAAAGCATTCTGGTTCATTTCTCCAGTAACTTCATCGAGTATTAGTAAAAGGATTCAAATGCCTCTTTGGGAGAGGAACAGATAGTGGAAATGGGAGCAGCAGCTTAAAGGGCCTAAATAGATGGGGTTAGATTATGGAGGCCCCAAGATACCTCATAAATGACTTTCAGCTTTCCTTGGCCTCTACATTAAACATCTCTCTAAGTTGTAAGAAGAAATTCCTAAACCCCATGATTGATTGGCTTCAAATTCCCAGCATTAAGTCGTCAGAATTCCATTTAAACCAAAACCTGTATTTCAAAAAATACTTTATAAGATTGTTTGATGATCAAAGCGTTTTTATCATCCAATACTGACGTGATGAGAAGAAACTGGACATATTTTGGAGTTCTTGGAACAACTTCAAAGAGTAATAGAACAGACTGTGGCGAGCTCTTCTTCCATGTTTGGAAGGCAGCACATTGGCTGAGACTTGCTGTAAGGAGAAGCTCCCTTGAAAACATCTAAGGTCTTTTCCTACTTTGGGCTTCTAAAGGTTAGCAGAATTCATGTCTGCCTCATTCCCACTACTGTACTCATTTTCTCCCCAATGTTTCTATTAGTATACTAGCATGGAAAGACGATTCCTGAGGCATTTGTAGTAAGTTTCTTAGTCACTTGCCTTCTAATCCTCCCAAGAGCTGTTTCTGTTCATCTTGAAAGGAGCCCTTTCATCCCCATCTCACATTTTTTTGTTTGTTTTTGTTTTGCAGACCGAGAAGACGAAGCAATCTGAGAGATTTGGGGGCAGAGCCCAAGCAATCTCCAGTTAGCCTGGTACCTCTTCGCTAAAATTTTTGGTACCCAAAGCAGCGGACCCTGGATTTAGCATCCTTCCTTGGATCCTTGGTTTTCTTTAAACAAACGTTGAGCACGTTCCAACGTCCTCTGTGTGCGCGCGACACCTCCTAGCCACTGGCCCGGGGTTCCTTCCCACCATCTCTCTCGCCCCCCCTCCCACCACCCCCAGCCTGCGCATGCGTCCTAAGAACCCCCTCCACTCGCGGCCCAGACTCCGAGTATTGTCGGGGGCTATTCTCTCTCCCAGGAACATGGCGGCGAGTCAGGGAGGCGGTGGGAACAGTGGGGGCGGCGGTTGTGGTGGAGGTGGAAGCAGCGGTGGCAGTGGCGCGGCTGGAGGAGGAGGTGGCGGTGGAGGAGGAGGTGGCGGGGCCGGGGCGGGAGGAGGTGGCGGCTGTGGCGGGACCGTGGCGGTGCCCATCCCGGTCCCGACTCTTTTCGGTCAGCCGTTCCCCAATGGGCCGCAGTGGCACCCGGGGAGCTTGCAGCCTCAGCACACGGTGAGGAGCCTGGACCGGGCCCTGGAGGAGGCGGGGAACTCTGGCATCCTGAGCCTCAGTGGCAGGAAACTCAGAGACTTCCCAGGCAGCGGCTACGACCTGACGGACACCACCCAAGCAGGTGACAGGCTGGGGGGAGGGGAAGCGGGGCCTGCAAGGAGGATGGGGAGTGGGTGGCTGCGTGGCTGCCTTGTTGGACTCTGCTGGGCCGGCGCGCGGAGGCGGCGGGAGTCCTGGAATCCTAGCAGCCTCCTCTGACTGTGAGGGGCAATGCAGGCAGCGGAAAAGAGGGGCGCCAGTAGCCCAGGGATGATGGAGAAGCTGGCTGGGATGTTAGGGGCATTATTGTTAAAAGAGTGTTGCACCCAGGCAGAAGGGACTTATTGACACCTTTCTTAATGCACTTCTTTCAACTCTTGGTCCTAGCTTTCTCCACCTCAACCGTGAGTAGGTGGGAGGGAGTGAGGGGAGTTGGGAACAGACAATGCAGAAAATCATAATCTCTACATATTCCTTGAAGGCATCCATGCCTGCAAGAATGGCATAGTCCTTTTCAGAGTAAGGCTTGCTGTTTGTGTGTGTGTTCTTATGGTGGATTTGTTTAATCATCTTAGGATGTTTTTGTCTCTTTTTTTTTTCTTACCTATGCCTTACAGAGTGAGTTTTATTTTATTTTATTTTATTTTCATTTTCCTGGTGTTGAGAGGTGATGGTGGTTAGATTAGTGTTTGTTCCACTAGCAAATTAAAACGTCAGTCACTTAAGTGTTTGGTTACTGGATGAAAGGTAGTCCATTTTGGGGGTGATGTTGGTTTTGATTTTTATAGCAGAAAACTAAAAAAAAAATGAATGGGGATTTTTGAGAAAAAAATCTATCTCTTATGGAGTTGATGGTTAATGGATTATCCTGTACTCTGTGTTAGTCTTTGTTGTGGCTGGCATTTGGTTGTTGTTGCTGTGAATTCACTCTCCTTCTAATGCAGTGCTGCTCATTTTTAGCTTTGTTCAGGTTTGCTGAAAGTTTTATTTTCTTTTCACAGTCTTTTTTGTTTTTTGTTTATGTGTTCCATCTACTCTGCTGAAATAAATTATGCACCAAAATATTTGAATTGATGTAGTGATTTTGAAGCAACATAGTAAATTCATGCATAATGAGAAGTAGTAAACAACTTTATTTATAAAGAAGACAATTTTAGTGCTTTTAGTTTCTAGACACCGAATCAAGATATGTGTACTGGCAAAGGATGGCAAAAAGAGGAAAAATTTAAAATTGAAGCTTCCTATTCAGTAGTTGTCTTAGGCAGTATCCAAAGAACTATGAATGCATAATCAATACCTGATTTTATATTGTGGGAAACAGGTTTGACTGTTTACACCTTTACTCAGAACAGATTTCCCAAACACTCTATTCACAGACTCATGGCTACATATTGGCAAGATATGCTCCTTGGTGTGTGCTCAAAAGCTTCAAGAAAAAATGGCTCCAGGATGCATCATTGTTGGGATTTTTTTCGAGTGCTGTTCTTTATAACCTGTACCTGCAGGACAAACTTTAAGGATCCTAGCTAGACATTTCAGGCTGTTACTATCTGGCCCCAGGTTAATTATTGCAACCTTATCTCCACAAATGTTCCTACCTTCTCTTCCAACTAGGAAAGCTTCCAGCCCCTCAAATATATATTTTGTGTAATTCTGCCTCATCATTGTATGAGGCTATCTTCATGCCTGAGACTTTCCAAGAATCTTTTTCCATAATCCATAGCAGTCTTCAGTTTCTTTGAATTCCCAGGGTACTTATTGACTTTACTACTTATTTGACAGTGCTGGCTTTATTTTCCTTTTATGTTTTGCCTTACTCTCCCTGAGGATATGAAAAGCAACTTTAAAGGCATATATTTGTTCAGTGTTCCCATTCTATATTGCTTTTACTGTATAACGATGTTTATCACAAACATGACCATCATTTTTTGCAGGTATGACCATTTGCTTTTAAGCCTTCCTTCAGTTGTTTTTCTGAGGCAAGCTTCAGCACAACACAGAGCCTTATTTGTTCTTGGTAAACAGTTAACTCACCATAATCTTTTTATTGGTGGTGGTGCAGTGTTTTGCACATGCCATTCAAGAACTCTAAATACCCAGATCCCTCCCATGTTAATCTTTACTAGTGTCTATATTGTTTATCGTTTGGAGTGTATACTTGTGTGTGTGCCATTGCACACGTGTGTGAGGGTGCATATGTAAATGCATACATGAGTGTGGAGGACAGTGGTCAACCTAAGATGCAGTCCTTTTTTTTTTTTTTTTTTTTTTTCTGACAGGGTCTCTCACTGCTCTGGAGTTGTTAAGTAGGCTAGGCTGGCCGGTTTGAGAACACTGAGAATTCATCTCCAGCACTGGGGTTACAAATAAACAACCATGCCCAGCTTTTTTCTTTCTTATGTGGATTCTGCGGATTAAACTTAAGATACTCCTGCTTGCCTCACAAACACACTACCTACCAAGGAAGGTGTGTTTTTTGTTTGTGGGTTTTCTTCCTTTTCTTTTTCATTCTCTCCCTGCTTTCTCCTTTGTGTGTGATACCCATTTGCACAAACATACACATATGAATGCAAGCACATGGGTGCCATGGCCAGTGTGTGGTTATCTGAGGAGTACCTTGTGTATCAATTCTACCTTAAGATAGGCTCTCCTGGCCTCTGAGCTCCCAGGGACTCTGCTGTCTCTTTCTCCCACCTCCCTAAAGGAGTGCTGGGATTACAAATACCTGAGCTACTCTGTCTGCCCTTTACAAAGTTTCTGGGGGTCTGGACTCCAGTTGTCATGCTGTTGACAAGACTTTCCCCACTGTCATTTCCCCTACACTTCCGAGCCACTGTTTTGAGACATTGTCTGTATTTCGGGCTAGCACTCAATTCACTGTGAATCCCAGGTTGGCCTTGAACTTGAGATAATCCTCTCGACTCAATCTCACCTGATTACAGGTATGAACAACCACTTGATAGGATTTCTTAAAATAACTCAGCTTTATTATAAGCTAGGATACACATCTTAAGGAGAATACACAGATTTTTCTCTTTCTCAGTTTGGGTTATTTTGCTTAATATTATCCTCTCCAAGCCTGTCCATTTGCCTGCAGATTTCATTTTTCTGAACAGCCGAATAACATTCTATTGTGTGTACCACATTTTCATTATCTATTTATTTGTAATCGTACATCTAGGTTGGTTCCTTTTCATTGCTGTTGTAAGTACAGCAGCTGTAAACATGGACATGGAACTCCCTACGTGCTCCAGAGTCCTTTGAGTATATATGCCCAGGAGTGGTATAGCTGGGTCATATGGTTATTTGTTTGTTTGTTTTGTGTTAATTTTTGAGGAAATTCCAAGCTATTCTCCATAGTTCCTGTATTAATTTGAATTTTACCAGGAGTGAGTAAGGATTACTCTCCCCACCCCCACAACCCCATCTTCTCCAACATTTGTTGTTAGATTTCTGGATGATAGCCATTCTGACTAGGGTAAGGTGAAGTCTGAAAGTAGTTTTAATTTGCATTTGCCCAGTGACTACAGATGTTAAAAACTTTGAGAAATACATGCTATTTGTGTTTCTTCTTTTACAAAAAGTATCTGTTGATTTTCTTACCCCATTTGTTGATTATCAGTTTTATTTCCTAGACTATAATGTGTATGTGTATATATGTTAACTGATGTAAGTATGGGTAGAGTTGTAACATTTAGAAAGGCGACAAAGGCTAATATTAGATGATGAGGAAGGATGGAATGCAGGTAAAAGAACACATGAGTCATGAAAGAGCTTATAAACACATTTCTCTTTCCTGGCTTCAAGTCCACCGTAGTTTTGTAATTTTTTTTTTTTTTTGCGATGGACAAGTGAATAAAAATGTAATTGATGGTAAAAGTATAAAACCCTAAGTGAAGCTCTGTCACATTAGAATGACCAGTTCAACTGTATGGCAGTTCACTGAAATGAACAGGGTTTGGGACTGGGCAAGTGTTAGAATGGCATATTTAAACCAGTTGCGTTTATAAAAAATGTTTTTATTTGTGAGTTAATTAGAACAAAGTAGTTTTATTTAAAAGTAGATTTAATAAAATGACAAATTAAAAAAGAAAAGAAAAGCCAATCACTTAATATTTTTGTCATTTAAATGTATATTCTTTTTGAGACCATATCAAGATCAGGTAAATAGATTTTGTGATATTCTCTTTTTCATTTAAATGAGGTATCAGTACATGAGTCACTTGTCCTTTGTTTTGACACAATGTATCCATGAAGTATTTAGAAGCAATATTTTTGAGTACAGATATCATGTTCATTTTATGTAAATGAAAGTGGGCACCTCAGATATGAAGAAAACTGAGCATGTTTGGAGGCTATGCATGCACACATACACATGCATATACATACAGGAACACACTATCTTTTTCAGAATAATTCTGTTTGATGGCATTGTTACACTGTATTTACAATGAGGCTTAGTGGGTTAATGTTTCAGAACCAAATTGATTATTTAGACAAGCATGAGGTGGTTTATTGGATGGAGAAGAGATCTGAAGAAGGGAAAAAGCAGAGATGCTATTCTGCTAATTAAGTGGTGGTTGGAAAATGAGCTAAAAATAGCAGAGATGATATTCTGCTAATTAAGCGATGGTTGCAAAATGAGCTAAAACAACATTGACCTAAGGGAAATCGACAAGTTTCAAAAGAAGAAGGAAGGGAGGGCTTTCTACATCATTTTACCGTCCCTCATACATACATAAGGTGAAATAGACCAGTGTTTCCTGCCTTGGCTAGACATTAAAATCCCAAGGGAGGGTTTTTTTAAAATTTTTTTTTTTATGCCAAGAACTTACCCCAGACCAATTAAATCAGGGTCTCAGTGCCTAAGAGACTTAAACAAAATCTTCCCAGGTGATTCCAATGTACAGTCTAGGTCATATAAGTGTAAATGCTTTCTGTTTGAGTGAATGAAAATATAGACAGAAATTTAGTGATTAACCTAAGGTTCAAAACCCAAATTAGGAAGTGTTCAAGATGTAGCGCCATGTTATTTTGTATCTGTTTATCATAGTGTATATGATAGGAGCTTACTGGGAACCTACAATTTTCTTGGCTATCCCTGGCTTAGAGCTCATCCAGTTTGTAAACTTTGCACAGTTTCTCCAAAATCTGTAGTCACAGAGCCTTGCTGTCTCTAATAGGTTTGCCAAGAGGGGAAAATGGAGAGAAGACAGCTGTTGGCAGAGTGTATCTTTGGTGTCTTTTTACGTTTTTTCTGCATTTATGGTGTCTATTCTTCGCTTATCACCTCTGTCCCTTTTCTCAGTTCTCTTTTCAACTTCAGGTTCACTTTCCTCCTTCACTGGGATGGAGCTGAAAGCTAAATGATTATGACCACCTCTTGAGAAGATTACCATTTAAGAGGAGTTTGCACCCTTAGATGAAATCAGTTGGTGGTTTATCCTCATGACCTTTTTGAGTATATCCACTTTCTCAACTTTCCTTCATAAAAATTCTCACCCACAAAAGGATATACAAAGAGTGATCCAAAAATTGTTATCCTGTTTTAGGAAGGGCACTCATTCTCTGTGTAAAGTCTTCTTTCAGGTGCCCTGCTTATAGACATGGTATGAGCTATGGTGGTATTTTATTTGTACTGAAATGTGATTTTAATTGTATGTTAATAAATAAAGTTGTCCAGGGGTCAGAGCTATTAGAGCCATAGCAAGAGCGTGGCGGTGGTGGCGCACGCCTTTAATACCAGCACTTGGTAGACAGAGCTAGGTAGATCTCTGTGTGTTCAAGGATACAGCCAACATTTGAGACACACGCCTTTAATCTCAATACCATAGAGGACCTGGAGGGCTGTACATACAGGCAGTGACGAAGCAGTCATGTGTTTGGGTTTACAACAAATAAGAAGGCAAAACAGACAGTCTATATAAAGATGAACAGACAAGAAGTAGCCCCCTTTTTCGGAGAGCTCTCTTGGCTGAAGCAGGAAGGGTAAGGCTCTTAGTTCTGACCTCTTGGCTTTCTTCTCTGAATCGGCTCTGTGTTTCTTATTTAATAAGACGGTTGGTTACATCTACAATGAGCTTTTTGGAGACTGTGATAATTTGTTGCCTTAAAATGAATTTCTTGAGCCAGGAAGTGGTGGCACATGCCTTTAAACCCAGCACTAGGGAGGCAGAGGAAGGTATATTTCTGAGTTCAAGGCCAGCCTGGTCTACAGAGTGAGTTCCAGGACAGCCAGGGCTACACAGGTAAACCCTGTCTCAAACAAAACAAAAAAATAATTTCTTGGTTATTCAAACAAATCTTAATGTTTTCACAGCTTCCTCTGTCACCAGTGCTACAACTGAGGGCATGTGTTTGAGCCTACTTGCAGCTAATCCATCTGATGCATTATACAGTAATTTTTATGTCCATGAGCAGTAGGTCTGTAAAACAGATTTAGGAATTCTTTTGCCAGATTGTGCTGTGTCCTGGATAATCACATGTTTTCCTGTAAACCAGGAATTGACTCTAGGATTTCCTACATGTGTTGGCTCACCTCTTCAACTGTAGGATATGGTACATTGTATTCAGTTGTAAAATGGAGTCAGATAAACACATCTGACTTGGTTTCATAGTTAGTTGTAGGTCCTGCTAGTGCATTTACTGGAAGATGTTTGTGATTTAATTTTTTGACCTGAATCAAGTATCTGCCTTTCTTTATGGAGTGACTTCCTGAAAAATGGAATATGAAGCACATTTTTTAGAGCTGACTCATATTTTAATAGCTGTACATTACATTTTTGACTTGTTGAACCTTGAACTGATTTACTCTGGAAGCAATCCTCTAGTGATCCCGTAATTTCTTTCTTTTGCAGGTTTGCAATGTAAAATAAAAATTTAGCTTGAATTGAAAGATACAGTCGTTACAGTAATTCCATTTGTTTAGCTCTTCATATATAACTGCTCTATTTTATCTTAGCAAATAATCCTTTGATATTGATAGAGTACATTGTAGTTGGTTTTTTTTTATTAGCTTTACCCTTTACTCTTTGGGGGTACTGCCACCCAGCTCCCAAATAAATGCACACAGAGAGACTTATTCTTCTTTATGAATGCCCTGCCTTAGTTTGGTTTGTTTCTTGCCAGATTTTTCTTAATTTAAATAATCCCATCTAGTTTTTGCCTCTGGGCTTTTATCTTTCTCTATTCTATATACCTTTCTTTACTTCTTACTCTCTGTCTGGATGTGTGGCTAGGGGGCTGGCTCCCCGTGTCCTCCTTTTCTTGTTTCTTCATCTACTCTACCCAGATTTCTCCTTCTATTTGTTCTCCCTGCCTACTAGCCCTACTTGACCTTTCTCCAGCCTTGCTATTGGCTGATCAGCTCTTTATTAGACCAATCAGGTGTTTTAGATAGGTAAAGTAACTCAGCTTCACAGGGTTAAACAAATGCAACATAAAAGAATGCAACACATCTTTGTATCATTAAACAGATGTTCCACTGTATAAACAAATGTAACACATCTTGAAATAATATTCTACAACAGTACATAGTACTCCTTCTGTTTGGGATGGGTTCAGTGATTGCCAGGGAGTGTATAGCAAAGTATTGCTTAGGATACATCATTATCCTAGTGTTGTATGCACTGTTAATGGTTTCTCCTTATCATATAATTGTTAATGCAAGCATTAAATGAGTTACTTCTTGTGACAGTAAATACTTAACTTCATAGATATCATCATTGTCTATATCATGCCATGTTTTATTTGCTTGCATAGATTTTCACGCCTTTATATTTGAAAACTTTAGAATAGAATAAAGAAACATTCTTAGAACTCTACCTTTGGAAATATGGCCACTAAACTAGAAAGAGACAACCCTAGTATGTATGTAGATGTACATCTGTAATCCTGTCCTTCTGAAGGCTAAGAGAGTAATATATTCTTTCTTCCTCTTTTGAGATTATAATGTAATTACATCTCTCCGTTCCTTTTCTTCCCTCTAAACTCTCTTCTCCTTTAAATTCATGGGTTCTTTTTTTTCACTTTTATTATTGCACATATGTATGTATATGAATATATATGTATATATTCCAAAATATAATCTGTTCAGTCCATATAATGTTACTTGTGTAGCTGAAAACTTCAGCTACATACTTGTATGTGTGTGTCTCTGTGTGTGGGTACTTTTATATGTGAGTGAAGGTGTACCAAAGTCCATAAGAACATGTTGGACCCCCTGGGGCTGGAGTTATAGGCAGTTGTGAACTCCAAAGCACAAGTGCTGGGAAGCAAACTTTGTCCTCTTCTGCAAGGGCAGTAATCACTCTTTTTTTTTTTTTTTTTTTGTTTTTTCGAGACAGGGTTTCTCTGTGTAGCTTTACGCCTTTCCTGGAACTCACTTGGTAGCCCAGGCTAGTCTTGAACTCACAGAGATCCGCTTGGCTCTGGCTCCCGAGTGCTGGGATTAAAGGCGTGCGCCACCATTGCCCGGTAACAGTAATCACTCTTAACTACCAATCCATCTCTCTACCTCCAGGTAGTAATATTTTGAGCTTAAGGCCAACCTGAACTACCCAAGGGAACAATGTCAAAAGCAAAAAACAAAAAACAAAAAACAAAAAAACCCCAAAAACAAAAACCCATCTCGGATGTAGCTCAGTGTTGGATTGCTTGCTTGGGATGCATGAAGCCCTGTGCTTGATTCTAGTACCACAGAACAAAAGTGGGCTATATATTTGTAGTACAACATAAACACACAGAGAAATCGATGGTTGGGATAGTCTATATTTGGCTGGAATGTTTTGTGTAAGGTTTAAATTTTTACATTTCAATTTGGATTATCTAAAATTTGTTAGGGTTCTCTAGAGGAAAAAAACTGATAGAACGAATGAATATATCCATATGGATTATATATAACATATATATATATATAATAATCACACATATATATGATTTATTGGAGTGGATTACATGATGTGGTCCAGCTAGTCCAACAATGGCTGTCTACCAACTGAAAGTCCAAGAATCCAGTAGTTGTTCAGTCCATGAGGCTGGGTGTCTCAGCTGGTCTTCTGTATATGCCAGAATCCCAAAAAAGTAGGCTCTAATGCCAGTGAAGGAATTAACTTGCCAGTGAGAATGAGGGCAAGTAGGCAAGGAGCAAGAACTTCCTTCCTCCATGTCCTTCATATAGACTACTGCCAGAAGGTATGGCCTAGATTTAAGGTGGATCTTCCCTCCTGAAAAGATCCAGATTTATGGTGGGTCTTTCCATTTCAAATAATTCAATCAAGAAAAATCCCTCACACATGTACTCAGCCACTTGGGTTTTCGTTAATTCCAGATGTAGTTAAGTTGACAACCACAGATAGCCATCACACTTGGAATAGTTCATGTGGCATTAGAAACAGGTGAACAAGATAATTGGCAACAAAAAGCAATGTTAAGGATACTTTTCACAAGGATCACTTACTGAAGAATTATAGCATACTTACTTACTGAGGTATAGTATTTAAGTTCTGGTTCATTCGTGGACAAAAGGATATTCTCCCTGCTTAGTCCAGCAGCTCACTCTGAATGATTCTTAAACCGAGTGATAACTAACCTTATGCCTTGGAAATTGGTTATCAGCATGAACTCTTGGCCTTGGAGATGTAACTCAGTTGCTCCAATGCTTGCTTAACATTCACAAAGTCCTGGGCTCACCCCTTAGCACCACACAAGCCAGGTACGGTGACACATGCTTGAAATCCCAACATTCATGAGAGGAAGCAGGAGAGTCTCAAGTGCAAAGTCATCACTGGCTAGGGAGGGAATTGGAGAGCAGCCTCTGTTACAAGAGACCTAGTCTCAAAATCAAAACAAAGCAGCAAAGCAAAACAAAGAAGGGGGACGCCTATCCTTTCCTCTTTTTCCCTACACTTGGGTGTTTTTAGGTAATTAATGAAGCATTGCAATACCCTTGTAAAATTAGTTGTCTAGAAATTTTAGAGATTTATCATCTATATCTCTTTTATATGACAGAAATCCACAACTTACACTCTGGAGTGTCATTTAATGTATTGAAAGGAAATGGTATGGGGCAATTTTATAATGATTCAACTTTAGTGTCAATTTCAGCTAGTGCACTAAATCTAGTAAACGTCAGACTTTAACTGCTTTTTGTTTGGGATGTTGGGATTGAACCCTGGGCTTTGTACCATTATGTTTTCCCTTAATTGCAAACATTAAGTCTTTATGTTTCATTTGTTTCAAATAGATTTAAATTTATAGAATATCACTAACATGAAACCAGTGTATGGATTATAATAGATAACAATTACATTTTTTTTAATGTAATTTGAGGTCATGTAAAAAGTTTTAATAGGAGGTTTTTTGTTTGTTTTTGAGACAGGGTTTCTCTGTGTAGTCCTGGCTAGCCTGGAACTCACTCTGTAAACCAGGCTGGCCTGTAACTCAGAGATTAGCCTGCCTCTGCCTTCTGATATGAGATTTTTAAAAGATTTTTTTTTCTAAACAAGATTTTATGTACTAACAGTTAATGAAAAAAGAGGCTTCCATGAATTTGAAAAAGAGCAAGGAGAGACATATGGAAAAGCATTTGGAGGGAAGAAAGGGAAGAGCAAAATCATGTAATTATATTAGAATCTCTAGAAAATAAAAGTAATAAAAATAAATCCTTTTATTTATGGATGTTTTTGATTGTGTGTACTCCCGTTTTAAAAAATTATGTATATAATTTATGAATGTGAGTGCTCTATCTACATGTATGCGTGCAAGCCAAAAGAGGGCATAGGATCCCCTTATAGATGGTTGTGAGTCATCATGTGGTTGCTGGAAATTGAACTTAGGACCTCTGGAAGAGCAGCCAGTGCTCTTTCCTGCTGAGCCATCTCTCCAGCCCCGTGTGTACTCTCTTGTAATTAGTGGCAGAACTGTTCTTACTTTATTTTAAAAATTTTATTTATCAGTGTTTATATATGTATGCATGCACACTCATGTACGTATGTGTAGACATGCATGCCATAGCATGTGTGTGAAGTTTATAGGACAACTTTGTGGAGTTGGTTCTATCCTATCTTTTCATGGGTTTGGGGAATCAAAATGAAGTCTCTAGGCTTGTGACAGGAGCACCTCACCCACTGAGCCACGTCCATTTCAGTTGCCCCATTTCTTTATTTTTGATTACTTCAGTCAATTTGAGCATAGTGTCAGACATTCAAAATGATGAGAAGTGCAACTAAGTAATTGTGATAAAATTTTTTATTTGCACTCTAAAGAGACTATACAATTCTAGAATATTTCTGACTATTTTTCACACACAAAACAATGACTATATTGATGGTTTTGTCCCATAGACACTCTTGCATGTGGAGCCTAGACTTTTTCCATTCTTAAAACAAACTATAATACAGCAATCCTTAAGAAATTATGAGGCGTTACTTGTTTGGTGGTATTTATATTTGTCTATAATAAATTACATTTACAGATATTTGTGAAATAAAAAATAGTAAATTAGGGGTTGGAGAGATGGCTCAGCAGGGAAGAGCTTGCTTCCCTTCCAGAGGGTCTCATTTCTGTCCCCAGTACCGAGGTCATGTGTCTCACAACCATCTGTAACTCCAGAGGTATCTGTTGCCCTCTTTGGGCCTCCTTGGGCACTGGCGCTTGAGCACTCACACACACACACGCACACACACACACACACACACACACACACACACACACACGGACATGCACAATACACTAATACAAATGAAAATATTAGTTTAAATTTAGCAACTATTTTCCTTCCGTAGTGAGTATGCAGGAAATGATTTGTAAAGGTTGTAAACTTACAGCTTTCAAAGACTTGATCCAATAGTTCCACAGAATAAGAACTCACATACATCTTACACAGACTAGATTCTCAATATTGTTCTCAATGTGTGTGTGGGAGGGGGTGCTAATTTACCTTCATGGCATATTTTGAAGTGCCTGGAAACAGTTTTGATTGTAATAATTTGGAGGGTGACAGGAGGTGGTGATAATGACATTTAGTAACTAGAGAAGGGGGATGATGCCAAGCATCTTTAACTGCAAATAACAATCCCCACAATGAAGATTTTTTTCTATCCTAATACATCAGTGGTAACTATCATTTCAGAACCCTAAGTCTGAAGAAGGTAAGTGTTGTAAATGAAAACATTGTGGGTTATGATATATTATGTGGGAACCCCGAGGGTATTCCACTCGTCCAGGGAACTACACTGGCATGCTGGGCAGATGCAGTGGCGGACTGGCGGGTGACTCACTCCATGCGGGCATGGTGGCCGGTTGGCAGGTGAACATTCACAACCCAAACGCTATATGCGTGCAGAAATGGTTTATTATAATAGCGAGACAATAAGAAGATAGGAAAGAGGGAGGAGAGAGAGAGGAGAGAGGGGCGGGGAGGGAGGAAGGGGCAGAGTTTTTCTTTAAAAGAGGCTTTTAAGTCAGGATGCAGGGTGACCCCAAGGGGGTGGATTTTAAGGGGGCAGGTCAGAATATTAACATTGTGTATTACATGTTTAGAGGTTGAGATGACATTTGATTGGACTGTTGGAACATCAAAGGGAGCTTTAGAAAGAGTATGCAAGTTTGGCTTAGAAAGGATCACATAGCTTTGTGTAGTAGGAGGGAACTCACTGAATATTGAAATCCCAGAATTTCCTCAAACTCAGTTTATGAGATAATTAACTCTTGTTGCTAACTGTGGACCATCTCATCGCTCAGCCAAGGATGGCAGGGCTTATTTGCTCTCTTCCCTTTCTCTCAGCCTCTCTGCCAGTTGGAAACTGGCGCCTGTTCACCAGAGCGTTCTGAATAGCTTTCAGATGTTTTCCTTCCTGTCTGTCCTCACTGCCATTGTTCTTCAGGTTCCTCTCTTCCTCACCTTGAACTAGACCTCCAACAGTTTCTCACACTTGCTGACCTGTCTGCCCCAGCTTTGCTTCAATTTCAGTTTTTCCTCCACACTAGTTAGACTGTGCTTTGCGATGTGTAACTATGATTGTCAGTTGTTGCTAAAACACATTCGAGCAGTAGGCTGTTTCCTAACAAAACATTTCAAAGGCTCATTTTCTTAGTCTTTGTTTCAAAGCTTAAAAAAAGAAACCTAATACTACACTGTTTTCTTTAACTGTAGTAATTTTTATATTTTCTTGCTCTATATTAAGTTGCTAAGATTCATTCAGTTGTGTGTGTGTGTGTGTGTGTGTGTGTGTGTGTGTGTGTGAAGTTATAATTCATTCTTTTGGATAGCTACACTATTATCCACCTTATTTCTTTATTCACTTTCTCTCTGCTGACTATTTTTATGCTACCCTTTTTTTCTCTTGCAAACAATATACCTGTAAACATTAAACATACCTTTTGTATATGTGTAAAACTTTTTCTTTTATATACTTTGAATGGAATTGCTAGGTTGTATGTTAACATTCAAATTGGTTTACAGTTTATATTTCCATGGACGCCGTCTCCTCTGTGTGTGTATATGTGTATGTGTGTCCATGTCCCCTCTGTTCGGAGACATGAAGCTAGATGGATCTCAGGAGCTCACTGCACAGTTGTCCAAGCCTAAATTGTAAGTTTTGGGTCCAGCTTCTATCTTTATAAAAAAGGTAGTGAGTGATAGATGAAAATACCTGATAGCTGATAGCCTCTTGTGGCCTCTGTATAGACACTCATGGGTGTACATCTGTGCATGTGTGTACCTCATGTGGAAGTTGAATAACAACTTGCAGAAGTTGATTTTTCCTTTCATCATTTGGGTCCTAGTGATTAAACTCAGGTCATTGGATTTGGTGGCAAGCAACTTTGTCTTCTTACCTACCTTACTGACTTGTGATTTTTTTATTTATTTGAGACAAGGTCTCCCCATATATCCTAGGATCACCACAAACTCAGTCTCCTGCTACTGCCTTGCCAGTGGTTGATTTACAGAAGTGTGTCACCATTTCTGGTTCATCTAGCACCAGTTTTGAAAAAAAAATTTTTCAGCCAGTTGTCTCATCACTGTTGAAAATCAGTGAAGATGACTATAAAGGTTTTTTTTTTTGGACACTTAATTCTATTTTATATGTCCTTACCCAAGTATTACAAATTGATTTTTGTAGGTATGTAAATCTATGAAATGCTCTGTTACTGGATATTTAGTCTTTTAACACTACTTTTTTTTTAGATTGTTGTGGTTATTCTACTAAATTCGCATTTAATTTTAGGATCAGCTTATCACACCCTGAGAAATTTCAAACTGTGACTATGATAAAGATTTTGTTGATTTGTAGGTCAATTGGAGAGAATTTTCCATCTTTTTAAAAAATTATTTATTTTTATTTTATGTACATTGGTGTTTTTGCCTGCATGTCTGTATGAGGGAATTGGATCTCCTGCAATAGGAGTTACAGGCAGGTGTAAGCTACAATGTGGGTGCTGGGAATTGAACCTGGGTCCTCTGGAAGAGCAGCCAGTGCTCTTAACTTCTGAACCATCTCTCTAGCCCCTGAGAATTTTCCATCTTAACAAAGTTAAGTTAGCTAATCCATGAACACGGGACGTCTTTTTATTTATTTGTATGTTCTTAAATTCTTACAAAACATTCTGCAATTTTGAAGAATTTTTTGAGAATGTTTTAACTAGGGTTTCCCCCCTTAATTTCACTGTTACATTGTTCATTGTCAGTCTGTAGACGTAAAATTGATTGTATTACATAGCGATCTGTAGCCTTCCTTCTTGTAGAACTAGTTGGTTGGTTCTAAGAATTATTCGCTTATTTGTCATGCTGGATATCCAACCCAGTGTACCATCGAGGTAAATGCTGTACTACTGAGCTACGTTCCAGTCATTTGTAATAGTTTTCTAATACAAATAGTTTTCCTTACACAAGATCATGTCATCTGCAAGTTGAGATGTTTTTTATATTTCATTCATTTTATTGTTGAGAACATCATAAATACATATGATGTGTGTGGGTCAAATCCATAGCCCTCATTCTCTCCTTTGGAAATTGCCTGTCTCCCCCTACCCCCTTTACCTGCTAACTTCATTTACTCTTCTTGTTTTACTCAGAGTCCACTTAGTGCTGTCTGTATATATTTGGGTGTAGGACCATCTACTGAAGCATGGGTGGCCTCTCAGAGGCTACATCCCTGAAGAAAACTTACTTCTTTTTGAATTAGGAAACCTTTTATTTCTTTTTCTTGCCTAGTTGTCCTGATTAGAAATTCTAGTACAGTATTTAGTAGACATAGTGGAAAAGAGGCATTTCTTATCTTGTCTGTGTTTGGAAGGAGAGTACTTTCAGTATTTTATCAGTAGATATGATGTTAACTTGGGTTTCTTAGTATAGCTTTTATCAGGTGTCTTAATTTTCTATTGCTGTGAAGAGACACCATGGTTATGCCAACTCTTTTTTTATTTGTGGTTTTTTTTTTTTTTTTTTCGAGACAGGGTTTCTCTGTGTAGTTTTGGTGCCTGTCCTGGAGCTTGCTCTGTAGACCAGACTGGCCTCAAACTCACAGAGATCCACCTGGCTCTGCCTTCCGAGATCTGGGATTAAAGGTGTGTGCCACCACCACCCGGCCCGTGCCAACTCTTATAAAAGAAAGCATTTAATTGGGGCTGGCTTACAGTTTCAGAGATTGAGTCCATTGTTGTCATGGGGCAGGGGGAGAATGGTGGCCTGCAGGAAGACATGGTACTGGAGAAGTTGAGAGTTCTACATTGGATTTGCAGGCAGCAGAAAGAGAGTGAGAGTGAGAGTGAGAGTGAGAGTGAGAGTGAGAGAGAGAGAGAGAGAGAGAGAGAGAGAGAGAGAGAGAGAGAGAGAGAGAGAGAGAGGAGGGAAGGGGAGGGGGGCTGCCTAGCTTGGGCTCTTGAAATCTCAAAGACCAGCCAGGTGGTGGTGATGCACTTCTTCAATCCCATCACTCGGAAGGCAGAGCTGGGCAGATCTCTGTGACTTCCAGGCAAGCCTGGGCTACAGAGTGAGATCCAGGACAGGCACCAAAGCTACACAGAGAAACCCTGTCTCGGAAAACCAAAAAAAAAAAAAAAAAAACCAAAGAAAAGAAATCTCAAAGACCACCCCTAGTGACACACTTCCTCCAACAAGACTGCACCTACTCTAACTAAGCTACATGTCCTAATCCTCCTAAGTAGTACTACTCCGTGACAACTAATCATTCAAATGTATGAGCCTATGTGGGCCATTGTTATTCAAACCACCACATCAGGTTGAAGAAATTACTTTCTATACTTAGTTTTAGAATATTTTAACCATAAAAGGCATTGGATTTTGGCCAATGCTTTTTCTATGCATTGAGAATTTTACATTTTATTTTTGTTCTTTATTGCATTAATATGGTACAATATACTGATTTATTTTTTACTTACCTGTATTCCTGGACTCCCATGCTTTTATTTAGTCTCAGCCTACCAAACTATGTTTTGTTTACTCTACATCTTTGTATGTTTTCTTTTCCATATTTCTTTTAGCTGTGTTTCTTTTCCTATAGTTACTCACCACCGAACCTTCTATCAGACATAGTGGCTTATATGTTATTTTCCTTTCATTTCATTCTTCACATACGGTGATTACTTTAGGCCCCTTTTACAGCAGCTGTGATATTTGATTGCAATTAGTGGTTTTCCTCCATTGTACCATTTAATAACTTTATTATTTTGGAGGGCAGGTTCTTGTTATATAGCTCAGGCTGATCTGGTACTCATTGTATAGTTCAAGTTGACATTAAACTTCCAGTGAACCTCCTGCTTCCTGAGTGCTAAAATTACAAGGGTGTGCCACCACACTAAGCTTTATAGTTCTTCTTTTTTCTTTGTATTTATTCTTCTGTCATACAAGATCTCCACTCCTCCCAGTACCCCTACCCCCCAATCCATTGCTCCTCTATTTCCCTTCAGAAAAGAGCAGGCCTCCCAGTGATATCAACTGAGCATAGCATAACAAGGTGCATGAAATTAGGCACAAAACTTTCTATCAAGGCTGGACTAGGCAACTCAATAGGAGGAAAATGGTCCTAAGTGCAGGCAACATATTCAGAGACAGCTCCACTCCCATTGTTAGCAGTCTCACAAACATCCCAGGCTAAACAACTATAGCATGTATGCAGAGGACCTAGTGCAGATCCATGCAGGCTCTGTAATTGCTCCTTTAGCCTCTGCGAGCCCCTAAAGCTGGCTGATCTAGTGCATATCTGTAATTGCTCCTTTAGCCTCTGCGAGCCCCTAAAGCTGGCTGATCTAGTGCATATCTGCAGTACTAGATCTCTTAGGTGAGATGGAAGCAGAGACAAGGGAACCCCCAGGAGCTTGCAAGTCAGATAGATACCCTGTAGTAAGCCACAGGAACTACAAGTAATCTTGTCTCAAATAAGGGGAAAAGTGTGACCTGACACCTGAGGTTGTCCCATGACCTACACACACGTGCACAGTGACACATGTGTGCCTGCAGCCACATGAAAATGTACAGCACACACACATGCCCACAATATAAAAGCACAACAAAAATAAAAACAGACAAAAAGGGCTAGAAAAGTCTGCCATTGGTGGCACACACCTTTAATCCCAGAACTTGGGAAGTAGAGGCAGGTGGATCTCCGAAGCCAGACTAGTCGACAGAGTGAGTTCCAAGACAGCCAAGGCTACACAGAGAAACCCTGTCTGGAAAAAAAAAAAAACAAGCAAAGAATACTGAAATATAATTCCCAAGATAAAAGCTAATAACTTGTAAAGATCTCAAATTTAACAAGGAAAAACATTATTACTAATAATGATTTTATTAAGATAATTTAAATAATATTAATATACTATTTTAATAACATATTATGTTCTTTTTCTTTCAAAAATGTTAAATTACAAAGCAATAGTATAAACCCCCACTGGCTTTTAATTAAATTTATATTTAAAAACCATTATCTGAATCTATTCCTGTTTGTTTACTAAAAAGACAGTTAAAATTACAGGAATTATTCTAACTGAATGGAATTAAAACAAAGCATAACAAAGTCAAAGATAAAACTCCAACTATGACATAGACCTTAATTAAGGAAATGTAGTTCTAGGGTGTTTCCTACTGTAAATTAGTATAAATAAACCCCCATTTGAAGCATTGGCTGACAGACTAACAAAGCCAAAAGAATACTCCAACCACGGAAGGAAGCACAGGAAGTACCACAAAATAATTTATGACTTAATTTTGTGAACTATTTCACACTAACCACATCCTGTTTACCCTGAAAAGAATGAAGATAAACTTACAGAGATGTAATACGTAAAACTAAACTAATTTAAAATTTTTATCTTCTGATACTCTTTTATTAGAGCTTTATAACATTAAACATTATTTAATCACCATTTACACCCAGGAAACTGGAATAACACAATAATGAACATACGACTATCAAGAAATATACATAAAGTTGGTGTTTCAAACATAGTTCCAGTAAAACAAATAACAAGTAAACAAGTAAACAGGTAAATAAAGTTTTCACCAAGACCAGGAAAACAAACTATTAATATATTCCTTACTGAGATTCATTTCACAACATTTTGAAAATGTACCTCCTCAGAGAACAATAAGGACTTGGGAAAAGACAATTATAAAAATGTTCATCTTTTCATGATTAAAACTCATCTTTCTATTGTGAACTAAATGGTGGTCCAGTTATAGAACCAGTGTTACCTTATAAGGCAAATATTTTGCAAATGTAATGAAGAATCTTGCCATATGGACATATCTTGGATCATCTAGGTGAGCCCTGTATACCGTTCCATGTGTCTTTGTAAGAAAACAGTCAGAGCATGCAGAGATCAATGGTCCATTGCTGTAGTCCCAGCATTCTAAAGGTTGACACAGGAAGATATCGTGTTTGAGAGCAGCCTGAAGTATTGACACTCCATCTCACAGAGATGGAAAAGGGGAAAGGCAGAGGGAAGCTAGACAGATGCGTGGGAGGGAAAGCCACAGGAAGAGAGAGGGCAACATTGCAGTAACGTGTGCAAGTAGGTTCAGCAGCCATAGGAAGTTAGAAAAGACAAGACATAGAGTGTCCCCTACAGCCTCCAGAGGGAAAATGGCCTTGATGAAACCTTGATTTTTATCTCATAAAATTCACTTCAGACTTTTGTGATCTCCAAACTATGGCAGACTCAGGTTATACTACCATGAACCATTACATTTATGATAATTTTTATAGAAAACACAGGAAACTAATAGATCCCACATTAATCATTTACTATTATTATTGGGTAAATGCCTTTAAAAAATTTTTAAGACCTGTGTACTACGGTCTTTGGCAGCACATATATTAAAAAACCTAGTTGTGTATTCTTTCTTGCGCATCAAGATGACACTTCATTTAATTAATATCCTTAGGGACAATCACATTTATGACAACTAGACAGTTTTTCCTTTGTCTCATTTCTAAACATAAATCATATCAACCACTATTGGCCGTGAGTCAGCAGCAGACAGATTGTGGTTTACTGCTTCCTTCCTTTCCTACAAGACAACTCCTCCCAAAACGCTGGCAGCCTTTTCGAGATGTTAATAGACCCTCTGAAATAATCTGACTGAAATGGTGTTCTGTATCGCGGTTGAGCTTCAAAGAGCAAGGAAATTGGGGAAAGGAGGAGTAAGTCAGATGGAATGGAAGTCTGTTCGCTGCCTTCCAAGCTGCAGCCAGAAGCACCACAGATGGGTCCGTCTGCTGTCCACTGTAATGCCTGGCCCAGCAGCAGCAGTTTTGCCAAAGTACAGAAATAGATCTTCAGAAATGACACTAACACGTACTAATTATACTACTTACATTCTGCTCTTATTCAGTGTGCAAAGAAAGTGTGATGTTTCTACTGGAAGGGTAGACAATACAAATTGTCAAACTGCAAACTAGGAGAAATGTCAGCTGTTAGTCTACTGCTATTTAATAATACAGATTACCACAGCCCCTTCGTTTTGAAAATCTGTTAATATATGAAGCCCTGATCATTTTGATCTCTAGTAAAATTTCTAATATTTATGTAAATTGTTGGAACATACCTTCATCATCTACATATGTAACCATATCATCATAGATTTTCAGCTTATAAGGTGTTTGAGACAAACCCAAACAAAACAATGTGATGAGACAGACAAGAAGAGGAGGAGGAGGGTGGAAGAAAGAAAGGAAATAATTTTCTACTTAAAGGAACATAGATTAATGTATAAATCATTTAAAGTCGAAACTCAAAATTCCTATCAGTGGGACTGCACATACACACCATACATTAGATCAGATTCCATTCACTTGTGGTAGAGTATTTCTAATCCTTATGTTAGTTTTATGTGGTAGCTACCATTTCTTATTATACATATGAAGCAAAGACTCAGTGATATGCCCAATATAGAAAAAAAACCTGTCAACACTGGGTTTCTGAATTCAAATGGGATTTCAAAGCCCATGCTCTGTATGTAATTTTCCTCTCCTCTACAAATAGGACCTCCTATCTCACATTTCAAATATTCTTTCCCATTCCAACCACAAACCAGGGTCAGAGAAACAATAACTCTTCTAACCATATACATACCAAAGACTGATTCTTGTAATAGGAAATTGAACACAAATATAAGTTCCAAATTCAGGCTCAAAAATTAATCAAAAGTATTAAAAAAGCTCTCAGCTGTTCCTGATTTTTACCAATGCACAATTGTTTGCTCTGAGATAAGATACAGCCTTCTTAGCTCTTACAAGAATGTTTCAACATTTTCATCAATTCATTAAACAAGGATTATAGAAAACTAAGTACACCAACTTATCCTAAAGGAGGATTGCACAATAGACAAAACTATTGAGTTTATGTGTGGGCCTCCAAGGCATCTTAAACTTCACCCTACTTGTGAACCTACATATTAGCTTCAAATTGTTGTGTGGATACTAGCACAAGGCATGAGACTCTTGTGTGAAAAAAAAAAGACTTTAGAATTCACATTCCACATCATGGAATGAACAGAATATTTGTGTTTTTTCTACTTGCCCCCAAAATCCTACTGGGCCAATGTAGCTGTGTGTATTCAGGTATATCATAAGAGAGGAACCTGAGTGGAGAGAACCTACATCATTCATAGCTGTAAGCATAACTGCCCTTGTGTTAAAGAATATGTCCTTATTTTACTAGACAGTAAATTTGGCTGTGCATTGCCCTAAAGATACAACAGCATTCTTCTTCGAAGGATGCAGCCAGTCTGGCCTTTGCTATTATGCTTATCTTGCAAGGCTACTCAACATACGAACATCTTTGAAAGGAGTATGGAACACTCAGCCCTTGGTGCCTCACATGGAAGATGTATAGAAACACAAAAACCTACAGAGAACTGTCTCCAAATAATATCTTTCCACATTCCAGCAAGGTTTAGAAGTTGCAGCCCATAAACTGAGAATGTAGATCTAGGGCAGAACAGTTATCTGGTATGCATGAACCCTTAGGCTCCAACCCAATTACAAAGGAAAAAAATGGTTGAACTAACCACAACAATTGTGCAAATTAATATCTACATATTGTAAACATCAAGTCCTCTGCAACCGTATAAGAGGATTCTGATAATCATCTTCCAAGACTTATTCTCCTATTTTCCAGGTAACATCTTGAATTGACTCTCATTCATGTAACTGACTTCATTAAACACTAACTAGGAATGAGGAACTAAGTGTTAAGATAAATACAAAGCTCAGACACAAACTATAGGCAATTCCAATTTTTGTCCAACTCCAGCATCAAATAATGTCAGCTTAGATAGTACTAGTACCATTTCAGTGAATGGAGTAATACAGAAAGAATCGCCTTCATTTATTTCAAGTAAAATTGTTAATTTTTATAAAGGTCTTCTGACTGAATCATATGTTATCATTCTTAGGGTATGCTTTTTGGGGGTGTACTTTAAATGTCACAAAAGCTTTGGGAACTAAAATGGAAAGGTAACCTACATAAAAGAAAGCAACACGCTAGGTAAGAACTACATTTATGATTTCGTAAGAGACTGCCAATATTGTTTAATACCTCATTATTTTAGCACTACTGAAAATGAGTAGACATTCTATAACAACCTAAAATCCCTAGAAGATATAAACAATAGAAATAAAAGGCAATTCATCAATTTGTACATAATAAATGAAAAATAAGGTTTATATAGATACAAAAAGAAAATAATACAAGTGGATTATAGATAACAAATTTATGCTATTGGAGAGTACATAAAATTGAAGTTTCTTACTTTGTAACATGAAAAGTAAAAATACATTTTTACTAATTTTCAGAAACTGCCACTACTCACATGCAAGTACAGTTGCATTGTGTAAGATCTGGCCAATATGCTTCCACACTTTAATACTTCCTTATCTATTTTTCCATCTAAAAGAACTGTCCGAACTAGAAACCCAACAAGAAAACCGGAGGCAGCACAGCTCTCTGTCGCTGCGAGATTGGAGAATGGCTTTGAAGTATGAGAGACTGATGGGAAATGGCAACTCCATGGCTCTGGCATCTGTTTCCAACACATGCCCTCTCCAAAGACAGGTGATTTCTTGATTCACTAGTCTCTAGAAGGCTGTCGGGCTGCCATTCAGGACAAGATAATAAACAGTTTACAAGGCCTAAGCCTTGTTGAATGAGCAGGAGGCATGAGTCACAGAACTTCTAATCTATCCCACAAGTAAATAAAATGTGAACCATAGTGTAGTGGAGGGAAAGCAGTAACTTGGCAAAAATGAAGAAAAACTGCTTTAAAGCCAACAATTAGCAGAATTAATATGAAGCATCTAGATTCACTGAACAAGGAGAAGCAGTGGTGGAAGATTCATTCTGCCACAGGCATGGTGAGAAGCAAGAGTGCAAACAAAGCAGATGCTGCAAGAAGAAACCACAGCTGCTAACCAGAGGGCCAGATTACATGCATGCTCTGTGAGGAAAAGACTGTGAGTCATGCACCAGTTAAGTCACATGGAAGGACAAGGTTTTATTAAAAGTGGGGAGGGGGTTCCACACACAGCCGTCTGTAAGAATATCAGCAACGGTTTTCAGTTTCACCAAGAAGTAACGTCTAATGAGTCTAGAGTAATGGCATCAAGCATCAAAGTGATGTTTAAGAACGGCACTAACCTTCAACCCATATAAACTATATAGATGGTGAATTTGGCACTTTGAATCAGTGTGGTATTATTTATGAAGTGGATGTTGAACTAACTTTTTATTTTTAAAAGTCCTTCTTCACATAACTTCTAAAATCACATGAAAGGGAAAGATCAAAATGAAAAACACTTCGGAATTTTAGAACAGGGAAAGGCTTTCAAAGCATCACACAAAGAAATAAATTGCTAACAAGTGATTTCTAGGTTCAGATACTCATCTGAAGGAAAGTATCAGTCTATTAAGAAACAATAACTAACATACGCCAATAAAAATAACACATGACTCCATTGATTATATCACAAATTCAGAAATAAAATTTATCAATAATCAATATTCTCATAACAACATATTCAAATAATTTTTAAAGAGGTTAAACCGAGGTGTCCTGCATGAGGGGATAATGCAGCTCCCAAAAGACATAGGTTATTAAATAAAAACCCAAGTTCCCGGTATGGTTTGCCTCCCTGAAGAGTTGTTGTACCAGGAGGCCCCAAAAGTCCCCTCCAAAAAAAACCACCATAAATAATTGAAATTGTTTTTTGGTAACCCACCATAACTAGTTGGCAAGACCTCATTGCTGAAGACACTACACACTTGGGTTGCAGAATGTAGAGAAATTAAGCTAGATCTGAGCTGGAACTTTGCTCCTTGAGGTCAGATTTCATAGTGTGGGAAGGTTTTATTTAGGCTTATGAGAAAAGAAAAGCCATTAATGGTCTTAGTCAACTGTGAGCCCTGCAAACCACAATACCAATATGCCAAGCAAGATGTGTTCCCTTGTACAATGATGACAAGTCTGTTATTGGTAACAAATTGCTTTCTGATTAGGGTTGAGGCCCAGTCAATGCACAGGAGGGGAATTCATGCCTGGTACCGTAAACCTAGTCAAAAGCCTATGGCTGGCTATGTCATAGGCTCTGGGGTGGAATCCTCTACTGCTGTTTTGCTATATGGACATAGTGTGAAATTGCCATCTAAATATTTATGTTTATATCCATAGATTAGTGCTACTCTCAATCTTGGTCAGAGAAGCTTCTGCTTGCAGTGGTCACCAGTTAATGCAGAGATCATAAATGGTCAAAATACTGAGAATACATGATGGGATGATTGTTGTGGAATATTACTTTAACTGTGCAAAGATGTGTTACATTTGTTATGTTGTGGAATATTACTTTAACTAGACAAAGATGTGTTACATTTCTTTATGGTGCATTTGTTTAATTATGTAAAGGTGTGTTGCTCTTTCACCTTGCCTGCCTAAGGCATCTGATAGGTTGAATAAAAAGCTGAATGGCCAATAGCTAGGCAGTAGAAGCATAGGCAGGGCTGGCAGCCAGAGAGAATAAGTAGGAGGAGAGAACAAGGGAGAAAAAGGGGGAGAACGCCTAAGGCCAGATAGGCAGGCAGCCACCAGTCAAGTAGAAGAAGAGTACATACAGAAGGAAAGAAAGGTAAAAAGCCCTGAGGCAAAATGTGGATGAAGAGTAACAGGATAAGTTATAAGAGCTAGCAAGAAATGAGCATAAGATAAGACCGAGCATTCATAACTATTAACAGGTCTCTGTGTCATGGTTTGGGACCTGGCTGGTGGCCCAAAAGAAAGCTGGCTACAGATGATCAATCAGATTTTTTTGGAAAGAAAGAAAAGACTTTATACTGTTTCAGATGAAACAATTCCCTTTCATTTTTCATTCAGCAAAAATCCTAGCACTTGTTTTGCCCAATCTTTCAATGAATTAACCATCAGGAACACAGGCTTAGTGGTCATGGAAGGAATCTTTACACTTCACTTCAAATGCACTCCAAAAGACTGGGGATGCTATTCTGTAGTTTCCTATAATCTAGGACCTAGGTGTTCTGTTGCAGTGTGACCTAGCCTTTATTCAAGCTGGATGACTAGCAAGTCTGGCCTGAAAATGGTTCTTTTAATCACAATGTCTTCTTCCATCTCCATCTTTACTACCACCTATGCGGAAACTAGTCTTATGTTCCCTTATTCAAGCCTTCTTCAAACTTGCCCACTATGTTAGTAATTGCTCCACTTGCAGGCATGTCCCTTCTTTCACCTCAGTTCATCTCCCCTCCCCATTCAACTCCTATTGACCTCCACTCTCACTCTGATTATGCTGATCTGGTGTCTCCTCTGCATTCCAATCCTGAACCCCTTCTTACCCCTAATCTAGAGATTATTCAGCCTCCTAGCTCCCCCTTTACCATACCCACTCCATCCACCACTTTCAGGCTACTGATTTTGGAACCACCTGCTGCTCTAAGGTACCTGGAGCCAAGGGTATTGTCCACATCTGTGTATCTTTTTCCATATCTGTTCTTTGTCAAATAGAAAGCAAATTAAGTGTCAACCTCTACAATTCCTTCACAATTTACAAAAGAATTTGAGTTCTTACTAATTTCTTATAATATAACTTGGAGACATATATATCTCATTTGGGTTAAGTAGCAGAATATTCCAATAACTTAAACTTCAGACAGGTAGGCCACTATATTACTGGAGAAACTGCGATTGAAAAGGATGACCTGACATGGAACTATCAGCCCACTTTCCCAAATCATACTTAAAGGGACTATATGCCTTCCTCCCTGATAGACGATCGGATGTATCCTAACCAATTAACAATGATCAAATCAGAGAAGTCCTGCATCAGCCGAATGAAAACCTTGCCCTTTTTCTTACCCACCCCTCATAAACTTGAAAAATACACCAGTCTTCATCTAGACTTAGTATATGCCAATTCTAGTGATGCACTTCATCCCTCAGTCAGCAACAGATATTAGAAATAATTAGAAAATATGGGAAAGCCTTCACAAAATAAAGTCTTAGATATAGTCTTTGGGAGATTTAACAATCAGCATGCACAGGAGAGGTAAGCTAAAAGATCAAGTCCACAAGAAGACCCAAGATGAAAAACAAGCTTGTCAACCCCTTGCCTCTATTATTAGTGGGGCACTTGGTAGATGTCTCTTAGTTCCTGTTTTAGGTTTAGTCAGCCTGGCCATTGAGTAAAAATTGCCCCCACCTAGTCTATCTTGACAAGCCTGTAAAAAAGTCAGACAGCCGGGCGGTGGTGGCGCACGCCTTTAATCCCAGCACTCGGGAGGCAGAGCCAGGCGGATCTCTGTGAGTTCGAGGTCAGCCTGAGCTACCAAGTGAGTTCCAGGAGAGGCGCAAAGCTACACAGAGAAACCCTGTCTTGAAAAAAAAAACAAAAAAACAAACAAACAAACAAAACAAAACAAAACAAAACAAAAAAGTCAGACATAAGAAGAACAATTATCTCCTCCTCAAATGAAGTGGGTGTCAAACTCACCAAAATCTGACTAAGGCTCAAGGGGGTGGACGTTTCTACAATGATGGATCTTCTGGGTTTCCTGCAGGAGACTGACTGACACAAGCCAGGGCCAAAACAGACCCCATTTTTGACTATCCAGTTGCCTAAGCTCATTGTAGCTCTCACCATTCACCATTCAAATAAGGATATAATTTTTTTCTTGGATAAAGATCCTGAATTTTCAAGCCACAATTCTGGTTTCTATCTTGATGGTTGAAGTCAATGGCATTTTTTTTTTTTTTTTGGTTTTTCGAGACAGGTTTTCTCTGTGTAGCTTTACACCTTTCCTGGAACTCACTCTGTAGCCCAGGCTGGCCTCGAGCTCACAGAGATCTGCCTGGCTCTGCCTCCTGAGTGCTGGGATTAAAGGCGTACGCCACCACCGCCCAGCAATGATTTATTTATTTATTTTTATTTTTATTTTTATTTTTATTTTAGGCCTTTGTATTTTGCCGGCAGTTATGTCTGTGTGAGTGTCAGATCCATTGGAGATGGAGTTACAGGCAGTTGTAAACTACCATGTGGGTGCTGGGAATTGAACCCAGGTCTCCTAGAAGAACAGCCAGTGTTCTTAACCTCTGAGCCATCTCTCTAGCTCTTCAATGCATTTTTTCAACCAATGGTCATTCCTTTTTTGTCCTGTTTTCTTTTTTTAACTTTCTTTTTTTTTTTAAATTTATTCTTTGTGTCTTTCACATCGTGCAACCCATTCCCACCCATCTCCCATTTCCTCGAATCCACCCTCTGCCCCTGCAACCTCCCCCCCCCAAAAAAAATTTAATATAAAAAAGGGGAAAAACCCACTTCACCCTGGTTCTGGGTCTGCATAGTTGCAGGGTTGGCCAGCCTACCAGCTCTCCCCTCTCTTCACCACCTGGGTGAGTACTCCAGCATTGCCCTGACTAGTTCATCCCTTGCAGTAATCAACAAGGAGCGGGGCCAGTTCGCCCATTTTCACATCTTTGCAGTTGGTTCTCTTACACCTGTGTCTTCAGAGTCAGCTCTACTGTGTTGCCAGTGGAGGTGTAGGGGGCACTCTCCAGAGTGCTGCAGCTAATGAGGGGCAAGGACAGCTCTACTTTTCTTATGACCTCAGGGCCAGTTCTCCCACCTGAGACTGGGGCAGAGATCTCTCCCCTGTCCATGCTGCTACATGACAAATGAGTACTGGGGACAGTTCTCCCACCTGCCTCAGGCATTGATGAGGGGGGCATCTCTCCCCCACCCATGCCACCACATGACAGATTAGTGATGGGGACAGCTTTCCCATGCTCACAACTTCAGGGCTGGCTCACCCACACCTCTGCCAACTGGGTCAGCTCTACTGTGCTGCCCAAGAGAGGAACAGGGTCCCCTTTCCTGAGTACTGCAAAGAATAAGGGGGAGGGTCCGCTCCCTCATCAGTTGCAGGCAGTGAGGGCCAAGGGGTAAGGGGGGCATCTCTCCCTGTCCCACACCGCTGCATGGCAGATGAGTAGTGGGGAAAGCTCTCCCACACTCACCACTTCAGGGCTGGCTTACCCACACCTCCTCCAACAGGGTTGGCTCTGTTGTGCTGCCCAGGCGAAGTGCAGGATCTGCTCTCCTGAGTGTTGCAGTTGGTGGAGGGGCAGGAGCAGCTCTCCTGTTCTTATGACCTCAGGGCAAGTTCTTCCACCTGCCTCAGGCTATGATAGGGGTGGGCATGCATCTCTTTCCTGCTCATGTTGCCATATGGCAGCTAAGGGATGGGCCCAGGTCTCCCACGCTCATATTCTCGGGGCTGCCTCACCTGTACCCTCATCAACAGGGTCACTGCTCTGCTGTGCTGCCCAGAAGGGGTGCATGGCCTGCTTTCCTGAATTTTACTGAATAAAGGGATCAGCTTCCTCACCAGCTGGAGCCAGTAGGGGAAGAGGGGAGGGCACCTTTCTTTCACCTCCACCCCACCACACTGTAGACAAGGGATGCCATACCATGTATGCGTCCCTGTCTACAGGGTCAACTCTACTGTGCTGCCCATTCTCCCAAGTGCTGCAGCTGCTGAGGATTTGGGTCAGGTCCCCCACCTGCTGCAGGTGTCGAGGGGTGAGGGGAGGAGGGCATCTTTCCCTCACTCATGCAACCACATGGCAAATGAGAGGAGGTGCATCCTGCTCTCTCACTCTCTTGCCTCAGGGCCAGCTCACTCATGCCCCTGCAAACAGTGTCAGCTCTACTACGCTGCCCAGGTGAGGTGTAGGGACCTCTCTTCTGCGTGCTTCAGCTAGTGAGATGTTTTCCTAGTGTTGCAGCCAGTGTGGGGCAGGATCAACTCTGTACAACTCTATTCTCTCTGCTTTTGGTGGTATCAGGGACATTGGACATCAACACACCATGGCTGCATCAGGGTCATGAACCTAGGCATGGGTCCCAGCAACAGGTCAGGCCCAGACATCACTGTGTCACTGAGTGGCAATCAAGCCACCCACCTCAGCCCTTTCCTTACCTAGTTCCCTTCTTCAGATATGCCTCTGTCAACAGGAAATGAACCTCTCCCTCTCTCCTATAACATACCGTACATTTGCTCACCATAACAGTACCTCATCTGAATGGGCCCATATTTTCTCCTCAAAGACCAGGGTAGGCCTGCGTATGGGTCTCTGCCCTGCTCAATCCATCATGGTGCTGGGCCTGTCCTCTTTACTTGGAGATTGGTTCTATAGCCATGACTTCCTAATCTTGTCCTCCTGACCAATTATTTTATTAAGAAGAAATGTTATGTAAAAGCTGGAGACCAGACTACATCTGTACCCTATTTAACCTCAAACACAGTTCCCTAACCAATGGAAGTTCACCAGGACCATCCATCTTCTCTGCTCTCCAATATCTCCCACTTAATAACTGGTCAGGTTTCCTCTTTGCTTGGGATACATCAAACCCAGACAGAGTCTCTCATATTCCTTCCATTTTCATCAAATTTAAACCCCTGTCCTATTCCCCATATAAGTGTCAAAGCTTTTAAAGCACTCTAACACATTACTACACATTCCTGAATGTTCATATCTTTAGCCCCATTCCCTTTCCATATAAAATTTCCATTCTCCTTATCTCAGTGCCAGATGGCTCTTACCATAATATAATTTAAGATCTTAGAGTTATTGATGAGGTTGTTGTTTCCCTACACCTTATCACAAACCCACACACTCTCCTCAGTACGATTATTCATAACACCCAATCAACATTTCACTATTTTAGATATTAACTATGTTCTTCAATACCCCACTGCCACCTGAGTTTCAAGACCTTTTTGCTTTCACCTAGACTAACCCTGACAGCCATCATTACCAACTCACTTGTTTTTTTTTCTTCTTCTTCTCCATGGATTCTAAAACAGGCTAAACTTATTTGGGCAAGCCTTTACTTAAGATATTTCTTCTTTTCGTTGGGTTGGCATCTGTCTCCAATATGTCCTTTGTAGGGTTCCTACCTAACATCATTCCAGGATACCATCACCCTCCTAACTTTTCTAGGCAAAAAGAGATGCTGAGGCCCAACTCAGTTCATAATCTGTTACTTAGTTAATTCAAATGGGCAAAAGCAGACAGGAGTGGGCAAGTCATCTGTGTGACTGAAAACTGCCAGAGTTTTGTCCTTGTCCTTAAATGCTCTGAACATGGATGCAACTGTCAAACACGCAGGACCTCTCATGGAAACCAGTGAACCTGTCATCATGACATAACAACCGCTCTTTTTCCCCAAAATATTCTTTTTCCCACAAATAGTCCTTATCATGGACAAAGCAGTCTGAGCTGGATGTGTTAAAGTTCAAAGAAACACCACTAGGAGAGAGCTGAAGAATTCTAGAGAGAAACCAAGGGCTGAACTTGCAAAAAGCTAAGAAGAATAATGGAAGTATTGAGAAGGTAAAAGATCACCAAGATGCAGAGGCAGAAAAGCTGAGTGGATGAAAGAGCGGAAGCTGTGAAGAACCAAAGATAGGAGCTAAATTTCAAGAACTGAAATCCCTGGTTGCAAGAAGCGTTTGAGAAAGCCAGTGAAGAGTGAAAGCCCAAGCTTTCTGATACCCAAACTCCAAATCTGTAACTTTCACCCCTGGTTTTGGTTCTATGCACTGGACAATAAGCTTATGCCACCAACACTGACAGCAATACGCTTCAAGCTTTGACACTGTGAAGCCATATGCCTCTAACTCGCAGTGCTTAAGAGGTAAATAAGACACAGAGTTTGAAAGTCCAGACTGTTAAGTCTCTGTAACTCGTGGCGGCCAATATTAAGGAAACTTCTCTGTTGTTTTTGCCTTGATTCCTATGTGGATAAGAGTAAAAGAACTCTGAGGTATAACACCAAAATTAAACAGATAAAAGTGAGAAAACCTCAGTCATCAGGTTTTGATGAAGCTGGAAGGGAAAAAGCAATGAACATGGAGAGCTGTTGTTTGAGAGAGCCTAAACTCTCTGATCTACCTATAAATGGTAGCTCTTCATAGCTTAGAGAGCGTAGATCTTAACGGAATTCATAGTAAAAGGAGGAGAGGAGAGCAAAGCAGGAGACAGTTAGAGCGTGGCATGCTACAACACAACTGGAAATAATTCTAAACCAAATCACAAGTGTGCATTCATTTATCTCTCAGTTATTTCTGGTCATCACCTCTATGTGATTAGGACTTTCAAGACCGAGTCTGTGACCGAACCAGTCTTGGTGACTCATAATTGTAATCCTTGCGTTTGTGAGGATGAGGCAGAAGAATTATCATGCATTTGAGGCAAGCTTATGCCACAGCCTGCTGCAGGACAGCTTAGGCCATAACATAAGACTCCAACTCATCAAATAAAAATAAAAAACATTAAAATTTTAAAGAATATTAGTACTAATATTAAAAATATTCTATACTTTACAAATTTAAAAAACATCCTTATTATTTAATGTCATGAACACACTTAAATCAATTATATTGAATAATTAACCTAAATATTTTAAATAATATTATTCCGATTTTAAAATCCCCTTGTATAATATAAGAATATGTAAAAACCAAAAAAGAAAATGTAAAACAATAACTTATTTCCAACCTGTTAAAATTTAATTATATTTCTATAATGAAGAAATAATGTTATTTTTTCTTCTTAGCACTTTTTATTTTGGTTTTTTGATACAGGGTTTCTCTGTGTAGCCTTGGCTGTCTTGGAACTCACTCTGTAGACCAGTCTGGCCTCAGAGATCCACCTGCCTCTACTTCCCAAGTTCTGGGATTAAACGTGTGCCACCAATGGCAGACTTTTCTAGCCCTTTTTGTCTGTTTTTATTTTTGTTGTGCTTTTATATTGTGGGCATGTGTGTGTGCTGTACATTTTCATGTGGCTGCAGGCACACATGTGTCACTGTGCACGTGTGTGTAGGTCATGGGACAACCTCAGGTGTCAGGTCACATTTTTCCCCTTATTTGAGACAAGATTACTTGTAGTTCCTGTGGCTTACTACAGGGTATCTATCTGTCTTGCAAGCTCCTGGGGGTTCCCTTGTCTCTGCTTCCATCTCACCTAAGAGATCTAGTACTGCAGATATGCACTAGATCAGCCAGCTTTAGGGGCTTGCAGAGGCTAAAGGAGCAATCACGGAGCCTGCATGGATCTGCACTAGGTCCTCTGCATACATGCTGTAGTTGTTTAGCCTGGGGTGTTTGTGAGACTGCTAACAATGGGAGTGGAGCTGTCTCTGAATATGTTGCCTGCACTTAGGACCATTTTCCTCCTATTGAGTTGCCTGGTCCAGCCTTGATAGAAAGGTTTGTGTCTAATTTTATGCACCTTGTCATAAGACTTGTTATGCCGTTTATGCCATACTCGGATTAAATGTTTGCACCCCCAATGCCTAGCTGACAGCCAGTCTTGATCTCTCTTAATACTCTGAGGTTAAGTGACATTTTTTTGGTTCTATGGTTTTGTGGCATTAACGACATTCCTATAACTTCTAATTTTATTTATTCATCGGAAACATCATGTTTGAGATTAGTAATCAGATAATGTTCATTATATATTTTCTTCAAAAAGAAAAAGATCCCACCTGTAGCATTTGCAACAAAAATCTGGTTCCACTTCCACTGATGTTGGGCAGTACCAATAAAAGGGTAGGCTAGAATCCTCTGGCTATCTCTGATTCTTAATTCTTACTAGTCCACATTACTCATTCCTTATCCTTCCCCATTATGTGCCAATGCTAAATATATTACAAATTCTATCCATTTTCTCTTTTTAGGTTTGCTGTCTTCTTTCAAAATACTATTACTTATCTCTGGGACCGTTGAATTATTTATTAGTAATTCATACGAGATGATGTACAGAGGAATCTACTGAGCATAATTCTATCATTAGAATGTCAAATTAATTGTAAAGTATAACTTTAACTTCTAAGATTCTGAAGTTACAAGAATAAGAGGAGCCAGGTGTGCTGGCACACACCTTTAATCTCAGCACTGGGGAGGCAGAGATGGGAGTATCTTTGTGAGTTCAAAGGCAACCTGGTCTACAAAGCCAGTTCCAGGACAACTAGGACTTTTAGACAGAGAAAAATCTGTCTCAAAAAAAGAGTAAGAGGGAAATTCATATATATAAAGTATGATGACTTCATTTTCCCTCTTTGCTTCATACTTTGGTATCCAGATAGTGTTCAGAGTTTGGTTTTTAGTAATTCTATAATTTCTTTAATTATTAAGAATCTTACGGCGAGATTAATCTAAGTAAATTTTCATATTATATAGTTAGAAATTAATAGTTCAAGATTCCTTAGCTAATGATAAAATTTTACACTAGATGGTAATGTGAATCAGCTCTTTACCTCTGCCTCCACTTTCTTTGTCCATTTGTATTAATACGTACATATTAATGTTCTGAAGAGGGAATTCACTGTTGATGAATACAGGTTTCTTCCCTCACAGTGAGCATATTGAGCACTATTGATAGGAGATTGTTTTCCTGATGAGGACATTACAAATGGTGGGCCTGTCTGGACTGTAAATGTTCTCCTGATATAGATAATCCTTTTCTGAAGATTCTTATCTTTGAAGCCAATTAAGTATAATAAACTAGGACAAACAATATTATTTCCATAAGGCAACTGATTTGATAATTACCTAGGTAGCTGAGAACCACTTGTATTTTACGTTTTGTTGTTGTTTGTTTGTTTGATTGTTTGGCAGTCAGGGCTAGAGTGTGGATAGGCTACTATTATAGTGCTCAACATAATCTCCAACAACAAGTATTTATCCAAAAGAATCTATTGTATTGATGTGGAGAAATGAAATCTTTCTGGTTATTTTTTCAGTCTATCAATGTGATGTCCTTGTTTTTTTCAAATTTTTTTCTTTTTCTTTTTTATGTGGTATGTGTGTGTTTATGTACTGCAGGGAATAGAGCCCATGGTCTTGTGCATACTAGTCAAGTATTCTACCACTGAACTATAGCCTCCCTCTATTGGTTTATTTAAAGATAAATATCATAATTTGCATTTTCAACACATTTAGAAGCAGATTTTTAAATGATTTTAGAGTACATTTATTGATAAACATTTTATACCACTATATTAAAATAGTTTTTCTTCAAGATAGTGGTGAATACTAATTTATAATATATTCAATAGTTGCTTAGATTCTGAGTGAAAATAGTTCTGTTTATTACTGGATATAAACGGTGTATACATGTTACTCAAAATTGTTTTTGTTTTTCAGATCTTTCCAGAAATCGCTTTACAGAAATTCCTTCAGATGTGTGGTTATTTGCACCACTTGAAACATTAAACCTATATCATAATTGTATCAAAACCATTCCTGAAGCCATTAAGAATTTGCAGATGTTAACATACCTTAACATTAGGTAAGCAAACAATTGTTTAAAAATAAAAATTTTCAGGTCTAGAAAGTTGGCTCAGCAGTTAATAGAATAGGCTGCTGGTTTCAGAGGACCAGGGTTTGGTTCCCAGCATTCTCGTATTGGCTCATAACTACCTTTACCTAGTTTCCCAGAATTCAATCACCTCTTTTGGCCTCCTCAGGCACCAGCAATATACATGATGCACATACATACATGCAGGTAAACACTCATCAATATGAATAATAATAATTAATAATAATAGTAATAGTAAGTTTTTAATAAAATGTTTTTTTTAGTCTTTAATCACTTTTAATAGTAAAGGAATGTATTTTGTTTATGCTCAAATTGTTTTGTAGGCTTTTGGTCTTGTTCTTTAAGTCAATGTTTCTCAAAGTTTTGTACACAAGAATTGTCTGGGGATCCTGTTAGGTCTACTGAGGGACCTACATTTTCTAAAAGGTCTCTTGGTAATTCATCTGCATGTGTGCTGGTCATTAGATCTCACTTTGAGAGGAAGGATTTAGAACATAAATATTTTCCTCATTTGTTGCCCAATTGTCTGAATTCACTTATATGGCACTCTAGTTACAGTCAAACATTATAATGAAATGCATTTTAAGTAAAGTTTTATCACTTGTAATGTTGCCAGTTTAAGAATGGTTAAATTGGGATGGAAGGTTGGAAAGTTTGCAAGTGGATGAGATGACAGAACATCTTTGTGCTTAACATGTTTTTTTTTTCTTTCAGTGATAAGATCAACCCAGGGTGTTGTGCATGCTAGGCAAGCATTTTATCACTGGATGACAGCCCTAGCCATTTTATGCTTAATATGGGTTTATTATGTACTAGGCATCATTGCAAGTGTTTGACCTATATTACCTCATTTAAGATTCCAACATCATTAAGAGATAGGTCATATTATTTCTATATTCCATATGAGAAAACTGGGTTAAGCTGTTTGCAAAAAGCCATATGTTCATTCAGATGTTCTTCTGTGTCATGGGAGAATGACATTCCTGAAAATACTAAAGTCCACCAATATTCAATCAATATTCAGTTTCCTTACATAAAAAGGTATAGTATATGGAGAATTTTAACTGGAACATAGGATGCTATACATTTCAGAAGTCCTTTGAGGATTACTAATTGAAGAGCATTGTCCTTCCCTTTTGTTACACACACACACACACACACACACACACACACACACACACACACACACAAACCAAAAACAAGCAAACAAACAAAAACCCCCTTTAAAGCCAGCCTAGTATTTCTGGAAATTCTCTGCAGAGATAAGATGGGGTGAAGGATCTTGTCTCACCTCCCCATTCTTGCTTGAATAACACAGAGCTTTTGTCCCTATATACATTATATAAAGAGCTAGGTACAGGTCTCTAAATGCTAATTTGAAAAATAGAGAAACAATGATAGCTTATTGCTTGTCAGTGCTTGCTAGTATATAATTGGAATGTTGTCTTTTCTATATTTTTGGTTTTGGCATATTTTGTGTCAGTCTGTCTGCATTTGAAACATTCGAGTATAAAACATGAAGGGTAAGGATACCAAAGCCAAATTGACCAGTTTTCAACCCAGGCTCTCCTTATCAACTGTGTAACTTTGGAATGTTTTACTTACTCTCATTGTAATTTATTTTCCTTTTTAAAATGGGGCTCGTGATGAGTGTTTTCCTAAAGTAGGTTGATGTGGTGGACAGTTGAGTTAATTCAAGTTAGTTATTCTGAACATTTAGTGGCACATAGTAAGTACTCAATAAAATGTTAGTTGATGCTATATTTAAATGTACTCTAGGAAATTTTTCGTTAATGTTAAGCCGATATAAAAGCACTACCAGGCTGTTGTGGTGCAAACTATCTAAAAACCACTGGTGTTTTTAAAGATTAATTTTATTTTAATTACATGTATGCGTGTTTCTGTGTGGGTGTGCATGTAAGTGCTTGTGGAGGCCAGAAGATGATGTCAGATTCCCTGGAGCTGGAATTAACAGGAGATGGTTTACTGCCCCATGCAGGTGCTGGGAATGAAGTTTGGGTACTCTGCAACAGCAGTCTACACCCCTAAGTGCTGAGCCATCTCTCTATGCTCCAAGCTACTGAGATTTTAAAAGATAAATTTCTTCCATCATTTTTAGCACGTCAGCAAATTCACCTCAAAACCTTTCCATGGTTAGACTTATGAAGGTATTGAGTGGGCTAAAATTATGAGCCAGAAGAAGATTCTGGCATTCTCTAGCTCAGAAAAATCCTGAGTTATTGCATGGGTGACATGTGTGAGCAGTACCGTATGTAATAACAGAGTCTTTGCTCTCAAACTTGTGTTTAAATCCCTGCTACAATGGGCAAGTCACTTAGTGAGCTTTACCCTTCATTTTTCATATTTGTATATTGAAGGTAATATTATCTATCTTGGGTTAATGTGAAGATGAGACACTGCACGACAGGATACACTCAATAAATGGTACTTGTTAGTGAATGCTTATGATTTATTGTTGAGATGGTTTGTACTTTTTTGTTCTTTGTTTTTGGTTTTTCGAGACAGGGTTTCTCTGTGTAGCTTTGCGCCTCTCCTGGAACTCACTTGGTAGCCCAGGCTGGCCTCGAACTCACAGAGATCCACCTGGCTCTGCCTCCCGAGTGCTGGGATTAAAGGCGTGTGCCACCACCGCCCGGCGGTTTGTACTTTTTATCCTAACATCAAGATTCAGACATACTTTTCACAACGAGACTTTCTTAATTTTTTTCAGTCGAAATCTTTTATCAACATTGCCAAAATACCTATTTGACCTTCCCCTTAAAGTTTTGGTTGTGAGCAACAATAAACTGGTATCCATTCCAGAAGAAATTGGAAAATTAAAAGATTTGATGGAGCTGGTGAGTAAAATATTGTATAAAATTATATACGCTGCATATAATATATACCTTTTCATTTTGGAATTGTACTCATTACTTTGTGGAATTTCACTGTAATTAAGAAAAATTGATAACTTGATATATGTGTAAATTCTGTTGGGTATCAATTTCAGGTGCATTTATTTATGTCTGATTTTAGCTCCCAGCCAAGAACAACAAAAGTTTGAGGAATCTCAGTCGTAGACACTTTAGGAAGCTCAGTTACAAGCTTTCAGTAACATGTTTCAAGTGAATTAATATTTATTCACTTATATTGTGGACGGAGAAGTTCTTAAGGAAATGAGTTATTTCTAATGTTTTATGGAGCTGATGGGGAGAGTTAGAACGTAGTGTTAAAAGTAGAGAATGCAGCTGTGTGTGCTGGTGGTGCATGCCATTATCTCCAGCTACTCAAGGGGAGGGAGGATAATCATTTGAGCATAGGAGTTTTTACATCAAGCCAGGTAGCATATTGAGACCCCATTTCACCAAAACAAACAAATGAGCAAATAATCAGTTTCTAAAAGGTAAAGCATAGGGTGCTCACAAACAGAAGTAGAATTAACAAAACAACTTTCTTCAATTAATATGCGCACATGAATTTATAACACTTTTAGGACCATAGTAAATGTAAAGAGGCAATTATATGCAATTGATTGTGGAAATTAATATAACACCTCTGAATATTAACGTTCTAGATTTTTAAAGGACATTGAACTTCCAGAGCAAAACATAGAGTGCTCAAGCATTGAACTCTTTTCATGTATTTGTATTACTTCAGTTTTACCCTGTGCCATGCTGTTTATTTTTATTTTCTGTTTTGTATTAAGGTAAAGCTTTCCCAATAAATAGGTACTTTAGGATTTTTTTAAGTAGGACTTTATTATTTCTCAAGGACCAGAAATTTTCCTTTAAAACTTATTTACAATTTTATAATGGAAACATATTGTTATAACAATGTATATTAATCAGAAATGTCAGGATTGTGTGCTAAGGAATCACTTCATGTTCAGTTTCTCTTTACTCTTTAGAGACATAGACGTTTGCGGTTAGAAAAGATCTTAGAAATGACCAAATACAGTCACTTCCTAATGCTACCTGTGTATTTCCAAGAAGGACAGTTCTCTGGGTATATTTGAACCTCCTCTAATTCTCTTTTTTAGAATTCTATTTGTTAGTAATTTTTATTGTTTTGAACCAAAATAATGCTCCTGTTAGCTTTTTCTATTGACCTTGGCCACTGTGTGAAGAAATGTACAACTTCTCTTCCCTCAAATATTTGTATTCTACTGAAATTTTAGGCCTGTTTTTTTTTTTAAGATAAAACATCCCTATTAACTTTGTTTCAATGAATCTCTTTTTTCTTTTTTCTTTTTTTTTTTTTTTTGGTTTTTTCGAGACAGGGTTTCTCTGTGTAGCTTTGCGTCTTTCCTGGAACTCGCTTTGGAGACCAGGCTGGCCTCGAACTCACAGAGATCGTTGTTGTTTTTGGTTTTTCTTTCTTTTTATTTTATTTTATTTATTTATTTATTTATTTTTGAATCTCTTTTTTGTGTGTTCCATTTATTTAATTTGAATTACGTTGATTTACTAATGCAATTAAATATTAGATTTTGAGAACCAAATTTTAGCAGGTGCTCTATTCCACAGTTTTCATAACTTTCTTTTTAAATCATATTTATCAGTACTTTGAAAATTTCGTATAATATATTTTGATAATATTCACTGCTTTTCCCAACTGCCCCCTGACCCCCTCCAATCTACCCAGCTTTAAAAAAATGTAAAAACCCATCCAGGTCAGTTTATGCTGCATATATATTCTTGGGTGAGTGGCCTTCCACTGGAGTACAGTTGACTACAGTCTTTAAAACAAACAAACAAACAACACAAAAACTTTTAGTAAATATACTCAAACAAGGAAGTTCCCGTGTAATAGAAATGAAAAACATCAGGAGTCCATATACAATAGAAAGTGACTATAATTAGCTAACCCTATGGAAATTTTCAATTAATCCTTAATACAAATACATTCATCTTTTTTTCTTTATGTAAGAATAACTCATAGGTATATAACGAGGAATTTAGAAAAATTAAAAATTAAAAGATACTAAAAAGTTCTCAGCTTTAATAAATGGTACAGAATAGGTTTCAACAACATTCTGCATGAATGTATACCCCTGGTTTAATTCCATGATTTTTATCATGCCAGAAGTTTGGTTTCTTTTAATTTTTTACATTGACTTATCAATAGATAAGGCATTTTATATACAGTATCAGTGTGGAAAAAAATTAAAAATTAAATATTGTTCATATACTATGATACTTTAAACTTTCAGTCTTTCTAATATAAGAAAATAACTGTATAGTAATAAGCATAAGTATCTCTTTATAAATAAAATAAAAATTAATGATAACTGGATTTGTAGTTTCTACTAATAAGTTTTGTCTCATTTGTTGCATACTATAAATCATGTAATTATGCAGGATTTCGTTAATACCCAGTAGTTCATAAACAATGTTACAAAACAGCCATATGAATTCTTCATGCTGCAAGGTAAACAGTGTTCATAGTGCACTTTCATCTCATTTAAGTTGAAGCTGTTCTTTTGGATATTTTCCTACTTTGATGTGAAGCAGATTGTTAGGATTTCTTTAAGTGGTTTTATTATGTGGCTTTTAAAAATTGTCTACAATGGCTTAATTTCTTCCACAGTTCATAGTTCTCAGGAGATAGCTACTTTTGGAAAACACATAATCCAGGGATGTTTTGAATAGCTCAAAACTCTTAGTGCAATTATGATAAATAAGCATCCACATCCATATATTCTGGATGATACGCTCAAAGTAAACTAACATGGTTTCCAAGAACTCCTCAGCTAAGGGTGGGACTTCCTGCTCATTTCTCCTCTCCATTCTGGCATCTGTCTTGCTTGAGCTTGCACAGGTCTTGTGGAAACTGTCACAATTGTTGTGGGGTCACATGTGCAACTTCTGTTCTGTATAGGAAAACACTTTTTTCTTGTGCTCATCCTTAATCATTCCACACCATCTTCCACAACGATCTCCGAGCCTTCGAAGGAGAGGGTGTGGTATAGATGTCCACTTTAGGGCTTCTTATTCTCTGTACCCTTAGTAGTTATAGGACTCTGTGTTAATAGTCTACCTTTAACAGAAGCTTTTCTCAGGGTTGAAAAATGCACTAATCTATGTGTATAATAATAAATCTTAAGGAGTCAGTGTGGTGAATAGTGTGTTCCCCAAAATATTGTGCACCCTAATAAACTTATTGGGGGTCAGAGAACAGAACAGCCACTAGATAGACATAGAAGCCAGAAAATGGTACACACACGCCTTTAATCCTATCACTTGGGAGGCAGAGATCCATCTGGATCTCTGTGAGTTTAAAGCCACACTGGAAACAGCCAGGCATGGTGACTCACACCTTTAATCCCAGAAAGTGATGGCAGAAAGCAGAAAGGTATATAAGGCATGAAAACCAGGAATTAGAGCTGGTTAAGCTTTTAGGCTTTTAGCAGCAGTTCAGCTGAGATTAATTCTGGATGAGGACACAGAGGCTTCCAGTTTGAGGAAACAGGATCAGCTGAGGAAGTGGCAAGGTGAGGTGGCTGTGGCTTGTTCTGTCTCTCTGATCTTCCAGAATTCACCCCAATACCTAGCTCTGGGTTTGATTTTATTAATAAGACCTTTTAAGATTCATGCTACAAGTCAGTTTAATGCTGTGTTCAAATAGCAGAATAGTCGTAGGTTGTCTCCTAGGAGCTATGACCTGCCTAGCCACAAGTTATTGGTCTGATAGTGGTACCAGGTATGAGTTTCATCTTGTGGAGCAGGCATTAAAGTCTACCAAGGAGTTGTTGTTTTAGCCCCATGTTGTTCATGCCATGATTGCACCAATGGCAGGCCAGTCATTATGGTAGTTCACAGGGTTTATAGCTGGGTAATATTGATGCTTTCTTTTCTCTTCTGGTAACATGCATAGAACCTTTTAGAACTATGAAAGCTAGCTAGTAATGATGAAGCTTCCAGGTGAGTACCAGCTTGATTTCTCCATGTCCTGGTGTCTCAAGTAGTTGGTATCTTCAGCAAAAGGTCTTTCTGTCGATGTTTGAGGATAGCCAATGGCAACAGCAAGAGCCTGTAATATTTGTGGGTCTTTAGGCCCTCACTGGCCAAAAATTCTCAAAGAAGTAGCCCATTCCTGGCACTGGCCTTTTTATTTGATAATGAATGGAGTCTAAAAGGAGCATTGTTGACCTGTTATTGGGTGACTCCATTTTAACTCTTTATGTATACATGTGAATTTATCTGTATCTAGCTGTATTTAAAGAAGCTTCTACAGTAATAGATTTCCATATGATCATTTTTTCCAAAAGTTCTTTAAATGAGTGAGCATTAAATCAGGGTTATATTTTTATAACCATGAAAGACTTCAGATTCTAATTCCTTTGGATACCTTTGAGTGGGATTTGGACTACAAAATATGTGCTTGTAAGCGTTTCATATTCTTATCTCTTTTGTAGAGAGTAATTTATTTAAACATATTATGACTATGGTGTCTGGTTCTGTAATTCACATCTCTAAATCCTTGACTTTCTTGAGGCATTTATCCTCCTAAATTATCTGAAATAAACTATAATAATTGGCAGATTATTTAAGTTGTTTGATAGTTATCCATAGTGTTTTATCTCTGCTTGAACATTTGACTCATTATTCTAATTTCAATGGACAAAGTTGTTCTTTAGTTCAGAGTTTTGCTTATGTACTTATTAAAACTAATCTCAAATTTTTGTGTAGAATTTTTTATTGACTGTGGTGTATTGGCTTATGATCTAATACAAATAAAGCTCTGCCAGAAAAGGATATTAGAAGTAACTTTGCTACTTTAAAATTTTAAATTTTAAAATTGAAAATATATTTGTATTTTTAAATTTGATATCACTTTGCTTTCTTGTTTTCCTTAGGACATTAGCTGCAATGAAATTCAGGTTCTTCCCCAACAAATGGGAAAATTACATTCCCTTAAAGAGTTAAATATAAGAAGAAATAATCTTCATGTTTTGCCAGATGGTAAGATATTCACTATTTTCACTTACTAGAGTAAGAGAGTGACCATACAGCATTTAACTTATTTTTTTTCATTTCTGAACAGAATTAGGAGATCTCCCCTTAGTCAAGTTGGATTTCTCCTGTAATAAAGTGACTGAAATTCCTATTTGCTATAGGAAGCTGCATCATTTGCAAGTAATAATTTTGGATAACAATCCATTGCAAGTACCGCCAGCACAGGTTTGTAATAAGCATATGATACTTCTTTCTTTTCAGTTTTATCATGATTTTATGTTTATTAAATTTAAAAACAGTATCATATGAGTCAGTGTTGTCTTTTACATGGCATTATGTAGAGTTTTTCTAAGAACTGACACTTGGTATTTTTTTTTATTTTGCAATACAATTCAGTTCTACATATCAGCCATGGATTCCCTTGTTCTCCCCCCTCCCGCCCCACTCACCTTCCCCCCATTCCCACCTCCTCCAGGGCAAAGCCTCCCACGAGGACTGAGATCAACCTGGTAGACTCAGTTCAGGCAGGTCCAGTCCCCTCCTCCCAGGCCGAGCCAAGCGACCCTGCATAGGCCCCAGGTTTCAAACAGCCAACTCATGCAATGAGCACAGGACCTGATATTTTTTTGTTTGGTTTGATTTTAAGATAATCTCATGTATCTTTATGCTGGTGTCAATCTTTCTGTGTGGTGTATGGCTATGAATTTTTTTTTTTTTTGTTTTTTGAGACAGGGTTTCTTTGTGTAGCCCTGGCTGTCCTGGAACTCACTCTGTAGTCCAGGCTGGCCTCAAACTCATGGATATTCACCTGACTCTGCCTCTCAAGTGGTGGAATTAAAGGTGTGCACCATCATTGCCTGGCAAGATGGCTATGCATTTTGATCCTCCTTGTGCCTCTACCTATCAAATGATGGACTTGGAAATCTATGCCACCATGCCCTGTTAGAGACTTTTTTTTTTTTTACTTTGATAATAGTTTTAGTGTAGGTTATAGAAAATCATTTGGAAAACCTAGAATCACCCTTTCTCTGTGTGAATTTGTAGTTCTGATTGTAAATGTTATTTTAAAAAGAAAGATTCTGAACTCTCTCAGGTATACATTTTCTTGGTATTTGTTGTTGGGCTATTGGTGTAATGGGTATTGATATGTGGGTTGGAATTAGAGTTCTTCTAGGAAAATTACATGCTGGGCGTTAAGATAGGCAGTCTGCAGGACCAAGAGTGCTTTGCCTGAGGAAACATATCTCACATAAGGAAGACTAGCTACATATCCCTTCCAGGATATTTTTATTACTGAGATAGAATTATGCCATAAAAAGATACAAATGGAAAACATTAATTTTAGTTTTTAATATAATGAGTATTAAAGCCACAAGTATTCCACTAAAACAATAAAGAATAACATAAGATATAAACTCAGGAGAAGAAAGAGAATCATGAGAAGCAGACAGCAGGAATTTGAAACTGGTAAACTAGGTGGAATAGTGGTAACTAGTGCCTCCACATATGAGGCACAGATTTGCCTGAGGGGCACAACAGTTCCTCCTACCTCCAAGCTTTGGTCATTGGCATGTGAAGAAGTGCCTTTTTTCTTTTAATAATGATACGTTGCATTCATTACAAAGAGAATAAATAGTTTTCTTTTTTATACATTTATTTTTAGAAAATTTCATACAATGTGTCTTGATCATATTCAAATTCACCCCCACTCCTCCCTCTCCCTCCTCCAATATCCACTTACTCCCCATCGTGTCTTCTTTTTTTTTTCTTGCTTGCTTTTTTATCAGAAGAGACTATCTCCCAGCAGCTGTCTGGGTCCTCTGCCTCTTACAACCTTTGATTCCCCTGTTCTGTGATGTTTTTGAGCCTTAAGTCTAGGAGCTATGCTGCATATGTGTCTGTAGGGGCTGAGCATCCAGATGATATCTGCATTTTGACCAATTGTGGCTTTCTTTTTTCCTTCCTTTTTATTGCAAATAGATTTTTTTCATACAATATATTCTGGTGGTTCTCCCTCCACCAACTCCCAGGTCCTCCTCACCTTTCCACACATTCAAATCCACATCCTTTCTTGCTGTCTCTCATTAGAAAACAAACAGGCATCTAAAAATAATAAAATAAGTTAAAATAAAAATAAACAAACCTGAATAGGACCAAACAAGCAAGCAAATAAACAGAAAAGTAGAGTCAAAAAAAGCACAAGAAACACATATATATATAGAGACATGCATACACACACATACACACACACACACACACACACACACACACATACCCATACACACTGAAATTTCCTAGAAACACAAAATCAGAAACAATAATAAATAAATAAAGGACCTGTATGGTAAGAAAAGAAAAAAAAGGAAAGAAAAAAGAAAATGGCCAGACAAAGCATTATGAGAAAAAAGAAAAGAAAAAAAATCTTCCAAAAAATTTCATTGAGTTTATTTCAAGTTGGTGTCTACTTCTGGGCCTGGGGCCTGGCCTTCAAAGTGATTTATATACCCAGTGAGTCGCCAATTAGAGAAACTAATTTTTCCTTTGCAAGTAGTTATCAATTGGAGACAGCTTCTGGGTTAGGGATTGGAGTTTGTATCTACTTCCCTTCTCAGCACTGGACTCTGTCTGGCTTAGACCTGTGCAGGCCCTGTGCATGCTGACACAGTCTCTGTGAATTCATATGTGCATTGGTTCTGCTGTGTTTAGAGGGCCTTGTTCAGAAGGGTGTCTCCCATCCCTTTTGGCTCTTACAATCTTCCTACCTCCTCTTCCACAGGGTTCCCTGTAGTTGTGGCTTTCTTTAATGATCTCTACCAACTGCAAAAAGGCCTTTAATGAGGGATGGGAGCTACACTTATTTGTGGTTGTAAGGATAAATATTTGTAATTCAGTAGAGATTATACTGGTTTAGGTAACTTGCAGTAGTTGGTTCTCTCCTACTTTCCATGGGCTCCTCAGTCATGGATAATTGGTTAAATTTACACTGGCAAGCACGAATTCCCCTCTATTGAGTGAGTTTTTTTTCTTTTTTTTAATTAAGAAATTTTGTATTCATTTTACATACCAACCACAGATCCCCTCTCATCCCTCCTTCCACTCCATCCCCTAGCCTTCCCACAGCCCATCCCACATCCCCTCCCCTGAAAAGGAAAGGCCTCCTATGGGGAGTTAGCAAAGCCTAGTACATTCAGTTGAGGCAGGTTCAAGACCCTACCCCCTGCATGAAGGCGGAGCAAGGGACACCCACCATAGGTAATGGGCTCCAAAAAGCTAGTTCATTCACTAGGGATAGATACTATTCCCAGTGAGTCTTAAGTCGTTTGGACTGACTTGGTTACCCCCAAGATATTAGTGCCATTATTGCATCTTTAAGAATATCTTGCTATACTGGTTCAATGATGTTACAGTTGTGTAGGACTATTGTTTGTTTTGATCTGTTGGCAGATTGCATTTGTGGTTCCTTCTGAAACTACAATTGCTAGTTTTCATTGAGGAGGCTTCCAGTTCAGTTCAAGAAGGGTTCCTTATAAAAAGCCAGTTGTGGTGGCACATGCTGGTAGGATTTGCTGAAGGAGGCAGAGGCAGGAGGATCACAAGTTTGAGGCCAGCCTGGGCTATACATTTTAAAAACCCAACTAGCTCAGTTGGTAGAGCATGGGACTCTTAATCCCAGGGTCATGGGTTCGTGTCCCATGTTGGGTGCCAGATATGGGATTTATTAAGGCAACTCTACATAGTTAAAAAGGAGTTTTATTTTGGGGAGTAACTTACAGCTAGTAAAGGTGTTGGTTACAGTTCCTCCAAGTAAACTGTGTTGTGTCTTCAGCAATTGAATCTTACCTTCTCTTTCTAGAAGGCACTAAGGGCATTGATATAGCATATATTGTTTTGGGGGGTCCCTTTGATGCCCTTAATCAGAAACTTGTAAGGAAGTTTCCCATACCTGGCACTGGGTTTTTGTTAGATAGTAGAGGCTTCATAAGAATGTGAGGAACTTGTTAAAATCTTATGTTGGAGCCTGCTGACAGTCAGCTAGGTAACTGGGTAGAGGTGTGTGGATTTGTAGAGACAATAAAGAAGACAGGAAAGAGTCGAGAGGACTGCCAGTCTATGCCAGACAGTCCCGAGTTTATTTCACAGCCAGCTTGTATACAGTCTTGAAGGACAGAGGTAGAGCAATGCACAACACAGGCATTCAACCACTATCTATCCTGTCTGCATCAAGGAGCAGGCAGTTTCTTTTTTTTTTCCAGAGCTGTGGACCAAACCCAGGGCCTTATGCTTGCTAGGCAAGCACTCTACCACTGAGCTAACCCCCCCAATCTGGTGTCAGCAGCCTGCATCTAGCTAGATAGTATGTTTCTTCCTTGGCTAATCAGGACATTCTCAAGCCCTTCAGTGAGACTCTGCAGGCTAATCAGGACTTCCTCACAGCCCTGGAGCAATCAAGCTTGAACTCTATTGACTCAGAATAGACTTCAGATTCAATCTGGGAAACTGAGTCAGTTGTGGGCTTCCACAATCTTACATTCTCTTCTAATAATGTATTTGTGTGAAACAAGATTTTATAGGTATATCAGAAAAATATAGTGACAGCTTTAAAAAAGAATACTGAGTGTGGTGGTCATCCCAGCATCTGACAGGGTGAGGCAAGAGGATCAGCAGTTAAAACAGAGTTTGAGGCCAGCCTCAGTTGTATGGAACTGTCTCAAGACATGTGATCTTGGTGATCTTGAACAATCATTTAATTCTGTGACTTTGTTTTTGTGTGTGTGGTGGTGGGTGTGGGGGTAAGGGCTACTAAGCATGGTTCCAGAATCTATGCTTTTTTTTTTTTTTTTTTTTTTTTTTTTTTTTTTTTGGTTTTTCGAGACAGGGTTTCTCTGTGTAGCTTTGCGCCTTTCCTGGAACTCACTTGGTAGCCCAGGCTGGCCTCGAACTCACAGAGATCCGCCTGGCTCTGCCTCCCGAGTGCTGGGATTAAAGGCGTGAGCCACCACCGCCCGGCAGAATCTATGCTTTTTAATTGCTCTACTGTACTGAATTTTGAAAAGGCAGGGAAGTAAGGTTAACTGAATAGATAGGGAAGTAAACAAATGGTGTTGGTCAAACTAGATTTCAACGTGTAGAAGAATTAAACTAGATCCTCATCTCTCGTTCTGCACAAAACTTAACTCCAAAGGAACCAAAGATTTCAATATAGGACCTCATATCCTGAAGTGCATAGAGGAAAAAGTAAAGAATATGCATGGACTCATTTGTCACAAGAAAGGTCTTTATGAACAGGACTCCAGTAAGGCAAGACACTGAACTAACAATATATGGAACCTCATGAATTGAAAATTTTTCTGTGCAGCAAAGGGGGCACTATTACTTGAGTAAAGAGCCAGCATACAGAATGGGAAGGAAATCTTTACAAGCCTGCCTTCTGTGAGAAGATTAGCCTCTAGACTATTCAAAATCAAATTTTGAAAGAACCTGAACACCATGAAAACAGCTAATTTAAAATTGGGGTATGAAAGTAAACACAATTTTCACAAGAAGAAATACAAATAGCTGACAAATACTTTCAGGAAGTTCAACATCCTCAGCTATCAGGGAAATGGAAAATTAAAACTACTTTGATATTTTATCTTATTCAAGTGAGAATGGCTATTAAAAAACAAAACAAAACAGAACTTCAACAACAGATGACCACAAATGCTGGCAAGGATATTGACAAAGGAAAATACACTTACACTGTAGTGCAAGTACACAGTGATGCAACCACTATGGAAATTGGTGTGGCAGTTCCTCAAAAAAAGCTAGAATTAGATATGCTATATGACTCAGTTATAGCACTCCTGGGCATATTCCCAAAGGACTCTGTATCCTACTATATGGATACTTGGTCACCCATCTTTACAGTTGCTATAGTTGAGATGTCCATCAACTGATGAATGGATAATTCAAGTGTGGTACATATCCATGACGAAAATTCACCTATATTCTTATAAAAATGGTTGGAGCTGGAAATAATTATCCTTGCTGAGGTAGTCCAGACCCAGAAAAGGAAAAGTCATGTGTTTTCTCTCACACCTGAATGTTAGCGTTGCATTTTTAATGTGTGTGTTCTAATTGTAGTGCCCAGAGAAGTCAGGAAACTAGTAAGGGACCATAGGAAGATATTTCAAAGGAGTAGGGATAGAAGACAGGTAGGATGAAAAAGAGAAGAGTCATGGAATAAAGGTTAAATGGGGTGAGGAATGAAAGGGTATGATGCTTTCTTTTCTCTAGTGTGTTTTGTTACCTTCTTTGTAAAAAGTCTGGTAGTTATATGTGCGTCTTCTAGTCTATTGATCACCATGTCTGTTTCTATGCAAGTATGATGCTGTTTTATTACTATAATTCTGTAATATAACTTGATATCAGGGATGGTGATTTCTAGCACTGTTTTCATTGCTAAGGATTGTTTTGGCTGTCCTGGCTCTTTTGTTTTGCCATTATTACTTTATAATAGTACTTAATCTCTTTTTAAAAAATCTGTGTGTGTATGAGTGTGGTGGTATTGTGTTCTCCAAAATATTGTGCACTCTAATAAACTTATCTGGGGGTCAGAGAACAGAACAGCCACAATATTAAACATAGAGGTTAGGCAGTGGTAGCACATGCCTTTAATCCTAGCATTCCAGAGGCAGAGATCCACCTGGCTCTCTGTGAGTTCATGGCCACACTGGAAACAGCCGAGCATGGTGACTCACGCCTTTAATCCCAGGAAGTAATGGCAGGAGGCAAAAAGTTATTTAAGGCATGAAGACGAGGAACTATAACTTGGTTAAGCTTTTAGGCTTTTGAGCATCACAGTTCAGCTGAGAGGCATCTAGTCTGAGGAAACAGGATCAGTTGAGGAATTGGCAAGGTGAGGTGGCTGTGGCTTGTTCTGTTTCTCTGATCATTCAGCATTAACCCAATATCTGGCTCTGAGTTTGTTCTTATTAATAAGACCATTTAAGATTCGTGATACATATGAGTGTGTGTTGTGTATGCATGTGCTCGTGTGTGTGTGTGTGTGTGTGTGTGTGTGTGTGTGTGTGTAAGTGTGGGCGTGCACATACCACAGTACATATGTGGAAGTCAGAGGACAATCTCATGTGTTAATACTTACACCTTGTTTAAAAAATGATCTCTTGTTTTGTCTCTGCATATGCTGGGCTAGCTCATTGCCAGTTTTAAGGGATTTTCTTGTCTCCATATTCTATTGTGCTATAAGAGCATTGGGATTAGAGACTTGTGCTACTATATTTGTTTTTGTTTTTATAGTGTGGATTTTAGGGATTCAAACTTAGGTCCTCCTGATGTTGTGGCAGGTGTTTTACCCCATGAGTCGTCTCTTCATCCACCATCCCTTTTTCTGTCTGGTGGTTACCTCTTACCATTGCTTTTCTGTATGACCAGGGGAAATATTTTCTCAGGGAGTTTTCCTGGTTGAACTTGATTTCAATAGCCTTGCGATTCTTATGCTTCTTAACCAATCTATTCTCTATATGTTTATGTTATTTTTATTAGTCTTTCTTCACATTTTATATCAATATTTTCTGGGCTTGGTGAGATTACATATTATTGTTCGAGTATTAGATGGTCTTTCAATAAAAAACCCAGAGCCGCCGGGCGGTGGTGGCGCATGCCTTTAATCCCAGCACTCGGGAGGCAGAGCCAGGCGGATCTCTGTGAGTTCGAGGCCAGCCTGGGCTACCAAGTGAGTTCCAGGAAAAGCGCAAAGCTACACAGAGAAACCCTGTCTCAAAAAAACAAAACAAAACAAAACAAAAAAACAAACCCAGAGCCGGATATTGGACTAAAAGCTGAAAGATCAGAGAAGCAGAACAAGCCACAGCCAACCTCACCTTGCCAACTCCTCATTTGATCCTGTTTCCTCAGACTGAAAGCCTCTGAGTCTTCACCCAGAAGGGTCTCAGCTGAATTGCCTTAGTTCTGTTTCCTCAGGCCTTATATACCTTTCTCCGCTCTGCTGCCACTTCCTGGGATTAAAGGCATGTGTGCTTCCCAGTACTGCGATTAAAGGTGTATGCCACCACTGCCTGGCTCTGTTTCCAGTGTGGCCTTGAAATCAGAGATCTAGACGGATCTCTCTGCTGGCTGAATGCTAGGATTAAGGATGTGTTCCACCACTGCCTAACCTCTATGTCTAATCTAGTGGCTGGCTCTGGCCTCTGATCTTCATGCAAGCTTTATTAGGGTACACAATATATCACCACAACATATATTGTTTTTTTTTCTGTTTTCACTAATACAGTAAATGGTATATTTCTTATTTTTCTAATAGAAATATCGTTCATGACATAGATTTTATAGTTTTCAGTAGTTTGTGCATTTGCTTTTATCAAGAAAATGTGAGTGAAATATACAAAAAAAATAGGGGCTTGAGATATGACGGCTCAACAATTAAGAGCAATTTCAGAGGACTCAGGTTCAGTTTCCAGTATGTGAATGATGACTCCAGTTGCAGCATCTCCCAAGCCCTCTTCTGCCTTCCTTGATCACTAGGCACACATGTGGTACTTTTACATACACACAGGCAATCACACATATACATAAAGTAAAAATGAACCTTTTAAAAAAATAAGTGATTTAAAAAGAAATATACACAGGGATTGCACAGGTCTAAGCCAGATAGGGTCCCAGCACTGAGAGGGGAAGTAAATACAAGCCCTCATCCCTAATCCAAAAGCTATCTTCAATTCACAACTTCTTGCAAAGGACAAATTAGTTTTCTCCTTTGGTATACCAACCACACTTAAGGACAGTCCTCATGCCTAGCAGTGGATGGCTAAAACAAAATGAAATCAATGGTAATTTTGAAGGTTTTTTTTTTTGTGTGTGTGTATGGGGGAGGGTTGTTTCACAATGCTTTGTCTGGGTCCTCCCCTTTTTTTAATCTTACAGATCTTTTGTAAATATATAATGGTTTTCAATTTTGTTTTTATGGCTTTTCTCTGTGTGTGAATGAATGTGTGTATTTCAGTGTCTGTATGTGTTTTTGTGTATTTTCTTTGTTTTGTTCTATTTAGGTTTGTTGTTTTATTTTGTCCTTTAATAATTAATAATAATATAATAATGATAGAGAGATAGATAGATTGATTTTTGGATGTGTGTTGAAGTGTAGAGGGTCTGGGATGTGTTAGGGGAGGGGAAACCATAATCAGAAGGTACTGTATGAAAAAATCCATCTTCAGTTAAAGGAAGAAAAGAACAAAAACTTCATTCTTAACAAAGAAAAAAGTAAAAAGAAATATAAAAAACCTTTCTGATGAAAAGGTGATAGAATATTTTTATTCGTTATCAGTATTGTCACATTTTTCTTCCTTGCACCGCACATATAATTCATTAAAATATACAAACTACCAAGACTGTGATATCTCAGCCTAATTTGAGTTCATATATATAAACGTGATAGTGTTCCTTTCTATGTGCAATTAGGTGGCAGAGAGATGGCTCAGCAGTTAAGTGCACTCTCTGTTCTTGAAGAGGATCTGAGTTTGTTTCCCATCACCCACATGGTGGCTCATAATCATCTATAACTCTGTTACTAGGGATTCCCATATCTTCTTCTGGCCTCTGCTTTATGGCACGCACAAGGTGCACATACATACAAGCAAAACACTCATACAGGTAAAAAATTATATTTGGAGTTATTACTAAATCTACTTCATTTTTTGTTTACAGATATGCTTAAAGGGTAAAGTACACATATTTAAGTACTTAAATATACAAGCATGTTGTAGAATGGATAAGAAACCAGATTCCCTGGATCTTCCATCGCTGAGTAAAAGAATGCCTTCTCAGCCTCTCACAGACAGGTAATGTGAATAGTATTAATAGTCTTATAGTTTCAATGGATGATTGTCCTCGGTTATTAGAAAAGAAATTTATCACTCTTGGGTATACTGAATGTATTTAGCCTGATAAAACCAGTGTTTACAAAATGTATTTGGCTGACCATCATTGGTCAATGAATAACTTCGGGGATACTGAACTGATTATGAGAATTTATTTTCAGATAGCATTATTTTAGCACAGAAAATGTATAAGTTTGACAGTATAAGTAGAAGCATTGGTTTCCTGAATGTTATATCCGGTAGCCTACTTTTTTATTAAGGAATTTTTTATTCACTTTACATACCAATCACAGATCCCCCTCTCCTCCTTCCTCCCACCCCTCCCGTCTTCCCCCACAACCCACCCCTCATTCCCTCCTCCAAGAAGGCAAGGTCTTTTTGATCACTGCTTTAATCCTTGTAATAGCAAGTAGAATTTGACTTTGAACTGAAGTTGATGGAAGAGGAAGATATTTTAGAGGTTCCTTTTTTCCTTTTCTTAATGTTCTTTTCTTTTTCCTATGTTGAGTATTCAATCTAAGCAAATGCTCTATCACTAAACTATAACCCCAGCCCTTTGTGTATGTGTATGATCTTTTATTTTTTGCAGTGCTGGGAGTTGAATGCAGGGCCTGTTGTACACTATACAAGTGCACTAACATTCAGCTATAACTCTTTATCTCCTGGTCAAAAATGGTATATCATTGATATTCTTTGATTGCACTATCGTCTTTATGACCTTTTGATATGGTGGATATGTTATTCTTTTAAATTCATACCTTCAAGATGTAGATTGCCCTGAAAGGCTTTTTGAAAATATAATTCCATCCAGAAATATGGAAAATAACTTGGAATGGGGTAAGACTACAGAAAGGGAGACTATGACCACCTAAAATATTTAAAGGTTTGTCATTGATTTATATGATATATTTAGATTGTTTTGAATGTGGTTGTAGTAAGTACTGTTGTTAACAGTGTAGTCTTGAGTTCCCAAATAGAACTTTCTCGTGAATATTTCTCTTGTTTTCATGAGATATTTATGTATTATATTCAGTTTCTAAAATATATTTTGTTTAATATTAGTAGTAGAACAACATTAAATTTCTATTAAAGTTAGAATTAATATCTATGGTAATCTCTACTAATTTGCTTCCTACTTTTTGCAAGTGAGATTATTTTAGTAATGGTGTTCTTTCTGTTTCAGTAATTTTTATTATACATAGCTGTTGAATACCTGCTGTTAGATTCAGGGCATATTTTGTTGAAATCTGTACATGTTTGTTTTTGGCAACTACTGGAATTCCCATTCTAGGTGGGACACAGAACCATATAAATAAGAGTTCAGTCCATTTTATACTGCTTTAAAAGAATTCCTGAAACCACATAATTTTAAAAAATAGAAATTTTTTTGACTCATAGTTTTAGAAACTGATTATGTTCAAGATATGGGGCCCTATTACTGCACCACAGCATGTCAAAAGGTAACCGATAAGAATAAGAAAGTGAGAGATGTGATCAGGGTGTCAAGTTTACTCCTGTAACAAATCTATTTCCAGGACAAAACTAGTTCCTACAATAGAGGTTAATCTCTTCGAAGACTAAGCTCTTAGGACCTAAACGCCTGCCAGACCTCACGTGCCCAGGTTTTTGCATTGGGAGTTAAATTTACAACACATTCAGACCATAGCATTCACACACACACACACACACACACACACACACACACACACACACACACACGCATGCACAGAGTCACACATGATGCCTGGCATGTGATGGTTCATGTTGCCATTTTTCAAGTTTTTCATGGTACTTACGCTATATGCATTCAATGGAAACCATACTTCAGTTTTGAATTTTCATCTTTTCCGGGGATGCCAGTATATAGTATGAGCATATCCTTTTGCTGCTGGGCAGTGAGAACAAGCTGTTGCTGGACCACAAATTTAGAAAAGCAATACTCTACAGTGGACTATGTGTTGCTAAAGTATGATGTTCAAGATGCATGGTAAATGCATTTTTATTTGAAATATTTTCAACTTACAGTGAGTTTATTAGACCCTTTTTAGATGTAATAAATTTGAAATTGTGATCCACATTTTGAAAGAAATATTTCTTGTCATATTTCAAGACTTTGGTTAAGGAATATATCTTTGGGAAGTTGAAGACTTTTAGCGTTTTGTTTTGTTTTATTATTTATTTATTTATTTGTTGTTTTTTTCAAGACAATGTTTCTCTGTATAGTTTTGGTGCCTGTCCTGGATCTCGTTCTGTAGACCAGACCGGCCTTGAACTCACAGAGATCTGCCTGGCTCTGCCTCCCAAGTGCTAGGATTAAAGTTGTACCCCACCACTGCCCAGCTTGTTTTGTTATTTTTGAGACAAGGTCTCACTGTGAAGTTCTGTCTGGCGTGGAATTCATTATGTAGACCAGTATGGTCTGGTACTTTTGAGGATCCCCCTGCCTATGTCTTCCAAGTTACAGGCTTGGGCCACCAGGTCTGCCACCATGTATTATAGGAAGGTGAAATTTTAATTCAAGAACCATACTAAAAAAATACAGTTGTATGAACATTGAGGGTGGGATGGGGAGAATGTCAGGAAGAATCAAGTGCTAGTGGCACATGCCTGTAACTCCAGAACTAAGGAGGCTGAAGCAGGAGCGATGGAAAGTTTCAGGTAAGCTTGGATACATCATAGTAAGTTCCAGGCAGCCAGGGCTAAGGTGACACCCTGTCTCACAAAGAAGAAATAAAGAGAAAAAAAGCGCCTCAGGTCAGGAAGCCCCTATGGAGTTATAGCACAGTGCTAAAATCAAGGACTGTCAGGATAGGTAAAATCCGAGGACCATATTTACAATAACATTTGTAAAGTAGATAGCTACATTGCCATATTTTGCCTGCCTGTAAAATAGGAAAACACCAACCATTTTGTTAGGGCTTTGATTGAGCTAGATACAGCATTGTCTTGAAAGCACTTTAGCTCAGTACCTGCTACATACTAGATAGTTATTGCACAGTGTGCAATAAACACTTTGTTCTCTGGGTTGCGTAATATTCAAGTTACAAATTTGTAAGGACAGCTCTAGTCTCACACAAAAAACAGTTCCGCAGTCAGCACTTTGCTGACAGTGTATATGTGTGTGTTCCCTTTTCTTAATTATTACATGAACTAGTGGTTTTAGTCTTCACTCTGGAAGTGATAATGGAAAGAAGCAATTGTCTACAACAGAAGTGAATCTTTTCATTTGCTGTGTGGTTTTACCAGTTAATAGAGCTTTGAATGGAGGCCCTTCTACACATTTGACATTATACACATTATTTATACAACTAACAGTTGTTTTAACAGCCAACAAGAGGGAAATTGTGTAAAGTTAAAAATGCCAAAATCACTGAATAAATGTCTTTATCAAAATGATTTTCTGGCAGGGCAGTTATTTTTTCTTTCTTTTTTTTCTTTCTTTGTTTGGAATCTCTCAAGAGAATTACTCTTATCAACTACTACATTACAGAGAACATAAAAGAAAAATATTGCTTAAATGACATGAGTGAAATATGTTATAGGAAAATTTCTGGTATTTCCTCCTTCAAGAATGTTAGACATCAAAAGTATGCATTTTGCATCGTCTAGGGTGTTTTAGCTCAAATGTACATTGTGGATTTAAGAACAAAATTCTAACTGCTCTTAGGATTTCTCTTTTTGTAGTATGGAAGATTTTTATCCAAATAAAAATCATGGCCCTGACTCTGGAATTGGAAGTGATAATGGAGAGAAGCGATTGTCTACAACGGAAGTGAGTTTTTTTTTTTTTTTTCTGTTCCATGCTGTTTTGCTATTTCTTAGAGCTTGGCAAAAAAGGCACTTGACCACATAGGTTTTTAGTTTTACATGCAGCTATAATTTTTCTTATAATTCTTGACTTCAAAAGAAGGAGTACCTAGAAGCAGAACATTCATCATAACATGGGTTTTTTGGTTGGAAATATGACGATGGAAATCAGATCTTGTGTAATTCCTGTTTGATCAAAGAGGTATAAACTTTGTCATATGTTTCGAATGCCTCACTTATACTGTGTGCTTGTTCCTTTCAGCCATCAGATGATGATACAATCAGCCTTCACTCTCAAATTTCAGAATCGAATAGAGAACAAGCATCCAGAAATGACAGTCATATAATAGGAAACAAGCCTGATTCTCAGAAAGGTAATTCAGGTGATATCTGCTAGTTTTATTTCATGTACACAGCCCATATTAAAACTGAGATTTTTATTTAAAATAGACTTTGAAAATTTATAGTATTTAAAGATGTATCTTATATTGAGAAAACTAAACTTTTATCTTAAGCACTAAAGTATTAGAACATTTATTATATTTTATAATATTAATCTGAACCTAGACCAGGAAGTGTATGATTTTATTGATCCCAACACAGAAGATGTAGCAGTTCCTGAACAAGGAGATACACATATTGGATCATTTGTCTCTTTCCTTAAGGTAAACAAAATTGAACAAACATTAATAATATTCACTTCTTCCTGATAATACAAAAGATACCATGCAATTTAAAATGATAATTTTCCTTTTTATAAGGGGAAAGAAAAGTGCTCTGAAAAGTCTCAGAAAAATGAAGAACTGGGAAATGAGAAAAAGTAAGTATATACTAATTCTCAAAACGTTACTTATGAATTCTTGGACTATTCATTGTGTATTCCTACTTGAGAGCACTTGAAAGAATTTGTTTCATATGTCATATTCCCCCTGCCCCCCGTGCCATGTTTAGATAACTTTCATGTACTTTGAATTCCTTAATTAAATTCATAATTATAATAGACATTTACTTTCCTCTCTGCAGTAGATAATAATCATGTGCATTATCTTGTTACCAAAGAGGACTGTGTCTTCACAAATATTGCCTCATTTGAGTTCTTTAACAACCATGTCACAGAAATGCCATCAGCATCATTTTATCAATAAGGAAGCTAAGACCTAGAGTTCTGAATTTCTGCAACTTGGGCTTTGTGTCTTCTTGATTTAACATACTTTCCACTTTGTCAGCTGATTATGGAAATGTTAAGGTAGTTATTTCCATAGTTTATTACATTAATTGAAATTTGTATCTTTTCTTTATATTTCATCTCACAAAATGATGGAGTTATCTCTTTAGGTTGCTTGATAGCTGTACTAACCACATACTAGGAGCAGCACTGTGTGATTTTCCATGTTTCTCATTTAATCTTACTAAAGTCCTGCATTGGAGAAATTGACTCCATATCTATACAAATGGGAGGTGCAAATCAGAGATTTTTATATTACCTGCTAAAAGACTTTATATTATGTATTAACAGTGCTTAGCTAATGCCAATAGTGTCTGAACTGAGTTTTCTCCCAATTCCCCTAGTTTTCTCTGCACATCTTTCTTTCTCAAGTGAATTTATTGATAATTTTGTTTAGTGCTAGGGATTGAACTCATTGCCTCATGCCTGCTAAGCATACACATTCTCTAAACTGCATATCTAGAAATTTACTTGGTAATTTTCTAAGCAGTTGTTAGTTAATCATTTCTACTTCCCAATGAGGAAGTACATTGCTTTGTCTTGTAGTCTTTTCTTTTCTTTTAATGAGGAAGATTGACTGTAGGAGCTTTCAGCATGCTATACAAGTGCGCTACCACTGAGCTATAGCCTAGATCCTACTTTGTAAATTAATGAGTTTTGAGACAATTTCACACATGTACACAACACATGCTAGTCTTTCTCATCCCCCTCTCACTACTACCCCTGTTATCTCCACTCTCCATAGTTCTTTCTCTCATGTTGTTCATGTCTTTTCATTTTTTTTTGGGGGGGGCACTGATATTAACCAGGGCTGTCTGTGTCAACCATGGTTTACAAATAACTGTTGGAACCTCCTGGCTCAGCAGTGGATACACAACTAAACACAGTGATTCAACCTCTCCCAGAGTCTATCAATAGCCAATAGTTCAGAAGTGATAGGTAGAGCTTCATGAGTTCCCCATTTCCTTGACTTATTGTTGATAGACCTTGTCTTGTGTGGGCCCAAATGAAGTTAACTATGTTTTTTTTTAAGTAACTATTGGGAGTTGTTATATAGTGTTTAGAGAAGGGCTTCTCAAATTGTGGGTCACGACCACTTTAACCGACCTCTTTCTCCAAATATTTACATTACAATTCATAACAGTAGCAAAATTACAGTTATGAAGTAGCAACAAAATAATTTTATGGTTGGAGTCACCACAATGTGAGCAATTGTATTAAAGGGTAACACCATTAGGAAGGTTAAAAATCAATGGTCTAGAGAATTGACATTTCACAGCACTTCACCCAAACTTTTAGCACTTACTTTCCTATGTATCTTCTGTAATGTTTTCAGAGCCTTAGAAGGGGTGATAAAAATGCCTTGCTCCATTGCCAAGCCTTGAGCTCATTCTGTAGTGCTGAGGTGCCTTGAACTTGTGATCCTCTAGCCTTAGGCTTCAATGTAGCTGAGATTACAGACTTGTGACACCATTTTGCTGTACTCTTTAGATTTAATTTTTCTATTAATTTCTTACCTCATCAAATGAGAAATGTTGCATAAGTTTGAACATCACTAGTATCTGTAAGATTTGATAACAATGCAATATTTTTATTGTCATTATTGTTATTTATGGTTCTTGTTATTAAATGGAGTGCTTTTGATATAAAATAGAATTTGGAAAATAACTTACCTTTAATATAGTTTTTAATGTTAAAATAATATATTTTAATAAGTTCTGGACATTTTGAAAATCTCATTTGAACCTATTTAACATTTCCCCATTTAAACTATTCTTTTTGTTTTACATAGGGATTTTAAAAACCAAAACAAGTAAACTTGTAGAAGCAGTGTGGCAAAATGAAAAATTTTGATATTAGTTTTTCTTTATTTCTAAAAACAGGCCATGAGGAGCTTTGCAGTCCTTTTTGTACTCAAGGCTGAGCAGTGTATATTGTTAACTTGTGAGCATTATCCATTTTTAAATGTTTAAAATGATCTATACTTCAGCATCACTTGCTAGCTATAGTTATATTACGTAGAGAATGCAGATTTATTTTCCTAAACCTTCCTTATTTTCTACTTTAGTATTTTGCATATAAAGGCATAAGGATGTTAGCTCACATGGAATTAAATATAACAACAGTTTCCATATCTAGATATTGACAAAACACAGTTGGCTTTGCTTTTTGAATAACTGTGTGTAGCTTAAGTTTTCCTGCCTGGCCCACAGTCAGGGCAAATCTCTCTCACCTGTCAGTCCCACAGCCTCTCAGACCCGACCAAGTAAACACAGAGACTTATATTGCTTTCAAACTGTATGGCCATGGCAGGCTTCTTGCTAACTGTTCTTACAGCCTAAAATAATCCATTTCCATTAATTTATACCTTGCCACATGGCTCGTGGCTTACGGGCATCTTCACATGCTGTTTCTCATCGTGGCGGCTGGCAGTGTCTCTCTGACTCAGCCTTCCACTTCCCAGCTTTATTCTCCTCCTTGCCCCGCCTATACTTCCTGCCTAGCCAACGGCCAATCAGTGTTTTATTGATTAATCAGCAACAACTGTGTCTGTTTCAGACATGACAAAGAACAGTTACATCCGGAAGAAGATGATGATGATTTGAAAGAAGTAACTGATTTGAGGAAGATAGCTGCTCAGTTATTGAAGCAAGAACAGAAGAACAGGTATTCTTTTCAGTAATGAGATTTGAACAGGCAAATTTTATTATCAGTAAAAGATTATCAACTTAAGGAAATGAAGTTGCAAGTAAACAATAGGGATCTTTAAATATACATGTTCAAGAGGTTAACTACTAAGAGACTGGAAACACTTAGAAGAGAAATATAAAATCACATATATAACTAACAGAATGTACACAAATTGGCTCTATCTATTTTTGTGGTGCTGATGATCGAACTCTGGGCATCATCCATGCTAGGCAAGACCTCTGCCCTTGTGCTACACACCAGCCTTAGACAATGTAATGAACAATTTTATTTCTCTGCTAAATCGTAGTAACTGATTTATTTGACCGTATTCATTTTTAGCTCAAAGTAGAATTATTTGCAGTGTAAGCACTTATTTCTAAGTGTGTACTATACTAGTAAAATTTATTTATTTGATTTTTAGCAGATTCTCAATTATTTGGAATATACAGCTTCCCCAGAATTGAGTTGAATCATGTAATTATTTCTTAAATCAGTGTGAAGATTTGAGTATCCCATGTTCACAGGTGTCTTGTTTCTTGGGTGAACCACTTTTCCCCCTTCTGGTTCAGCTTTCTCCAAATGCATGTCTTTGCCAACATGACATGAGCATGAGTATAGAATGAAGTGTGTAGAGTGTAAAAATGTGTGTGTGCACAGCCATGTGTGCACCCACGGAGGTCACAGGTCTCCATGAGTTGTCTTCCTCATCTGCTTTTCACGTTGTACTTTGAGACACAGTCTCCCACTAAACCTAGAACTCACTGATTGGCTAGAGTTGCAGACTGTCGAGTCTCCAGGAACCACGACCTTCCTGAGATCGGGCTTACAGATGCATACAGCCATCTCCGGATTTTTATGTGGGTGCTTAAAATCTGTGTGCAAGCCCTTATGCTTGCATAGCAGCCACTTTGCCCATTGAGCCCAAAGCCCATTTTCACTTGAAAAATGGACCATGTGCTACTCTCCCTGCTATCTACATTTACTGAGAATCTTACATTTATCATCTTGAAATAAATAGACTGAAGCTTTTGTTTCTTTTTCATGAGAAAATTAATAGGATAATTTTGGTATATTTAGGGCAGATAAGTAGTATTGCACTTCACTTATTCAAAATAAATGTTTATTGTTAACATGGTGATGATGTTGTGGAAAGTTTAATATTTAATTATATTGGCATTTGTTTTAAAAAAATATCATTAAAACTTAGCATCTGGCAGCTGGATTGATGGATGGTTCACGAGTTAGGAACACATTTTGCTTTTCCAGAGGACTGGAGGTTTTTCCCCAAGACCCAAGGTGGATGACTCCACCTTGTAACTCTACCTCCAGGGATCTGACACCCTTCTCTGGCCTCTACAGGAACCCACACATATGTGGCACACACTCATATATACACATACACATAGTTTTAAAAATGCTTCGCATCTGGATATGGTGGTGCATGCCTTTAACCCTGTATTTCAGGAGGCTGAGGGTCACAAGATGACAGTCAGCCTGGGCTGTATAAAAAGGACTCATAATACTAAACCAACGCTGAAAAGATCTTGTAAATGAGTGCTGGGCGTATAAGTCAGTAATGGAATTATTGCCCAGCATGTCTTGGGGCCCGGGGTGCATTTTCAGTACCACAAAACCAACAAAATACAGGCAGTGCTGGTGAGATGACTCAGTGCATAACGGTGCTGCAGACAAGTCTGACAGCTTGAGTTTGATCCCTGGAACCCATATGGTAGAAGAAGAGAACCAATTCCCACAGGTTGTCTTCTGAATTTCACACCAAAGCTGAGGGATACAAGTTTTCAAACACACGTGTGCATGCACTAAATAAATACATATGTAAAGCCAAAAAGACAGCATAAGCAAACTTATCAAATGAGGAGTATAGGATCTTGTTTTAGGGAAAAAAAACAGACGAATGGATAATATGATAAATAGCCATCGAATACCATTTTTTTTCACAGCTACTACAGTTTCTCTTAAAAATGTCATACTAGAAAATATCACATATCTGTCTTTATCATTTCTTTATCTAATGAATTCTCATTCTCTGTTTCTTTTTTTTCTTATGTCACTTCTTTATGTAAATGTCTCCATGTTATTTCTCATTTAATATTTTCTAGCAATTCATTCTAATATGTCCTTTTATAATAACTTAATTTTTGAGATTATAAGGTGATTATATAATTTCTCCCTCCAAATTATCCTACATAACTCTCCACTTTACTCTTTTTCAAATTCATGGACTTAAAAAATTTGTTGTCATATATATATATATATATATATATACACGTTTTACATATGTATTATATATAAGTATATATGTAGTTACATACATATATTCCTAAATACATAAATACAACCTGCTCAGTCTATATAACTTGTATGTATGTTTTTAGGGCTGACCATTTGATATTGAATAACCAGTTGGTGTGCTCTAATATGTCTTTTTCAAACTGGTTATAGTAAGGTTACAGGTAGTCTAAATGTTTATCACTGATGTAGTTTGACTTAATGATGCCACCAGCTCTTGGAAGCTACAAAATACTTGAGTTTATGTTTCCTTTATTTAGCAAAGCTACATTTATTTTTCATTATGAGAAGAGAATAGTGATATTTTCTATTTGAGAATTTAGTTTTAGACTCAACCTCGCCATTCATAGTTTTTTCTATATTTTTATCTCTGCTATTATTATATTTGTTTTTATCTATATTTATTAAATTTTTTCTCTGTTGTTTAGGTTAAGGGTCATCTGAGTAGGCCATCTTTTGTAGGGTTTGCTTTGGCAATACCTTTGTAACTAGTAAAAAATGGTGCCTAGCATTGTGTCTTCTACATAGTAACACAGAGGACCCAGGGTTATATTATTGTTTGTTAACTGAATTCTTAATACTTCTCAAATTTTAAGTAATGAAAGTCATCCTTTCTGCTGAAATATTTATATTCTCCAGAAAATTTTCTTTTATTCTTCAAGGTATATACACATCAATTTTGTTTTTATCTGATTTTTTCTTCTTTATTTTTTATGCGTTTCAAGATAATAACATAAGAACTATTAAGGTTATGTATTACTATGTACTGTCTTGTCTAATTTTTGAAAGCATTAATTATGTTTGAGGCACTTTTTCTTTTATTCTTCACTATATGAAAAATAACCAGCATTATAGTCTTTAAAAAATGGTAATCTTTTCCCATATGCTAAATGTAGCTCTTATCTACTAGTTAAAGGAGAAATAAATTTGCTTTTTAAAAGTTCTACAGAGAAGATGTAGAATCTATGTGTTAGGTTTTAATACAATTATTATAGCTTTATGTGTTTCTTTTGTTTATTGCTATGCCTATTTAAAAGTAATTAATATAGTATAAGATTAACCCCAATCACCAGAAAATGCCCCCCAGGACTCCTAGCTTGATTATATACTGAACTGTTCTTTTGCTTATCGTTGTTTGAAAAGAAACATAGTTTTAGGTCTAGGCTAAAAGAAGCGATGGTTATCCTCTCAAACTAGGGTTGACTGGAGCAATGCCCATGCTGAGTTCAGTGATAATTTTGTCATAGCTGTTTTGCCACTTGTTAGTAAGAATCTTTGATTGGTTAAGGAAGTGTGTATTTTTATTTGGTGAATGATGTCGTCCTAGGAAAGTAACAGAAGAGTCCAGAAGACATATTATTGATCAAAAACAGTGAGGAAAGTGGTCAGTGAATAGATCACTGTGTAGCTAACTCATAGACTTCAGATTATGAAGACAGTTTGCTTATAAAGCAGCCCTTATTTTTCTGATTTACAGGATACGCTTCTATGACGCTAATGCGGTGCCATATGTCTGTTTTCTAACTCCCTGAGCGCAGAGATTAGAGGATTTCTTGAGCGTAGGGGTTGTGGAATGTATCCCTATGGAGAGTGTGACTGAAAGGACAGAAACCAGCACTCCCCAAGGAAAAAATTCAAATGAAAAGAATATTTTTAAAACTCAGTATCAAAAATTATTTTGTGAGATGAATAAATTGTAGATGTCTGCTTATAACATTGTACCTATAGTTAACCATGCACTTCACACTTAATGAGTCCAGAGTAGATCTCATGTTAATTTTAAATGTTGTATTATATACTGGGGATCATTGTCAGACCTCTTGCATACTAGATAATTAAACCGTTTCACCACAATGAAATCCAATTCAGAAAAACGGTATGTTTTACTTAATTAGGAAGAAAATTGAAAAGGGAGCTGAGAATAAAGTGCCAGTATTAGAGTATTTTCTGCGTGTGTATGTATGACTTATAATAAAAAAGATTATTCTTAATATTGACTTGAGAATAAAATGAAGGAAATTCTGCTAAAAACTTTAATGGTGCTTTATAAATTATTGATCCATTCCCCCACATTTTAAGTCAGTCCTACTTATATATGTTAATATTAGAGAAATGATTTCTGTGCTTTGCCTTATACTGATCTTATGTGTCATGGTAAGTGGGTGCCTAGCTAACTTCTTAATATTTGGTTATTATCCTAAAGTATAGAGTATTGTATATGTAGACTTTTCAATAGTTTCAGTTAACTGGTTCCCTTTATGTATTTACTCTGCTAACTTACTCTATACTATTTTGATATGCCTTACATTTTTCATAAGTGTTTTATATGCTTTTAGGTGTCCTGAAAGTTTTTTTTTTATTGTGGAATGTACTTCTGAATACTTTGTGATGTAGCTAGATAACAAAAAAGCAATTGTTAAAAATTAAATAACTGAAGTATAACTAATTGTCTTTAAAAGTACATTTTGAGAAATTTAGGCCTTGGGTTTAGAATTATGAAACGTATTATGACATGTTTCTCATACTTTTTATCTGATTAATCAGCATTTCACTTTGCAGAGCATTGTGTTAACCTCTAGTTTGTTATAAATACTTGGATAGTTCTCTTAACCCTTGAAACCTAGCCATTCTTTCTTTTCTGTTTCCCTTACTAATGACTTCCTTGTCTTCTCCAAACAATCTCCCTTCTACCATCTTTTGATTTGGTTGATATATGTGAAATGTGAATATAGATGGAGGCCTTTAAGTTATAGAACATCATTCAGTGACAAACTCTTCCAGAGGACCAGAGCAGCAGGACGGAAATCAAGGTATCTAGAGTTGGTGGAAGCCATAAGTATTAAGGGGCCAGGCTTATGTAGCTCAACTGTTACCATTTTGTTTGGTTAAAATAAGTACTGGGAACTGTTTAGGGAAGCATACTAATCTCAAACAAACATTTAGATAAAGTAGATGTTTAGTTTTTCTTTATCAAAGAGTAAAAAAAATAAAATATCAATGTATATTCCAGAGTTCTATATAGTTGAATTTTCAAATACATATAATACATATTTTACATGTAAGTTGGCCTCAACTCTCTTTTTCTACTACAGTATGATACATGAATCATACTAGTAAGTGTGTTGTGGAGAGGCATCATTTTTATCATTGTGAAGGTCATAACTGCTTGACCAGTTCCCCCTAACAATAATTTTTTCTCTCCCGAGTAGTACTTATTATCATTTCTCTCTCTTTTATTTATTTATTTTTAAATAAAGTCTATTTTCCTATGATATTTCAGTACCATAATTCTGCATTTTTGAATCTAAGGAAATTTAAGCATATGTACATAGGAAAAAATTTTTTAAAGTGTGCTTAATTCTGTGATTGTTTGGCCCAGAAATAGAGTGGCTTGTATGAATACTTGACCTTTTGACATCACTGCATCTACTTAGTGAGGCTATGCTCAGAGCCAAGTTAGTGAGGAAGAGACCTTGCACTAACTGACTGCTCTATAGTCACCTAGAGCTGTAATTACCAATGTGTGTTTAGTTCATATACAATTCATTTAAATTCTTTTCTATAGTCTCTGGATTGTTGATGTCTAAAGAATTCTTTTGTAAAATTAAGTTACATTTATATGCATAATAAGAATATTTGAATGGGTACAATTATTTATTTTAGTGAAAGACAGTTACTAATTTACCACTTTTTTTATTTTGGGTTTTTTTTTTTTTGGTTTTTCGAGACAGGGTTTCTCTGTGTAGCTTTGCGCCTTTCCTGGAACTCACTTGGTATCCCAGGCTGGCCTTGAACTCACAGAGATCTGCCTGGCTCTGCCTCCCGAGTGCTGGGATTAAAGGCGAATTTACCACTTTTGATGTTGAGATTAATACTTAGAATTAGATAAAGCCATGAACAAATAGGGAATCATAATTTTTTATTTATTTTTGTTCTAATACTCTTTCCTATTGAAGGTTTAAGAATTTTGTGATTTTTTTTAAAAAAAGGAATTGACCTTTAACACTGAGTTTTGCATTTACAATTAAACTTTATTATTTGGCTATTGTCAAAATGGTTATGAAGTACCGACATAACTCCTGTCATTTTCTGTCCTGGGACAAAGGAAATGACTCAAAATGGTACCTAAAATATTTCATTATGTTCTATGTAAATCAGAATAAGATATACACAGAGTAATCATGCAATGGCTGGAAAATATCCACATTTAGAGAATGATTTCAAAAACAAGATGCAAGACAGATTTTGAGAACTTCATTCATAAATGATGTGCTGATGGGCATCTAAATCTAAATAGTACTGAAATTCTATTTTCTAGCAAAGATCTTTGACCTAGATGCAGTTTATTTAGGACATAGATATCATATATGTGCAATGTTCTCTTCAGTATAGTGTGTAATTAATGTGTTGATTTACTTCTAGGATTCTTAATCATTCAACTTCTGTCATGAGAAATAAGCTGAAACAAACTGTGGAATGTGAAAAGAGGTATAAACATATCATAGTCCTTATATTTGGTATTTTAAAATGAGACTTGATACTCTTTAGTAATTTTCCTCAAAAGGTGTTAACTGGATATATGATGCAGATGTCATATAAGTAGATAATTTAAGCATCAAATATGTAGCAACATGAGTTCAATTGAGTTTTCTATAAACAAACACCCCGATTCTGAACCTTTTTCTTTATACTTGCAGTTTGTCTTGATTCATTCACAAATGTTTATCCTATTGACATTACCACCAGGAGTAATGTATTTCTTCATCACTGGTTATGGTTATTCTTTTTTATTGTTTGCATTTTAATTTTTTTAATTGGGTTTTACTAAACTATTTGTTTAATCACCTAAGTTTTCAGATAGAATTTCAGAGAATTAGAAGATCTGAAATATTTATTGTTCTTTGTGGTTTCAAATTTAAGTTTTACCCAACTCCTGGGTCAATCTTTGGGAAGTATAAAATTTCAAAGATCGGGATACAGAGGCACACATTGAGTGATCATTTGTTGGATGCTGGATATAGGTGCACTGTTCTTAGCTCTGTAAATGACTGTCTGATTCAACCATCACAATAAATTGGTGACGTTGTTACTGTTGCTATCCTCCTTTTACACACGGGCGAAATGAAGAAACTCAGAAATAATCATAGCTAGCTCAAGATCACATTGTAAGTTGGAGAGTCAGGATTCAAACTCAGATTTGTCTTATCGCAGAACCTGAAGTCTTAATGTACAGTAAAAATAAGATTACTTCAAATCCACGCATCTCACTGGATATATTTCTGTAGAGAGTGCAGATTTGTGTTTCCCAATGCACGTCTTCTTCTGTATTATCTGCCCCAGTGAATGTGCAAGTACTTATGTAGTCCCCCAAGTCAGCAACTCTGTAAACACCTCACAGTTGCGCCTTCCTCATAATATGGCCAATCATTCAAAATTAATAAGGTCTTAATCCTCTTTCCATCCTCTCCATTACTAATTTAGCTGTGTTGTTTCAGCTCCCATTGTTGTCCATGTAAGTGACTGGGACGGTCTCCACACATAACTCCTTTCTTTTCTGTATTATTAAAGAAGATAGGTTGTAAAACTGAAATATGACAATGCAACACCTGTTTCTTATTTTCTAATGGGTATTAATACCTTTTATGATAAAGGTTAAAATGTTGAGATTAACTATAAAGTTGAAATGGGCTTCTACTTATCTTCAATTTCAGTTCAGAGCCTCATCTTTGCGCTCTCTAGAGTGACAGACTTTCAGTTTAGGAGCATAATTCTTTTATTTATTTCAGCATGATTTCCTATTTCTACATTCTATATCATCGTCTCCTTTTCATGTTACCCATGTTTCTTCCTTTCTTTGCATGATCTCTTAGAATTCAGCTCAGTTCTGCATGGTAGTGGTGAGGGCTTCATAGTATACAGCATCACAGTGGTCGAAGCATGTATAGAAGAGGTCACACAGTAAGACAGGAAGCCAGAAGGATTCAGTAATTAATTTCACTTTTAGTTTTTTATGTAATGCAACTTATTCTCATCAGAAGCAACTGGAGCTCCTAGAAAACTGCATTAATCCCTTGCAAAGACAGGCTCCCCAGTGACCATATTGTATTGTACTAAACTCTACTCCTATAGACCTCACCAGCTTCTACACCACCACTCTGAGCTTCAAGCTCTTAATTATTATGAAACTTGTGGGGAAAATACTGTTTTCAAGGTATAGCATACCCTTCTTCTATATGTGCATATGAATATTTGCATTTGTTTATATATGTAGATGTGTCCATCGGTACATACAATAGTGTTTATATACGGGAATGTGCATTTTGATACATACCACAGTGCTTACATACAAGTGTATATCAATATATATTATGGTGTTTATATATAAGTTGTATATTTATTACAGTGTTTATATATAAGTTGTGCATTGATATATACCACAGCATGGTAGAATTTGTTATTTACTTACCATTGCCACTTAAATGTATAGTATGTATAGTAGAAATGTCTGATTTCCAGAAATCATACTTCTATTCACTTTTGTTGCACACTCAAATGTGCTTTTTCTGGATTTTCCCCATTTCAGAAAGTGCTAACTCCATTCTTATTGTACAACAGCTGAAAAAGCTTCATCCTCTGTTTGTCATTTTCTCTCAAACCCCTTAGCTAATGCATTACCAAATCGTGTTGACTAGTGAGAACAGTTCTAGAATCTGATCACACCTTACCAACTCCAATTCTGCCAACCTTGCTCTGTACACACCCAACTGTGTACAGGCATAAGGTGGCAAATATGGATTTCCTCCAAGAGTTTACATTGGGAATACAGTTTTGCCTTACTGTACAGGCACTCAACTATTATTTTAGTTCAGATCAGCCTATACTCCTTTATTCCTGAAAAAAAAAAAAAACCCTAGGAGTATATTTAATAGAACCTGTCCAAGTTTTGATAGTCAGTAGGAGAGTAGAATGATATTCCAGTGTTCAGAGAGGGTTCTTTGGGTAGTCCAATGTGGGTGGGATTATAGATTGTCAGGTGGCTTGTCCAGAGAGGTATGTGTGTGCATAGTATGGTATGGGAAAGTGAAAGAGTTGGACTGGCAAGTACTTTTTTAGAAGAGTTGTGCATGCTCTCTCTCTCTCTCTCTCTCTCTCTCTCTCTCTCTCTTCCTCTCTCTCTCTCTTTCTCTCTTCCTCTCTCCGTCTGTCTCCCCACCCTTTGTGTGTGTGTGTGTGTGTGTGTGTGTGTGTGTGTGTGTGTGTGTGTGTATGTGCGCGCGCGCAACCAAACCAAATATAGTCCCAGGTTGCTATTCTATGTGTTTACCTGCTTCATTATTATACTTTCCTTTTTTTCTTTGACTCCTAAATTCTCTTCGACTGCTAAATGTAGGGACTGTCTGGATTCTGCCGTGATTTCCTTCTCCCTGGTCTGTGGCGTGGAAATGCTCTTCATGTAGCAACATGGGCCAAGCATGACATTCATATTTCATTATCCATTTCTAAGATTCTTTATTTACATTTAAAATAAATTTATTTAATTGGTAGATTTTTGTATTTGATAAGAGGTAGGGAACCTAGGATATTTGTCTTCCTTTCTATCCTTCCTCCTTTTTCTTACCCATTCCCTTCTGCTGTTTCTTTCTTTCTATATTTTACAAGTAGTCATTCAGTTGTTTGTTTATATAATGCTTGTTACATAATCTCTAATTTCCATACATTTAAATGTCATTTGTACCATAAGTTGCTGTACTAAAAATTTTGTACTCTATCTTCCACTGAAAAAAATCTTCAAATTCTGGAATTGTGTTACTGTATTTTCATATTGTTAGGTATTTTATTACTTGCTAGGAATAGAGATGTCTCTTGTACTCTTATAAATGTTTATTATTTTCTCTCTACTTATTCTTCCTCCTCTTACTCTGTGGCCCAGGATGATCTTTACCTTACCAGTGTATTCCAATCAAACTCCATCTCATGGTGATAGCTCAACCTTGTGAGTGCTGAGACAACCAGTATGAGCTACCATGTGTAGCATGAATCTTAAAAGTTCTTATAAATAAAATCAAAACTGAGGCCAGTTTTTGGGGTGATTCTGGAAGGTCAGAGAGACAGAACAAGCCACAGCTAACCTCACCTGGCCAACTTCTCAGCTAGTCTTGTTTCCTCAGACTGGAAGCTTCTGTGTCCTCATATCTGAATGACTCTCAGCTGAACTGTGCTGCTCAAAAGCCTGAAGCTTAACCAGCTAAAAGCTTCTAGTTTCTGGTCCTCACGCCTTATATATCTTTCTGCCTTCTACCATCACTCCCTGGGATTAAAGGCTAGTTTTCTGGGATTAAAGGCGTGAGTCACCATACTTGGCTGTATCCTTGAGCAGATGGATTTCGGCCTCTGGAATGCTGGGATTAAAGGCGTGTGATACCACTGCCTATCCTAAGTTTCTAGTGGCTTTTCTGTTCTCTGACCCCAGATAAGTTTATTAGAGTACACAATATTTTGGGGAACACAATACCACCACAACCATGCTCAGCTTTACCCCTTTCCTCCCCCCTCTCTCATTTACATTTTTAAAATTTTTTGAGTGTGTTTGGGTTTGTATGTGTGTCTGTGTGTTTGGGTGCCCATAACAGAAGAGGATGTTGGATCCCTTGGAGCTAGAAGAGGCACGTGTTAGTGTTGAACTCAGGTCCTTTGGAGTCCCTGTTAATGTCATGACTGAAGCTCAGAATCAGTAATTCAGTAGGAAATGTAACATGTTTGTCTTCTGAACTCTTTGGCATTTAGGCAAAGGAATTTATGTATGTATTTATTTGTCTGTTTATTATTTGTGTGTGCATGCATATGCATGTGCATGTGTGTCATGGCACAGGTGTGGATGTCAGAGGACAACTTTCAAGGATTCAGGGTTTTGGGTCTCCCCTTCCACTTTGTGAATCCCAGGGATCTAACTCAGGTTGTCAGGCTTGTTGGCAAGCTAGTGCCTTTACATGCTCACTCATCTCACTGATACTATTAATTGATTTTTTAAAAAGAGTAACTTGTTTTCTATAATATTTGTTTATTCACTGTACATTTGTACATATTATACTCCTTTTGGCCTCTACAAAATAGGGTTGGCTTATGCATATGGTTAATATAAAATAAACCCATTTTGGTATTTCTTGTGGAGCAATAGTTAGCAGGCACTCACTATTGGTTGGTTTCATCAACTTTAATTTATATAATATTTGTAAGCCATGTGGTGGTTAATACCTGCCATTGTACTCCGTGGGGGCTGGTTACAGTAGTGAGTACCAGGCCGTCCAGGACTACACAGGAAGCCCCAGTCTCAGCAGAAAACAACACAAAATAACAAAGCAACACAATCAAATGAAACATGTAGGTATGGATAGTCTTTACACTGCTTATATTGCTGCCTTCAAACAATGAAAAGACAAATTTGTCATTTTTAAAGTATGTGAAAGGATTTCAAAATACCTTAAGAAATACTAAAGTGTCTTTAATTTTTTAGTGTCTCAGCAGATGAAGGGAATTCACCATTATCACCCCTTGCATGGCAGGTAAGAGAAATAAAATTAATGATACGTGTACCATTTTGTTGTCATTTGTTTAGTAAGCTAAACAACTTTTCTCATTAAAGCCATTAGAAAATCAAAAGGATCAAATAGGTGAACAACAGTGGCCAGAATCTCAGCCTATAATCTGGCAAAATGAAGAAAGAAGACGGAGCAAGCAGATCAGAAAAGAATATTTCAAGGTACCTTATTAAATTTTAAATTTTGTTTTATACTTATGACATTTTATTCTTAACCATTTTTGTTTTAAATTAATAAGATATGACTGTCCATTTAAGTGTCACAACTGTGTTCATGTTGATTGCCCTCCTCTGTAGGATAATGATATGCTATGTAATATAGCCACAAAATTTCAGTAATTCAAATTAATTAAGTGTATATCAGTATACACCATGATTTTTCTAATAGTTAAAAGAAAGATGAATGTTTGTGTGTTTCATTGCAAATTGTGGCAATTAATTCTGTGGGTCTTTTGTTTTTGAGGTAGGGTTTCACTCTGTAGCCCAGGTTAGCGTCAAATCACTATCTCCCCCCATACCACCACTGCCTCTGTCTCCTATAAGCTGGGATTACAGAAATGAAAAACCAGGCCTGGTTCAGAAAAAGATTTTCTTTATTTTTATTTAAGTTTTTTTTTTCATTTTACGTACCACCCACAGTTTCTCCTCCCTCCCCTCTCTTGCACCCCCTCCACTTCACTCCTGCCCCACCCCTCATCCACTCCTCTGAGAGGGTAAGGCCTCCTATGGGGAATCAACAAAGTCTGGCCTATCAAATTGAGGCAGGACCAAGCCCCTCTCCTCTTTATCAAGAGTGAGCAAGCTATCCCACCATAGGGAATGGGCTCCAAAAAGCCAGTTCATGCACTAGGGATAAATCTTGGTCCCACTGCCAGTGGCCCCGCAAACAGACCAAGCCACACAACTGTCTTCCACGTGCAGAGTGTCTAGTTTGGTCGAATGCAGGTTCCCCAGGTATCAGTTCAGAGTCCATGAGCTCCCACTACCTCAAGTCAGTTGTCTCTATGGTTTTCCCCATCATGATCTTGACCCCCCTTGCTCATATACTCCCTCCTCCCTCTCTTCAACTGGACCCCAGGTCCTCGGCCTGGTGCTTGGTTGTGGATCTCTGCATCTGCTTCCATCAGTTACTGGAATGAAAGTTATATGATGACAATAAAGTTAGTCACCAATCTGATTACCAGGGTAGGCCAGCTCAGGTACCCTCTCCACTATCGCTAGTAGTCTAATCTGAGGTTGTTCCTGTGGATTCCTAAGAATTTCCCCTAGCACCAGGTTTCTCCCAAACCCCATAATGACTCCCTCTATCAAGATATCTCTTACTTTGCTCTCCCTCTCTGTGGCTTCCCCAAGTTGACCATCTAGTTCCCCCATGTTCTCATCCCCTATACTCCCCCACCCCACCCCACCTCTGTACTTCCAGTTTACTCAGGAGATCTTATCTCTCAGAAAAAGATTTTCATTGGATTTGTTTCAATAAATAGTTCAGAACTGTTTTCAGTTAGTGTTTAACCACACATCTATGTAAATAATTAGTTGAAGACTGGTCCATTTCCTTGTTATATTAGTAGATTTTTTTCCCTTTTGTTTTTGTTTTTGTTTTTTTTTTTGAGACAGGGTCTCACTATGTAGGTCTGGCTGTCCTGGAATTCTCTATGTAGACCAGGCTGGCCATCAACTCACAGAGATCTGCCTGCCTCTGAGGTGTGCGTCACTACACATGGTTCAGTAGATTTCTTAAGATGGTCTTTTAGTAAAGCTAAATTAAAATACTAGAGCATGTGAATTATCTCAAAATTCTATTACATTATTATTTATTTGTATTTCAAGTCTGTTATATTTGCAGGGGACTGTCACCAAAATTTAGAATATTTTTTAATGTTAATTAGCATTTACTATTCAAATTGACGCAGATGAACAGTACAAACTTGGTCCCTATACCCTGGAGTAAACTGTGTTGTCTCACACCTCCCCCAAACCTCTTCTCATTAAATAACAATCATTTTCTCTAAACATGTAGTACTCAGCTAAGTTACACATTATTTCAAGTTCATGGCACTAATAAATAGGATTCATTTTTTTTATTTTGGTGTTCAGCAGAAGTTAGTTTCTCAGTCTTTTTTTTTTTTCTCTTTCCATATATTGGAAAGCAACGTGTGTTTGAAAGTAGCATATGAACGAAATAAAAAGATATATGCCTTAACAAATATGTAATCACCTTAAACTTTAAACAAATACTGATTATTTTTAACCACTGGATTTTGGGTTAATTGGACAATATGAAAAAACCCATAGGAAGGAAAAGGGCAGGGCATTCCAGTGAGAACTCTTTCTTCAGAACTCTTTGTAACTCTGCAAGTAGGTTTATATCCTGCCATTTATCTTTAGTTTCCCTTAGTTCCATGTAAACTTAAACCAAAGCACTGAATACAAGTATGTTTATAGGTGAACTTTGATGACTGACTTACAATGTAGTAATTGTAAGCGTCAAAAGGTAGTTGATATTTCTTTGATTTCCTTTATCCCAATATAACATAACCATACTGATTATATTTATCAAAGCACTTGTATTAGAATTATGAAGTGCCAGACACTGTCATAAACCTTTACAAATATGACTAGCCCCTTTAGTCTTCAAGAACCTTCAGTAACATAAATGCATCATTTCTATTTTATAGACAGGGATATTAAGGCCTAGAAAGTGGAATAGTGTGCTAATCATATATTTGAGATTAGAGTTTAGAGTCTTCCCAATGCTGCTACTCTGTGCTGTGAATAGCTTGATATAAACTGACACACACTAACATTAATTTAGTTTCATTGTTTTAAAAATATTTTTCCATAATTCAAGTGAGCTTAATAGAGGTGTTAGTGAGTCTTTATCATAGTCAACTGTTCCTTGGTTTAAAAGCATCATTTGTTCATTCAATATTCTAGTCATTAAGGCTTATATGCTTCTTCAACTGTATCAATTATATTCCAAATTGCTAAAAGGTAAAAGTGAATAGTATATGAAATGACCATTATGTAGCCATCACTCAGTAAATGTTCATTTCTTTCATACATGATAAAGTGGGTATAAACATAATCTTCAGTCACTGGGAAATGTTTTAAGGACATGTGTAGTTCTTCTCAACTGTCAGAAGATGTCAGTGTTAGGACATTGCATAAAAAATTGAGTATCAAATTATTCCTATGATGTCAGAAAAATATAAAATCAGGATGCAGTGTAGCTCATTGATAACAGCACTTGCTTTGTATGCTTAAGGCTGTTGAGCATCAACACAAAAAGAGCAATATAAAATGGAACTAATGGTACATTAGTCACAGCTAAAAAATACAGTAGAGGAACATATGTCTCGTATCTGTAATTCCTAATACAGCTCGGTTTGTGACTGAGATGTTAGCCAAGTTATTTCCAAGGGATATGGATGACAGAGTCACATAAATGGAACAATTAAATAGATCCCTGAATATCAGGCAAAAAAGTTTGGGACATGATCTGAGAATTAGTAGTTTTTGAAATAGAACTACTATGAACTCCTGTTTAGTTCTACCACTGGTATGCAGAAAAATTCAATGCACTTTGGCAAGGAATCTGAAAATAAGAATTTTAGTGATTGTCACACTATATTCTCTTGATTCTAAGAATTACTCTGTCACATATTCAAATTCTTTATGTTGAACATGTTATCTCTATATTTCACTATAAAATTGGGATGAAAGTGCTTATACTATTATAAAGAGTAAACTTCTCAATACATATAATGCATTTCAGTCATTACTACTGGATTGTAAGCGATAGTTCTAAATGTTAGCTTTTAGTACTATTACTATTATTGTGTAGTTGGAATATGCATTTAACGTAGTCTTTTAAAGCCTGAAATCAGTAGATTGCTTTGTTGTGGTGCTGAGGATTGAACCCAGAGTTTCATAGGTGGTAGGAAAGCATGCTACCACTGAAACACATCTCCAGTTGTTTTTAAAACAATTGCTATTGTCTTAGTGTAGTGAAATTACAAACCATGTGAACAATGGTAGGAAACTTGGACAGGTGGTGGTTGTAAGAATTCAGAGGAAGTAAGTGTAAGAAAGATTGCCAAAAAAGTGGACCTGATGACTTGTTGAATACAGTGAACTAAGAAAAAAGAGGACTCTAAGACAGTGGTTCTCAACTTTCCTAGTGCTGCGACCCTTTAATAAAATTCATGTTGTGGTGACCACCAACCTTAAAATTATTTTCATGGCTACTTCATAACTGTAATTTTGCTCCTGCTAGCAATTACAGTGTAAATATCTGATATGCTGGATATCTGTGTATGCAGCCCCTTGTAAAAGGGTCGCTTGACCTCAAATGTGTTTCAACCCACAGATTGAGAACGGCTGTTCTAAGACAACCCTCAGATTGCAAACCTGAAAGAATGGGAAATGGGTGTGGCTTAGGAAGGAGATCCTATTTGACCTCTTTAGAGGGTTTGGGATAGTGTTACAGTATTTTGTAAGTGATTAGGAGGGGTGTTTAAACTAACTGCTTACTTAAGTTTAATATCAGATAATTTCATAAAAGTACCAATGTAAGAACAAGCCTCATGTGTCATTTTGAACGAAAATTCACATGTTTAAGGAAAAATAACGTATGCATTTAAAATGTTTTGCAGTACAAGTCAACAAGGAAGAATTCAAGCGGCAACGAAAATGAGGAGGTGAGACAAAGGGTGATATGGATTTGAATTCTTTATTCTTATATTTAGGTGCGTTAGTAAGAATTAAATTAAATTAAAGCAGCCCTGCTGTCATTTTCTTTCTTACAAAGCATGAGTTTCCTGTAATAACAAAAACTGAGCATTGTCATATAGTTACTAATTTAATCCTTTGTTTTCTAGAAAACAATTTCTAATAGTTGTAGCAGTTTATTATTTGTCTTGGATCTGTAACCCATCAGTTTATATTGGTTATCATTCTCCACTTTCACTTTCCCAAACAGCATGACAGTCAGTGGAGAGTTTCTATTTTTCAAAAATGTAGTAACACTGTGTGCATGTGTTGGCCTGATGTGTGTGCCCAGGTGTGAGTGTATGCGTTTCAGGGCATGCATGTGGAGGTCAGAGGACAGATTTTAGGAGTCTGTTCTCTCCTTTCACCTTCGATTACAGATACTGAACTTGAAGTCAAGTTGTCAGACTTCGGGGGAAAACACTTTCACTGTTGAGAGATTGTATCCATCTAAGATTTTTAAGGAACACTCTTCACAGATCCTGTTGAGGGTTTTAAATTTAAAATTGTATTTATACAGTTTTCATTACTGTAAATGTTTCTGTTGCTCCAGGTTAAGCACCCCTCCTGAAACATTTCATCACTGCCATCCCCAGGTTTTGTCTCTATGTGGTTGTGGAAATTGGTAGTTTATTTGATGTTTAGTATTTGGCAGGGCATCTGAAAACAAATGTATTTCTTAGAAATAAAATTACACTGGGCAAAATAAGTATCTATTATGAATTACCTGTATTTCTTGGAAATAAAATTACACTGGGCAAAATAAGTATCTATTATGAATTACCTTTGCCTAACCCCAATGCAGTTGTCTTTCCATGTCTTATCAAGTAGTATTCATGGGATCCCCCCACAAAAAAAGACAGATGTTTCCAAAGTTTCCAATCATTTCATTGTTAGTTTCTGTGGTAAATCATGAAAGTAGTTTTTGTGTAGGTGTGTGTGTGTGTGTGTTTGCTAATATTTAGCTGTTCATGTTTCACAGAACTGCAGTCAGTTCTGTGTACCTGCTGCTGGCTTTCCGTTGCACTTTACAATATCTGTTTGACCCTTACACTTTATTCCTCCTTATGTCATAGCCCACTGTATGGACTCGAATGTGCTGGTCAGTGCTCAGACTTTTGGTAACTAATATCAGTATACCTAATGGTAGCTCCTAGTTTATGTCTCTAGTCCATCCTTTACCATTGAGCCTTAGGCTTTTGTAGTAATGTGTCCTTAGCTGCTTGGAGTCTTTTGATCTCCTAGGATTCAACATGTTCATCTTTTTTTCCACAGTTCAAACATGTTTAATTGTTCAATTTATGCAATGCCTTTTTAAACTAGGTTGCATATTGAACACTCATGATATCTGGATTTTACCTACAGATATTCATATTTAATTGGTGTGTGTGTGTGTGTGAGTGTGTGTGTTTGTGTGTACACATGTGTGCGTGTGTGTACGCATGTGTGCGTGTGTGTGCGCGCGCGCGTGTGTGTGTGTGTGTGTGTGTATGCTGTGACACGTTTTCCATTTGAGTTTACTGTCTAGGCAAAGCTAGTAACTCCTTTATAAAGTCACCATCTCCCATCTAGACAAAGCAGAGATTGGCAAAGTGGCCCAGAATGGAACCTGGCCCACTTGCTATGTTTGAAAGTAACGTTTAAATACAGAAGAGTTGCAGCCATTTGCCTGCAGATGCTTTTGCATTCTAATGACCCAGTTGTGCAGTTACCACTGAGACCACGTGGTCCGTGATATCTGAAATGTTAACTATCTAGCCTTTAACAGAAAACATTCTTTAAACTTTACGCTAGAGGTTCACCTTGGCTGTTCTCATTGCCTCCTCATAGTCAATTTCCTCCCACCTGTTTCAGTGTCTATCAATTATGAAAACCTACTAATCCACTTGTTTCTTTTGGAGCACTGAAATATTTTGTCTACACTACCTTTTTTTCATCTTTGCTTCCTTGGCATAGGTCTTTAGTCTTTCTTGCTTGGATTGCTATAGTAGCTTCCTTGCTTTTCTATATTTATGTTATCTCTGTCTATCTGACTATTTTATATCTATCTTTTTATCATTTATCAATCTATCTATCTACTTATCTATTTATCCACCTACCTATCTATCTATGTAGTGTGTGTGCCACACATGCATGCACACCGGTACACCCTTTGTCACCTTCCAGTGACTTCCTCAGTCCTTTTCAACCTCATTTTTTGAGACAGGGTCTCTTACTGAATCTGAAGCTCCCAGATTTAGCTAGACTTGTTGATCTTTGAGCTCAAAGGATTTACCTCTCTGTGCCTTCTCATTGTTAGGATCACATAGACATGCCATCAAGTTCGTCATCGTATGTGGATACTGGCTGTTCCAATTCAGGTCCCTACGCTTACACTACAAGCACTTTAGCAACTGAAATGTCTCCCTCACCCCTCTTCTCTCTTTAGCCCATTCTCATACTGCTTTCAGAATGCAAGTACAATAAGGCCGTTCCTTTGTTTAGAAACCTTAAGTTTCGCCCCATGCCTTAAAAGGTAAATTCTCAGTCCTTTTGGATCAAGGCCCTGATAACCATATCATAAACTCACAACTTGCTCTCTTTTCACTTTTTTATACCCTTTCCAATTCAAAGTTGCTTTACAGTCATCATTTATTTATTTGTTTATACTTCTGTGTCTTTGTTCTTATCTTTTCACTTTACCTGGCTTTTATTGACTTTTTACTTTCTCAAGAAACAGTTTTTTACCGCCCCTTCCTTTCCTCTACAGTTTCTCTGTGATCCCTACTGTGCCATACATATACTGGGAATGCTAGATTAACTGTGCATGTGAATCTGTCTTCCCTCTAGCCTGAGACATTCTTTAAGGATGATATTTCACCAAATTTCCTTATTCTTAGTGTCTAGAATAGTAGCTGACATTGTCGGTGGTCAATAATCATTTGTCAGATGAATACATGTTTTATGTGGTATACATTTTCTAGGTTAAATATCAGAATTTTTTTCATTTGGTTGTCATTAGAATATTCATTCATAAACCGTGAACCATTTATTTGTTTTTATTCAATTAAATTTGTAAATATTTCTCTACTTACACTAATACACATAATCTTCCAGTTAGTTTCTTGTTTATCATGATGATCTTTTGCTAGTCTTCATTGATGTGTCTCGGCGGTAATACATCTTACCTCTTGTGTCTAGATTGTACTTTTAAGTCTTTAAAATTCTTATAAATCACTAGGAGATCTTACATAGAATCTGATTCATTGTTAGTTGGGGCCAGGGATTTTGTATATCTAACAAATTCCAGAGGATGCCTGTACTGTGTTTCACCAACAACATTTAAGTGGCAAGGTGTTAGGTTGAACATTGCCAATTTCTCCTTTGACAGTTGATTGAAACAATTTTCCATTGTCCTTTTGTATGTTAAAATCATCATTGTGTATTTTAATTTCATCTTTCACGTTTTTATTTTTATATTTTAGCAAGAGAGTGATAATGCTCATATGTCACCACAGTCTCCAGTATCATCCGAGGTACAAGTTGTTTTAATGCTTTGTATCTTTTCTATGTTTTATAAAGAGTTCTTCCCTGCCTCCTTTCTCAAACTTCATCTTTGTTTTTTACAGAGTAATTTATTCACTCCTTTTTGAAATCTGTGTTTGATTACTTTGTACAAGTCTTGTCTGTAAAAATAATTATGATTACCATTCCTTTGTATGAATATCTCTAGTAAATTTCACTAACTTGTGGTTTTCTGTGGAACATATTTCCATACCACAGAACATACATCATTTTATGAGGTATATTCTTTCTTATTCCTCTACATATTAAAATAAGTGGTGGATTTTAGCAATAGCTTTGGAATTTTAAAAAGCCTTTAAGCATTGTGCAATGGCCTTTGGTTTTCCTTGTAACCAATTAGGTCTGAAAGCAATGCAAGAGAAATGTCCTTTTTCCACGAGAAACAATCCTGCAGTGGGTTGTTCCTATCGACAGGAGGTCACACTTTTCCTGGCGTCTTAGATCTAAAGAATAATGGGAGAGCAGGTATATGAAAGACATAATTTCTAAAATTTTGTTCAAGTACTATGGTGGCTTGAATGACTAGTTCATGTAACTTAATCTGTTGCTTTACCACAAGAATTTTAAACATTTGAAATAGTATCTCATTTAGTTTTGATTACTTTTAGTATTCTAAAATCCATTTTCATTAGTAGGAAAACGATCATTCACTTGGTGAATTTAGGTCTTAAAATGCTTGACTGATCTCAATTTATTGTATGAATTTGATCATATAGTTTTATCTCATTATATGTAAGTATATTTGTTTTTAGAAATCTAAGATTCTTTCTGTATTGCTTTGGGTGATTTGTAAAATAAAACTTTTCTATGGCCACGAGCATGAGTTTAATAAAAATGCTTATAAATAATATAGAAAATAAAATTATATGTATGGTGTTAGAGAACAATTTAAATTAGGATATCCCCAAATTAGTCATAGTTGCATGCTTTTGTAAATCCTTTCTTTGTAAGTTATAACAACTGTAAGGATAGACATGACTTCCACTTGGTTTGCATAGTTGCTTTGTGATTTATGGCCTGTGTCTACCAGGAAGTGTATTAATGTCAATTTTTCAGGTAAGTTATATTGCTTTTATAATTTTTGCTTGTATTTGGATAAGTGGAACTTTCTTCAGGAATTTACAACAATTTAAAGAAACTAACAGAGACAACACATAAGGCTGTAGATGAGTAGGATGGCGAACATGTTAACATAGTTCCACTAACATTCACTGGGAGGTACCTAGTGCATCTAGGGAACATTCAGACACCTTATAGGATTCGGACTGCTTCAGTTTCATGTGAAAAGTAAGTAGTAAAATCCGCTAGTGTACCACATTAAGAAAGTCACTCTGCTTCATTGAACATAAATAGAGTCCCATTTTATGTGCCTTTGTCATTTTGTAGCTGAAAAGACCAGTAGCTTTCCTAAAGAGCCTAGTCAGTAAACGGTAGAGAAGTAAGTAACTAAAGCTTTGGCCCTTCCTGCTTCCCAGAGTTGCCACCCAGAATAATATGGTGCTGCCACGATTGCATTATATTTATTTATTTATTTTTATGAATTATAAAATTTATCAAGCACTTTCAGCTACTTCATTTAATTTTTCCAACAATCTCATTTGAATCGCATGGACTTAGTCACATTAAAAATGAAACGTTTACACAAATATACTTTAGGCTTTTCACTCCGATCGGGGATTTACTTAATGTTATATTTATCTTTCCATAGCTCACCATGGTTTGCAGAAGCACTTTAAAATAATGTGCGTTCAGATGGAAGAGATAATCATTTACTCTCATCTGTTATTCTAAAACCCCTGTAATTGTGGATGGGCCTTAAATTTTCCACTGCCGAGTATCAAGTCAATGGTGCATACAGAGTCCCTGTTGGTAAATCTTTTAGTTGATGTGTGTTTCATTATTTTAGAGACCTTAACTTGATTCTTCCTTTAAAAAAAAAATCTATTACCTTGAATGATTCTCCTTGAAAAGTCTTTTCATACTGTAAGAAACTATTCTGGGCTGGCAAGGTTATACTTTACTTTTGCCACCAAACCTGACCAACTCAGTTTGTTCACAAGGACTCACATGATTGAAGGAGAGAAGTTACTCCCCCAATTTGTCTTCTGACTGTCTCATACACACACACACACACACACACACACACACACACACACACACACACACACAGATACGTGTGCACACACAATGTACTTTTTAAAAATGAAATAAAGATTTAAAATTGTATACCCAGGTAAATGAGGAATATTTATTGACTTTTAAAATGTGAAATATATCAGCTTGATTTGAAATCTAGGTTGAATTTTCAATATTCAAGTAAACACTGGAAATGAATACTTCTCCAAACTGGAGAGGGTATGAATATGTGCCTTGATGACTTTGCAACAACAAAGGTTTTGCTTTTTTTTTAGGAATATGACAGGACTGATGGCTTTTCCCATGGTCCCTTTGGCTTGAAGCCTAGATCAGGTAAATATTTAGTATATTCTTTAAATAATATTGGTTGTCTTTGTTTAATATAGAGTTTCCCAGTTTAAATGGGTTGGAATCCATCATTTTATGTACTCAGAGATTCTGTCCTCTCTTCTAAAAGCAGTTTTCTCTTGATCTTACTTGTCTTTACAATTCCCATCGTTTCTTTCTTTCCCATTCCCTTCAAGCTCCTGCAACCTCAGATTTTTGCCTTAGGTGTCCTGCGGTCTTATTTCTCCCCTGCTGTGCCTATTGTTAGAATGAGCCCTCTGCCAGCAGGCAAAACTGTTGCAAATGATAGCACTCCTGCATTATATTGTGGTTTAAAACAGGGCTCTTTTTACATTTGGCATGCTCCAGAGAAAATGGATCCATTTTACTTGGCAAGGTATTGAATTATAGTCTTATTCCTGAATAACCACCTTGACCTTCCAGAATAATTTCCTTTTTTCTTTAAAGCTAGAAGACTATCATATGTTCAGTGATCACTTTTAACCTGGGTCATACGTTTCTCATAACATATGGTTAAATAAGAACTTACATAAGTGGTAGAAATCATTGCCCTTGTATTGCCTGTTGCTTTTCAACTATGTAGCTAACGATCATTTACATATAATTAAAAATATTTGGAATGCATTATTAATAACATGTGTAATTCTCTGATTCTATTTATCATGCCTCTTTCTCTATGAATGGCTGTTCTTTGTATTATCTTCATAAAAAGTTAGGGAATTTCTGTTTCTATACAGCCTTTAGTCGTGCATCTCGGCAAGAGTATGGGGCTGCAGATCCAGGATTTACAATGAGAAGAAAGATGGAACATTTACGGGAAGAGCGCGAACAGATAAGGCAGCTTCGCAATGTAAGTCACACTGACCTTGCATAGCTCCTTTACAGAAATAGGTTTCATTTGACCAATCTGTATAGTGATTTTCTTTTTAATGCTTTTTCAAATTTTTGATTATATAATTAGTAATATGAATACATACCATACATTTAGGTAAGACATCTGCAATTTATCCTCATGTCTTTATAGAATCTTGAATCCAGATTAAAAGTAATTCTGCCTGATGACATAGGAGCTGCACTGATGGATGGGGTTGTTCTTTGCCATTTGGCCAATCACATAAGGCCACGCTCTGTAGCCAGTATTCATGTACCATCACCAGCAGTGGTAAGTAGTATCAACAGATAACTGTTTCTCCCAAGGAAAATACAAGTTTTAAAAACTGTCTTTAACTAATGCACTTAAGCAAATACAATTTCCAATAACAACTACATTCTGTATAAAAGTGCTTGAAATATATTTCTTTCTGCTCTTACCTTCCAGCCCAAGCTGAGCATGGCAAAATGTCGAAGAAATGTAGAAAATTTTCTTGATGCTTGCAAAAAGTTGGGTGTTTCCCAGGTAATTATCTGAAAGCATCATCATTCAACTATTAATCTGTTACATGCAAAGTAGAATCAGCAAATCATCTTCTTAGTGAGGGATGAGTAATGTTTTGTGAACACAAATTTGAGTATCTTTTCCCCTCTCTATAATTTTCATGTTATATCTAAAAAAGCATTGTCTAACAAAAGGTTGTAATTATTTACTTATTCCTATATGTTCTTGGAAAATTTTTTGAGTTTTAGGTGTGTATATTTCATTTTGAATTTCAGCTTCGTGTATGGGTGTGTGATAAGGTTACAGATCTATTCTCCTGCATACCAGCATCCCCAGTACCAGTTGTTGTTAAGGCTCATCTTTCTCCACTGAATATTCTTGAGACTCTTGTCCAAAATCTCTTGTTTGTAAATGGAAAGCTTCACTAATATGCTCCCCGTTTTACACATTGATTTCTTTATGGCAGTAACACCCTGTCTGACTATTGCTTGGTGGCACATTTTGAAGATAGTGTGTATGATGGAGTTTTGTTCATTTTTAAGGTTATTTTGGCTGTAGTGATTCCCTTGCATTTCCATATCAGTATATCAATTTCTGTGTTAGCTTGCCAAGTTCTACAAAATGGCCAACTTAAATTTTGCTTTAGATTATGCTGGGTTTATAGACTAATTTGCAGATTATTGTTTTCTGTACAATTTCGTTCTTTTGATCCAGGAACATAAGATGTCTTTTCATTAATTGATACCTTTAAAAATCAATGTAAACAGTGTATTATAGTTTTCAGCACATGAGGACTTTGCCTCTTTGGTAAAATTAAGTCTTTAGCATATACAATTAATTTCTTAATTTAAAATTTTTTTCAGATTTTTATTGCTATCATGTAGAGATACCCCTGATCTTTTACTCTATGATCTTGCCAAACTCACTTCTAATAGATATGTTTGTATGACTTAGGATGTTCTCTACATAAAGTCATATCTGCAAGTAGGATGTAGTTTTGTAACCTAAGTGTAAAGTTTGCAGTTTGGGCATTTTTTATTTCTTCTTGTCTAAGTGTTCTGACTGGAGTCCCTAATATGAGGAACACTGGTAGCACCATTGAAAGTCTTTTCTTTCTTTATGTCAGGGAAAGCATTAAGTCCTTTATCTTCTAGTATGATATCACTAGGTCTTCCATGGCTGACCTTCCAGTGGTTTGATGCATTTTCCTAAGTTACTTTCTTAATAGTTGTGCAGTCTGTTGCATTAAAGTCTGCTTTCTCCGTATTCATCTGCCTTTCTTCTATATCACAGGCTATTTGTGTGTTAGTCTGTGAATCAAATGTTTGTTTTCTTGTTTCGTTTCATTAACCCTTTTTGCTCCATAATTGCCTTGGTAAATCACTGTTGCTCTTTGTAGATTTTGAAACCATGTAATATTAGTTATTCTGAGTTCTTTCAATTTTCATATACTTTTAGAGTAATTTATCAACTTATATAGAAAAGGAAGAAAGTCTGATGAGATTACTATAGAATTTTTTAAATTAATAGAACAAAATAATGTAGAATTATATCTAATAAAACAGTAGTTTTTCTTAACTTCTCTTAGCTATGAATATCTTTACTGGAGTCTTCTTGAATTTCATTCACAATTAATTTGGATATTAATTTAATATCTGGTCCTTCATTGTTAACATACATTGATCTATGTATTTACAATCTTGCTAAGTCATTTCCTCACTCCCTCTCTCCAATGATGTTTTCTATGAATAGAAATAACCTCTTCTTCCATTGTGATCTTGTTTTTGTTTTTTCTTTGTTGTTGTTTGCTTTTTGTTTTGTTTTGAAGACAGGAGTTTCTCTGTGTAGCCCTAGCAGTCCTGGATATCACTATACAGACGATACTGGTCTTGATCTCACAGAAATCCACCTGCCTCTGCTTCCCAAGTGCTGGGGTTAAAGGGGTGCGCCACCCACCACCTGGTGTAATCTGTTTTTTTATGAATCAGAATTTGGGTTTAATAAAGATATCTTAGTATAGACTTAAGAATTAGGAATCCAAAAATGGAAGTACTCAGAAGAAAGTAAGACACACCAGAGTATGGGTATGAGCTTCTTAAAGAAGAATCTTGGAAAGTAAGACATACCCAAGGGTAGATAGGGTAGAATTTCTTCAAGGGAAAGTCATCTGTAGTCTATCCTGTACTTCCTTCCTTGCTTAAATGTCCTAAATTAATTTCCCAGTACAATCTTGAAGAAAATTGGCCAGAATGGAATCCTTGTTTTATTCTACAGTTTTAAAGGAGAGTTTAATTTTCCACCTTTGACGTCTGACTTAATCTGTGTGTTTTACATAGATGACCTGTATCAACTGAGGGAGTTCCCATCTATTAGTAACTTTTTATCAGGAATGGATGATGAATTTAGCAACTGATTTTTCTGTATCAGCTGGTATGATTAAGTTGTTTTGTCTTCAATTTCTCAATAATCTGAGTCACATTGATTAATTTTCTAGATATTAAATCAACCCTGAACTCCAGGGGAAAATTTCTCCTGATCATGATGCATTTTGTTGTTACTATTTTTTATGTTATTGGACTCAGTTTTTAAACTTTTTGCTTAGATTTTTCACATTGATGTTTATGAGGAAGTTGGGTTTTAGTTTTCTTTTAATGACTTAGTCTGTTAGACAGTACTGACCTGTCCATTGTATTTGTATCCCTTCCTCTTTTCTCAAACAGTTGGACTGAATTTATGTTATTTTTTTGTAAAATATTTCACCAAGTTTATTAATTACCCATCTAGACCAGGGGCTTCTTTCTCCAAAGGTTTTAAAACACAATTAATTTATAAAACAAATATAGACTGTTCTACCTATTGTCTTTGCATGAGTTTCAGTATGTTTTATCTTTACTTCTAGTTTGTGAAACTTATTATCATAATACTGTTTATAATACCACCTTGTTCGTTTAGTACTTTTAAAATACCTTGTGATGTTTCTATTGATAATGGTAATTTGTATGTTCTCTTTTGCCTACCTAGAGTCGTATGAATTTTTTAAAATTAATTACCTTGCATTTTGTACTTTTTTCTATAGTTTTCTATATTTAGTACATTTTTCTCTCCCTCGACCCTCGCCCTTCATTACCCCCACTCACGTCCAGGCTGTTCATGTAGATCTCTTCCATTTCTCCGTCATTGGGTGATCCCCGTGTCTTTTTTGGGGTCCTGTTTTCCAGGTAGCCTTCCTGGTGTTGTGAGTAGCAGTCCAGTCATTCTTGTTCCACATCTAGTATCCTCCTATGAGTGAGTACATACCATGTTTGTCTTTCTGAGTCTGGGATACCTCACTCAGGATGATTTTTTCTAGATCCACCCATTTGCCTGCAAACCTCATGATGTCATTGTTTTTCTCTGCTGAGTAGTATTCCATTGTGTATATGTACCACATTTTATTTATCCATTCTTCAGTTGAAGGGCATCTAGGTTGTTTCCAGGTTCTGGCTATTATAAACAATGCTGCTGTGAACACAGCTGAGCAAGTGCCCTTGTGGTATGATTGAGCATTCCTTGGGTATATGCCCAAGAGTGGTATAGCTGGATCTTGGGGGAGATTGATTCCCAATTTTCTAAGAAAGTGTCATATTGATTTCCAAAGTGGTTGTACAAGCTTGCATTCCCACCAGCGGTGGAGGAGAGTTCCCCTAATTCCACATCCTCTCCAGCATAAGGTGTCTTCAGTGTTTTTGATCTTAGCCATTCTGACAGGCGTAAGGTGGTATCTCAGAGTTGTTTTGATTTGCATTTCCCTGATGATTAGGGATGTTGAGCAATTCCTTAAATGTCTTTCAGCCATTTGAGCTTCCTGTCTTGAGAATTCTCTGTACATTTTTCTCAGTTCTTGGCTATTTCCTTCTGTTTTTTTCAGATAACTTTATTATTTATTTTACATGCTGGCCACAGTTTCCCCTCCCTTCTCTCCTCCCAGTCCCTCCCCTCCACCCCTTTCTGTTCCCACCCACCTCCCAATCTACTCCACCTCATTACTGTTCAAGAAAGTGCAGATCTCTCATGAGTATCAACAAAACATGGCATATCAAGTTGCAGTAAGACTAAGCACCTCCCTTTGTATTAAGGCTGATCAAGGCATCCCAGTATGGGCAATAGGGTCCCAAAAGCCAGTAAAAAGGTCAGGAACAGCCCCTGTTCCCACTGTTAGGAGTCCCACAAGAGGACCAAGCTACACAACTGTAACATATATGCAGAGTGCCTAGTTGTTTGGCATTGGCTTAATTTGTTCTTTTTGTAGTTTCTAAGGAGGGCACTATTGTCTTTGCTTTGAAACTTGTTTTTATAATAATATTAATTGATTATTTGATTTTTTGAGTAAAATACTAGAAGAACACTAAATGTAGCAATGAAAATTGAGATGCAAATGTCATTTTCGAGGCTCCTTTAGATATCTTCTGTAGTATTTGGTGAATACTAATTTGGTTATAAAGGAAAGAAGAAGGAGGAGGCTGTTACACTTCCTATTTTTGTATCAGTGTAGTTTGAAAAATGACTGAGATACAAAAATCCAAAAGATTAACCTCATTTGTTGAAGCAGTTCTGTCATGGACATGTTGATTTTGACGTATCTGTAGGACATATATTTGGTCATGGCTCACTCGCATTTGCTTGATGTACCTTTAGTGGGAATAAAGATTTGGAATTCAGAGTGGAAACAAGAATTAAAATTATTAGATAGAATACTAAGGAGTGGTGTAGTGAAAATAAGAGAAGAATGAATATAAAATTCTTGGAAATATGTAGGACATTAGAAGAAGATTGGTAAAGACTACTGTAATTCGAAGCCCAGTTGCTGTAGGCAAGTTGAAGAACTCAACAGATTGGTATCATAGAAAAACCATAGGGATAAGGTTTCAAGTAAAGCTCTGATTAAAGATTGACATAAGAGAGCAATCAAATATGTATGTGCAACATTTGATATTTAAGAAGGTGTTGGTGATTTTGAACACAGCAGCTTTAGTGAGCGGATACATTAGAGGCAGCTGTAAAATAGCAGAGACTGAGCAATGCTGACATACTCCTCAACAAACTGTTTCTGTGTAGAGATAGATGTATAAGGGTGAAATGATGGCATTAGAGACAAAGCTAACATCTATAAGCCCTTTATTAGTATAAATTGTGAACCTAGCCATATTTTATATTATAATTAAGAAGAAAAATGTTGAATTATTGTATTATTTACTTTAAGTTGAAGAGAAAGTATGTTTAAAAAAATCTGCTTCTTGGGGTTGGAGAGATGACTGAGCAGTTACAAGTACCAGCTACTTTTCTAGAGGTTCTGAGTTCAATTTCCAGCACCCACATGGCATCTCACAACTGTCTATAACTGTATTCCCATGATATCCAATGCCCTCTTCTGGTGTGCAGCTGACAGAACATCTATCTACATCAAAAAATAAAGAACAAAATCATTTTAAATAATCTGATTCTTTGCATTGGGTTGAAGAGAAGGGGTATATGGGCAGGTTTGGAGGAAGGAAAGAGAAGGGGGAAATGAAATGGTGCAATTATAATCTCAAAAAATAAAATAAATATATTAATTAACGAATACAATTTTAAAATCTGTTCCAGACTTAAAAATCTCTCTGGCTGCTAAAGAATGGACATTCAAATCTCCTTTTCTCTTTACCCAGGAGAGACTCTGCTTGCCTCACCATATTTTGGAAGAACGAGGTCTTGTGAAAGTCGGTGTTACGGTTCAAGCACTCCTTGAATTGCCTACTACCAAGGCATCGCAGCTTTCTATGGCTTGATGTGATGATGAAAAAACTATACGTGTATAATTTCATGTATTTGAAATGATTTCAGAGATCTCAAAATCATGGAGAAGAATGTCCAGTAAAAATAATTTGCCTTAGGTTGCTTTTTTCAAAATTACATTAAGATCTCAGATTTAAACTTTTGAGTTGTCCAAACAATTTTTGGAGGAAAATTGGATTAATTTAATAGGAGTTTTGATAAATTAAAATTTTGCTTTTATTATGTAATTCAAGAACCTTGACTAATTTTCAAAATGATGATTGATACAAAATTAAAACATGCTTTCAATTTAACAATTACATTAAGTTTGAATATTTTTACATCACCATATACTAGTAAACATCTGGGTAAAAGTAATCATATTTTAGGATAGCAGTTCTATATTTGAGTTATTTCATATACTTCTAGTTTGTACACAATCTCTTCAATATTTTGTCTTTGTTTCCTAGGAAAATAATGAATAGAAAAAAAAACAAAACCCTGGCATTATTAAATTCTTTTAGTATTATCAGTTGGTGCCAAAATATTTTCATTTATATTGTAGGTTGTTTACATGTGAAGTGCCTGTGTAATTGATGAATCTCAAATAGTCTTAAGCATTTTTGCTATTTCTTTTTATGTATTAATAGAATCAATGGAATTTTTAAATATTTTGGTAGATTTTGTACGGTCAGTAATACGTGAGGATTCAAATGTGCCTCACATTGGTGGTTTCTTAGTTAACCCATTGAAGTTTTCATTAAATTGGTTCTTTCATGTTGTCAAAAATGTTAATGTGCTTAATTTATGCTATTTAATTTTGCAAAAGCATACTCATCTTTTAAATTGTTTTATCTGAAGAGTATTTTATTTCTGTGTTGGAAATGTTACACAAAACAGTAAGACTTTGGAGGGCCAGGGAAGTACTAATTGTCAAGGACATTTTGATGCAACTGTCAGTGTTTGGGTTTATATCTTGACTTATCAGAACAATAAGTACATCAGTGCTGCCTTTCATATTCAGAGAGCAGCCATTGAGAAACAGGGTTTGATTCAAAATTTGGCCATTTCTGGATCATGTACACCTTGTGATCCTCAAGTAACTTGATGTGGAATTAAACAGTCTGTTTCATGAAAGAGTATGTTCCGTAAAGTCCTTGCTTGATTTGAAGATGGATAAACTTACGATGGTAGTAGTGCAGGAATTTTTCCAAAATATTACTGTGATGAATAACTCATATTCACTTTTGTAGTAGCCAAGCAAGTATCATTTCTTAATTGTGTGATTATTTGCACTTGTTACCTCTTAATATGGATGCAACTTAATAAAAAATGTTGGCCTGGATATTTCAAAGGACATTTATAAAATGTAAAATGTCATGTGCCAAATACTACGGTAAGGATTGGTTTTAGGAATAATTCTACATTTTCTTTTGGTCAGTTGTCAGGAAGCCATATTTTTGAATTTTGGCTTCAGAATATAGATGTGTTCTTTTCATTCCCCATGAGTCAAATTGGAGCTATGGAAGCATAAAAGTTTTTTATTATTGTAAGTTTTAAGAATTAAATTATTAATAATTTATTATTTAAATATTTGATCTAATTAGATATGATAAAATAGTTGGATCTGAAAAATATCCCCATTGACAATGAATCTCCTTAGTGAAAATTTGGATAATATAGGTAATTTAGTAAATACCTTAGCTGATAAATTTTTAATTTAGACAGTTGACAGCATTACAAATTAAAAAAAATTAACAACCAAAACAATCATTCATACCTCTCTCATGGTTATTGTGCTTTAGAGTTTCTCTTATTAATTAATCTTACGTTATTTTCCAAGTATTTTGTGCTTTGTTATTATTGAAATAGTTGTGAAACTTCAGGCAATTCTTTTACTACATTTCACTTGTCAGTTAACTATTACCTTATAGAGAAAAGACACCAGAACTTCAGTGCTCATTCTTTACAGCAAATAAAGCTTCTTTTCAAGAGGGGTCCCCTTGAGGTCTGTAACACAGCAGTTCAATTATTATTGTGCCAAAAGGCATTACCAATATCACTTCCAGTGCGGTTTCAGCATAGTCCACAATGACAACCTTATACCAAGATCCTCACACTTTTCTGTTAGTAGTTTTTTAGTGTAAATTTATTCTAAATGTTTTCTATGGCTTATTATATACTTACTTCATCAGTTATTGAATTAACAATTAACAAATCACAATGGTTTTGTGATTTGAGGAGAATTGAATAATCAAAGAATATTTTATTGGACCCAAAATATCATTACATAGCTACTTCTGTTAAACTTTATGACCATATGGCACAAGAAAGAAGTGATGTTGGATATGTTTGAATTGAAATGAGTAAAAATGCATAACCATTTGTTTAATACTTATCTTTATAGAATGCTAGTTTAATGACTTTTCTAACTGAATTTTTTGAAGAATTCAGAAATGTTTGTATTAGTCACAGATTTATCATAATTGATTTTCTGATGCATTTAAAAAATGGAACACTAAATGTATATTACCGATGCAAACTGTGGATAAAATTAAATGAAAAAAATCTAAGCTGGAACTCCATTTCTTCCTTTCAGTCGTCTCTCTATCAATATCACCACCTTTTTTGGTCAGTATTTGAGAGTTTGTGTCTCTGGTCCCCACTGCGGATGAACATTCAAATCTTGAGTGCTGGCAGTGTTGCTCAGTGAGTGAAAGGGCTTGCAGTGAAGGCTGACAACCCAAGTTTGACTGGTTTTGTGGGTAGCCATGTTTTTAAACTCCACAAGTGCACCTTGGCACACTTTTGACCCACACAAAACAAACAAAACCTTTGATAAGTTAGATAGTCCTAGTGGGCTCTTTTAGTTGGGCATGGTGGTGCACCCAGAATCCTGCCTCCTAGGGAGTCTGAAGTGAGAGCATCTCTTGAAACCAGCAATTTAAGGCTAGCTTGACAGATAATGAGAATCTGTCTCAGAAACTAAAGGACAAGAGCAACCAATGCAACGAAAGCTGAAAGCTGAAGTAGATGGTTGTAAGAGTCCTGATGGCTTTTACACCATGTTATTTTCATGACAGTTTAGGTTAAAATGTATTAAGGTATTAAGCTATCTTTACAATCTAATGTTATCAACATATGATGTAAGCTCTATATGACAAGAAAACTTTCTTTAAAACAACATATAGAATAGGTCAATATGTGATTGCTTTAAAGTACTTCTTAGTGCTTCATATGCTACTGAATTATAAGAAATTATTCTTTCACTTTCAATTGTAATTTTTCTAAAATGCTCATATTTAATTGGGTATTGTGGCTCACCATTATGATTCTCCCAGGACAGGAGGATTACAGTGACTTTGGGAACAGCCTTTACTAAATAATGAAACGTCTTCTCAAAAAATAAATCCCCAAAGCACATATTTTTAAAAGTAACTATTGTTTGTTTATAGTTTTGCTTGACCGTAAAAGTAGAGCATTTATATATTGCAAAATGCTATTGATGCTGTTGAAAATATTGCTATAGTTACCTTAAACATACACATTTAAATGAGTACTTAAGTAAATAGCTGTTTGATAAAAGGTGTTTAAAGGTAATCCAAGTTTATTGCAGAATTTTGATGATCTTTAGCAAGCACTAGGCTTCCTTTCTCCTTTAATAAATCTATAGTTTTTATATTCTGCATTAGATGGCCCTAGAATAGATTCTCAAGCGTCTATACCAGTGTATGGAAAACCCTAAAGGGCACATGCATTATTGTACATATGATTATTATTGTACATAAGATTGATTTGTAAATGCCAAGATAGCTGCTATAATTTATAAAATGAAAAGTATCAAAGCCATGTGTTTTAAGCTATAATGTCTTCTATTTCCATATTTTAAACATGAAACATGAAAGTTTCCCTTATATGTATGATTTTAGATGACTTAGTCTTTCCACAATAGAGTGTGTACCCACTTGTTTAATGTAAGGTCCAGGGTCAAAGTTTTGTTGCCACATAAAATCTTGCTGTTTTGGAAAATTCTGGTTTAGAATGAGAATTCTATATATGAACAGTTAATAAGTTATGGCAGTTATAACAAAAATAGTTTATTGATAGAAATTTGATAGTTGAGTCATTTGAAAGTTACTAAAACGAATTCTTTAAAATGTGATTATTTTAAAATATTAAGTTGGTCCATAATATTTTGTTTCTCAAATATAAAATTTTGATTACTCTGCCACTTAATGATAGGAAAAATTAATTTACTACTGATACACATTAATTACCTGTCTACAAAAGTAGTTTAGGAATATATAGGATTTTACATATGTAAAACACATTTTCAATAACAAATTGAGTTTGCTAAAAGTCCTTACTCAGACCCCTCACTAACTTATAATGTAAACAAATGTAAAACAATGCATTATAATTTATGCTATAGTAATTAAAATTATACCTTGCAGCTGTGATGCGTAAGCCTGTGTATGCTTATGGGGTTTTTATTTGTTGGCCTGTGTTGTCTAGTAGGGGCAGTGCCACCCTTTTGTAGGGTAATTCCATGCATATTCTTTTTACAATGTGTGTATGTATGTATATTAGGAAGCTTTAAAGTATTAGCTTTCCATAAGAGCTTTATCAAGGCCTTTGGTGCTGCTTACGTTCCCACTTCCTCTTCTATCCTGCTCTCACATTGCACCTTCTACTCCAATTTACCCCCTTGATCCATTCTGGTTTATATACCACTGTGTTCTACTATCAATTGAACGCACCCCCGTGGTGCTTTGCTAATTAATTGACCTCTATGAGTATTCCATATGAAACAGATATTTGAAGATTAAAAGCTAACATTTATAAATGAGAGAAAGCATGACATCTATCTTTCTGGGTTAGGGTTAACTCACTCACAATGATTGCTTTGAACTCCATTCGTTTACCTAAGCCCACACTCAAAGAGCCACATGATTGTTTAATAAAGATGTAAATTTATACATTGGAGACAAGACAAAATCTTCAACCAGTGGTGCTAGCCAAACTGGGTGGCTACATGCAGAAGAATACAACTAAATCCTTGTCACTCATGCTGCACAAAGCACAACCCCAAATGCATTAGGAATATTCACATAAGGCCCAATAACCTGAAACTGACGGAGGGGAAAGCAGAGAATACGCTTGAACTCATTGGGCCAGGAAGGGATTCTGACCAGGACCCCAGTAGTGTAGACTTAGGAGCAACAATTAGTCAATGGGACCTCATAAAACTAAAAGGCTTTTTGTTCAGCAAGACACCACAATTCTAGTCTAGAGGCTGCCCACAGAATGGGAGGCAAACTACCAGTTACACATCTGACAGAGTTTCACTTTCTAGAACATACAAAGAACTCAAAAAACTGAAAAGAAAACAACTCAAAGAGCACATACTGCCCTTGAAGAGTACACAGGTTCAGTTCCCATCACCCACACCAGGCAATTCATAACTGTCTCTTACTCTATTTCCAGGAGAATTTGATGCCTCTAACCTCAGAGGAATTTTGTAATCACATGCACATGCCCTGCTAAGTATATATCATTAAAAAATAAATATTTAAAAACCTTGAAACTCAAAATAGAAGGAACATGTCTCAACATAAAGACTACATATGGCAAACCTCTGGCCAACATGATATTAAAAGGGGAAGAACTTGAAGATTTTCCCCTATTACAATGAACAAGATGAATTTGATACTGTCTACATTTAATAAAGTACTCCAAGGGCACGAAGATTAGAAAAACAAGTGAAAGGGATCCAAATGGGAAAGGAAGATTTCAAAGTATCTTATTCTGTAGACAATTTGTTTCTACAGCTAAGAGTCCTTGGAGACTTTGCCAAGAACTCTTGACACTGGTAAACACTCTCAGCAAAGTGGATGAATATACACACTAGCCTTTCTATAAACCAGTGAGACATACTTAAAAAATCTCTATAGTAACAATCTCCTTCACAATAGCCTTAGAAAACTCTGGAATAAACTTAACCAAGGATGTGAAAAGCCCCTGTAAGAAAAATTTTAAACACTGAAGAAGAAATGGAGGAAAAGATAACAAGATGGGAAAACCTCCCGTGTTTATTGATCAGAAAAACTGACAATGTGAAAATGACTGTTTTGCAAAAGCTGTCTACAAGTTTAATGCAATCTTGAGCAAGAAGAATACTTGATTGCTATGGCTTTGTAGCATAACTTGAAGTCAAACATGGTGATGTCACCAGCAGTAGTCTTTTTGCTCATGATTGCTTCCATGTGAATTTTAAATATTGTGTGTGTGTGTGTGTGTGTGTGTGTGTGAGAAAAATATCATTGAAAAAGGAATGTGTTTATGAGAGCACACATGAAGGAATAGTTACTTCTGTGTACCTGGTGGAGTGTAGGGACTGTGGAGGAAATGAATAGAAAGCTGAGGGTCAAAGGTGAAATTTATGTGTTGGATCTTAAGCTTGAGATGAAGGTGATGAGAAAAATCATGAGGAGAAAACGAAAAACAATCAGACCTGAAACACTATTCTTCAACTACGGGTACTTTATTAGAAGAGGGAAATTGAAGTAAGTTATGAGAGATGAAGTTGGAGATGTACACTAGATTATGTTGTGGAAATCCTTGAATGTCATGCTAATAAGTTTAGCTATAGTTTTACAATAAATTATAATGGAAGATTCTAAGTGAAGGACCATTTAGATTATGCTTCCAGAGAGATGAATGGACAGTACTCTGGCTGATAGTTTTAAGAGGAAAGAGACAAATGAAATCTGAGAGACTAATTAAGATTTTTGGCAATGAATTATGAGGTGAAGGATTGCAGCGAGAGATTTTCAAAGGTGATATTCACAGATCTATACAGGTTGGCCTTAGACATCAAAAATATTCTGCCATTCCTGCCAGAGAATCAAGTAGCCTAATTGTCAATCTTCACCTCTCCCTCCTCTCCGCCAAATCCAATACTCTAGTCACTGCCATCTCTGGTAGATCAACTTCTGCAGCCTTCCCCTCCCCCTCTTCCCCCATCTCCAGTGGATTACACAGATCTTCTCTAGCCTTCTCCCAACTCATCCCCTTATGCAAACCTCCAACCCCAGCAGGCATTCCCTGGAAATGCACCATCCAATCCTTCCAGAGAGGCAAGTAGGCCAGCAAAGCAGATAGATGAAGTTTAGATCCTCACTCTTCCTATTCTCCTCAAAATTCAATACCTCAGTCTCATCTTCAGCTCTGTAGCAAACTACCTATTGTGGCCTCTCTTCCTTTCTGCCCCACTTCTAAGAGAACTAAGAAGATCCTGATGGAATTTTTACACTGCCTTCCTCTATTGGTGAAATTATTAAGGCCACTCCACGTAGTTAAAAGGGAGGTTTATTTTGTGGGGTAACTTACAAGTGAAGGGATAAGTAACACGGTCTGGGAAAGGTGTAGCGCAGTCCGGCGGTGTTCTCTAAAGAACTCTGCTAGATCTACCTCCAGCGTCCAGGGTCCAGGAACCAAGAGAGCTGGCCCATCTGGATCTCGGGTCTTCTGGTGTCTTCTCTCCGCTCTGCCTTGTAGGTGTGACAGTTACCAAAGCCTCAATGGGAGTTGGAACTTCCAGATCAAAGCTGGAATGGCTGCCCACTACATTCCTCCTTCCAGTGGACCCCCTTAACCCCCATCCTAGCCCATCTCTATTCTTAAGTGTCAGCTGCCAATACCTAGAAAAATATTTTACCAGAACTCCCCAGCGGTTACACTTGGCAGTATCCCAGAAGAATTCTATACTACATAACACATAGCCACCACACTCTCCTAAAGATCGAGTGGGCAACAGAAACCAATGAACAAAACATCCACCCAACAAATAGAAAAGCAGTTATCAGCTTATAGAATTACTATTGTCCCAAACCTAGATGAATAGACACCAACATAAAAACCCAATCAACAACAGCCAGGACAATGTGTCTCCACCAGAGCCCAGCAACCTTACCACAGCAGGCCCTGAGAAATGCAACATAGCTGAAACACAAGACAAAGGCCTTAAAATAGGCTTTATGGATATGACAGAGGTCTCTAAAGGGGAAATAAATAAATCTCTCAAAGAAATCTATCAAAACCAAACAAGCAATGGAAGGAAATGGATAACAGAGTTTGAGATCTGAAAGTGGAAATAGAATCAATGAAGAAATCCCAAACTGAGTGAAATTTGGAAATGAAAAATTTAGAAACTCAAACAGGAATCTCAGAGGCAAGCCTCACTAACAGAATACAAGTGATAGAAGAGAGAACCTCAGGCACTGAAACACTGTAGAAGAAATGGATATCTCTGTCAAAGAAAACGTTAAATCTAAAAAGAATCCTGGTACAAATCATCCAAGAAATCTTAGACTCTATGAAAAGACCAAGTCTACAAATAATGGGAATAGTGGAAGGAGAAATCTAGGTTAAAGGCACAGAAATTATTTTTACAAAGTCATAGAAAAAATTTCCCTGGGGCTGGAGAGATGACTCAGTGGTTAAGAGCACTGGCTGCTCTTCCAGAGGTCCTGAGTTCAATTCCCAGCAACCACATGGTGGCTCACAACCATCTGTAACGAGATCTGGCGCCCTCTTCTGGCCTGCAGGCATACATGCAGACAGAACACTGTATACATAATAAATAAATAAATAAATCTTAAAAAAAAAAAAGAAAAGAAAAATTTCCCTAACGTAAAGAAGGACATACCTATCAAGGTACTAGAAGCATGCAGAACACCAAGTAGATTGGACCAGAAAAGAAAGTCCCCTCCCCACGTAATAATCAAGAGATTGAATGTACACAACAAAGAAAGAATATTAAAAGCTGCAAGGGAAAAAGACCAAGTAACATATAAAGGCAGACCTATTAGAATAACACCTGATTTGCAATGGAGACTCTAAAAGCCAGAGGAGCCTGGACAGATGTTCTATGAACTTCAAGTGACTACAGATGCCAGCCCAGACTACTACACACAGCAAAAGTTTAATAGCAGTAGATAAAGAACGTAATATATTCCATGATAAAACCAAATTTAAGCAGTTAGTATCTTTCCACATGGCCAGCTCTACAGAAGGCATTAGATGGAAAACTTCAACTTAGAGATATTAACCACACGCAAGAAAACAAGGAAATCAAGAAGGGAAACATGGTGAATCAAAAGAAGTAACACACACACACACACACACACACACACACACACACACATGCAGAACAACAAATTAACAGGAATCAATAACACTGCTCATCGAAAACTCTCAACATCAGTGGTCTCAATTCCAGCCCCCCCCCAAAAAAAAAGACAGACTAACAGAATGGAAGTGAAAACAGGACCCATCCTTCTGCTTCATCCAAGAAAAAAACTTTAACAGCAAGCACAGAAGACATCTCAGTGTAAAAGAATGAAAACTGATATTCCATGCAAATAGATCTAAGCAGTAAGCTAGTATACTCTTTTTAATACCTGACAAAAACAGCCTTCAAACAAAAACTAATCAGAAGAGAAGGGGAAAGGCACTATACACTCATCAAATGGAAAGTCCGCCAAGAGGACATTGCAATTCTTAACATCTATGCATCAAAGTTCATAAATGCACTCAAATTCATAAAAGAAACAGGGCTATAGTTAAATCACATATTGACACACACCGATAGTGGGAGACTTCAATATCAACAACAACAGGAAGCTTACAAACTCATGGAAACTGAACAACTCACTACTGAATGAAAAGTGGGTCAAAAAATAAATTCTAGAATTTAAGTAAAGTGAATACACAACATACCTAAACTTATGGGACACAATGAAGGCAGTTCTAAGAGGCAAGTTCATAGCACTGTGTCTACATAAAAAGTTAGATAGATCCCATACTAATAATAGCATACTTGAAAACTCTAGAACAAAAAGAATCAATCACACCCAAAACTGTAGATGGCAAGAAATAATTTCAGGGCTGAAATCAATAAAATAGAAACAAACAAATAAGTATAAATAGTCAGTGAAACAAAGAGTTGATTAAGAAAATCAATAGGATTGACAAACCAACCCTTACTCAAATTAGCTAGAAGGCAGAGAGAGAAATTCCAAATTTAAAAAATTAGAAATGAAAGGAGGGACACAACAACATACACTGAGAAAATCTAGAGAATCATAAGTACATAGTTTAAAAACCTGTACTCTGCAAAATTGAAAAGAAAATCTAAAAGAAATGGATAGTTTTCTCAATGTATACTGCCTACCAAAGTTAAATCAAGATCAGCTAAGCAATTTAAAGAGACCTGTAACACCTAGTAAAATAGAAGCAGTCATTAAAAGTCTCCTTTCCAAAACAGTCCTGGATCAGAATTCTACCAGACTTTTAAAGAAGAGTTAATGTCAATATTCCTCAAATTATTCCATAAAATAGAAACAGAAATAACATTGCCCAATTTGTTTTATGAGGTCAGAGTTACTCTCATACTTAAACCACAAAAAGACCCAAGAAAGAGTAGTTTTGAACATTTTTACTCATGATGCAAAATTTCTTAATAAATATTTGTAAACCAAATCCGAGAAAACATTCACCATGATCAAGTAGGCTTAATCCCAGAGATGTGGGGATGGTTCAACATACATCAGTCTAAACAATCTACCCTATAAACAAACTGAACGAAGAAACCCTATATTATTGCACGAATCCTAAATGGTGAGGGTTCCCCATCTGGATCAGACCCTCTGAATGGGTGAGACAGTTGATTGGCTTGATCTGTTTGGGAGGCATCCAGGCAGTGGGACCAGGTCCTGTGCTCATTGCATGAGTTGGCTGTTTGAAACCTGGGGCCTATGCAGGGTCGCTTGGCTCGGCCTTGGAGGAGGGGACTGGACCTGCCTGGACTGAGTCTACCAGGTTGATCTCAGTCTTTAGGGGAGGCTTTGCCCTGGAGGAGGTGGGAATGGGGGGTGGGCTGGGGGGAAGGTGAGGGGGGAGAACAAGGGAATTCATGGCTGATATGTAGAACTGAATTGTATTGCAAAATTAAAAAAAAAAAGAATGAACAAGCATACAGGCAAAAAAGAAAAAAAACACCTGAAGCCAGATATCAAAGTAAATGCTGAAAAATCAGAGAGACAATGGAACAAGCCACAGCCACTTCTCACCTCACCAACTCGAATCCTCTGCCTGGATGCCTCTGAGTCCTCAGCCAAAAAGCTCTCAAGTTCCTGTCTCCTTATGCCTTATATGCCTCTCTCTGCCCAGCCATTTCACTTCCTATCTCAGCCTTCCTAGTGCTGGGATTAATGGCATGTGTGCTTCCAAAATACTGGGGTTAAAGGTGTGTGCCACCACTGCCTGTCTCTGTTTCTCTCCTAGCCTGGATCAATCTCATGTAGCCCAGTGTGGCTTTGAACTCACAAAGATCCAGACAGATCTCTGCCACCTCTTCCTAACCTCTATGTTTAGCTCTGTGGCTGGCTCTGTCCTCTGATCTTCAGGCAAGCTTTGTTTCTTAGATTACAAATATCACCATACCACATTATCATCTCATCACATTATATGAGGAAAAGGTCTTTGATGAAATCCAACACCCCTTCTTGATAAAATTCCTTGAGAGATTAGGGACACAAGGGACATACCTAAACATAATAAAAGCATTTTACAGCAAGCCTGTAGCCAACATCAAATGAAAGGGAGAGAAACTCAAATCAATTCTACTAAAATCAGGTTGTCCACTCTCTCCATTCCTGTTCAATATAGTACTTGAAATTTTAGCTAGAGCAATAAAACAACTGACAGAGATCAAAGGGATACAAATTGGAAAGGAAGAATTCAAAGTATAGTTATTTGCAGATGATACTGATAGTCTACATAAGCGACTACATAAGGGAACTCTTACAGCTGATTAATACTTTCAGCAAAGTTGCCTGACACAAAATTAACTCACAAAAATCAGTAGTCCTCCTATATACAAATGACCAAAGAACTGAGAAAGAAATTACACCACCTTTCACAATAGCTTCAAATAATACAAAACATCTTGGGGTAACTGTAGCCAAGCAAATGGAAGACTTGTGTGATAAAAACTTTAAGACATTGAAGAAAGAAATTTATGAAGATATTAGGAGATGGAAAAATCTCCCATGCTCACAGATCGGTAGGATTAATGTTGTGGATTATTGCATTAACTATGTAAAAGTGTGTTGCATTTGTTTATGCTGCATTTGTTTAACTATGTAAAGATGTGTTACATATGCTGCATTTGTTTAATTATGTAAAGATGTGTAGCCGGGCAGTGGTGGCCCATGCCTTTAATCCCAGCACTTGGGAGGCAGAGGCAGGCGGGATCTTTGTGAGTTCGAGGCCAGCCTGGTCTACACAGCGAGATCCAGGAAAGGCATAAGGCTACACAGAGAAATCCTGTCTCGAAAAACAAAAAAAAAAAAGAGGTGTTGCTGTTTTACCTTGCTTGCCTAAGTCACCTGATTTGGTCTAATAAAAAGCTGAACAGCCAATAGCTTGGCAGTAGAAGGATAAGCAGGGCTGGTGGTCAGAGAGATTAAGTAGCAGGATGAATCTAGGCTAGAGAGGGAGAATGAGGGAGAAAGAAAGGGAGATGCCTGGGGCCAGGCAGCCAGCCAGACATGGAGGAAGCAGTATTGTAGGACATAAAGAAAGAAAGAAAGAAAGAAAGAAAGAAAGAAAGAAAGAAAGAAAGAAAGAAAGAAAGAAAGAAAGAAAGGTAAAAATCCCCGAGGCAAAATGTAGATGAAGAGGAACAGGTTAAAATAAGTTATAAGAGCTAATGGGACAAGCCTAAACTAAGGCCAAGCATTCATAACTGATAATAAGTTTCCTTGTCATGATTTGGGGGCTGGTGGTCTGAGAAAGCCTGCTACAGATTAATTATAGTACAAATGGCCATCTTATCAGAAGCAGTCTACAAATTCAATGCAACTCTTATTGAAATTCCAACACAATGCTTCACAGATCTTGAACAGTTTTTAACTTCATATGGAAACATACACACAAGGGGGGCGAAGAGGGAGGGAGAAAGAGAGAGGATAGCTAAAATAATCTTGAATATCAAAAGAACTGCTATAGGTATCACCATCTCTGACCTCCAATTTACTGTAGAGCTACAGTAATAAAACGATCATGATATTGGCATAAGAAACAGACATGTCACTCAATGGAATCAAATCGAAGACTCAGACATTAATTCATACAGTAGAATCATAGAAGCTCCCTAATATATATACATATATGAAGGACATCTAAATGAAACTGCCAAATAATGAGGGAGACAGAGCCCTAAATACACATCTCTGGTTACCAAATGAAGCTTCCAGTACTGGGATTGGGTTACATCTAATTGAGTTGTTGGCCAAAGGCATCTCATGTGAATCCTCAAATAACCCAGGCTGTTGCCCCCTTCCCTAACCCAGCAGCTATCTTGGACAGAGTCTCACTGGGGAACAAACTACTTTTAAGGGTTGGCAGCCTGCCAAGCAATAGATGTCCAACAGAAAATGAACTCAACTTGGTGGTTCCTTTTCTCATAATGTCATGTCAGGGCATTTGGGGGTATTTGTATTGTTTTATTTTATTATATATATTGATTATAATATGTTTATATATAAATATTCCACCTTTTACCATACAGGCCCTTTGCATATATATTTTGGCTTCCAGTTCTGTGTTTTTATCGAATTACTGTGGGAATGAGTGGGTCTCTGCATCTATATCTGTTTCTTGTGCCTTTTCTTGGGCATTTAACCTTCTGCATGTCCTATTCTGCTATGATGGTTCTTGTTTTATATTATTGTATTTTATTTCATTTTGTCATCATCCCTTAAAAGCCTGTTTGTTTTCTAATGAGAGACAGAAAGGAGGTGGGTGGATTTGGGTGGGGGGTGGTAAGGAGGAACTGGAAGGAGTAGAGGGAGTAGAAACTGTAATCAAAATATATTGTGTGAGAGAAAAGTCTATTTTCAATAAAAGGGAAAAAGAATATTCTGTGATTTTTTTATTTGAACTGTATTAATGGTGATGACAATTAGTAATATAAGGAAACATCCCATGTACCATTTTCTTGTGTATTTCTATCAAAGATAGTAGAATGATATGACCAACACACAAGCACCAGGCTGGAGGCGAAAGCAAAATATCAGAACCTAACAACTACCAATAACAGTAACTTCCTGGGATACAGTTTGATAGTCTGTCCTTAAAATATGAGTAAAATTGTGCTAAAATTCAAAGGACGGGCTGTTCCAGTTTAACTTGTATATCTATTCTTTTATATATGTTATGAGTTGACTTGGTTTACTTAATTTGGTTAACCCACCAGTTAACCTCCAAAATTGTAAGGATTTGCAAGGGCTAATTAGGTAGGATGTTTGTCTTTCTGTAGAAAGCAACATTTTCTTAAAGTAGTTCCAATAACAATAAATAAAGAATTTTCTCTTTTTCTCGAGTTTCTTTGTTTCCATGTCAAAGCTGTTTTTATTTATTATATCTAATTCCACTGAACTCTCTAATTTCAATTGATTCTAAAAATAAATCCTCTGTTGGAGAATAACATAATAAGAAACAATATTACAAGGAGCAGCGTGTACGCCTGGCTACACACAAATAAACAACACCCAAGGAAACTCTGGGTTCTGAGGAACATTTCCTCAATTATGGTCACGATCTGGGCCTTCCAAGAATAATACAATATGTGCAGCATTTTAACAAGGCTAGAGAAGACATCAGTAACAAGCTCTGTATTTTCATTAGGGCTCTTCAAGTCACAATACATAAATAAAACTGTCTATCTTGCGGATTCCTAGGAAAGCAGGGAAAATATCAAGCTACAAAGTGTTGTTCATTTTGATCTTTTTCATTTATTTATTTATTTTTATTTTTTTTCCTTCAGGGGTGAGTTACCATGTGAATGGTTATATTTTCTTTTTTTTTTTTTACTCCTCATGCTATCCACAGACCCCCCCTCCTCCCTCCTCCTACTCCCAGCCCTCTTTCCCAAGCCACCCCACATCCCCCAAATTGAGGTCTCCCATGGGAAGTAAGCAGAGCCCAGCTCACTGAGCCTAGGCAGGTCCAAGCCCCTTCCCACTGCACCAAGGCTGTGCAAGGTGTCACACCACAGGCACTGGATTCCATAAGCCCGCCCATAGACCAGGGACAGATCCTGATCCCCCTGCTTGGGTGCCCCCCAAACAGTTGGATCCAAACAACTCCCATCCCCCATCAGACCCTGTAACTCAAGCCCTACCTCTCCCAAGAGTTTTAGAATATTTGGGAGTTTAAATCAAGTTCCTTCTTTTAGAATTTGTACTGTGTAGTTCCACTGTTTAGATTGTGGAATAGCCATGATTGGTAGGTAGCACAAATGCCCTACATGCTGTCATTTTGTGTTCTCCCTTGGACTATCTTCCTGTTTTCCCTGTTCTACAGCATGTCCAGTGTAATGTTGATTTTGAACACTTATTTTAGTTTTAAAACAAGTGTGCAAACAGGAAGAGACATAGCATTTCTTTATCTGTATTTTCTTTCCTTTCTCGTATTTGCTTTTCCACACTCCTATACCTCTTCTATTAATGTCCAGATATGTCATGCTAATTTACTATCTCAATTAGAGTCAGTTTTTTTTTTAATATGCAGGGTCATCCTGGAATCTGGATCAGGAGTCAAGGAATATATCATACGTGTAGCAAGCATAACATGAGGAAGCTGTAAAAAAAGCAGAACAAATGAATGAAAGACAAGAAAGAAAAAATGAATGAAAGGTAGGAAGGAAGGAAGAAAGAGAAAAAGAAAAAAAGGTAGATACTCAGATCTGGATGCAGAGCCCATCAAATTCAAGGAGATACCAATGATAACTCTTTAAACACTCATACATACACACACACACACACACACACACACACACACACACACAAGGAGATACCAATGATAACTCTTTAAACACACACACACACACACAAGGAGATACCAATGATAATTCTTTAAACACACACACACACACACACACACACACACACACACACACACACACACACCCTAAAACAAAAAGCCCAGAGTCTTGCTAAACTGTCCAGGCTCGCTAATCTGTAAACTGCACTCCCGCCTTCCGGTCTCCCATGAGCTGGGAGCTTGCTAAACTGTCCAGGCTCGCTAGTCTGTAAACTGCACTCCCGCCTTCCGGTCTCCCATGAGCTGGGAGGACAGACATAGGACACCACAGCCTGCTCAAGATCTTGCCCTTTGACCTTTCGATCTTTAGCCTCCTCCTACCTGTGCCATCCCACTGAAGCTGAAGGTCTTTTCTCTTTTGTCAGTTTCAGGCCAAGCATTTTTTTCCCCTTAAGCGGTCTTCTCTTTCTTAACTATTTTCTCAATGGTTTTTCTTAACTCTTTCCTCTAACAGACTAAATAGATGGCTTATCTAAAAATTTCTGTCCTCGCCAAAAAGGGCATTTGCAGATTTCCAATCTATCAGAGACTGGAATGCTTTTTAGTCCTGAGAAATGAATTCCTAATTAATGGTTTACTAGAATGTGCTTCCCTAAGGGTCATTTTGTGCCTACCTCCGCACTTCTCACTTTCATATCTGCTTCTCCCTCAAATGTTGTTCTCCCAGCAACCCAGGGCTGATCAGGCCTTGTTTTTGGCAGTCCCTTTGTAGAAGATGCTCTGCTTTCACCAGGATAGCCAAGTAACGGATGGTGGTTATGTCCGGTGTAGGGACTGTTCAAATGTACATATGCGCACATGCCTTCAGGGAAGGTGGAGAGACTTGAGTGCCATAACTCCAATGCTAGAGGAATAGAGACTCTTCTAATCCATACAAAATATCCCTCTCACAGGGGAACTCTGCTGCTAGAGCAAGATGATTTTTCTTTCTGTTTATGGAAGTTCTTTCCATATCTGTGATCATCTGATTGGTAGCATACCTTCAAATGTTTTTTTCAGAGAAATATGATAATCAGATCTAGGAAACAAACTTGAAAATAGGCTTTTATTTTCCAAAAAAGAACTCTACAAAATATTCAGCAAATCAGCCCCCACTTGAGTGTGCATGTGCATGCATGCACTCGTGTATTTTCTCTAAGAAGCAGCTCTTCTGAACTTTGAAAGGAAATAGTGTATATTGCTGGTGCAGCCTCCTCTGTCTTGTTGCTATATGGACTATGGGCAGCACCGAGATAACTTTGGAAAATATGAGAGCAGAGAGAGAACATAGAGGCTTTTTTTTTTTTTTAAGGGTACTTGGTGTGAGTGACTGCCCTGCAAACTAAGCAAACACTATCTTGGGGAGTTCAGCTGTGTTCCCTTGCAAAGGATAATCCTGGCTGGGTTTGTTGACTGTTTTCACCCATGAATGAAGGTACGGGTAGAGACCTGAAACCCACGCCTAAGCTACCAGTGGCTCCCTATCATCGGTTGTGTGCAACCCCACCTTGTTTCTCATGGTCTTGGGGAGGGTTTAGATCAGTGGTTCTCAACCTGTCTTGTGCTGGGACCAGTTAATACAGCTCCTCATGTTGTCCTGACCCCAAACCATAAAATTACTTTCATTGCTACATCATCACTGTAATTTTGTCACTTTTATGAATTGTAATGTAGATATCTGATATGAAGATGGTCTTAGGTGACTGCTGTGAAAGGGTTGTTTGACCCCCAAAGGGTTGCGAGCCACAGGGTGAGAACCACTGGTCTAGATTCTAGAAATGCTAGGAGCAGGGGGCTCCATTTTGTGGCCATAATAAAGCCCTAACCCCTGCTAAGTAAAGGCTTTCCAAGTGTGCTTGTGAGTGACTGTCCTTTGAGGCAAGCACCTGTCATCTTGGAACATTTAGCTCTTCCAGCTTTGCAAAAGATCACCCCAGTTGGAACTGTTTGATATTTATGCCTCCATCTCCTTTCCCTTCCAATATACGACTGTGCCTTATCCACTGGCAACTCTGTAGGTGACTTGGCTTAGGGACTAGAGCACATATATACAGGCCAGGCATCCTTCAACTATGCTGCTACAGGCAGGTCTTCATGCCTGCTGGGTAAGCCTTTTCACCATAGCCCGTTAGCAGAGGAGTGTCCACATCCCTGTAAATAACCCCTCACCTATGCTCTGTAAGGAAACCCAATTAACTTCATGGTTTTCCAGAGAGAACTTTGGTAGGAATTGTGCCTCTCTTTGGTGATGTGACCTTGGAATGGGTAGGTGTTGCTTAAATTTGCCCTTGGTTAGGAATTTTAGCATCACTAACCTAATATGGGAAGAGAGCCCATTGGGAGAGGGGGAGAAGGGAAGGGCAAAGAGGAGGTGGGAGGGAGCGGGGAGAAAGTGAGAGACTTTGGCAGGCCATGAGGAAAGAAAGCATATGTTTTAGTCTGAAGTTCTTCTCTGATACCTTAGGGAAAAAAGTTTTAAGTGAATAAAGTTATAGATGGGGCTCTAAAAAATGCAAAGGCATGAAAAACACAGTAATGTGATTTATTTTGTGAGACTTTCCTTCAGCACTGGTTGTGTGAAAATCCTCTTCAGCCTTTCATAATCCATTTTCCTATATGTACCTTTTTGAGGCCCTTCAATTTAAAATCAGTTGCAGATTGATAACGTCTACCCATTGGCTTTTCCCTTTCCTGACATGCAACTAAACTGCATTTCCCAGCTTCCTTCACCAGTTGACTGACCTTGCTCTAGTTTAAAGTCGTAGAAGTCACATTTGTTATTGACTTGCTGACAGAACTCCCAAACATACATCCAAGCTTCACTTGCCACCCACTGGGAAGCCGTGGTGAGGACTGAAGCAACACTGGAAACAAAGTGGCTACCTGTTGACCTCAGCACACACCTGAACGCCATACTAAACAATTGAGTCCATTTGGTGCAGGAGTATATTCCCCCAAATATGCAGCACCATGGTCAGCATAAATCAATACAATAATAATAAATAAATAAAATAATAAAGTTAACCAATAATCAAATAATTAAAATTATTTAATGAATTACTACAATAGATCATTGATGAAAGACATTCTTTTTTTAAGAATTTTTTTTTATTCATTTTACATACCAGTCACAGATCCCCTTCTTCCCTCTTCCTGCCCCTCCAGCCTCCCCTACCCAAACCATCCCCCATTCCCTCCTACAAGAAGGTAAGGCCTCCAATGGGGAGTCAGCAGAGCCTGGTACATTCAGTAGAGGTAGGTCTAAGCCCCTCCCCCTGCATCAATGCTATGCAAGGTGTCCCACCATAGGTAGTGGGCTCCATGTCACTAGGGATGGATCCTGATCCTATAGTTAGGGGACCCCTTAAGCAGATCAAGCTACACAACTGTCTAGTCTGTAAAGAGGTCCTAGTCCAGTCCCATGCAGGCTCCACAGGTGTTGGTCTAAATTTCATGAGTTCCCACTAGTTTGGTTTGGTTGTCTCTGTAGGTTTCTCCATCATGATCTTGATGTCCCTTGCTCATAGAATACCTCGTCTCTCTCTTCGACTAGACTCTTGGAGCTAAGCCTGGTGTTTGGCTGTGGATCTCTGCATCTGCTTCCATCAGTTACTGGAGAAAGGCTCTATGATGACAGTTAGGGTATTCATCAATCTGATTATTGGGGTAAGCCAGTTCAGTTCAGGCACCCTCTCCACTATTGCTAGTAGTCCAAGCTGGGGTAATCCTTGGGGATTCTTGGCAACTTCCCTAGCACCCAGTTTCTCTACATCCCCATGAAGTCTCCCTCTATCATGGTATCTTTTTCATTGCTCTCCCACTCCATCCCTGTTCCAGATCGACCATCCTGTTCCCTTATGTTCTCATGCCCCATCCCCTACCCTCCATTGCCCACTCCTCATCCCCAGTTTACTCATGGAGATCTCATCTATTTCCCCTTCCCAGAGTGATCCATGCATCCCTCTTTTGGTCCTCCTTTTAGCTAGCTTCTCTGGAGCTGTGGGTTGTAGTCTGGTTATCCTTTGCTTTTTACATCTAGTATCCACTTATGAGTGAATACATACCATGTTTGTCCTTCTGGATCTGGGTTACCTCACTCAGGATGATATTTTCTAGTTCCATCCATTTGCTTGCAAATTTTTATGATGTCATTGTTTTTTTACTGCTAAGTAGTACTCCATTGTGTATATGTACCACATTTTCTTTATCCATTCTTTGGTTGAGGGGCATCTAGGTTGTTTCCAGGTTCTGGCTATTACAAATAATGCTGCTATGAACATAGTTATGTGTGTGTCCTTGTGGTATGATTGAGCATTCCTTGGGTATATTCCCAAGAGTGGTATAGCTGGGTCTTGAGGAAGATTGATTCCCAATTTTCTGAGAAACTGCCATACTGATTTCCAAAGTGGCTGTACAAGTTTGCACTCCCACCAACAGTGGAGGAGTGTTCCCCTTGCTCTGTATTCTCTCCAACACAAGCTGTCATCACAGAACACTGTGGCAAGGTTTTCCCAAGGGTACAAGTGGCACTTGCATCTTGGGGGTAATCACCATCTTCATCTCTGCTTCTTTTTGCACCATTCAGAGATCATCACAGAGAGACACAACTGGTTAAAATAACAGAGGACCGACCATGGGGTGCCCAGCCCCAGTTAATACATCTGCATTACAGCCCCTCTACCTAAGTCTCTTGGGGCAGAAAGATTTTAAGAGCAAGAAAACCAGGTCATCTGTTGTGAGATAGTTTATCTTATGTCTGCCAGGGAACTCCACTCATGAGGTCTCAGTGATATGATTGCCTAAGCAAGACCTGAAAAATGGCAATAACAATTGATATACCATCATGGATGGGGAAATCTCACAGATCTCCACCATGAAGTGCTATAGGCAATTAATGACTGCTGAGGGAGATAATCTTCTCGAAGGAGGAGCCCCCTGATAGATTATCCAGTACCAAGGGGTCAGTCCCAAACACATACACATACAAGTACAAACAACACTAACTGGACTTAATGGCATATATTTATGTATAGCCTCCTCTCTCTCTCTCTCTCTCTCTCTCTCTCTCTCTCTCTCTCTCTCTCTCTCTCTCTCTCTGTATTTAAATAAAAGGTCATGAATTTGATAGAGCATAGGGAAACAAGAGAGGAGTTGAATAGTAGAGAGACGGGTGAACTTATGTAAATAAATTACTCATGTATGATATTTTCACAAAAATTAAACTGTTTCCTTTAATATGTCATGTTTGTTATTCAGATTTCTAAGCTTGAGGTTATGAATCAGAGCAAAGTGCAGTCACTTGAAACTGAGTAAATCTCTCAATAATGTTACACAGGAGCTATGCAATCTTAGTCAACTGGGATCCATGTCATTAGTCTGGCCACAAGTCATGAACTCCTCTTACTTTCTTTTGATGAGATCTTTAACTGTACAGAGGAAACACGATAAAGCTCAATTATACAGCTTGGTGATTGAATTTGAGATGCCATGGCTACCTGGGTTTCTGATTAAGGACCAGAAAGTAATAGAAACCAATGTTGTTATTTTATTTTGCTTATATTTGTTTTCTTATTCATTTATTTATTTAGTGTGAGTGTGTGTAAGAGGACACTATTAAAGGTCTTCTATTGATTTCTACCTTAGTTTCTGAAATGGGATCTCATGGTCAATCTGGATACTACTGATTTGATTAAGCTCTCTGGTTATTCATCCCCAGGAATTTGCCTCTGACTCTCTAGTGCTCAGGTTACAACTATGTGTCCCCACCCTGTTTCTTATATGGGTGCTGGGGATCTCAAGTTACAATACCATGTTATGGTGGTGGTTGTGGTGTTGGAGATGGAACACAGGGTTTACATATGCTAAGCAAGGAATTTATAACTACTCTCTGCTCCTAACTCAGTTATTACTTTTTAAGAAAAATCTTTAAAAATTTATAAAATTATATTCTGACCATTGGGCAGACTGATGTAGTGGTGTCCCAACTTAGGCATTTGTGCTCTTGAGGGTATTTTAAGATGGACATGGAAATTGTAAGTAGAATAAAAGCATTTCTTCTTGTATTGTTTTTATGAAAATAATGAATCCAAGGTTTATATATATATAATTAAATCTGCATAATAACTGTATTCTTATACATATCTAAAAACAATGTTACCAGCATTTAATCTGTAAGTTGCCAGAAGACCACATGGGATATAATTCAACATGGATAAAGGAATACCTTGATACAAATGTGTGGAGGTGTGGACACAGACATATTTACTAATTTGGTTTTAACACATTGAAGTGTCTTGTGGTTTACGTTTTCCTGGATAGGTTTCTCAATGTCATTATTTAGTTTGAATTAAACCCTCAGACAATTGCTTCAAAAAGTACCCACAAAGAATATTGACAGCGCCGGGCGGTGGTGGCGCACGCCTTTAATCCCAGCACTCGGGAGGCAGAGCCAGGTGGATCTCTGTGAGTTCGAGGCCAGCCTGGTCTACCAAGTGAGTCCCAGGAAAGGCGCAAAGCTACACAGAGAAACCCTGTCTCGAAAAACCAAAAAAAAAAAAAAAAAAAAAAAAAGAATATTGACAGTGTTATCAGTAATGTAAGCACAAATGTCAGCATTCTTGGTCAGCTACATTATTAAGGTAAATACAAACCATATCCCCAAACCACAATGATTCAGTCATACCTGCTAAAATTTCCGACAAATCAAAAGCTTTCCAAGAATTGTTTAATGTTTATACTCTGTGTCTTATTTCTAGTGCTGTGATGAAACACCGTGACCAAAAGCAACTTAGGGAGGAAAGGGTTTATTTGGTTTACACTTCCGTATAGCTGTTCATCATCAAGGAAGTCAGGACAGGAACTCAAAACAGGGCAGATTCTTGAAGGTGGGAGCTGATGCAGAGGCCATGGAGGGGTTCTGCTTACTGGCTTGATCCTCATATGACTTTCTCAGACTGCTTGCTTTTAGTACCCAGGACCACCAGATCAGGGATGGCACCACCCACAATGGGCTGGGACTTCCCTCAGCAATCATTAATTAAGGATGAATGGACTGCTACTCGCATCACCAGGGAGGCTACCTGGAAAACAGGACCCCAAGAAAGACACGGGCATCGCCCAATGATGGAGAAATGGAAGAGATCTACATGAACAGCCTGGACATGAGTGGGGGTAATGAAGGGTGAGGGTGGAGGGAAAGAGAGCTTGGGGGAGCGGGAGATCCCAGCTGGATCAACAACAGAGAGGGAGAACAAGGAATAGGAGACCGTGGTAAATGAAGACCACATGAGAATAGGAAGAAGCAAAGCGCTAGAGAGGCCCACAGAAATCCACAAAGATGCCCCCACAATAGACTGCTGGCAATGGTCGAGAGACAGCCTGAACTGACCTACTCTGGTGATGGGATGGCCAAACACCCTAATTGTCGTGCTAGAAACCCCGTCCAACGACTGAGGGATCTGGATGCAGAGATCCATGACTAGGCCCCGGGTGGAGCTCTGGGAATCCAATTAGTGAGAAAGAGGAGGGTTTATATGAGCAGGAATTGTTGAGACCAAGGTTGGATAAAGCACAGGGACAAATAGCCAAACGAATGGAAACACATGAACTATGAACCAATGGCTGAGGGGTCCCCAACTGGATCAGGCCCTCTGAATGGGTGAGACAGTTGATTGGCTTGATCTGTTTAGGAGGCATCCAGGCAGTGGGACCGGGTCCTGTGCTCATTGCATGAGTTGGCTGTTTGAAACCTGGGGCCTATGCAGGGTCGCTTGGCTCAGCCTGGGAGGAGGGGACTGGACCTGCCTGGACTGAGTCTACCAGGTTGATCTCAGTCCTCAGGGGAGGCTTTGCCCTGGAGGAGGTGGGAATGGGGGTGGGCTGGGGGGAAGGTGAGGGGGGCGGGAGGGGGGAGAACAAGGGAATCCGTGGCTGATATGTAGAACTGAACTGTACTGCAAAATAAAAAAAAAGAAAAAAAAAATAGAAAATGCCTTACAGGTCTACATACAACCTGATCTTATGGAGGTATTTTCTTAATTGAGGTTCCCATCTCTTAAATGACTTTAGCTTGTGTAAATTTGACATAAATCTGCCCATAGTAATTGTAGCTTCACCATAAGTTTTTATTGCTAAAGATATTTGCTTTTATTATGAAGAAAATGCATATACATGATTTATAAACTGGCATGGATAACTTGCAAGAATATGTTTAAAATAACAAACATAGTGAGATATATTATTGAAAAACTTTGGATACCACTGACTAAATAGAGCACTTTGTAGTGATGTAATCTATATTTACGTATCTCTTCTCTGTTCTTCACACACACACACAAACACACACACACACACACACACACACACACACACACACACACACACACACCAGATCAGAGAAACTGTCTTACCTTTGTTTCTAGAGAGGGTAGCTCTTGATTTGGGAGCAGTAATTACTCCTCTTGTATATCCTAAGTGGATGTATAAATTCATAGGCAATATTAAAATCATACTAAGGAGTAGGATATACAGAATTATTCTAGAAAATGAACAATTTGGTAGAATGTTTCATTCTACCTTCTCTAGTTAGGTTATATGCTTTAGAAAAATGCACTTTATTTTCCTTATCATAGTGGAGCATTTTGAGCTAATCCACTGATTTCTTTGAAATTCACAAATACAAATATAAATACAAAATTTAAAATCTGTGTCATGCATATTTATGACACATTGACACTCTTTAATATTTCCCTATATAAATTATCTTAGAAGCATGCTATCATAAAAAGAACAAACAAGCAAGAAAAGAATATGACAGGGGAGAAAGTAGTAGGTGTGACCTGGATATTAAGATAAGTGACTTTTGGCAAGTTTGGCCCCTAGATTGCTGACACTTTCCTGCTGACACTTTCCTCCAATTGTTGAAAAACATAAATTATTTCCATGAATGTGCTGTGTTCCATGGTTTTTTGAAAGGGGGAGAGAGAGGCATAGAAATTTCTAAATGTTTCTTACATTCCAAGTGTCAGCATTCTCTTTGTTCTTTCAGTCAATTGTACTTAAAAGGAACTCACTAATTGATAAGAAATGATCGTGGAAAGCATTTGCTGGGAACGCAATGGGGTAGCTCCTTTGTCTCCGTGTGGGTCATTTCCCAAGAAGTCAAAGCTGATACCCAGGAGAGCTTGAGTCTCCTGCTTCATTTCTATTTTAAGTAAAGTAACTGAACACCTTTTCCCCCTTTTAGTTTCAGGAAATCCACGCTAGCAGTTTGTATAAAGCCAAGGGCATGTGGAGCTTTGGGAGACATGTCAGTGTTAGTGGATGGGGATCTGAGGAACAGGAATCCAAGGAATGTGGAGTGACTTAAGTGTAGCAGGTCAAAGTTAAGGGACAATGGAGCAATCCAGGTGAGATGTTTCTCCGCAGCCTTGTATGTCAACTTTCATTTCTTTTCCTGGATTGTGTTATACCCTCTCTCATCAGTTCTCCATCAGCCAGTTGTACTTCGAACACTCTGCAAAACAGCTCAGAGCTTTTTCATTTTAGTCCCACTTTCCTTCTATGCTTTTCCTCTTCCCTTTATACCTTTGCTTCTTGTATGTATGTCCTGCTTGTAAATAAGACATGTGTGGTCATGTACATGAACGGGCATATTTATATAAGTGATGGTAATGTGCAGCTTGTAACAGTGAGTGATTATTTTGAAATGAATACATAAATGAAAAAGCTATCCGACGGTAACATGTAACAGAATGAATTGTAAATGTATTATCAGCTTACTAATTTTAGTGGTGAAGGTTGGATTCACTAGCTTAGAGAAATGAAACATGTTACAGTATCAACCAAATATTCTTGCTATTCTCCAAAGTGATTTTTCATTCATTAATTCACTTAGAACATATTTATGAAGCAGTTGATCTATTTTAGGCATTTGAGACTTAATTGGAGAGTACAACTATCTGCTTCATAGAGATGAGAATACTGAAGAGGGAGACAGGAAATAAATTACAAATAAACAATAAGTAGCTAAATATCAGATATTAAGAAGAACCATTTTTCTAAAAAGTATAAATAGAAAAAATTTGTTAGAACAGGTGTTAACAGAAATAGAATAATGACTGCTGTGTAGATGTTGGAAGAATTGGAACTCTTGTACTTTCTTGGTGGGAGTGGAAACTAGTACAGCCATTTTAGAAAACAGCATGGAGATGTCTCAAAATTTGCAGATAGGACTAAGATGGAATACCCAACATCCTGACTTGATGTTTATTCAAATAAACTTCTTTCGGTATGCTAAAGAGGCACTTACATACCAATATTTATTATGACAATATTCATAATTGAAAATAAATGTAAATAATCTAAGTGTCCATCAACTAATGGATATATAACACAAATGTGGCATATATTCACCATGGAATACTATTAAGTCCCAAATGAAGAAAGAATTCTTGTCATTTATGATAACATGGGTGGTCCTAAAGGATATTATGTTAAATGAAATAAACCAGACATAGAAAGATAAATACTTTATGTCCTCACTTGTATTTGAAATCTAAAACAGCTTAAGAAAAGAAAATAGAATGGCAGTTTCCAGGGAACAGTGAGATATTGGTCAAAGGATGCAAAGGCTTAGTTAGACAGTAGGAATGAGCTAATTAGATCTATCATGTAACATGATGACTATAGTTAATGATGTGTTCTTGAAAAATTATGAAGAGAGTACATTTCTCAACACAAAATTGTAAGTATATCAGGTAATGTATTATGTTACCTAACTTCATTTTACCATTATACAGTACATATGTATTTGAAGAGACCTAATGTGTACAGTCAATAAATACAATTTTCATTTGTCAATTAAAAATTAAGTCTGGTCTGTGAAGATTGCTCAGTGGATAAAGGCATTTGACATTAATCCTGATGCTGAGTTTGATCCCCTGACCCCCTAGAAGGAAAGAATCATTTTCCACAAGATGTCCTCTGATTTTATGCACATACCACATACATGCCCACATACAAATAACATATGTAATACAATTTACAAAATTAAATCTAATGAGAAATTGTAGTTGTACTGAGGGGTAGTATGGGGTTGGTAGTTGGCTTGTGTTTGGGTTTATTCTTAAATTTTAAGGCATGTCACAGTTAAATACAGCAAGCACCATTCCTCTCTCTTGCTGAATGTGATTCAGCAATGAAAGACAGAAGCCTTAGAAAGGCATTCATTCTCTTCTATGGAGTAATATGTAAGAAGACAGCTTTTATGCTGGCAGTACCTTCATAAATTCCAAAAGGTCAAATTTCAAATGTATACCACATGACAAGCCAACCATGCAAACGCACCTTAGAGTGCACTGTGAAATTCTCCAAAGACTGTAACTTTACAAGCTGCAGTGTACTGGAAATGAGGACGAGGATCTAATACTCAGCCAAAATATTTTTCTGGTGACATAATAATTGGGGAGCCAAGAACCACATCACCACTCCAGCTTTCTGGCTTCTTCCCAAGAGTCTAAACATTTCTTTCCTGAGAAATACCACTTGAATAATTTCTTGGCCTCTGGACAGGATACCACAAGGCTAAAATTGCAGTGCGCTTGTTTTTGTTTGTAAGCTGGAGCCAGGAATTTTTAATGTTTTAATATGTATTTCTTACACTCTGGTAATGCAATTACATTTCAGATCATCTCAGCAACAGTGCTTAATATTATCCTGAAAGAGAAACATCCTAGGGAAAGAGCAGTTCTGTAGATTACATCAAAGTTCTAAATGCTGAGTTTAAAGTGATCAGCGTTTCCCCAGATGCTTAAATCAAATCCAGGCAGATCTTACTGGAATCCTTTAAGTAAGGCATAGCTATACACACATAGGTCCGTTACAGAATACAACATGGGTCTTCAAAGCAGATTGTTGGAGGGTTATATTCATTGATACAGAAAAAGAGAAGCCTGATGGCTAACCTAATCATTACCTTAAAATGTGCTGATGACTCAGATGCAGAAGACAGTCAATCAGTCCTCTTTTTACCCTTAGATGATGCAACCGACTCAAGAAGAGCCACGAGAGATTTGGGGCAGACTTAAGCAGGAATCTTTATTGTGAAACATTGGAAATGGTTCCTGAGGAAAGTTGCGGAATCTTTTCACTAGACAGGATTATAAATAGGAGAGTCTTATCTGCTGATGGTATGAGAATAGCAGCAAGACCCAGTGACCCTGAGGTTTCTTCTGGAGGACTGGATTTTGTGCACTAGCTCTTTGGGAATTGTGCTGTCTTCATACAATGCTGCATTGCACTAGCATGATTTCTATTTCATTGGCTGGTATAATGTATATAATTCTTTAAATGTATTTTCTGTAAAAAAAATAATATCGCAGTCAGTACTAATATGCTTCATGTGTTTCCTTAATTACTGTCTCGTCAGTGATTAATAGTATTAGTATAATCCATTCTGTTTTGGAAGAAGAGAATACAATATGAGCTATGCCAGTCACACACATTCTGTTTCCTTAAACATTTTTTTTTTTTTGGTAAAAGAAGTCAACGTTTATTTGAGTAAATACCCTTTTACAGATATCAGAAAGTTAACAGATTAAAAATTCTGTTCTTGTTAGCTTTATTAATAGTAATAGCTTTACACAGGGCTTCTAGAGACATTTCACAAGAAGTTTCTGGATCCCTCGCACATTTTGAAAGGTAGGTTTATATTTTATTAAAATTGTAAGAAAATGTGTAAGATAGCTACCCTTGTAACAAAGGCAATGATTATTTAAAGGGGTCTTCTGGGTATAGGTAGAGTTGACTATGACGTCCAGCACTGTTTCTTCAGGATTTAGACCACTGATGTGCTGAGGAAAAGAAAGATGTGTTCAGACTTACAGTGGTGGTAGCACTTGGGCCAAAACTTAGGTCCCATAACACACAACACACACCAATGTATATTGTTCTGTTTTGTTGTTTATCAGGAGTTTGTGCATGTCTGGTAAGCCTAAAAATCTATTGGTCTATTAATTTGTAATAGGCGTGATGAAATGAGACAGAATTAAGAAGGATTTTTCAAATGAAAGGTGAAAGAAAGACATTGTATGATATAGTATCGTAATATTTCTTATTACTTTAAAGACAGCCTTTCCCTCCTGAAATTCTAGGATTAGGGTGGGTGTTGATTCACTATGCATGAGAATATAAACAATTGGTTGGTATAGTGAGGAATTTCCTCAAGTGTCATAGACCATAGTTAAGAAATTAAGTAGGATAATTATTGGCTGCAAGAAAATCCCACTAAATCTTACTAAAAATAGTGTTTATATGTATTGAGTTCTCTAAAATGAGAAGAGTGACACTTATGTCACTTAAAATTGACGCCCTGTCTTTGTCACCAGGTATCTTAAGAACATAGTTAGTGAGAATTGTCAGGCAGTGTGGCAGTCTGAAAGACCTATGATAATGTAAAAGGCCAACATCACTGATAACTAAATGTGAACAAAGCCAGTAAGATAAACCAGTAAGTTTTCCTTCCTCTGGCACATCCTTTGTATCTTCAGCAGATATGCACTGTAAGAGCACAAAGATAAGTCAAAATATAAGTCTTGCAGCCCAATTCAGGAGGTAGAACAGTAAATAGACATTGTGATGCAATCTGGTGGATAGAGAACAACATTTTTTTTTCTTTTTGAAAATAGATTTGTGGAAATCTAAGCTATGGGTCTCATAAATGGAATGATGTCTTTGTGATAAACAGGAAGATCCTGCTTTATCCCCTGCCTTGATTGTTTTAAGTATTATCTAACTGGACTTACTGTTAGCTTGCTTGTCTTCCTACACATTTAGGGAGAGTTTACTTCAAAGTAATTATCCATAAGAAAAGACAATTTAATACTCATTAATATGTGAGAAAGATACTGAAGTCTATATAAATACTTTAACACGTAGCATATATAATACTAGTGTTTTAAAAAATGATGGCTGCTTCTTCCTTATTCTATTTTATGGAAATCTGTGGTTCTACTATCCATTCTGGCGTATAAACTTGATATCCCAGAGAAGAGATTGTTTACTATTTATTATTTGATATTTTAGGAGTTTGAATGATCTGTGGATATCTATCCTGAGATACTTCCTAATTAATTTTATCCAGAGAAGGAACCTCATGTTTTGGCAGTGAAAGTGGAAGAATTTCTGGTAACTATTTACAGAAATTGGTTCCTTTACTTATAAATAACAATTGATGAGGCTTCAGCACAGTCAATTGTAGCAGTAAGGTCATTGGTCATTTAACAGTTCCTACTCTCCTATCTCATTCTTGTTCGATATTTCAGAATTACTTCATTCTCTCTTCTGAGAATTGTTCCTTCACTGTTGCATGCATCCATATATTCAGACATTGCTTCTCACACGTCATGGACACACAAATCAGTGTTTCTATACCTTATATCACACTCAAGAAAAAAAATTAATCACACTATACAAACATGCAAATTGAAACACTAAAACATAACTACTCCTTTTCCATGTAGTACTTCTTCCTGAATACTTCATGTGAACTTCTGATCATCCTGTTGGTCCTTTCAAGTGCTGATATTACAGGTATATATCATAATGCCAAGTATACATGGTGCTTGGAATTGGACCGGGGGGCTTCATACATGATAACCAAGCACTCTATGAACTGTACTTCATCACCATCCCTGTCAATTCGGATTTATTAGAATAAAAAATTCCTGTTTTGACAGCTAAGTATGTCAATATTGGTAATTATAGCTTGAGGAGAGATATGGCAAGGAATAAGTCTTGACAAATTGGTAGGTAAATTTTCTTTCATGCATCAGGCTGTCTACCTTCTAATAAAAACTTTCCATCAAATAATTCACATCTTGGCTTATTATAGTCCAGGATCATGATAGATGCTTTGTGCAAATTAATTTACTTATTTCCTACTAAAACCTTGAAGTAATCTTGATTAGTCCCCCTTTTAAAACTTTATTTCGTTGCATTTTTTAGGCAGTTTCTTTGTGTAAGAGCCAAAGCTGGTCTGGAATCCCCCATGCTCCGGTATCTCTTTCTCCCTCCCTTCATGCTGGGAATAGAACCCAGGGTTTCAAATATGCTAATTAGGCATTCTGTCACTGAGCTGCATATATAGACTTCACCTGGACTTGCAAAAAATGAGATTATCATCACAGTATATATCCTTGCATGTTTTATTTGTTTATAGTCTGTCCTTTTCACAGGTAGGAATTGTCCATCACTGGGTCCCAGTTGTCTAGCACAGCATTTAATAATTATTTATTGAATAAATGACTGACAGCTAAGTAGTAATAGCCAATGGAGAAAGTAAGTCTTAGTCTGAATAAAGCAATAAAACATGTTTTAAATGATGCCCTGCCAAAATATGGCTGGGTGTGGCGAGGCATGCCTGTAGCGTCAGCCACTTGGGAGGGGAGGGCAAGAGGACTGAGAATTCCAAAGCTACAGAGCAAAACCTTGTCTTCAAAAAAAAAAAAAAAACAAACAAACAAAAAAAACCAGAGAAACTAGAGAAAACGCAGGCAAGGCAGAAAGAAAGATAAATGGCAAATCTAAAATTGTTCACACAATCATCCCAATGTTACTGTAAATGATCAAATGATCCAGCTGCTGAATTTTCTGTCAATCTCACCCCTTGTAAGTCAGTGTTAATATATGGAGAATATGATCCACAAATCTGTGATTCTCTTCAAATTAAATGAAATGATTCATAAATTAATTTGTTTCAAAATCCTATTTTGTAACATTTAAATATCTTTAAAACCCACATGCCACTAGTAAAATGACAACTTGAGAAGACTAATGCTCATTTTTTTAATCTTTATTTTTCTTTGAAATGATGATATGCCCTGGCTGTTAGAAATTTTCTATTGGTTGTTCAGTGTCCAGCTGGGACTTAACTTTCTAATTTGATTAACGCTCAATCCAAGAAAACACATGTGCAAACTCGGGTTTCCTGTTAATCGCTCATTAAAAATTTGATTATGTACTTGCTTCTGACTCTACGTTGTCAACGAGAAACCAGGAATGACCATGATGTTATGGTAAAATTCTATATGATTATTTCTCTAAGCTTTTTTGATTAATACATTTTATTGTATAATTAAATTTAGACATTTGAAAGAGATAAATGGAAATGGGTTATTTTGAAATTTCTACTATTTGAACATTTTTCTGTAAAAAGATTTGTATCTGGTGATGCTTAAAAAATCCCAGATTGGTTCAGTGAATTGATAGAATAAATGGTATACCATATTCCAGACATTATTTTCAGAGGAGTCAACTAAACTAAAGAGCATTTAATGGTAGCAGACAGCATGATACTGTGCAAATGAATAATGAATTCTTATCTATATAAGGCTTTGTCTCTAACTCCATTCAGTTTCTCCTTTCTGAATAGTGATTTGTTTGTCTGTTAAAAAAAGTAGCTAGACAAGGTTTTAGGCTTGGTTCAGTCTTGTCCAGTTAAGATTCTGTGAATGCTTCTTCTTGATTTTTGAGACTACGTAGGTCAGATCTCACATTATGGCATATTAATAAATATTTTGTAATCTCAAATTTTTCAGCCTAGGTAATGAACATTTAGGATTTCATTTTATAGTGGTAAGTGTATTTTCTTTTGTTGTTTTGGATGTACACAACAGAATCCAGGACTCTATCAGTTGAGCTCTATATGTTCCCAGACCTGTCCAATGCTATTTTATAAAATTACTTTTATGTATGTTTTGATATTATTGTAACAAGAAGTTTATAAATATAATCAATAAAGTGCCTTACAGATAATTTGCTAGATTGTAAATGATTCTATGAAATGTACTTCAAGGTTATAATATTTTTATATTGTGCTGTGAAGTATTTATATTCCTTAGCAGCTTCACCTGTTCATTCTAGGGCACTTTTCAGTAACTGTGTCACTCACTGACCAAATTTAAAATGTCCTTGTGCTAATATTTTTAAAGTGAAAGTTTTCAATGATTAAGCAAACAGCATAAAAGGATGGGGTTGTAGCTTAGTTTTTAGAGTGATTGCCTAGCATGCACAAAGCCCTGGGTTCAGCTCCAAGAATTCTATAAGCTGAGTTTGGTGGTGCATGCCTATAATTCCAGAAGTTGAAATGTGGAGATGGGAGTATAAGAATTTCAGGGTCATCCTCAGCAACACACTGAGTTCAAGGTTAGCTTAGGCTGCACAAGAAGCCTTATTAAAAAATAGGAAAAGTATTTGTAAATATGATATAACTTGCGTTTACTTAGTAAGTCTGAACATATAAATTAGGTTGGTTTGGTTATTTGTAACTAATTAATTTGTTTTAAAGACACTGCTTCTATTTATTCCGTTGCCGTTCAGCTTTTTGCCAGGCTGGTTTGGGAAGAGAGTGTGACTGACTTTGTTGAAGCAAGGAAAGTACCTTTTGATGATAAACAATTTTGAGTTCCATTTGCTAAATGCTGAACTTTTGATAGCCGGAATTTCTCTTCTGTACAATGGGAATGCCAAGATAGTCCTCATTCTCTTATCTGAGATGTGACTTTCCATAAATTCACTAACCTATCATCAGCTACTGATAAAAAGAAAAGTCATTAAAGTTTAATACAAGGTCTTTAAGAGGGAAAGACCACATTCATATAAATTTATTATGTATATTGTTAATTCATTGTATTTAACATCAGTGTTATTATTCTGTCATTGTACCTAATTTATAAATAAAACTTACTGTGGATATGTATATATAAGCAAAACTCCCATAGTTTCCATAGAGTGTTGATACTGTCCATGGATTCAGTTATCCACTAAAACTCACAGGAGGAACCTCTCTACTAATAAGAGGGATCTACTGTAGTAATTTTTGTACCAAGAATTTGCTGTGAGGGGCAAAGATCATTACCAATCATTGAATTTGAGTTCCATTTCCTATATTAGAACTTTGAAAAAGTGTTTAGCTTCTCTTAATTTCTTAAATGAGAATGCTTGTTTAAATCAATAGTGCAGCCCATTCTGTCATTATTAGTTTTGCTTTGTGATTATTGGCACCATCAGAATAAAGGTTATGTGTCCAAGAATTTTTTAAAAAATGAAAGTGGGAATACAGGTGCATTCATTAAACATGTATTGAATATCTACTCTAGCCTAGGAATTTGTTTTATGGAGGCAAGAGACACACTATTGCCGCCTATACGGAAATGACATACTAAGGTAAGTGGCACGTGGAAGCTCAGTCAGGGTCTAATCTAAAGAAATAACACAGCAGGCAATCATTAATGAATGGGAGATCAAGACAAGAAGCAAAACCAAAAAAGCCTTTAGGCTTAGTAGGTTTCAAACATCATCCCCATATTCTTTTCTATTTTATGCAGTCTTTAATTTCTGGATTTCATGTGCAGATATCCTTGTGAAGAGCAATGCTTTATTAGTAACCTATGTTTTAACAAAGGCTTATTTCAATATTAGTTAATTGAAAATAAACCTCTATAATCCAGAGACATCAAAATAAGACCAAAATGTTGATAGCCAACACTAGTACAGGTCTTCAAATGCCCAGGATAATTTTATATTGTCACCTTGCCATCTTGTAGTATATTGACATTGTTTATGTGGTCAAATATGGCTCCCACCATTACATCCAGGCCATAGCTTGCTGATTAGGTGGAAAAGGGGAAGAGGACATGTGATTTTCTTGTTAAAGCCTGGTCCAAAGATTATACAATTTGCTTTTTGCATATTATTGTTTAATTTACTGCCATGTATTTATGCCAAGACATGAAGCAGTTAGAAAATGCAGGCTTCAGTTGGGAAGCTGTGTATATAATTCTGATACAGTTTTTATGGCTGAAAGGAGACATGAAACCTGGGAAACAATTAGTCTCTGCCCTAGGTATCTTGTTTTGTTTCATATTTTTGAAGTAGGCAAGGCTGGCCTTGAGTGCACAGTGATCCACCAGCCTTCCAAGCGCTGGGATTAGAGGCAGGTACCGCTTATGCCTGGCTTTTGCCACTGTTTTAAAGACAGCTTTAGCTACATTTGCTTCCTAAAAGACTCAGAACGTTGCAAAAAGATAACAAAACCCATTTCTAGCTCTTACTAAATTCCAAGGGATTTTGGCAGAGAACAGGGCTAAAATATCAATGTGTTTTAAGTATTTTGCAACTTGATATTAACAAAGCCAGGATCGTCTTCCAAACCATCTCTGCCTGAAGATGTTCATCCTCTTCATGACACAGGTAGAGTAAATTGTTCTCTCTTCCAAATTCTTTTAGATGTCAGTGGTATTCTTTGTTAGAGTTTTTTGGTCTTGTCACTGGGATCTCACTTAGGTGTCCTGATCCTTATGGTCTTCAGAAAAATATTCATGAGAGAGACACATAGCATAATGTCAAAGATGGGTAGAGGCAAGGAAATCACACTCTGAAGCAGAGGGAGTGGACAATGATCAATGAGACTATTTTCTGGCTTTATACTTTAGGTAGACTTAAAAAAACCTATTATTTATTTTTATGTGTATAGACATTTTCTCTGCATGTACATTTTTATGTCTGCATACTATGTGCATGCCCAATGCTTGAGGTGACCAGGAGAGGGCATTAGATCCCCTGGAAGTGGAGTTGCAGACAGTTGAATGCTGCCATGTGGGTGCTGACAGTCAACCCTGAATCCTCTAGACCATCCAGTTCTTTTAACCTCTGAGCCTTCTCTCTACCCCCTTTTAGGAAGACATTTTAATAGTTCTAAAGTTTCTAGAACAAGAAACCTTTCCTGAGGAACATTTTCTGCCCTGGACGACTGACAGACACATTTGCATTAACAGTTACAGGAGGAGGAACTGATGTCTTTGTTCTTTATCAGAAAGCTTCCTGCTAGATAGTAATCTTAAAAATTTTGGGCTCCTGGAATTAAGTTTAAGTAGCAACCTATTAATGACCTTCAGAGCAGTTTAGGATGTCACATCTTCACACAGGGCCAACCTGTGATTCGAGTTCTACAGCGCCAGTTCTTGGTTTTACAGACTGTTGGTTCTGACAGGAGTCCATCCCCAGTTTCTTCCAGGCCTGCTAATATCTAACTAGCTATCTAACATTCTCACACCATGGAGTAAACATTCAATATATTCTAGTTTCCATCCCTTCAACTAGACTTTAAACAACATGCTGTAGCATTGAACACATCTCTCTATGGTGCTGAGAACTTGGATGCTCTGTAGCTGTTCAATGGGTGGGAGAGGAGAGAAGCTGAGAACTTGGATGCTCTGTAGCTGTGCAATGGGTGGGAGAGAAGAGAAGCTGAGAACTTGGATGTCCTGTAGCTGTGCAATGAGCAGGAGAGTAGAGAAGCAATCTGGCACCACTGACCTCTGTTGTCTGCATTCACACTTGGTTGATGCTAATTCCTGCCTCTGAAAACCACATGGGGACAGGTCCCATCTTGTTGCCAACTGTATTTTCTGGCTCAAATTGGTTTTGCTCAGCTCTGGATACCTGCTATAGAATATTGGTAGCAGAGATTACAGATTTATGACAGAAAATAAAACTAGAGTTGTGGGAAAGGCTCCATATCTTTGGATTTAAAAAAACACAGCAATTGGATCTGTACTAAACATATACAGAAGTGTTTTTCTTGTGATTAACCCTTACATGGTACAGTATAGCAGTTATGCACATAGCATTTACTTTATATTAGGTAATAGAACTAATCTGGAAATGCCTGAAAGGGTTTTGGGTGATGTACATAGAGTCTATGCAAACATTGCACCATTTTATGCAAGAGTGAGGACATCAGTGGATTTTACTATCCCCAAAGATCCTAGAACCAACAAAGTAACAACTGTGCAGCTTTTCCTCACTGCCTCATTGGAGCTGTTTTGGTGGTCAACAGAGTGGCTAGAGATAGAGAATGTCACACAAGGAGAGAGATATCCTTATTTCTGCCAGTCAACCATTTAATATAAAATCTGCAGCAGTTCAGTAAGGACAGAAAGAGCATAAACAGAGGTGTCAATTAAGAAACTTGGATTTTAATTAGCCTGTTATTTAAAAGTTGGTGTGTGTGCTCACACATGCATAATGCATGTGTTTATGCAGCAGCATGTGCTATGCATGCATGTGTGGAGGTCAGAGATTGCCGTCCAGTATCTTTTCTCTAATTCTCTTCACCTTAAAAACAAAGCAAAACAATACAGAATCTCTTCCTCTTTACTCCTCAGTCTTCTATTTCTCAGAAGTTGCAATATATTTTTTATCTGAAGCAGAGTCATAGAGCTATCTTTGATTTATAAATGCATCCATGTCACTAGAAAAGGTTGAAATAGAACTTTTAGGAAAATTAGATGAATTGTCTTTGGGTGAAGTTCTTTTTACATGGAGCAGCAAAGCTTAGCCTATTCTTTTGCCAATTGAGCTGTGTAATCAGGATAAAGGGACTATCTAGTAAGACTTCAGCAACAGAAGAATAATGTATTATTGTTTAAAACAGAAGCTCATTGACCCAATAGAACTTATCCTTTACATACCTGTTATTACAAGTACTGCATTATTTATTTCAAGACATCGAACACCACAAAGCTGAGTCTATAATATTGACCATGAGCTAGAGTGCAGTGAGGTGTCTGTTGCTGCCAAAAGATTTACAGGAAGCAGGAAGCTGGAGGAACACTTCCTGGAGCTCATTGAAATTCCATTCTCAGGAAAAAGAAAGGAAAGCCTGAGTCTACATTTCCTTTTATTTATTTTTCATGTCAGCAAATTCTGATACTAAACTCTCACACAGAGGTTTGATAAGTAATTTCTGACCAAAATGATTGTGAAACAGCTAAAACAGCTGATGTCTGGAAAGCAAATGCCATATTCTCTAAGTTGGAGTTTCTTTCTGCTTTCCTAACTTCAAAGTTGGAGAAACACTAGGCTGGAAGTGGTGGCATACGCTTGGAATCTGAAGTGTAAGACATGTTTGGGGGTCGCGTATTTGAGGCCACCGAGGGCTACATGCTGAGATCCTGTCTCAAAAAAGTATTACAGAGAAACATTAAGTGTGGAAATGAATACAAATACAAAGACCTTTGGGGGAAGAAAGCCATTTTGGGATAAAACAAACTTTGTAATGGAGAGAAGACTGCAGAGAGTCCTCTGTTTAGATGCATTACCTTTGTTTAACTCCCTCTAATATAGAGTGCAGCTTATCTTTAAACGCTGAACACGCATTCCAATGGAAAGAGTGTGGTTTTCATCCATTGGAGTGTTAGTGGTTTGGAAACACAGTCCAAATTCAGTTAATTCGCATTTGTAATTCACCATTGTGGGCACCTCTTCTATCTAGGAAAATAGAAAAACTCTTCTGGAGTCTTAGGGCTTTGTATGATTCAAATGTAACTTTATATGAACATGGAGATCAAAACAGGGCCATAGAAAGTCTGTGTGGAGACTTATAAGGTGAAGAAGAGGTGAGTGTTAGCCCAAGTTTCTTAATTTTATCTGGAATGAAAAAAAATCTCAGCCCATTGTAGAAAGAAAGATTTGATATTTTCAGTGCAAAAAAAAAAATGCATAGCACTTAATGGAGTTTAACTATAGTACCAAAGATCACACCAGGGCTTTTAGAAACTAGAGAAATTTTAGACATCCTCCACTTATTGTCCATCAATTTAAATTATATAAGATATAGGAACTTTTTCTTTGTTTGTTTGTTTTGTGATGTTGGATTTCAAGTCCAGGGTTTTTCATACACATGAATGAGAGCTCTATCCTCAGCTCATAAAGTCCAAGTGAAGAGGCGATTTTTGTGTAAACAGAAGGTTAAAATGACTTAACACTAAAGTGTATTTGCTGTTGTATGTTAATTATACACAATAATGTGTTTCATTAGGACACTTTCATGCATGTATGCAATTTGAGCACACTTACTCCCATGGTCCTTTCTTCTCTTTCCACTTCCCATCCTTTTCCTCTTCCTACGCAGTCCTCTCTTGCCTTGTCATATCTTGTCTTTTCCTTCCTTCCTTTTCCTCCCTTCTTCTCTCCCTCCTTTAATCTCTCCTTCCCTCTCTCTCTCCTTCCCTTGCTCTCTCCTTGCCTCCTTCTCCTTCCTTCCCTCCTTCTGCCCTCCTTTCTCCTTCCCTTCCTCCTTCCCCCCTCCTCTTCTTTTCTTCTTTCTTCCCTCCCTTCATCCTTCTCCCCTCTCTCCTTCCCGTCCTCTCCTTCCTTCCTTCCCTCCCACGTTCCCTCCCTCTCTCCCTCTTCCTCCTTCCTTCCTTCTTTCCTTTCCCCCTCCCTCCTTCCCTCCATCCTTCCCTTTCCTCTTCCTCCCTGCCTCTCTAGTCCTCTTGTCTCAGACCCTACTGAGTTTAGTTATGGTTTTTACAGGATCATGGTCGAGTGATTATGTACTGGAGGACTGACACCTTGGCGGTGAAATAAAATGTCTCTATCTGTCCAGGGCAACCATAAAATGGATGACGCCTGTGGTCTCATTCAGTAATATTTTTCTTCATTCTTTTTCTTGGTGCATGGAAATGAACCTACTATCTTGCACATGCTGAGCATACATTGGGCCGCTGAGCTACATCATCAGCCCCTGAAATAATTTTTTTCCAAATAGTGCCAAGAATGCTAAGGAAATCATACAAGATTCAAGAGCTGACTGTGAAACCAGGTCCTAGAATAGAAATCAGGTTTGGGGATTCCTCTTTTTCTACTTAAAGGAATTTAACACTCAAAACCATGATGCCTTTGCACAGTATATGCTGATAAAACAGAAACCTATTAATCATATGCTTGTCTTTAGATTATTTGATTTGTAGTGTGGTGAGTCACATAGTAGAATAACACTGGCAATACTAAGAGGCTATATCAGGAAGTAATTAAAAGGGAAAATCACTCAGATATAATTTCCTCTGAAATTTTTAAAGCAAATATAACTTTGAGTGCTGATTGGCTTTGAATGCAAATTTTCTCATGATAGTTGGTGCTTTTTGCAGCTAATGCTGGAGCTCCTCCTACTTAAATAGAAGCTTTAGTTCTAAGGTCATTTAAAACCCATTAAGCTTTGAAGTTGTTCCTTGAGGCAGATTTCAGTGGTATTTCAGAAGAATTTGATTGCAACTGGGCACATTATTCACACAGAGTAAGTCTTGAACTTTCATTTGGGTATGAAATTTGGTAACGAGAAGTAACTTGTTTGGAGTAATTGCTTATTTTGCTTTAATCATCTTTGCTTAAAGGGAACATGAATCTTTTTTTGTGTGTGTATGTGAGTGTGTGTGTGTGTGTGTGTGTGTGTGTGTGTGTGTATAAAGTTTGATTTAGTGGAAATAGTTGGGGAAAATACTACATGTTTTGAATGAATCTAATTAGTATATGCTGTACTATTAGTATGACATGAATAATACAATTGATGAATTTTTGTTGGCCTGTATTTCCTATAAAATCTTACCTCTTTCAAGCAACAGTGATCCTTTGGAAATACTTGCTTTTTAGAGTTCTCCAAGACAATTTTCTATGTGATTATTCTACTATAAAGGAGAAAGTTCGACTTTTCTGAAACTTTTCCCTCTTAAGCCTGGAGACAACCATAGAGACTCTCTATGAGAAATGATTTCATTTATTTTTGATGTTTTGATTCATTTCCGAGAACATGCACATTCTGTGTATGTGTGGCTTCATTTACTCATATATTCTGATTACATGGATAACAGGGTTATGAAAAGAAAAGTTCCAGCTTCTCCACATTTGCTCTAAAAATGTGCTAGCCTCTACTATCTTTCCCTGCAAGAAAAAATATTAATAGTCAACACTGAAATATGTCAGTCACTTTATACACTGTCAGTGCTTCCAATTAGGTTTATTTCCAGGTTAATTTTTTTTTTTTGTATACGAGAGCACATAAAACCAGGCCATCAACACCAAGAGCTTATCTGCTATTTTCTCCCCATTTTATTGGCATCTATTAATTGTACAATACAGGGGGCTTCATTGTGATATTTTATACATGTATATAATATACTGTGATAATAGACTATTTTAGTGAGTTTCAGACTCAGGAATCATATTAATGTGTTAGTACTGGTATTGCTGATGTTTTTATTGTGGATAACACTAAACTAATAACCAACAATGTAGGTTTTTATTTAGATTTTCCTTGTGTATGCCTATTACCTAGCTTTCCGTATCTTAATTTCTTCATCTGTAAAGTAACCCAGATATTCAACCCAACTATGCCTGGTGATATAATGTTTACATTTGATTGCTTAAACATTGGGAGAAATCAAAGTAGAGACAGAAATTCTTATAATGCCAATACTCTATCAGTAAATGAAAACTGCTTTCAGGATATTTTGTTTTTCTTGTTACTACTTGGTAGGAGTTGAAGTGGAATTGGTTGCTTCTGGGGTACTTTTCCAGGAATTCATAGGAAGTAACCTCTGGATATAGAAGAATCAGAAGAAAAAGAAATTATATTAACTGTATCAAAGATGTTTTGTATGTGTTGTCCCACTAATCATTTCATAAACTGTAGCAAGTGTTATTGTTTTTCTGTCTTCATAAGAAAATACAGATGCAAGAGTTGAAGAATCTTGCTCAGATTTGTGTGGCTCTTTCTATTATTGAAAACTGCTTCCATGGTCATTCTAATGTACTGCAGGAGACATAAGCTCTTCAGACTTAAAATTTATATTTTTGTCAGTGAGACTAAAACCTATGCTGGGAGATGGATAATGTAGAGTAATCATATAGAACGAGCTTGTAGATGACTATACACAATTATTTTTTTACTAAGAAAAATTTTTATTCATTTTACATGCCAATCACAGATCCCTCTCTTCCCTCCTCCCAGCCCTCCAGCTTCCCCTGCAACCTTCCCATGGGAGTCAGCAGAGGCTGGTACATCCAGTAGAAGCAGGTCCCTCTCCTGCCTCAAGGCTATGCAAGCTGTCCCACAATAGGTAATGGGCTCCAAAAAGCCTGCTCATGCACCAGGAATGGATCCTGATGCCTACTGCCAGGGGCCGCCTTAAGCAGATCAAGCTACACAACTGTCTCACTTATGCAGAGGGCCTAGTCCAGTCCCATGCAGGCTCCAAATCTGTTGGTCTAAATTTCATGAATTCCCTGTAGCTGGAGTATTCCTGTGTCCACCCGGGCTCCTGCAGCCACTCAGACCCAATTAAACACACAGAGACTTATATTACTTATAAACTGTATGACTGTGGCAGGCTTCTTGTTATCTAGTTCTTTACATCTTTAAATTAACCCATTTCTATTAATGTATAAGTTGCCACTTGTGGGTTACCAGTGTATTACATCTTGTTTCTCATGGCCGCAGCTGACAGCATCTCCTGACTCAACCTTCCACTTTTCAGCATTCTCCTCTCTCTTTGTCCTGCCTATACTTCCTGCCTGGTTACTGGCCAATCAGCACTTTATTAGTTAACCAATCAGAGCAACACATTCACAGCATAGAGAACATCTCACAGCAGTTCCCACTAGTTTGGTTCGGTTGTCTCTTCAGGTTTTCCCATTGTGATCTTGATTCCCCTTCCTCATAGAATTTCTCTTTATTCTCTTCAACTGGACTCCTGGAGCTCAGCCTGGTGCTTGGCTGTGGATTTCTTCATCTGCTTCTATCAGTTACTAGAGAAAGGCTCTATGATGACAGGGTATTCACCAATCTGATTATTGGGGTAAGCCAATTCAGGCGCCCTCTCTACTATTGCTAGTAGTCTAAGCTTGGTTCATCTTTGTGGACTCCTGGGAACTTCCCTAGCACCCAGTTTCTCCCTATCCCCATGAAGTCTCCCTCTATCATGGTATCTCTTTCATTGCTCTCCCACTTCATCCCTGTTCCAGCTCAGCCATCCTGTTCCCTCATGTTCTTGTCCCCCCTCCCCTCCCCTCCCCTCCATTGCCCAACCCTCATCCCAAGTTTACTCATGGAGATCTCATCTATTTTGCCTTTCCAGGGTGATCCATGCGTCCCCCTTTGGGTCCTCCTTTTAGCTAGCTTCTCTGGGGCTGTGGGTTGTAGTTTGGTTATCCTTTGCTTTACATCTAGTATCCACTTATAAATGAGTACATACGTTGTTTGTCCTTCTGAGTCTGGGTTACCTCACTCAGGATGATATTTTCTAGTTCCATCAATTTACCTGCAAATTTCATGATGTCATTGTTTTTTACTGCTGAGTGAGTATACACAATTATTTGGGAGATAGAAGACAGATTCCTGCTGTGAGTATTATCTTCATTGAATTGTAATTATAACTTGCCAAGAGAATTTATTTCTAAAGTCATTCATTTGGATGTATGACATTTGTTCATTTTGGTTTCCTTATAAGCAGGGGAGTTAAGAAAGGAACTTTGAAAAATATATAACCCTAGGATGGTTCATGTATGAAATCTTTAGTTGCCTAGTGCCTAATCAAGCGTTGTAGACAAGAAATGGGAGTTTAGCTTTTGGATTGATGCAGACCTGGATTAAATTCTAGTACCAACTCTTGAACTTGTACATGATTGACCTTTCAGGGCTTCCCTTTCCTCTTTATTATAATGTGTGTGCATAGTCACTTAGTACAAGACCCATAAGATGTGGAACAAGTAACAATAGAGGCAGAGATTATTGCTCTTCGTATATTAGAGATGGGAAACTAAAGGTTAATCTATACAGTGGTGACCGAACAGGTATGGAGTAGATCTCAATCATATAAGATTAACATTATGATAAGCCTCTACAGGAAATATAATCTGTACTTCAAAAGCATGAAATAGAGAGGCCTCACTGTAGCTTCTTCAGGTGACACCTCATCTGAAATCTGAAGAATGAATTGATACTAACCAGGGCATATCTATCTATGATCCATCTGGTTTCTTCAGCTCCTTTACATCCTCCCTCCCTCCCTCCCTCCCTCCCTCTGTCCTTCTTTCCTTCCCTACATTCCTTTGGTTTTCTCTCTTTTTTTTTTTTTTTTTTTTTTTTTTTTTTTTTTTTTTTTTGGTTTTTCGAGACAGGGTTTCTCTGTGTAGCTTTGCGCCTTTCCTGGGACTCACTTGGTAGTCCAGGATGGCCTCGAACTCACAGAGATCCGCCTGGCTCTGCCTCCCGAGTGCTGGGATTAAAGGCGTGCGCCACCACCGCCCGGCCCTGGTTTTCTCTCTTATGATCCCTTTCCCTCCTACTCTCTCTATGCCTTAGACAATTGTTATATCACTGAACCACATCCCCAGCCTATCTCTCTTTTTAAAAATCTTTTTCTGCTGATACACATTATTTTCATGAGATTATCTTACCTCCTATTTCACCTAGAAACTAAAAGTTTTCAGGTGTGCCTGCATTTTTTAATTCACTCATCTTTTTTTTTTTTGTTTTATAGAGCCATTCATTTTCATCTTCACTCATGCTTTTTGTCCTGTCTTAAAGGAAAAAAGTAGCCTTTTTATCTGTTCAAATATAAACTTTTCACTTGTGTTTTAGATCCCACAACACCACACAACCTTCAGGTATAAGCTCCTTTCAGTTCTTACGTACAATGCTCAGGATGAAATCCAAGTCTTAGAACATGACCCAAAAGGCATGCCTATGTACATCTTATCTTAAACCACAACCAAATGATCCCCGAATGTGTTACATTTTATCTGTTCTTTACATTTGCATAACCAGTTCACACTGAGGACACACTATTCCCCTAATATGTCATCATCTCTCTGGCAAATACTTCCTTCTTATCTGTGAGACAGCTTGCATCTCAGTTTCTTAAATGCCTCTTCCTGGACCACTACTCCCAAGATCAGATTGAGTACTTACCTGTTCTCTGGGTTTCTAACTGCTTACTTCTTTCCTGGAATTTACTATGTCATTTGATAATTAGTCATTGTGTGGATCTAGGGCACAAACAAATGTGGGTATGTAAGAAGTTTCCACTTTATTTTTATTTTGTGGGTGTGTGGGTAACTTTTCTTTTTTTATTTTATAATTTTATTTAATTTTACATATCAGCCACAGATTCCCCTGTCCTCCCTCCTCCCGCCCACCCTGCCTTTCCTCCAGCCCACCCCCCATTCCCATTTCCTCCATGGCAAGGACTCCCCTGGGGATTCAGCTCAACCTGGTAGATTCGGTTGAGACAAGTCCAGTCCCCTCCTCCCAGGCTGAGCCAAGCGTCCCTGCATAAGCCCCAGGTTCCAGCCAGCTCATGCACTGAGGACAGGTCCCAGTCCCACTGCCTGGATGCCTCCCAAACAGTTCAAGCTAATCAACTATCTCACTTATCCAGAGGGCCTGAAATAAAATGTGGTACATATACACAATGGAGTACTACTCAGCAGAGAAAAACAATGACATCGTGAGGTTTGCAGGAAAATGGATGGATCTAGAAAAAAATCATCCTGAGTGAGGTAACCCAGACTCAGAAAGACAAACGTGGTATGTACTCACTCATAGGAGGATACTAGATGTAAAACAAAGGATAACTAGAAGTTTCCACTTTAAAATGTTTATCAAGCCATCTTATATTCAACAGTCTCCCAGGAAAGTAAAATATACAAGTTTGGTTAGTAGTTGAATTGACTGCTGGGTTATACAGATATTTGAAAACTTAGATAGCCCTCAAGTTCTGGTAAGTCCCTTTTGATTATTGAGCACTAAACTTCCATTATTTTCTTGATATACTCTCTAATCTACCATTTTGTCTCATGCTGGAATTGCCTGTTTTATATTTTCTGCTGCCAATCCTATTTTATGCTTACGAGATTGAATCATTACTGAGATCGTCTCCCTTGTGTCTAGGATCAAGGGCACTCAAGCAAATGCATCTGATTTTACATCTCCTACTGGCCTGTTGCCATGTAATACTGAGTGGTTCCTTTTCCTTGTAGCCTTTTACTCTTAATCAGACTTCTGATTTCTTTTTAAATTAAGCATATGCCCCTTTCTTTCCTCTTAGTAGTCTAAAAAGAATTTCACCTCCTCCCTTAAGACCCTTAGTGACATTACTGAGCATGCTATTTTTCTTGTGATCTTGGGTTTTCAAATTGCCAATTTGGGTTCCAGCAATGTTAGGTGAGGCATGATGACCCCAGCTATCGTCTTGAAATAGGGGAGAATGACAATTAAATAAACAAAAAGAATTCTCATCTTTGTCCACATACTTAGTTGTATTTTAGATGTATTAATTTTATTTTATGTATGTGGGTGCTCATGGGGGTCAGAAGAGGTAGTTGAAGCCCCTAGAACTGGATTTACTGACCATTATCCACCATGTAGGTACCTGGAATCAAACTAGGGTCTTCTGTAAGAGCAGTCAGTACTTTTAACTGCTGAGCCAGCTCTCCAGGCCCACATACTTAGCATGTGCGAAAGTTGTTTACTAAATGAAGAGTACCTTTAAAAATGCTGTAGAATTTCATTTTTCTATGGTTCAATACAGAGTACAGAGGAGATGTACATACTTTAGTCTGGAAGGCCAAATCTTAGCAGCGTTAGGATCAGCTACATTTGCAAGGAGAACAAAAATTTCCTGTTTCCTTTCCCTTTTCAATCTATCTTCAGGGTCCTGACAGGAGATTTAGTTTTAAATAGAAAGCAAATGCATGCATAACTTATCATGGATAAGCTGTGGTTTTACCAATTATTGACCCATCCTTATCTGGGCTCCAGTGTCTCCTGAAGGATGATCTGACAGGTTGTCAAAAGTATGTAAAATGTCTTTCTGGGAGAAGAGTTCCTCCTCTGGCTGACACTAGGCTGTAGCCTTTTCCTTTTCCCAACATGAAATTTCTGGGGAAATTCCAGTCCCATGGAGACAATTGTTTTGATAGTCTGATATCCAAAGGGAGGGTACTAGTGTCTTATTAGAATATCATTATTACTACTGAATAATTGACACCAGCCCAAAATCATACAGAAGGCTCTATTTACTACCTCAGCTAAAGGTCATTAGTAATCTAGTCATGATGAAGTTTGGTGAACTATAATTGATCTGTTTTATTTATTTTATTAAAATTTTCTATTCATTTTACATAACAACCACAAATCCCACTCTCCTCCCTCCTCCTGCCCCCCATCCTTTCCCCCCAACCCACCTCCATTCCCACCTCCTCCAAGGCAAGGTCTCCCATGGGGAGTCAGCACAGTCTGGTACATTCAGTTGAGGCAGGTCCAAGCCCCTCCTCCCTTCACCAAGGCTGCTCAAGGTGTCCCACCATAGGCACTGGGCTCCAAAAAGCTGGCTCATGCACCAGGGATGGATCCTGATCCTATTGCCTGGGGGGCCCCTAAACAGTTCAAGCTAAACAACTGTCTCACCTATCCAGAGGGCCTACCTAGTCAAGTAACAGCTATTGGTCCGCAGTTCATGCATTTCCACTAGTTTGGCTGGCCATCTCTGTACATTTTCCCATCATGATCACGATGTCCCTTGCTCATAGAATCCCTCCACTCTTTCCTCCTCCTGGAGCTCGGCCTGGTGCTTCCTAGGATCCTCCCTAGATAGTCTCCCTAGAGCTGTGGGTTGCAGTCCATAATTGATCTTAATGATACTGCTTGGACAAAGGCTTAGGGACAAAACAAGGTCCTACTCTTTAAAACCTCAATACAGGAGATGAGACTGAACTGGTTAGTAAGGCCCAGAGAGTGGAAAGCATTGATTGCCTCGCTGAAGGTTTTGTATTATGTTCCTTGTTAAAATTGTGGGTGGTTTTTTTTTTTTTTGAGAATTGCATACATAGGTATCGAATTTACAAATTTATACCTCTCTTTCTCCCCTATAAACTCTTCCCATGCCCCAATCATTCCCTCTCAAATTCAAAGCCTTTTCTTCTTTAATCATCATTGTTATGTACATATACATGTACATAGTATATTTTATGAGAGACAATAGCAGCATAGAGCTTAAAGGCGCAAAGTCCTGAGAAGCAATCTGACTTTCCATCTCATTGTCATCACTTGCTAACTAATGAGACTCTAAGATACTCATGTAGCATGTTTGTGCTTCAAGTTACTTTATCAGTCAAATGTGATTACATCAGCATGTATTCCACAATGCTGTGCTGTGGGTTAAGAGAGTTGCTGATGTGCAGTTCTTAGAGAAGCACATCCAAAGCGGATTTATCATAAATCATTCAATAAAGCAGTGGGAAGTCTTTGGAGGGAGTTTTTACATATCTGAGCTTTTTAAAGATGGAATCAACTACAATAGGGAGAATGGTCTGAACTTGATTAATTGGAAAGTGTATCTGGAGGTTCTAGTAGGTAAACAGTCAAGAGACTCTGAAGGCTAGCACTATGAGCATTGCAGGGAGTATGTGATGATACAGATGGATCACAAAAGTACTTAAGAGAATCTTTAGCATATGATACATGCTGATGAAATTGTGTTGGGGGGTAAGTAAGTGGGAGGAATATAGACCAACTTGTAGAATTGTGGCTTACTGTATCATAGATTAGACAAAGGAAATGAAGGTGAATTGCTCTCATGTTTTGAATATTCACGATCTTCAGGTGGCTCATTTTCATTGAAGCAGAGAAAGCTGAATGACCTCATCCATATGTATTTTTTTTAAAACGTATTAATGATCTATGTATTTTAAGAATACCTCCACAAGAAGAACTTAGCCCTGCTGCAGGAAATATGTGCTTTTACCTTCCTATCTTCCTTGGATAAGTCTAGTATTTATACAAGTTAAAGGCTCTTATGGAGACAAATACTTTAGGGACTGATATTGTGGAAGTATCAATATATTATAAAAGTTCTTTGGTAACTTTGCCTTACATTGGAAGTCTGATGACTTGCCAAAGAATCTTTGGGGAAAAACATGTATAGTCATTGTAGTCTGAATACAGAACACATGTACACCAGTTGCTAAAAAGTAGCTGAAGAACTAGCCAAGTGATATAATATTTAGAGCCTTAAGTACAAAACCAAGAATTCTCATCCTTATTTGTAAATTCTAAAATAAGAAGAGAACTATGGATAATTCTTAGCTTGGAAGTTACATAACTAGATTCACATTTTCAAACCAACTATATACACTTTTCTTACAATATGAAAAGAGATGGCATGACACACAGAACAGATTTGGACTGACATTAAGGGGCTATTAAGCTTCCACGTCCAGCATCACCCAGAAATAATGAAAGAAACTATTGTAATATTCCAGGTAATGTTAACAAATGTGAGCATATATGAGGACTTTTACATTAGAAGGTGGAAATATATCTCCTATATAATAATAGAAGAGGCTGGGAGAACAATAAAGGAAGGCTCTTATTACAAATTGGAAAGATGGAGGAATCTTGATAATTTCAAGTTTTGGTGTGGGTAGTGTATGTGTTCATATAGATTTATGGGCATGTGTGTTTTGCATATGTATGTGTTGGCGAGAGGTTGATGGCAGATGTCTTCCACAATTGCTTTCCACCTTATCTTTTGAGACATGATCTTTCACTGAACCCAGAGCTCACCAGTTAGGCAAAAATGGCTGGACAATGGGCTTCATGGATCTGCCTGTCTCTGCTCCCCATCTCATGTACTAAGGTTATAGACACACATGACCATGTCCAGCTCTCGCATGGGTGCCAGAGATCCAGACTCAGGTTCGCATGCTTTCACAGCAAGCACTTTACTGAGCCATTGCCTCCACCTTCAATTTGCTCTTAATGTGAAATCAAGGGCATGTGCTCAGCGTGTGGGGGATGAAGGGGAAAGGATTGAAGAGAGTAGAAAAGCTTTGTACTTACAAAGAATTAAATAAATTTGGACAGAGACATATAGTAAGGCTTTTGATTACTACTGTGGGCTAATTTAACCTTGAGTGTTATAAATTTACCATAGAACTCATCTATAGTGAGACTTCTTTCATCAACAATTACCTGCTCTGGTGCAGGCACAGAGAAAATATGAGAGTTAGATTTATTTTTATTGAAAATAGATTTTTCTCTCATAAAATACAGCCTGACCACAATCTACCGACCCTCCATTCCTCCCAGCTCCCCAAAACTCCCCTGTCCCGTCCCCCAGATCCACTGCCCCTCTGTTTCCTCTGTAGAAAAGAACAGGCCTCCATATGTTTTAAAGTTATGATCAAACAGACAGGGGGCACCCGAGTTTGGGGGAATGTAAGGTGGTCTAAATGGAATAAAGATAGAAATAATGCAAAATCTGGCCCATGGACTGGGAAAAGAAATATAGGTCTGTGAACTGAAAATTTTCCCAAGCTGAAAAATAATCACTGGTAGTACTTAAAAACACAAGCTGGGGTTAAAATAGATTGGTAGAAGGTAAGTATGTGTTTGTAATTTTGTATATTTGCCTCACTGTCTTCATATAGTAAGTTTCAATCAAATGAGGAGTGCTAAGGAGACCCCGAATAGTGAGTATCCCACTTTCTCTCAAGGTGTGAAGTGGTTTGGGGGGATAGGAGGTACCAGTCATTCTAAACACCTCATTGGATACTCAATCAAAGAAAGATGTGGCCATATCCTCTGGGGATGTCATTCAACTACCTGTGTTGTGAACAATGTCTACCCCCTCCTCCTAAAGTTCCAATGAGAAACCAAAGCGTGAGTTCACCAACGTTTGTTCTGGGGAACCAGTGAGTTTATCTAGCTTACCTACAGATCATGGGTGAGGGTTTATTGACAGGAATACTGGTAACCCCAAAACAGCCACACTGGAAAGTCTTCACACAGCACAGATGGATCATTTCCCTATAGATACATAGATAGAACCCCAATCATGTAGTCTTCCATAGACTATAAACTCTAGATTCTTCCCAATACCACTTGAATTAGAACAATATCACATAAAAGTGACTGGGACATACATACATTAGATACTCAGGCAAGGGTCCAAGGACCCTCCAATGATTCTCCTTCTAAAATGGAACATGGACAGCCACAGACCCAATTGTGATGGACTTTTGCAACTAGGCACAGATGATCGGAAGAAGTTTGGCTCAGCCTTACAGTAATTCCTTTTATCCCCGAAGGTCTGTTTGGCTTTAGTTATTTAGCAGTGATTAAACTGTAGTTACCGAACAAGCTATTTATCTTTATCTAGAAAATTTGCAGGAAGAATAATGCATACTGTTGATAGAAGGAACATTGTCTCACCAAGAGGAAATGGATTCCAGGACATTGTTGTAATACACAAAGGATATTGGATAAGCTGGAATCACTGGGCTCTGTGGATGCCAAACAGGCATAAAGCTATGTGAGTGCTACACATAATAGCCGCACTGCCAGCAAGCCAGAGAAGCTCCTTCAGTAGACACTGCCTTTAGTTTAACAACTTCAAGAACTTGTAAAGCCTCTTGAAAACCTCAAAGAGAAACACTGGAGCATTGGAGTGTTGTCATGATGTATTTTATCACTTCCGAATGTTGTGGCTATAATGCTTGAAAGTAGGTTGATGGTTCCATTTAGTTTATCCATGGAATGAGTATGTATGAGACCTTCAACCAAGGCTAATTATATGAGGCTCTTCAAAGGAATGCTACGCAAGGTTTCAGACACTAAGATTTTATAGAAAGTGAATGGTGGTACTGTATAATGTGTTTCTTGGACATTTGAGGATAAATTGATTCATACTACGAAACATCTTTATACACCTTGCAAAGTTGCCATCTAATTTGAATTTTAAGTCACAGGTTCTGCTGAAATAAGAAATCTTGCTTTGATTTCATGACTACCCAGGGCTAGTGAGTCCAGAGCTGCATGAAGAGTTCTCAACCTCATTGCCATAGGTCAACAGTGGCCCTCGGCCTCATGGAGCTAGTTGTTCTCTCACGCTTGAGGTGTTTCACTCATCTGCTTGATCAAAGGAAGCTCTGTACCAAGACCATACTCTGCTATGTAGGATGGAAAAAAGATGAGAAGGGCAGGAAAGATTGATTCTCTTTAATGGCTAGATTCAAAGATAAGAGACAACCCTGCCATTTGCATCTCCTAGTCAAGAACTTTAATAACATGCTTCGTGGAGCTGAAAGGACATTCTGAAACATCATCTTCAAATATGGGTCTTCTTTTTGCCTGGCTATGTGCCGGCTAAAACTTGATTTCCACAATATCTGAAGCTGATGGCTGATGATCTCAGCCATATCACCTCCAAAGATGATTGTATCAATTCACCCTTTTACTGGTAATAATTGAAAAACATCCTTTATAATAATTATTTATTTTCCTCTGCTCCATCGATAGAACCAAGGGCAGGAAATACTGTGCCTTGTCTGCTTTCAGCATTGAGTATAAAATGGAAGCTCAAGAAATGCCTGAGAAAGGATGATTTGGATAGAAGCCCATGACCATGTCAGCACTAATATAGTAAGCAAAGGTGGACTTAGGCACAGATTATACAAACAGAAACTCTGGTGTTTGTTTTGATGAGAAAACTCTGTCACTTAGGAAAGTGTCAGGCCTAGGCTCAACACAGCTGTCAAAAACAATACATACAAGTAGACCTATTTCTTAGGATTAAGATGTGCATTTAGAACCCTTAAATTTGGGGAGGAGGGATGCAATGCACCAGGACTTTTAAATCATGGGATTCATTGCAATGAAGGTGTTCAGTCTACTGAAAAATGAGAAAGCTCTGGCTACAAATGAATAAAAGTAACTTTAAAAGAGAAAACTTGTGGTTGAAATATGACTTTAATCTGCAAATTAAATGTGGAAACAATTCTTCTGAAGTCAAAGTACTAATAAAAACTATATTGAAAAGAAATATTGTACTGGGCATGCAGGTCTATTTCTGTAACCTCAGCCCTCGGCCACCCTAGGCAGGCGGATCATGAATCTGAAGCCAGGCTGGAGTATGTAGCAAATTGGAGGCTGCTGTGGGCTGTATAGCAAGTTTGAGGACTTAATGCCTGACTTTAAAAGTAAAACCTTGTAAAACCAAAATTTGAACAATAAAAGAAAGGCATCTTAAATTTTTGAAAAATAAGGGCAACAAATTATCCAAACATATATCAGCTTCCGAAAGAGAACATGAGATTTGAAAGTAAGATCTATCCAATAACACAGGCCAGTGTCTTTCCATGATGTCAGAATTTATTGAATGCCAGTAGATTCACAAGCTACATTGATTCCACCAACTTTGCTTATCAGAATACTCTTGGTTTCACTTGGATTCATAACAACAGAAATTGCAAACTTTCCATTCCATTTCAATTTGTTAGTATACATAACATTCAAACCATTTATATATATATATATATATATATATATATATATATATATATATATATATATATATATATGTGTGTGTGTGTGTGTGTGTGTGTGTGTGTGTGTGTGTGTGTGTGTGTGTGTGTAAGCTTTAAAATATTTAAAGAAACTATAGGAGTCAGAAGCAAATTAGAGTATCATTGTTAAGAGTCAATGCAGGTAGCCAACTACTGGGTTAACGAGCAGATCACAAAGGTTAGATGCGGGTCCAGATAGTATGGAAGTGGGCAGCAGGCAGGAATAGGATTAGCTGAATCTGAGGATAGTTGAGAATTTGTCTCTTGACAATCTCCCAACCAGAATGTCTCAAGTACATTGAGTGACCTATGGAAAATGGATGGGTTGGTGTGCTATACTTCAGTCTACAGTGCTTTTTATTGACTGGGCCTGTGTGTCTGCACTGGGAGTTTCCATATATTTGATATGTCTAGTATCTGGGGGTTATCTTCCTACTGTACCTCATCATGTTATGTATCTTGATAAATCTGCTAAGCGAAGGTGGGTCTGGTTATTCATAGCATCCAATTTCTGCAAACAAGGTGCCAAGTCATTCCATGTTGACATTGATTCCCTAAACGGAATATCTCAAGTCAAGACACTGAAAATGGAGTGACTCAGGACAAGTGTCTGATTTATATATTCCATAGAAAATGAGAGAAAGAGGGAGAAAAGTGGGAAAGAAAGTCAGAAAGGAGATGGCAAGAAGAATCAGCCTGAAGATTACAGTGCAGAAGGAAGAAGCCAATGGCAAGGAGCTGAAGTGGTGTGACTCTCCATGTTTTGCCTTCTGGTCTAAAGCAAAGCAAACACAATCCTGCCTAGAAGAATGCACTTACTCTAACTCTTTGGGACTGTGTTCTGCTATATATATATATTTTTTTTATCCCTGATCATTTTCAAGACACCAAAACAGAAAAGAATAAGGTGGGAAAGGCTAGTAGCAAACAGGCACTCTTCATTCTTGTTTGTATCTAGTTTTCCTGCCTGGCCCACAGTCAGGACAAATCTCTCTCACCTGCCAGTCCCACAGCTGCTCAGCCCCAACCAAGTAAACACAGAGACTTATATTGGTCACAAACTGTATGGCCGTGGCAGGGTTCTTGCTAACTGCTATGGAAATAGCTTAAATTAATCCATTTCCATAAATCTATACCTTGCCACGTGGCTCGTGGCTTACCGGCATCTTCACATGCTGCTTGTCATGGTGATGGCTGGCAGTGTCTCTCACTCAGCCTTCCTGTTCTTTCTTTTCTCCTCTCTGTTAGTCCCGCCTATACTTCCTGCCTAGCCACTGGCCAATAAGTGATTTATTTATTGACCAATCAGAGCAACACATTTGCCATACAGAACATCCCACAGCACTTGTTCTTCATTTTTAATTCAGAATTTATTTCTGGGTGCTGCACTGGTTCAGACCTTCAATTATATTTCAGCCAGCAAAGATTTTTAAAACATTTGTGTAAAAATATAGTTAAAATGGTTTCTCATGGCTTTCTACAGAAAACATACATAGAAGAAAACAAATGAAAATTCAGACTGCATCCAGAAAATAGAGTTATTCAATATTGTGGAGAAATGGTAGGTTTATTTATTTATTACTTTGTTATTTGTCTTTCTATGTCTGTGTGAATATATACCTTGGTGATTCCAAGTTATTGTTAGAGTCTGTTGAAGGAACACTTAGCTTTGAAAATTGGTGCTGAGAGCCAAACTCCAATCTTTATGACTGTACAGCGAGCATTCTTAAGTGCTGAGCCATCCCTTTAGTCCTGTTTGTTTGTATGGCTATCTATCTATCTATCTATCTATCTATCTATCTATCTATCATCTATCTATCTATCTATCTATCTATCTATCTATCTATCCATCTATCATCTGTCTATCTGTATTTTATGTGTGTGTGTATAGGTGTTGTGTGTCGCCACATATACCATGACACTCCTATAGGGGTCAGAGGACAACTTGTGGTAATCGTTTCTCTTGTTCCTCTATATGGGTTCTGGGAATTGAACTCTGGTTATCAGTTTTGGGAGTGAGCACCTTTACTCATGAGCTATCATATTGGCCCCAGGTTTTCAAAATTAATACTCTTTATTGAAAATGCAATAAGTTGGAACACAGGTTAACAAAATAATTTGCACAAATGGGAAACAGTTGTTAATCGTTGTTGAAACTAAACTTTGGTAGTTTCTGTGTGTGTCTGCATGTCTATATATGCTAATACATGTATGTACATGAGTTTGCATGATATATGAATATGTATGATGTGTGTGTGCGTTCATGTTTGTGAGTGTGGATGCATATTTGCCATAGCACACATGTGGAGGTCAGAGGACAACCTTGGGTTTCAGCCTGTGCCTTCTACTTTGTTTTAGATCAGGGTCACTCTTTCGTCATTTTCCACTATAGACACCAGGCTAGCTAGCCCAGGAGCATCCAAGGATTCTCTTGTCTTTATTACTTATCTTTTTTTTTTAAGATTTATTTATTTATTATGTATACAGTGTTCTGTCTGCACATATCCATGCAGGCCAGAAGAGGGCACCAGATCTCATTACAGATGGTTGTGAGCCACCATGTGGTTGCTGGGAATTGAACTCATGACCTCTGGAAGAACAGCCAGTGCTCTTAACCGCTGAGCCATTTCTCCAGCCCCTATTACCTTTCAATAACAGCACTGGGAGTAGAGAACTGCAAAATCAACTTTTACATGGGTTCTGGGGATTTGAAATTCAAGTCCTCACACTTATATGGCAAGCAGTTACACACTGGGCCAGCCATCCAACTCAAACTTCAGAAGATTCTAATTTCCTCAGACAAATGCTCATACTTCTCATGATACCCTTTGATAAATAATCCTAAATTACCTTGACATGTATCTCTCAAATAACACTATCCTGTTACTAAATGTTCCGGCAACAATCTAAGGAAGGGCAGGATGGGAGCAAGCCTTTACATGGGATGTTTTGTGTCCATATTTCAAAGAGAATAAATGAGAGATCTCGTCGTATATGTAAATCCTGTAATGCATAGAAAACTTGTCAAAGAAGACATTGTGTTGTTTGAAAATCTACAAATTTGAGTGACCTTGCCCTGATATTTGGTCATGATAGGAAGATGGGTTGGACTCATTATTAGTGACTGAATGGGACTGTCATAGTATGACACTGTATGTTTGTCTTCAAAATTTTATTAGTGTGTATTGCATGTAATTGTGGGTTTCACTGTGCTGTTTCCATACATGCATATAATGTACTTTGATCGTACTTACTCCACATTTACCCTGTCGTGTCCTCCTTTCTCTCCCTCTTATCCCCATCTACTTACCAATAGTACCTTTCCTCTTTCATGTCAGTTTCTTTCTGTTCTAGATTTCACACATGAGAGAAATCTTCCCTTTCTGACGTATGTGGCCATTTTGATGGAAAGGATCTTTGTTTCAAAGACTGAACTTCCTGGACACAAGTCTTGCTCTCTCGTAAGTGGTAAGTCTCACCTCCTCCCCACAGATGCAATTGTCTTATGTCCAGGGAAAGGAGACAAACTTAAAGACTAAGTTGATCAACAATGGCCAACAATTTCATCAATCCTGCCTCTGCAGTAAAGCCTTCATAAGGCCCCAAGATTTGGGTTCAGGGTATTCTGGGTAGCTGAATACACAGAGGTGCCTGGAGAAGGCATGGAAGCTTTGTGACCTGTCTCACATACCATTTCAATCACTGAATTATTCATCTGCATATTCTGTAATATTATTTATAATGAATGGAGACATTTAGGCAATGTTTCCAGAGTTTTGTGAGCTATCATAGGAAATGAATGTAACTCAAGAAGGAGGTTATCAGAGCACTGATTTGTAGCTAAGTTGTATCAGCCCTCAACCTGCCATGTTTTTTCAAATAAATTAGACACCCAGATGCTGTCTGTTAGGGAATTGGTTGGTTACTGGTAGAGAGAAATGCTTACATATTTGGATGACCAGGGATGAAATAGTTTGTATGGTACCAATTGTGTGAAAAAGAGGGAAAACCCTTTGTTTGTGTTTCCTGTTCTTTTTTCTTAACTTTTATCGATTCTTCGTGGATTTTCCATCAAGCATCCTGATCTCACTTATCTCCCCGTCCCCTCTTTTCTATTCTTTTTTTTTTTTTCCGGTTTTTCGAGGCAGGGTTTCTCTGTGTAGTTTTGCGCCTTTCCTGGAACTCACTTGGTAGCCCAGGCTGGCCTCGAACTCACAGAGATCTGCCTGGCTCTGCCTCCCGAGTGCTGGGATTAAAGGCGTGCGCCACCACCGCCCGGCCCTCTTTTCTATTCTTAACAGCTATGTGCACTTGTTGTCTTCAAATTTTGCCCCATCATTGTGTTTTGAACTCTAATTTGTTGTGATTCAGACATTCTACTGTTTGAGGTCAATTACAGACAGCACTGTTCACCTTTTTACTGCTAAATCTAATAGACTTTTGTTTGTTTGTTTTGTTTTTTGTTTTTTCGAGACATGGTTTCTCTGTGTAGCTTTGTGCCTTTCCTGGATCTTTCTCTGTAGGCCAGGCTGGCCTCCAACTCATAGAGATCCGCCTGGCTCTGCCTCCCGAATGCTGGGATTAAAAATGTGCGCTGCTGCCACCGCCCGGCAACTATAAATCGGGCTTTTTTTTAACATTTTTTTTTTTGAGACAGGGTTTCTCTGTGTAGCTTTGAGCCTGTCCTGGATCATGCCCAGTAGACCAGGCTGGCCTTGAACTCACAGAGATCCGCCTGGCTCTGCCTCCTGAGCCCTGGGATTAAAGGCATGTGCCACCACATGTCCTAGACTATTCTTAAGCTTCATCTTACTTCATCTAGCAGGAGCTTCTGACACTGCCTGTCATTGTCCTGGTCCTGGAAGAAGTTTCTCCACTTGGGAGAAAGTGGGACACCACCAACTAACGTTCTGGCCTCTGCTTTGTCTCCTTTGTGTCTTCGTCCTCATATAGTGACTTTTCTATATTTGAAGGTTCCAGTCCATAATTCTCCTCTACTACATGTCAATTCTATCTCATCTTCTTAGTAACTTCCATTGTGCCTAAGTACTTTGAGTGTTTCATGGCTCTCAAACTTGTACTTACAGCAATGACCTTCCGGTACTCTGTAAAGTCAAGTATCCACCTATTTCTACCATTATTATTCAGGCAGATGAAATGTAATGATTGCAAACTGAACTCTTAATTACCACCCTCAGGTCCCAGAAATAATTATCAGTTGCCTATCCTGAAATAGAGGCATTTTACTTTGGTCACCCACACCCAATACACCAGTAAATTATCCCTGTGTCGTCACCGCTGTCAACCTGTTCCAATTCACTAAGTGCTTTACTCTGAATCATTGTTCTACCATTTCCTTTCATGTGATAGTTTTCTAAATTACAATTTATGAGGCTGGGGGAGGTGATTCTACCATTGATATGCCTGCTGTACAGGCATGAAGACCTGTGTTCAGATCCCAGCACCTATGTAAAATGTCCAGCAGATGGCCATGGGTCTTCTGTAATCCCAGTGCTGGGAAAGCAGATGCGGAGGATTCCTGGGTTTTGCTGGCCAACCAGACTAGACAAATTGGCAAGATCCAGATCCAGTGGGAGACCATGTCTGAAAAAGTACAATGCAGAGTGACTGAGGAAGATAACTGATGTCAACCTCTGGCTTCCACAATACGTGTGCACATATGCATGCATACACTAACACATAAATAATTAAAGCAAAATATAATTTATATCACATCAATATGCTCACAGCTGTCCAGCTGCTTCCAGTTTCACTACAAATAAATGATATATTCACTACTGCGACATCCCCTTGCATGCCTAAGTATATGAAATTATCTTCCAACCTTTTCTAATCTCAAGCCTGGTATGATGGCAAACCTCTGTAATTCCAGCATTTGGAAGATGGAAATGAGAGTTGCAGGAGTTCAAGGCTAGCTTCCACTATATAGCAAGTTTAAGGCCAGGACCAGGTACATGAAACCTTATTTCCAAAAGCAAAACATTAACTACACATATACACAGACACAAACACACAGACACACAAGGACAGACACACACACACACACACACACACACACACACACACACACACACACACCCCTCACATCAAACCACAATACCAAACCAGCCTTTCCTTATCTCTGTCTCACTGCTCTTGCTATTCCTGGAACTACTAAGCTTATTACTGCTATAGGGCTTTAGATTGTGCAATTTCTTCTCCTTGGAAAATTCCTTCACTGTATCTAATGCTGGCTAAGTCCCTCACTGAGAATCCTAATATCATTTTCTCTGAGAGGCATTCCCTCATCATCCTGTCAAAAATGAACCACCACCATTCTCATTCTTGATATCCTGCTTTGCTTACTTTTGTACAATTTATAATTATTTGATGAGTACACCATCTGTCTCCAACACCAGAAATGAAGGCAAATACTTTTTTATTGTTCAGTGCTATATCTCCAGTACTTATAACAGTACATGGCAGATAATAAGCTCCTAAAATTAATTTCTGTAAGGCAAACATGTGATATAAATACTTAATTGTGTTTGTAAACAGTTTTCCTATAACTGAAGACATAATATGATGCAATATATTATGATCTAGTAAATATCAGTCCCATGTTTTTTCAGCCTGTACCTTGTAGACATGAAGGAACAGACTGGTAGAATTATCAGCAAGGATTCTAAAACCTACTGTTGCACATTGTGCATTGGGTTTGTAGTGAGAATTGAGGCTCTGGAGGACAGCCCATTCCTTGCCTTTGAAGTAGTTACATGAAGTGAATGTTTTGGGTACAGGACACACTATTTACAAATCAGTCTTTGAAAGCATCAGAGGAGTGTGGAGGAGGAGAAGGAGAGGAGAGAGAGAGAGAGAGAGAGAGAGAGAGAGAGAGAGAGAGAGAGAGAGAGAGAGAGAGGATATTGCTTGTTACATCCTGAACAGTGATCTCTCTCAAGACAGTGCTTTGCTCTTCAGCTATAAGGTATATTAAAAATAACAATTTAATGATTTTTAAGAATTATTTTCTAATTGATGCCCTACGTAAAAATGTAAAGCCTTGATCTTTAGTGGGTTACTATGAAAGTGTTTTGTTGCTTTGATGGGTGGGATTATAAAATAATAAAGATTTGATCTGCTCAAATAGAGACAAATTTTGAATTGTGTAAACTGTGCACAGGTGCTAAAATGTGATAGATGATTTTTGAATGTATGATTTGAATGTAGATATTAGTATGGAATCTCTGAGGCAAATTTTGTAGCTCGGATAGCACTTCAGGAAACGTGCTTGCCAGATTAACTCAGGATACCATATCAGAAACCATCTAAAGGGGGAATAAAGAATAAGATGACTCTTATGCTTTAATAAGATTTGTTGAACATATTCTGTAAATATTAGTAAACACTGATATCAGCATGCAATCTTTGCAGGGATGTAAATATAACAATGTTGAATCTAACAGAGTGCTTAAATGATATGTTAAAATAGAGATCCCACCAGTGTTTAATTTGCATACTATTGCCTTAATCATTCAGCATGTACCTATATTCCTTATGTCTTACTTTTGCATGAAATTATTTCCATTATTTGATTGGTGAAAGCCATGATAAATTTGTGTGGTTCAAAGTTATTTGTTTTAATGTATGTGAAATCATATTCAGAATTCCTTACCTGCTTATCTATTGTGGGGAATGTTATTTATATGTTATTATCAAAATTACATTTTTTAGATGAAATTCTGAAAGGTCTTTGTAAATAAGAAACACAGAGCCAAATACAGAGTTAAAACCTGAGAGATCAGAGCAAGAGCCACAACTCCCTTAGCTTACCACTCGCTGCCCTTGCTTCCCCTGAGAGAGAGAGAGACCTTCTCCTGTGTGACCTGTCTTTATTGCCTTTCTGTTCTACCTTCTTATTGGCTCTAAACCCAACCACATGATTTCCTCATCACTACCTGTCTATACAGACCTCCAGGTCTCTATGGTTGGTACTGGGATTAAAGGTTCGTGTCACCTCTTGGCTGTGTCCTTGAACACACAGAGACTCTGCCTGCCATGTGATCAGATTAAGGGCATGTGCCACCACTACCAGACTTCTGCTTAATGGCTATGACCTGTGATCTCTAGGCAACTTTATTTATTAACATACAAATAAAATCACATTTCAGCACAAATAAAACATCACCATAATATTTGACTCACCACTAGTTCATAGGCTGATTGCAGTATTAGTGATGCATGAGTCAATCTCAGCATGCTATTAGGTCTCAAAACCTGGCAACTTCCTGACATTTTGATTCTGATGCTGAGTCATGGCCGTACTCCAGGCGCTATGAATAATTTACACTTGTTGGACGGTGTACTTGAAAGATTAGTGATCCAGCAATGCCATACTCTTGAGTCACGTCCTAAAACCATGACTAGAAGCACTAGAAGCACTTCAGACTAACTGATGCAATTGAGAACAGCATCCTACGGATAACTTGTATGAAAGACAACGGAACGTCTCTGAGACTGGTTGGAAGACTGCATTCTCTGATTAAAAGGTGCATGGGATTTCGAAAAAGATAAACATCTTTGCTCGTTTAGCTTTTATGACCTTCAGAATTGTTCTTTTTTTCTAAACTTCCAAAAAACGCCTCCTTCTTGATATTGAGGTGATAAAACCAGCTATCAACACTTGAGAAATTTAAATATGGTAATCTGTATGAAGTGTTGAATACAGGGAATGACCCTCAGTAAGGGTTAAGTAAACTACAGACCTATGATGTTTTTGTAAGGTCATATGGCAAAGTTGCTATTACAGCCTCATTTTGATTTCTCATTTCACCTGCAGATCACAATTAATCAAGGAATCAAAGTCCCCCCTTTCCTTTTCTTATATTAACATTTTACTCCTTCCCATGTCCTGTTATAAATTGCTTTTATATTTTTAGATACAATGAATTGTGAATAGAAAATATCAAATTTTGTAACACTAATCCTTTCAACCCTGAAGTATTCTTTAAAAAGCTACTTATTGACACTATAAAATTCCATTAGTCTGCTTATAATAAATATTTGTCTCTGGAACTTAGTCACTTCCCTTGCAAGCAACTACAATGGAAAAAAAAACCATGGTGATTTAGGTAGTTTACAATAAAGATATTATTTACTTTATGCCCACATAGAAAAGGGTTATTTTCTTTTATCAACAAAGCACCACATTATATAGTATAGGACTAGAACAATGGTTCTCAATTTGTGGGTCGTGACCCCTCAGGGTGGAGGGTGGCAGAATGGCCCTTTCACATGGGTCGCCTAAGACCACTGGAAAACTCAGATACTTACATTACAATTCATGACAGTATCAAAATTATAGTATGAAGTAGCACTGAAGTAATTTTGGGGTTGGCGGTCACCACAACATGAGGAATTGTATTAAAGGGTCGCAGCATTAGGAAGGTTGAGAACCACTGCCTTAGGTTATCTTCTGTCTCTTCCTCCCTTCACCTCCTGTTGTCAACTTTATGGCTTTTGACAACTGTGGGACCTTGTGCCGACCACATCACTTCTTTCTTACTGTTTGCAACACTGATTCTCCAAATCTACCGGCTAAACTAATTTTTTAAAAAAACTACTTTTAAACTCCTGGAATCTCAACAAATATAAAGAACTATTGTCATTAAATATCAATACAGGCAGAATAAGGGATCAGCAAAGATACTTGAAACTGGAGATTAATTATAAGTGCCTAGTTATCAACACTGGGATATAAAATCTAACAGGGGGCAAGATAGAAGCAAGTTATTTTCAAGTTCTGACTAGTGGCAAGATCCTTGCAAGTAAGCCTCTTTCATGTTTATAGAGCAATTTATTATTTTCAGAGTACTTGGATATACATAATCTGATTTGATCGTCGAGAAACCCCAGCCAGGCTTGTATTTATTACCTCTATTTTATAGGTGGAAGACATAATTTACTTCTAAGCCCACTATAAATAGGTGGTTATTTATAATAGTAAACTTCTCAGCTATAAACTTATTAGTTTCCCCAAATAATAATTGTCAGCCTTTAAAATACTTTGTCATAATTAGAAATTTGCCCTAGATGGCATTTAGCACCACCCAGAAGCTTTTCTTGCTTGTGATTTGTGGAATCTTTGTCCTGGCCCTCTAGCTATTTCAGGAACACCTATCTTAAGTTTTTCAGTGTTCTTATTATCTGGCAGAAAGGAAAACAGTAGAGATTCAATTTAGTGTCTAATGTGGAGAGGAGAGGACAAAGAGGGCTTGTGATAACTGCCTGTGATAATACATTTCTTGAGAAGCCATATTATTGGTAAGTACCTGGAGCTTTTCCAGTAATGCAAGGATTATCCAGCCAATTCTTGATGTGTGTGCATGTGAATGCATGAATGACTCTCCTCTCTGTGTCTCTCTCTGTCTCTCTGTCTCTGTCTCTGTCTCTGTCTCTCTCTCTCTCTCTCTCTCTGTGTGTGTGTGTGTGTGTGTGTGTGTGTGTGTGTGTGTGTGTGTGTGTGATTGCTGGTGATGGAACCCAGAGCCTTGCTCAGGCCAGGGAGACTTTCTACCCCTGAGTTCAATCTTCAGCCTCAGCCTCAGCCAAACCTTAGGGCAAAGGAGATTTGTTGTAATATTTAGAGGTGGTGAAGGAAGGCTGAAAAGAGGAAATCACTGTAGGTTTGCCATTCCGAAGGAGACTGCCAACGAGAACCTGTGTCAGCAATAGTGTTACATAAAACCAAGTGGGTAGAAACAGGAAGTTGCCTTTCTTATTGCTCTTAGGCATGGAAAATACCTAGCAGTGATTTTTGTTCATAGCTATGGTTCTACATTATTTAGATTTAAATCCTTGCTTCAGCATTTATAGTCTGTGTGACCTGAGGCATGTTGTTCAACTTCTGTGTGTCTCAGCTTCTAGGATCTGAGATGTCATAAAACAGTATGAATGGCCAAGCATGATTTTAAGAGTTGTGTGAAAAAATGCCTGTAAAGTGCATAGTACTCAGGATGCATTGTAGAAGATATTATTATTATAGACAGTGTGACTTGCTATTTGGTTCTTAGGCAAGATAAAATATTTATTTGAATATTAGCAGGCAAAACAATACAAACAAACAAAATCCCCTGTATTCAATGCATATTTATAGAATTTTTCCTATATGAGAAATATGATATTAAAAGTAAATGGTAAGGTAGCTGGCTTGAGTAGTGACAGTAGGTTGCAGAAAATTGGGTGTGCTGAGGTTTTTGATACAATAGGTGCAGACTAACTTCTTGGTCAAAGAAATGAAGTGGCTAGTTGTTGAAAAGATGTCCAAAGACCTGTACTTTAGTCCTACATCTGCCACTGATAAGTTGTGCAAATTTGGACAACTAGTCTTCCTCTTTGGCTGTTAGTTCCTTATTAAAAAATAATTGGATTTCTGTCCAGATGAGTTGTTTGATATGTGTCCAGTATTTCAGAGACATTTCAGATTGTGTATGTGTGCATTCATTAGTTCCCCTTCCTTTTGTCTTCAGGTTTCCATCTACCTTGTGAAGAATTCCTGGAGCCAGTGCAGGAGTGCCAATCTCAGTGTGTTAGTGATAGTCCTGCAACCAGGAAGCCAATGATAGAATTGTCTTTCTGTTCCTTTGGGAAGGCCTAGGTTGGCTCCAAGGTGTAACTCAGGAACTTATGTTAAAAACTTATTCACAAATGGCTCCAAGAGCCATCTATCCTAATGTGTATGCTTAAGTGTTTTGGACTGATATAGAAAATGGTATTTAATAGCTAGAGTCCAATTTCAGTAGCCTGTGGGTAGAAATGAGACAGATGATTTTAAAACTTTCTACTAAGATCCAATAATTTGATCCAAGACTCTAATAGGTCACAGTTGTTTATAAATATTGGAATGTTTTAGGTGAGCTGATTGAAGAGTGTGGAATAAGAGAAGAGTTATACTTACCACTTAAACTGTGAAGGAGAGCAGGAAGGTGATCCACAAATCATTTGATGCATAAGCTTTAATTCTCAAATTTCCATGAAAATAGTTAGTCCCAAGAATACAGATTCAAAGAGAAATGTGCAATTAAGCATGGTAATTTTTCCTAAATTATTATTTAATTTTCTTCTTCTGTTTTTGAGATTATAACTTGCCCCTTCTCTTTCTTACATACAAAATCTCCCATACACCCCTCCTTGTTCTCTTTTAGTTCATATCCTCTTTTTCATGAATTGTTACAATCATATCTGTATAGTTCTTTCCAAAGCTCAGAAAACACAGTAGAAAGGATGTAGGAGCCTGAATATGACAAGACACACAGTACAATGTCTTCTGGATATGACATAGCTATTGGACTCACTGAAGATGTGGTTATTTGAATAAGACCTGCAAAGACGGGGAAATGGCTCTTCTTGAGCAACTCACAACAGTTAATGGTGGTTGGGGAAGAGTGTATCATTTTCTTTGGTAATGTAGCCATTGATACGTTGCCCCTGCTCCAGTAAATAACCTCCCATCTACACTCATGTATACAGCACCTACTAAACTCAGTTTGTCATAAGCAGAAAGAAGACACAAGTGTAGACTGAAGAATTGTTGAGAAGTGTTTGAGCAGGAGGGAGGGAGGTTAGGAGAGGGAAATGGAGGTCCCAAAATTACTAAAATTCATTATATACATGTATAAAACTCTCAAATAGTATAAAAATTAAGAAAGATTTTAAAATGAATTAGCTATTTGTATATGTTAATCCTTTAAATTTTGATCATAAAAACAGTGTTCTTCAGATCTAGGAAAGCTCACCTTGCATCCTGTGGCAAAGAAATGCTGTTAAAGTTTAGAAGAGAAAAAGAGAAGTCCCGATTTTCCCTTTAGATGTATCACTCCTCTTGTGAGTGGTGTGGACAATGTGTTGGAGACAGGAATGGCTGTATAAGATCCTTGATGACAAGATCAATTAGAGTTAAGAGTTGTGATGAGGAGACAGGATGGAAGAGGGGAGAGGTGAGGAAGGCTTAAAGGCTAAGAGGTGGCAATGATATGTACTGATAGGAAAAATGGGCAAATCTGGGATAGTGGAGAGCAGACAGTGATGGTTTCATAGTCATGAAGAACTAGAACAAAGTTCTTAGTTTTCTGAGGTCTTCATGTAGATTTTTGAATTTGTTAAGGAGTCAGATTATTTCAAATACTGTTATTTTTCTTAGAAAATATCATACCTCAGTATGTTTTGTTTATATCTAGGAGAAATGGTTACTATGAATATACAGGTGTCCAAGTTTCTCCTATGCACTAGTAGGGACATTCTGCTGGGTTTGATTTCAGTAGGAAGGCTTCTGGAAGCCCCTGTATCTTAATCAGAGTATCAATAAGTGTGTATGGTTGAGATTTTACAGTTTTCTTTATTTGGGTTAGTTTGGATTCTTAGGGGACCAGAACCCTCTTGTTGCAACTGCATTGAGTCCGAGGTTGATTTCCATTTCCACGGATCAAGGGGCACAGTTTCTTGTCTCAGTAGAAAGTACACAGAGAACTCCCAGAAATATTATTAGTTACACTCACCCACACGATTATTTAAGTATGATAAAGTCAACCTGTTATCTTCTCCCTTCTTAGAGATTTCAGCACTAAATCCTGGAGAAATGGCTTTTATGGGTGTGGATACCAGATGCCTGGGTCTCTTTCTTCTTTGCACAATAATTGGACATTCTTTGGAGATAAAAGGTAAATGAATAAATTAAATTTCTTTTAATGGAGTAGTCTTAAATAATACAAATGGTGTTTTCACTCTGTATCATGAAAGTGTAAAACTAGTAGATAACGTTATTGGTAATATTTCCATGATATAAAAAAATATGTTCTTGGTAGCTATTCACATGTATAAGGTAACTAATGATCATGTTCTCTTAGGTAAAATGACAAATTATAAAATAATTTCCAGACCTCTTGTATAGGATTCTTTGAGGAAATGAATAAGTATTTGAAAATTATGTTCTTCTAGCACAACTTGAGTCTTATGGCAATTGGATAAAACAGAAAATGGAAGTTTAAACTAAAGTATACAAATAATCTGAATTTCTCAGCATCTAATGGAACATTGAATTTGACACAGATTTCTAACCTTAAGGATGAAAACCACAAGATGTTGTGTCAATCTCAATGGAGAGTTTGAGCAGAAGCCCTAGGCAAGGTGAAGTATTGAATCAAACAGCATTCAACAGAGAGAATTAGCCAAATGATATCATGAAGGCAATACTATAGTGCTACTCAACTTGTTGCTTAGAAAGTTTATAGGAAGGTTTGGTTTGCTAAACTCAGGGAGCTATATATTCAATTAACTCCACGGACTACTCACAACACATGATTTAAGGTGCTCAGGCATAGTAAATATGTTTTCCCACCTTTTCTCACGTCTATCACAATGTTTCATGTGGGTCATAACAAGATACTGAATTATTATTGATCGGTTCTCACTACTAGAAACATTTATATATCTATCGTTTATATAATATTATACAAATTATGATGTATATGTTCACCAAGAAGGTTCCACAGCAAGTGTATTTCTGTGCAGCCATAGTTCCTAGAGAGGCAAAAATCACATTTTGCTTATGTAGTTTCTTTAAAAAGGACAGCTACACAGAAAAATTATGAACTTCAACAGATTTATTTGTATAACAGAAACTTCTCCCTTTTCTAATGTACCATTTGAAGATTATTTTAGTATACCCACAAAGTTATGAAACCACTACTGCCATCAATTTCCAGAATTCCTTCACTCTCTTCCAGAGAAACCCTGTGCCTCTGGTGACCACTAATCTACTGTCTTCACCTATGGTATTTACATGAAATCACTGGATATGTGGTTTTATCAAACAGGTTCCCTTCACTTAGCATAATGTTTCAGGGTTTTTCTAATTATAGCCTTTTATCAGTGCTTTATTCTTTTTATAGTTAAATGATATCCCACCATATAGAAATGCTTGAATTTTTATCCAGTAATCAGGTGATGGGCATTTGAAAATTATTCACATTCAACATTATTCATCATAAAACACAAGACAAATATAAATATTTTCTTAATTTCATTTCAGTTAATCCTCCTCAGGATTTTGAAATAATGGATCCCGGATTACTAGGTTATCTCTATTTGCAATGGAAACCTCCTGTGCTTATGGAAAACTTTAAGGAATGCACATTGGAATATGAGTTAAAATACCGAAATGTTGACAGTGACAATTGGAAGGTAAGTGGATCATGGCTTGCAACATCAGATTGAGCTGACCATTAGATCCTTTCTTGTAACTCTGACTCTAGTAACCACTACTTTGTGTGCCTTAACTGTTCTAATCAGTATATGAAAGCTGTCATGTGAACTTCTGTGCATCTTCATGAATATATTGTCCATTAGTAAGATAACCCTTGGAAGTTCAAGAAAGGAAACTAGGTCTCATATAACTTGAAGAACATTTGTGTATTTTGCTGTACATTTACAGTTTCTTGTTATATCAGTTCATTTTCTACAATTCTAACAAAATATCTGATGTTGAGTTAAATCTTCACATACACATCACAGAACACGGCATTGTTCTTTACATGTATGGCAAGATTTCATTGAATGCTTATTGAGTTGTCAACTATTTACACAGCAACTCTTGTGTTCATTCAGAGCTCTGTTGCAGAGGCTATCCCATTGGCTCTGTAATGCAGATAGGTAGTTTCAATGAGCAATTCAAGTTCAATATTTATTGGGTGACATTTTAGACAAAATACTTGGTAAGTTTCAGAAACATAAGACTCTATTGTAGATGATTTCAGCCTTGAAAAACTTACCAATTGTCCGGTTTTCTTCAGATACCCCTGAGACTTTTTTTATGGGATTCCTGAAAGTTTCCTGGAAGTGACAAATGATTGGCCATGCAACACACATATTGTTGAAAATTATCTATTTAACTCCAAGTTGTTAATATCTCATGTTTCCATCACAGAGTCTTTCCCCTTACTAAATGTTTTCTGTTTTGTTTGTTTCAAATAACCTTATCAAATAATATCATCTACAGAGGTGATCTCTGCCAGAAATACATCTGGGGTACTACAGTGAATAATTATCTTAGATTTTAATAATTGTTGAGTCTTACTAATGTGGATCACCTTTCCATATATTTCTAAAATGGACTGTGTTTTGTCTTTTTATCAAATAGACCATCATTACTAGGAATTTAATTTACAAGGATGGGTTTGATCTTAACAAAGGCATCGAAGGAAAGATACGTACACATTTGTCAGCTCAGTGTACAAATGGATCAGAAGTTCAAAGTTCATGGATGGAAGCTTCCTATGGGATATCAGATGCAGGTTAAAACGAAGTTTCTCTTTTCACATTTCATACTCTTAGAAAAAAATCCATGTAGAGAATAAGTTCCCTAACACTTATTTAGATGATTGTATACACAGTAAATCATGTGATGATCACACACAAAATAGAATCTTTCTTAGCATAAGTGTCTTGGGTTTCTGAACTCATTAAACCAACAAACTTTGTTTTTAGTAAATCTACATCTTATTAGTAGAGTCCTCAGCTTGGAGCCATATTAGTAAACATGAATGGGTATTTGCTCAATCGCTGAGAACATCTTGTAATAATTAATTTAATACTGAGACATAAACTAGCATCAGTAAATAAGCCCTCAAATGTTTTCAGCTTTGCAATATCCTCCTTATAGTGAAGTGATTTCTGATAGCTTCCTTTTGCACTGTTTCTCATTATGCTGATTGCTAAATGGAGTAGCAGGGCCAAAGGAAATAAAATTGCATAGTGATTACACAGAAGATTTGTCAACGTGTCTCTCAAGTATTCATAGTTTGTTCATTTCCTAGGAAGTCTGGAAACTAAAATTCAGGATATGAAGTGTATATATTATAACTGGCAGTATTTGGTTTGCTCTTGGAGGCCTGGCAAGGTAGCACATTCTGATACCAACTATACTATGTTTTTCTGGTAAGTATTTTTATACTTAGAATCCCTGTCAAGATTAGCTCACAGTACAATCCACAATATTCCAACTGAATTACAATCACTTTCTTCACCAGAGTTATATTTATGATGATAATTATTCATAATTATGTGAGAATTTCAGGCTGAAGATACTGCAAGGCATCCATCCTGTGACTATTTCTATACAGGATGAAACATTATATCCTTCACATAGCTGGGTTTATAATTTGAAAAGTTTGCATTTAATTTATACACTTAGCTTTTAAAAGCAATTATCTGTTAAACTGTATCTTCTTGCTGTTTCTTTCATGTCTGTTCCTGAAGCTTTTACACACAGAGCCATTTAAAGATTTCATTTCCTGTCCATATTTAATATTTAATACATTCTGGTCACACTCACCCTCCCCCATTTTGTTTCCTTCCCTCCCTCTCAACAAGCCCCTCCTACTATCGTCTCTTTGTTTTAATTCTCATGTTGGAGTCAGCTGAGTTTAACTAGGGCCACCTGTGTGGGCATAAGTGAGGAGCATGGGTGACTGATCAGTGAAAACACAGCCCCGCTCTGCCAGCAGCCAGTTCCTTAATTGCTTTGTGGTAAGACAATCACCACATTCTGACTTTTTTTGCTAAGTTGCACATCTGTTTTTCATTTCCCACATCTACTGTAAGAACCTTCCTTTAGACTCCTCCCATTGCTTACCTGGATGACTGCCGTGACCTCCCAAATGGTGGTTGCTCTGATTGCAGCATTTTTTTTTTCATTTTTTTTCGAGACAGGGTTTCTCTGTATAACAACCCTGGCTGTCCTGGAACTCACTCTGTAGCCCAGGCTGTCCTTGAACTCACAGAGTTCCGCCTGCTTCTGCCTCCCTAGTGCTGGGATTGAAGGCGTGAGCCATCGCAGCCCGGCTGATTGCAACATTTTTCCTTCCTGCTTGTTTTGCACACTGTAGCTACCTTTTTTTTTCCTTGTGATTTTTATACACCACCCCCTAGACCGTATAACCCCAGTGGCTACACATTATGCCCAGGATCAAATCTAGGTTGCCTTTCAAGTTTTTACCTCACTGCATCACTACCTTTCCAAAACTGTAGTCTGCTATGGCCAGTACCAGTACTCTATTCAGTCTTGACTCATCTCGACATTCTTTTTCATGACTTTTGTGCATCCTGCAATCTGGAATGGCCTCTGGTTCACCCTTTTACCAGTTCTTTTTCATCCTTCCAGGCCTATGTGATGGCTAAATTCATTGACCCTTGGCTGATCGTGCCATTTTCTGTTCACCTTTGCGGTTGAACTATTGCTTCTTACAGCTCTTTCTTTGTTGTTCAGGTGGTACTTAAACATATCTCTATGTATTGTTTGTCTCCTCAAGTTCTTTTTTTTTTTAAGATTTATTTATTATGTATATACAGGCCAGGAAAGGGCACCAGATTTCATTATTGATGGTTGTGAGCCACCATGTGGTTGCTGGGGATTGAACTCAGGTTCTCTGGAAGAGCAGCCAGTGCTATTAACCTCTGAGCCATCTCTCCAGCACCCCCACCCCTTTTTAAAGACGCCTTTTTTGTTTTGTTTTGGAGTTTCTGTGTGTAGTTTTGGTGCCTGTCCTGGATCTCACTCTGTAGATCAGGCTGGCCTTGAACTCACAGAGGTCTGCCTGACTCTGCCTCCCGAGTGCTGGGATTAAAGGCGTGTGTCACCAAAGATGCCTTCTCCTCAAGTTCTTTAAAGATTGGTGGACGTGAACCAATTCTTACCTTTCTCTTACCTGTCTACAGAAGGCACAGTGGATTAATACTAAATGTTAACTAAATGAATGAAAATGATGATAACATTGATAAATGGAAAAACATCAGAAATTATGCATTTACTGAAGAAAGACAGAGCAAGAGAAGACAAAATTGTAGTATTTGTGATCTTTAAGCTCAAACTGTGATTGTATCTTTTAAATGAAAAGCATGATATATAAATGATCGGGTATAATGGGTTAATGCTTTTGAGAATTGGGCTCTAAACCCTGCTCTGGCAGCAGGTATCTGGGTAGATTTGGGTAGACAATTCCTCTGGGAGAACTGTTTGACTTTTCATATCTTGAATTGGATGGATACATTTCTAATTTTTCGGTCACTAAATCAATAAATATTAAACATTTATTAAATGAAAGACATTGCTCTTGTTTTTAAAAGATACAACAAACAAAAGAGGAAGACACACTTCACGTTGTCATTCATGCTTAACAAAACCTTATCCTTACTTAGTGGAATGGGGAGGAATAAACCTTAACATTTTTTTTTGTTGTTTTCGTTTTTCGAGAAAGGGTTTCTCTGTGTAGCTTTGCGCCTTTTCCTGGAACTCATTTGGTAGCCCAGGCTGGCCTCGAACTCACAGAGATCCGCCTGGCTCTGCCTCCCGAGTGCTGAGATTAAAGGCGTGCGCCACCACCGCCAGGCAAACCTTAACATTTTACAGATTGTGAATCATTTTTCACTGACAAAAAGTCACGAGTCAGTCTTTGTAAACTCAAGCATCAATTGGACATAGTGATGTATATCTGTCATCCCAGAATTTGGGAGAATAACATATAACAATCATGAGTTTGACACTAGGTCCCTGGGCTACATATTAAGTTCCAGGTTAGTGTATAGTGAAATCCTGTGTCAAAGTACAATAAATAAACAAAGTCAGCCATAGATAAAAAGTCTCCCAGGCTGTAAGCAGTCAATTTAACCAGGAGAATACAAATTATAAACACTTTCCTAAAGTAGGACACTTGGTATAAAGTTTATTTAACAGAGTCTAGATAGTTTCAGTAGCTCCTTAACAGCTGCTATGTTGGTCTCATTTCAGAAGGGATTTTTGGCTGCTTTTTAAGCCAAAGTCACATTTTTCACTACAAGCTAGTCTTTAGAAAAATATATCAGGAATTATTGCTTTATGAATCAGTTGCTAACAACTCCTTCCATTTCCATCAGCTAACCTTAAATGACATGGTAAAATTTCTTAAGACAAAGGGAAAATTACACTGTACTTGACAACCTACTTTACCTTGTTCGTTTCATCCCCTTCTCTAGCTGGATTTTCTCAGACTTACAGAGTAGTGTATTATAACATCGGAAGATTTCTTTTTTATTTCATGAAACTTAGGAATGTTTTATATCTGCTTTTAAATCTGCTTTCACTTCAAATAATTTTCTCAGTCAAATATTATTAGGGCTACCTAACTATTGCAAATCTTTGATGCAAAATCTTTGATGAGGTGACAAAAACTAAATTCACGAAGAATAATACTTAAGTTTCTTTGAGATCTTACAAAGATTCATATTGAACTGAAGCTCCATGAAATCAACTATGTCTGTTTTTCTTGCTGGTGAATACATAGTACTTATCATTGCATGTAGCAAATAGCATTTTTCTCCATATTGTATCCTTTTTATAACAACTTTGTTTTGAGAATGTTGTACATAAGTACTATATTTACATTGTTTCTACCTCTACCTCTCCTCCCTACAATTGCTCTTGTGACCTCTCAAATTCATGACCTCTTTTAAAAATTGGTATTGTTACACATGTATATATGTGTTTGTTTATTTATCTATATACAAATATATATAATCTACTGAATCAATATATTGTGCTCATATGTATATTTCAGATAAATATCATAAAATTATTTAAAACTGATCACTGGGCAATTCCTGAAATATTTCTTTTGTTAAAGGTATGAAGGCTTGGATCATGCCTTGCAGTGTTCCAATTATCTCCGAGATAATGAAAAAAATGTTGGATGCAAACTTTCCAACTTGGAGTCATCGGACTATAAAGACTTTTTTATCTGTGTTAATGGATCCTCAAACATGGAACCTGTCAGATCCAGCTATACCGTTTTTCAACTTCAAAATATAGGTGATGTGAACAAATAATGTGAACTTCAAATCCATTCATCCTAGTTTTGGCTATTTCTAAGGGAGCAGGAGAGGCAAGAGGAGAGAATGAGATTTACAACAGCGATTGAAGTGCAAAACCAGAAACATAAAGGTCATAGAGTAGACAAGGAAGTAGAGACGTTATTGAATGAAATATAAAACACTGTTATTTTTAGAGATCATAATTCATTTTCCAGCTTGAAAGAGTCTCTGCTATTTAGTGTCAGTGAATTACTAATTGTAGACTCTATTAACCTTGGCTTCAAATGACAAACCATTGAAAACCAAAACATTTTTATGCCTTCTGAATTTGTATTCTTCATTCTAACAGTTGTAAGAGCGAGAGGTTCTAGAACTGGACAGACCTAGCTTTGAACTCTGGGTCTACCATTTTCTTTTTCTTTTTTCCTTCCATTTCCTTTCTCTCTCCTTTCTTTTTCTTTTTCTTTCTTTCTTTCCTTCTTTCTCTTTCTTTTCTTTCTTTCCTTCCTCCCTTTTCTTTCTTTCTTTCTTTCTTTCTTTCTTTCTTTCTTTCTTTCTATCTATCTTTGTTTCCTTCTTCCTTCCTTCCTTCCTTCCTTCCTTCCTTCCTTCCTTCCTTTCTCTTTCTCTCTTTTCTCTTTCTTTCTTTCTTTCTTTCTTTCTTTCTTTCTTTCTTTCTTTCTTTCTTTCTTTCTTTCTTTCTTTTTAAGACAGGGTCTCACTGTGTGGCACAGGCTGTCCTGGAACTCACTCTGTAGACCAGGCTGGCCTTGAACTCAGAGATTCGCCTGCCTCTACCTCTTAAGTGCTGGGACTAAAGGCGTGTGCCTCCACACCCTGGGGTCTAACATTTTCTAATTGTATGAGTTTGAGTGATTGACTTAAGGTCTCTGTTTCAATGTCCTTGTCATGTACATGAAGACAGTGGAAGACCACACAACACCGTGGTACAATGTCAGCTGTACGGATCATAAGATTAGTTAGAAAGTGTTCACAATAGTAGTGGTCGTGGTGGTTTGGTTGCAGTTTAAAAAGTTGCAAAGTGGGAAAATGATTGCGATAATTTGGGTCTTCTTTTTTTTCTTCTGGGCCTTAAATATTTATCACTGTGCAATTTATCAAGAACAAATGAACAAAAGTGAGTTTCCCAAATAACCAAATTTCTCAAGAAGTTCATCTTGATGGGCAAGCAACGTTGGTCTTCAGTGACATCATGAGAATAATCTTGAGCCACTTAGTTTGTCCCTGAAAGTTTGTGTTGGAGTGTCCCCAGCTTTGGATGAGGGCTGCTGCTAACTTAGCGACTTTCATGTTGAAACAGTCGCCTTCTGCTTTTTAGTTAAACCGTTGCCACCAGAATTCCTTCATATCAGCGTGGAGAATCCCACTGAGATGAGAATGAAATGGAGCACACCTGGAGGGCCCATTCCACCGAGGTGTTACACTTACGAACTGGTGGTCCGAGAAGACGGGATTTCCCGGGAGGTATGCTGTACTTACCTGCTCAAATCATAAAACTAACATTGAATTATAACAGGGTACCGGAGAATCCAAATCTGTTGCTGCTCAAAAGAGCGACGGACCATGACAAGTATTTCTGTTTACTTTCCAGAAGGCTAAATCCAGTGGACAAAGGAAATATTTTTAAAAAGTACAACTAAATCATGCCAATTTTAAAGTTGCAAAAGACCCTGAAGGCAATCTTAGTTACGTGTTTCCAATTTTATCTTAATCAATTAAATTACAAAACCACCCACGATCACAGAAATCACTTCTTGAGATACAACCATGAGGTCAAAATTAAGAGTCCTCAGGAGTGCAAGAGATTTCCTAGAGAGGAGGGGCTTGTAAAAGGGATGATGGTTGTGAAATTAATTACTTCCAAACATCAAAGATTTGGTGACTTCTTTAACCCCACTTTGGTTTATGTTGCTTTGATTTATTTGTTTCCAATTTAGAGATTGGTAGAGACAAGAAGGTGAACTACTGGTTCTCAGTGTTTCAATTCATATACAGAAGAGAAGAATGGTAATGAGTTAGTATCCTTGTTCCAGGAAGGGGAATTGATTTCACAGTCAAATAGATGTATACTCAAAACCTGAGTCCCAGTCCACTTAAGTCTATACTACATATTCCCTAGGCTTGAAGATAAGTTAAGTAAATGAAAAGCAATCATAGCTTATGAGAAGAACTCTGTAGCACTTTGAAGTGGAAACCTGAAATAATTTCTTTAGTTTTTTTTTCTCCCATGTGATTCTTGTGAGAGCTTCCCCATATTTTGTGGTAATCTCATATCTGAAGTGGCAGTCTTGTGCCAATTCTTGAGGACTACTACGTGGACCTTCAAAGGTAAATCAGAGCAAAAGGAGTAGCGGATACATTTTGAATATGGACATTCCAGTTTTCAGAAAATCTGCATTCACATGAAGTTTTTTCTCTCAATAACTCATCTTATGTAACCTTCCTTTTCCCCCTTATACAACCTGGAATATCAGACACTATTATGGACATATTATGGACAATATTATGGACATCAAACTACGTAGAGTTGTGACATATTTCACATACTGTTTTTTATTACAAGTAATTATTGTGATAGGACAAAAGATAAAATTAAATACAGATACGAAGTGGAAGAAAAATGACTTCAAAAATCAGTGTACAGCGATGACCAATGCTAGGATTATACCTTTCTAGTATCTCAATGCAGGTGTTTTATGTCCCAAAACATTTTGAAGCTGAGAGATGAAATCACTGCAGTTGTACTTAGGTCAAATAAACACACTGTATTTTTTCTTGGCTTTCAGTCTGCTACAGATAAAAATGACATGAAGTTGAAAAAGACAGCAAATGATAGTGAAGAACTGTGCTTTTTTGTAAGAAGCAAAGTCAATATATATTGCGCAGATGATGGAATTTGGAGTGAATGGAGTGAAGAGGAATGCTGGGAAGGTATGCACTAAAAGGATAGAAACTAAGTAACTTGGGGCTGTTTGCTAGCAAAATTTATTTCCGCTCAGTGTGCTTGTAAATTGGAGCTTAAAGGGTCTTGTGCATCACCTATTAATGAGGAGAGAGCAAGTATATCAATAGATGATATAGGCTTACTGAAAATCTAATATTCATTTGGAAGTAGGAGTCTTATTCTGCTATAATAGGAATATTTTTTTTGTCTGCTATGAACATTTCATAGTCCTTCTTGGGGGGAGGTCCAGAGTCCATTTTAGTCAACATTTTTTGTGCTTTCAATTTTCATAAGAGCAGAACTTTAAAAGGAAGGGGTGCAGCTGACTCCAAGCATCTAGTCCTAACTACTGGTAATTTTTCTAATTGAGACATTCGGTTTCATGTCTGTTGCTGTGATTAGAATATCCTACCCAATAGCAGCTTGGGGAAGAAAGGGCTTCTTCAGCTCATGGTTCCTGGTTACACAGTCCACCAAGGCAGAGAAGTCTAGTTGGCAGAAATTTAAAACCACCCCTCACAGCAACAGTAAAGAGAAGAAAGCAATGAGTGTGCATCTGACTGCTGCTCAGACAACTCTCTCATTTTCACTCAGTCGAGGGCCTATCCCAGGAAATGATGCTGCCATATCCAGGGTGGGTATTCTCACCTCAGTTAACACAAATAAGAAAATGCTCACAGGCATGCCAATAGGCCAACCTGCTCCAAACAACCTCTCATGAGGCTCTCTTCCCAGGTGATTGTACAGCACAGCAAGCTGACAATTACAACCTACCATCACAGATTCTGTAAGTAGGGAAAACAACCCCTTTAGTATAGAAAGTGATTTATGATAATAAATATATATTCAAATTTCATAGCGATGTAAACTTAAAAGCCTAGAAGTTGACACATATTATGTTTTAGAATATATTAACATCAGTACAAATTACTGAGCCCAGGGCCTGGTAGCACATGCCTTTAAACCCTGGACTTGGGAGGCAGAGGCAAGTGGATCTCTGCTTGAGTCCAACCTGGTCTATAGAGTGAGTTCTAGGACAGCTAATACTACACAGAGAAACTCTGTCTTGAAAAACAATACAATAACAAAAAATCCCAACTAACCAACCAAACAAACCAAATTACTGATAATTATTCAAAGTTGAAGAAAATCACTTCAGCATTGCTTATTTAGGTATTCATATATGGACGCAGCTGTAAAAAATGTACAAATATAGACAATAATCTTTTATCAATTGTTACTCTTTCACATAATTTGACTAGACTGGAATCTTTGATTCTACCTACTACAAATACATCAGGATCCCTGTTCAATTTTGTTCATTAAATATTTTTAGAGTACCTACTATATATCAGATTCCAAGGGCTGGATATCCAGAAGTAATTATTACTCATGTCAAGTCTATGTTATTCCCAAGTTGGGAAGAAATAATAAGAAAGCAAAATATATTGTACACGGCTGGAGAGATGGCTTAGCAGTTAAGAGCACTGGCTACTCTTACAGAGGTTCTGAGTTTAATTCCCAGCAACCACAAGGTGGCTGGCTCACAACCATCTATAGTGGGATCTAATGCCCTCTTCGGGCATAAAGTTGTACATGCAGATAGAGCACCATATACATTAAATAAATAAATCTTTAAAAAATATGTATTGTACAACAACTAGGGAATGTGGAGGAAAATAGTCAGGGTAGGAGGAGTTCAAGCAAGAGATGTATGTGATCAGAGAGAACACTGTTACTGCTTCTACAGTTTTCATTTTCGTTTCCACTATCAAAAATCTGGAAAACATGTGTGTGTGTGTGTGTGTGTGTGTGTGTTATTGTTGTTGTTAATTGTATTTTGTCTTTAGTCCATGAATTGTATAAATTGGACTTAGTGATTTTTCTTTACCATATTATCAAAATGTACATCTTTTTTCATTACATATAATCTCACTAGGAATTTGATGACTGAGATTTGTTTTGTCCTGACAGGTATCTCTTGGTAGAGTCTTAATTTAGACTTACAAGTTAGGAACAAATTTTTTTGGAGTTGCTTGTAGTTTTTTGTTTTTAGGATACATTTCATGTTGGACACTTCAAGTAATAGAAAAATAGGACAATTATAAGCATCCATATATTTGTATATATTCTATACATATATTTAGTTTAAAAGCAAATATTTATTCCCCTACAATTCTGGAGAGTGAAAATCTGAGCTCACATCACTGACCACACTCAGGTCATCAGAAGAGTCTTTTTAGGACAATTAAAATTTTAATACTATTTTTGTTATTTTTTGAGAATTTTATGTGATACATTTTGATCATATTAAACCTCTCAATTCCTCCCATATCTGCTCTCACCTTTCTACCCTCCCAAGTTTGAGTGTCATCTTTCTTTAATAACATGAGCCTTGATCATTTGACTCTCCATGCCCCATTCCCACCAACAGTTGGGCAACACACACTGGACTTGATGGGGGGCGGCTAGTAGTACAATAATATTTTGGCAATAAAATAACTTCTTAGGAATTGTCTTGACTAGAGAACACAAACAGAGCCTCATGAAAAGAACTGTCTGCCCTGACCTTGTTAATTTTCCATGTCAGGAGAATTGTCTTTTTCGTTACTTCTCTGGAAATTACCCCTGTAAATCTTTACTACCCTCAGCATTAGAATTTGACTCAAAATTTTCTAGAGACAACTAAGTTCTGAAGGGAAAACGACAAAGACAAACTGAGATGGGGTAGATTTATAGGTCTGGCTCTAAAAGTTGACATGCTGTATGTTATTCCAAAACAAGTCAGAGATACCAGACTTGGAAGGACAGATTTGTTTAAAGTATTGCCACTGACAGTTCTCAAGATGCATAAGTAACATTAATGCTTCACTCCTGGGTCTGGTGATCTTTTGGTACTAAAATCCTTGCCTAACATTCGACCAACTAGTGCTGCTAAGACAAAAGAAAAACTACAAGAGAGAGAGAAAATGTCACATCTAAATGCCAAACAGCAAAGTCACCTTTTATTCTTCAGTTCAGCCTCTAAAATATGAGACAAATTTTAAGAGGTGACCTTGTTAAGTTCATTACCCTCATGTGCATCTCTATTAAAGATCAGAACTTGTTCCTGAGTTAGGAGATAATAGGACTTACTTGTTTAATCAATTCACTCTTGCATTGTGTGTTTTAAATGAAAAATGTCATAACATAAGCAAAATCATATGTGCTTTGGGAGTTATTTTTCTTCTTGAAATGGCATAGATGTCACAGTTCAGCAAAGTAGTTTCTTCTGTATGAAAAGTTCACAAACAAAAGGAATGCTAAACTCAGACCCAACTGTGGTGTTTGTGCAATGCTAAGTATGTCAGCTTAACTCTATTTATGCAATACTGACACTGTATTTATGAAATAATTAAATTTCAAAGGTCTTCATAAACCTTTAACATTTCTCCTTTTATTATGACTTTTTAATCCTAGGTTTCTCGGGGCCAGACTCAAAGATTGTTTTCTTAGTACCAATTTGTCTTTTCTTTGTATTCCTTTTATTACTTCTCTGCCTGATTGTGGAGAAGGAAGAACCTGAACCATCATTGGTAAGTTGTTAAAGGTTATATCATGTCTTAAACAGTAGACACACAAATGTAATGCATTCAGAATTCATAAACTTGGATTATTTTCATAGTACCAGTTTATCTTTTCTTTGTATTCCTTTTATTACTTTTTTGACTGATTGTAGAGAAGGAAGAACCTGAACCGACATTGGTAAGTTGTTTAAGGTTATATGATGTCTTTAAACAGCAGACCCACAAAAATAATGCATTCAGAACTCATGGACCTGCATTTTATACTTTTGCCTGCTCACTATGAGGTACCATTGATACTAGTACCAATGTACCAAATTTGATACGAAAGCCACATTTAGGGGAGTCGTGGTTAATTTTGTCAAAATGGAAGGAAAATCTACTAGAACATGAAATGTTACAGATCTGTAGATTAGAAAACAGTCCAGGGCTTGAACTCCAAGAGACAAACAGGATCGGGAGGTGATAGGAACTTGAAACAGCTGGTCACACACATTTCCAGCGAAAACAAGGAGGAATAAATGTATTCGTACTTACCGTTCAGCTTACCTTCTCCATTCTTACACAGTTTAGGATACAAGTCAAGGTAACCGTGCCACTCAAAATGGGATGGGTCTTCTTTCCATGTCAGTTAATGGAATTAAGATAATCTCTCACAAATGTGAGCACAGGTCAACCTGACCTGGAAAATGTCTCATTGAGATCTCCTTCCCAGATGATTTGAAGTTGTGTCAAGCTGATGCTTAAAACCAACTATGATGTAGACTTTAAGGAAAAATTGTGTTTGGAGAAAAAGATCTTTATACTGTGTGTTGTAAAGATAGAACTGGTGATACGCAGGTGATATGTTTCACTTCTCTGCTTGTTATATTCTGAGTTGTTAATATTAGTGAGATTGTATTCTTAATGGTTTGTTAGTGATGGAGCTCTTTTTGTATTTCAGAGCTTCCATATGGATCTGAACAAGGAAGCTTATTCTTATGAAGAGACCCTCTGTTAAGCTACCCTTTTCCAGGCATAGAGCCACCCAGAATGAGCCGTATTAAACTCATTTTCTCTTCAAGTTTCAAATACAACTTATTGCAAAAAGTGTTTGTCCTGATATTATTGGGTTTTTGATCAAGGGCTGCTTATGTATCTCAAGTTGGCTTAGCATGGGCTTAGCATGTGATAGTCCTGACTCTCAGCCTTTCAAGTACTGGCATTACACATGTGTGACACCTGCTCGTCTTCATTATTGCATTTAGGTACACTTTATGGTGCACCAACTGTTAGCAGATAGTAAACTTACTATATTCTAGTAATCGTTTTGTTTTCACATTAATATATGGTGAGAATTCTATATGTAGAGAAGTCAAGAGATGGTTTGGATTTTATTCAGTGTTGCACTGATAAAATAACATCATCTTGCAACTTGAACTAACCTAAGGAGATACTGCCAAATCTAGGAAGATGAGATTTCATGGTTTTGTGGACTGTTTTTTAAATTGAGTTCTGGGTGAAAGTATTCACCACAAATAAGAATGAAGGAAGCTTTAAATACACCCCCAGTTCTGTGAGTATACCATTTCACAAAAGAAAAAGATGCTGTAAGACTGAAAATTATGAACTGCCCAGAGACTATACTTGAAAAGTTCAGAACTTACGCACAACACAGTAAAAACATGGGAATCACCTGTGTTAGTTATAGGTAACCTTTCATTTAAAAATATTATTGTTTGTGTGTGCGTGCGTGCATGTGTCTGCATGTGTGTATGTGTGTGTGTGTGTGTGTGTGTGTGTGTGTGTGTGTGCGCGCGCGCACACACACACACGTGCGCGCACAGGTCAAGGACCTCATGTGGAGGTTCAAGGACAACTTTCAAGAATCAATTCTCTCCTTCCACCCTGAGACTTGGGGGCTCACACTATGGTTGTTGGGCTAGCATAGAAAACTCCTTTACTTGCTAAGCTTTTTGTTGCCTTGTGTTTCTTCATTTTTGTCAGTGTTATGGCTTGTAGTGGACAGGGGAGTACAAGAGGGGGCAGACACGCCAATGATCATATCAGAATTTAGTAATATTTTAAAAGTACATCCCAAAGGTTAATAACTTAGCCTCCTTGGTGTAGTAGACAGTTTTTAAAATATGTATGGAATAATAGACTCCAATTTTAAATCTAGAATCAAGTCTCCTTTAGATTAATTTTTATGCAGTGTTATTCTAAGTAAAGTCTCCTCTGGGAGCATGTTAGAATTCTCTACTGCAGACCTACCCAGCAGTTTACATTTGAACATCATTCTTCAGGGATTCATGTACATACTCAGTATTAAAGTACTGATATCTAATTGTTATAGAATGATAGTTGCTGAGGTCATTTAATGGAGAGGAGGGGTACCATAATTGTGACTTTCATTGTGGCTGATCATCTCTTAAAGGAGAAAAACTGCTAAACCTGACTTGTAAACCCAAATACCATTGTTTAGAGTAATTGTTACCGGTGATAGAAGACACCATAAGTTAGAATAAATTCTTTTCATTTTTGTTTATCCGGAAAATATTTATACAAAGATCAAGACCGTTATCCATAAAAAGTTCACATTTTAAGTGTAAGTTGATCATTAGTTTGTTTCCTAGGATCCATGTAAGGGTGACGGGAAGTTTGGGGAAGAGTTTCTGTGTAAAAACCACAAGGCGGTGCTTAGGGCTGGTGGTGGGACTTGAGGGCCTATGAGGTTAGGGGGCTCTGCGAACTGCAGAGAGCAGGAAGAGAATGAATGTGAGGTCCAAGGGAGCTGATGGTTGGGATGCTTGGCCCATTGCAACTGGGCAACTTTCTCCATAAAGCATACACCCTAGTTGAAAATTGGTGTCATGTGGATTATATAAATTTTCTTCATTAAAAATATGCGATAATAGCCGGGCGGTGGCGGCGCATGCCTTTAATCCCAGCACTCGGGAGGCAGAGCCAGGCGGATCTCTGTGAGTTCGAGGCCAGCCTGGGCTACCAAGTGAGTTCCAGGAAAGGCGCAAAGCTACACAGAGAAACCCTGTCTCAAAAAAAAAAAAAAAACCCAAAAAAATATGCGATAATAATTTCCGGTAAAGCTAGTTGTACTAATTAGTAAAGAGAAAGCAAAGATACTCTTGTGAGAAAGTTTTCAGTTGTGTAACTCTTTTTTTTTTTTTTTTTTTTGGTTTTTCGAGACAGGGTTTCTCTGTGTAGCTTTGCGCCTTGGTAGCCCAGGCTGGCCTCGAACTCACAGAGATCTGCCTGGCTCTGCCTCCCGAGTGCTGGGTTTAAAGGCGTGCGCCACCACCGCCCGGCTTGTGTAACTCTTCTATATTGCTCTATAACCTAGAGAAAAACTACTGGGCTTTGTAGTTGCCGGTAGATGATGGCTTCCTGTTGCCAATTTGGAGGCATATAAATATAACCAGAGATCATTAAAGTTAATGGTGTGGTGTAGAAACTAAAAACCCAAACTCACATATGCAAATGCTGATACAAATTGGATTACAGAATAAGTAAAGTGTCTAGTTATGTGATGTAAAAGGTATAATGAACCTATAGCCTAGATAATTTGCTTCAGTGAGTCCAGGTACTTAGAAATAAACAGTTCATTTGTCTGAAATTGGTTGACTTTCAGAACTTCCAAAACCAATGCCAGTTCTTCTTCATTCTAAGTGTCATTAATTAGTGGAGGCTACTCTGCACTAGGAAACCCTTCCCTGTGTTTGCTGTTGATTAAGGGCTCAAAGTTCCAGTCTATTAATTGAAATGCATTTTTCTTTGTATTTCTTCTTCTGTCATACATACATCCCTGCCCCAGTTCACCCTCCTTCCACTTCTTCCCATCCTCCCACCCCCAGCTCCAACCTCCCCTTCCCCCCAGATCCACTCCTCCTTTTCCCTTCAGAAAAGAGCAGGCCTCCCAGGGATATCCACCAAACATGGCCTAACAAGTTATAATAACACTAGAAACAAACCCTGATATTAAGGCTGGAGGAGGCAACCCTGTAGGAGGAAAAGGGTCAAAAAAGCAGGCAAAAGAGTCAGAGACACTCAGACTCCCACTGTTAGGAATCCCACAGGAACCCCAAGCTAAACAACTACAACATACTTGCAAAGGACCTGGTGCAGGCCCATGCAGGCTCCGTGATTGCCACTTCAGTCTCTCTGAGCCTCTGGGAGCCCTGCTTAGTTGATTCTGTGGGCAGTGTTCTCCTAGTGTCCTCCACCCCTCTGGTTCATCCAATCCTTTCTCACTGTCTTCTACAGGATTCCCCAAGCTTTACCTAATGTTTGGCTTTGGGTCTCTGCATCTGCTCCTATCAGCTGCCACAGGAAGCCTCTCTGATGATGATGATTAGGCTAGGCACTGATCTATCTATAAGTATAGCAGAACATGTTTAGGAATTATTGATGGACTCACAACACGCCCCCAAGGTTGGGCATGTTTGGGCATGCCCGGTAGACCTAGACACTTCCGCCTAGCCAGTTCCAGGTCAAAATAGCCATTTCCGGGCCAAGGCGTCTCATGTGACCAGGACCCTGTGGCTTTGTATGGTTGCGTAAGAGCGTGCAACACAACCATGTGATCTGTGCATACATGGAGTAGCCACATTGACCTGTGTACGCGTGCATCACCCAGCCTTTATAAGCTGGCGCCATATTCCCAGCTTCCTGCTTCTTCTTCTGCACATATGTGTCTCTCCACAGGCCTGAGCACTCGTCTGTCTCTTTTATCTTAATAAAACTCTTGTTAGTGGATTCTGTCATGTTTCGTGACATTTCCTCACAGGGTAAGAGCACCGCTAAATAACATCTGGTGCCGAGACCAAGCGGGCGCTTCTGGGCGCCCTGCGCCTGGAAACCCGTAAACCGGGGACTGCTGCACACAAACCGGGGACTCTGCTCCATATGTGACAGACCGCTCTCCATTTGCCTGGCTGCACTAAACTACATCCAACACTGCTTCTCCAATTGGTGACTCCCCCACTTTTCAGCCAGTGTAAACGGTTTCTTGAATCTGTGAGAATGACCGTTGAGCGTCTGGAGCCTCACTAAGTATTCTTGAAACCGGGGGAACCCCTGGCCACGGTCTTTATTGGCTACAGTCGGCCTCTATCACAGGCTTAAATTTCTAGCCATCTCCCATGTCTGCAGCCTGAGATATTCCTCGCGGTTGGACCACTGCCATTGGCTTCGTCTTGGGGGCTGTGTGAGGGCAACACGTTCTTCTGGCTTCATGAAGTGGTAGAAGCTATCAGATTGCCGGGGAATCCTTGCCTCATGTGGCGGGGCCCCTGCTTCTTGGCTGATGAGCCGATTAGCGGCCTGTGCCCGGTGTCCTTGGCCTTGGGGACACTGGGGCCTTGGCTCCAGATCATGTTTTTTGTTTGTTTGTTTGTTTGTTTGTTTCTGCTCTCTGCTACAGACATGGGAAACAAGGCTTCCAACCCTATTAGTACTTCCTCTCCCTTAGGCTGTCTTCTTGAAGCTTTAAAACCTCTCAACTTAATGCCTTGCATAAAGATTCCTAAGCTGATCCATCTCTGTACTAAGAAATGGCCCAAACATGCTTTAGAAAATAACAAAAAATGGCCGCCGAGTGGCTTCTTAGATCCTGATATTTTACGGGAGTTATCCATTTTCTGTCAGCGAACAGGCAAATGGAAAGAGTTGCTTTCCTCTTCTCAGTGCTAAACCGTCTCTTCTGGATTCCTTCTCTCTTGCTCATATGCTCCTAGCTATGCCTAGACTGGAAGATTCTCTGACTCTGGAATCTCTGACTCTAGATACTGCTAACGAACCTCCACCTATCCAACCTCCGGCTCCTATCCCTGCTCCTAGGGAGACTGTTCCTTCAGCTCCTCTTCCAGATTCTTCTCCTTCTAAAGCTGATCCTCCCTTGACAGTGGCCGTTTCCAAAGGCTCTACCCTGGCTCCAAATTTCCCTCCTCCTACCACCTGCTCTCGGACTGCTAAATTGCCTGATTCCAGCCATCCAAACCCTTCCTTTGCTAGAGGTGGTTGGTGTGGGTGGACTGATTAAAGTCCATGTTCCATTCTCTCTCACAGAACTCTCTCAGATAGAAAGTAAGCTGGGTTCTTATACTTCTAATTCTGCTTCCTTTATTAAACAGTTTCAATATATAACTCAATCTTATAGTCTCACCTTTCATGATATATACATGATACTTTCTAGTAATTTACTTCCTGCGGAGCACAGGTGGGTATGGGAGCAGGCTAGGATTCATGCAGATGAGGTTCACCAGACTAACCCCTCACACCCTCCAGGGGCTGAGGTGGTTCCTGACTAAGAACCATACTGGGACTATAACACCCAGTGTGGTTCTCTAGCCAGAGATAGGTTTATTACCTGTCTCCTGACAGGCCTCCATAAAGCTGCCCTAAATCAAGTAAACTATGAAAAACTAAAAATGATAATTCAGGATAAGGACGAAAATCCATCTCACTTGTTAGAGCGGCTCACCAAGGCTTTCTTCAGTTCACTAGCTTAGACCCAGAGGGCCCTGAGGGCAGGCAACTCCTAATGACCCACTTTGTCTCACAGAGCTTCCCCGACATTAGGGCTAAACTGAAACGTTTGGAGAATGGCCCTGTGACTCTACAGGCAGATGTCCTGGTGATAGCATTTAAGGTGTACCATGGGAGAGATGAAAAGGCCCAGAAAAGGAACTGCCAGATGCTGGCAAGCATCATCTGACCGGCTCCCCAAAAGCCCTCTGGTCCCTGTTTCAAGTGTGGGAAAGAAGGCCATTGGGCCTGGGCTTGTACCACCACCCCACGAAGGGCACCGACAAGGCCTTGTCCAAAATGTTGCCAAAAGGGTCACTGGTCAGCTGAATGTCCTAATGTCCCAAGCGACATAAGAACGCCAGACAAAGACCACCCTCCGGCTGACTTTCTAGGCTTGGCTGCCTGGTTCCCAACCCGCCACTCCCATCTCACACAGGGAACCAAGGGTAGTAATAAAAGTAAATGGGCACCCCATCTCATTCCTTTTGGACACTGGAGCTACCTACTCTGTCCTGAGAGAGTTTTGGGGGCCCACCTCTCCTGCTCGTCTCCCTATTGTCGGAGTTGGGGGACAGCCTTACCTGCCTCATCAGACACCACCACTAAATTGCATTTTCAGAGGCATCCCTCTCTCATACACATTCTTAGTGGTGCCAAGCGCCCTGTACCTTTAATGGGGAGGGATCTTCTAGCTAAGGTAGGAGCGTCCATTTCTTTCCTTCCACACATTCACCTCATCCCAGACGCGCCAGCAGCTCCCCTCCTCCTTTTCCTAGCCACTCACTCTACTGACTCTAATAATTCTTTTCCCTTGCCAGCCTCTCAGGTAGACCCAAAAATCTGGGATACCCAAAACCCTTCTATTGCTAGACACCATCAGTCTATTATTATCCAGCTATAAGATCCTGCCAGATATATCACCCAAGCTCAGTACCCTCTCTCACTCCAGAGCCTAAGAGGACTTAAGCCTATCATTTCTGACCTTCTCAGGAAAAAGCTGCTCTGCTTAACCTCTTCACCTTTTAACACCCCCATACTTGCAGTTAAAAAGTCTAATGGAACCTACCACCTGGTTCAAGACCTCTGGCTCATTAACTCTGCAGTGGTCCCCCTCCATCCTGTAGTGCCTAACCCTTATACTATCCTGTCCACTATCCCTTTGGGAACCTTTCACTTCTCAGTTCTAGATCTCAAAGACGCCTTCTTTTATACTCCTCTCAGTCCTTAGTCTCAAAATATCTTTGCTTTCACCTGGACTGACCCTGACACTCACCTGTCCACACAGCTGACCTGGAGTGTTCTGCCACAGGGATTCAGAGACAGTCCACACCTATTTGGTCATGCTCTGGCCTCTGACCTGCTTTCTCTGTCTCTCCCTGGCTCTAAACTTACACAGTATGTAGATGATATTTTACTCTGTAGCCTGTCCTTGCAGGTTAGCCAAACTAACACCTCTGCTCTCCTAAATTTCTTATCCAGCTGAGATTACAGGGTATCTCCTTCTAAAGTTCAGCTGTCAACTCCCCAGGTCACATATTTGGGTCTATCCATTACTCCAACTCACAAGGCTATTACTGTAGACAGAAAGTGTCTAATCCAGTCTCTTACAGTCCCTTCTACTAAACAGGAGATTCTGTCTTTCCCAGGAATAGCTGGCTTCCTATAGTCTTGGGTTCCATTTTCTTCTCTCCTTGCTTGCCCCTTATATGAGGCAGGTCAGGGCTTGCCACATGAGCCCCTCCTCCATCCTGTCACTAAACCTTTCCAAAAGCTCCTACAGGCCCTTCTTCAGGCCCCAGCACTTCATCTCCCAGACTTAACCTGTCCCTTCTCCCTCTATGTAGCAGAGAAGGAGGAATTTACCCTGGGAACTCTAGGGCATCAGCTGGGACCCTCCTTTGCACCTGTAGCCTATCTGTCAAAGAAGTTAGACCTTACCAGTCAGGGCTGGGCACCTTGCATCTGTGCCTTAGCAGCTGCAGAGCTCCTTATTCAGGAATAAAAGAAGCTAAGCTTTGGGTCACCCATTATTGTGTTTTCTCATCATAATCTGTCACATCTTTTAACTTATAAAGGCTTAAAAACTTTACCTCCTTCCCGGGTTCTTTCTCTCCACGTGGCATTACTAGAGGATGCCACACTCACTTTCCGGATTTGTCCAACTCTTAATATTTCAAGCCTCCTCCCTCAACCTAATGCTGACTATTCTCCTTCTCATTCCTGCACTGAAACCTTAGAGGAGCTGTTACCTCACCCTTCACACATACAGGAGGGCACATTGACTCAGGGTACTTATACCTGGTACACAGATGGCAGCTCCTTTTTATATGAAGGGACCCATAAAGCGGGTTATGCCATAGTGTCAGATACTGAGATAATAGAGGCATAGGCATTACCCACACACACCACTAACCAACAGGCTGAGCTCATAACTCTCACCCATGCCTTCCAATTGGCACAGGGACAATCTCTTGTAGCAGGAATCTTAGAAGGTCTTATTAATAAAAACAAACCTGAGGCCAGGTATTGGGGTGAATTGGAAGATCAGAGAACCAGAACAAGCCACAGCTACCTCACCTCGCTGGATCCTCAGCTGGTCTTGTTTTCTCAGACTGGAGGCTTCTGAGTCCTCATCCAGAATGGGTCTCAGCTGAACTGCTGCTCAAAAGCCTGAATGCTCAACCAGCCAAATGCTTAACCAGGCCAAATGCTTAACTAAGCCAAATGCTTAACCAGCCAAATGCTTCTAGTTGCTGGTCCTCACGCCTTATATATCTTTCTGCCTTCTACAATCACTCCCTGGGATTAAAGGCATGTGTCACCATGCTTGGCTGTATCCAATGTGGCCTTGAACACACAGAGATCCGCCTAGCTCTGCCTCCCAAGAGCTGGGATTAAAGGCATGAGTGCCAACATTTTCTAGCCTAAGTATCTAGTGGCTTTTCTGTTCTCTGACCCCAGATAAGTTTATTAGGGTACACAATATTTTGGGGAACACAATACCACCACAATCTCTAAATGTTTACACAGAGTCCAAATATGCTTTTCATATTCTCCTGTCCCACACTGCTGTTTGGAGGGAGCATGGCCTTCTCACAGCAAAAGGGGGATCCATATCTAACTCAGGCCAAATAATGGCCATGCTGGAGGCTTCCCACCTCCCCAGGGCTATAGGAATTGTCCACTGCTGGTCTCATCAGACTGATAGCTCCATCATCTCTAGGGGAAACAACCGGGCTGACCAGGCAGCCAGGACAGCGGCCCTCCAGGGCCGAGTCTCACCTCACCCACCACAGGGAATCCATGCAGTACAGCCTACACCCTCACAGGGAACTCCAGACACTAGACAAATTCTTTCCTATCTACACCAGCTCTTTCATCCTAATAATCTTGCTCTGTCTCAATTCATAAAAGCCTACCTGCAGCCTACCTCTGAGGACTTACAGTTCTTAAGAACTATTACTGCCTCTTGTGAGATCTTTCAAAAAACAGATCCCAATACCAAGTATAGGAGTCAGCCTTTTCCTACCCACCAGGCTAGAGGTTCCCTTCCAGGGACTGACTGGCAGCTCGATTTTATCCATATGCCCAACGTCAGAAAAGTAAAATATCTCCTCGTGATGGTAGACTCATTTTCAAATTGGGTAGAGGCATATCCGTTTTCTAATAAGTGGGCTCAGACAGTTTGCACACCTCCTCCTCCAAGAAATTATTCCTCGGCTTGGGGTTCCTGCTTTTCTTCAGTCTGACAATGGCCCAGAGTTCACCTCTCAGATTTCTCAGACACTAGCTAAGGCTCTTAACCTTCCTTGGCATTTTCATATCCCATACCATCCTCAATCCTCAGGAAAGGAGGAGCATACCAACTGGTCTTTAAAAACTATTCTTACTAAGATGTCACGGTAACTTCATCTCAACTGGGTAAGATTATTGCCTGTAGCTCTTCTCAGGCTCAGGGCTCTTCCTAAAAAGCCTCTTTCAATTTCTCCATTTGAACTAATGTATGGAAGGCCAGTTCTAACACCAGGCCTTTTATCCAACCCTCCAACTGTTCCAGATAGCCTGTTAACTCCCCTTTTATGTCACCTAAGGTCTATTCTATGGAGCTATGCAGACTGTTCATTACCTCAGCCGTGTGACAATAATTGTCCACCTCCAATACACATCGGGGATCAGGTTCTTCTCTTCCTTCCAGGCCAGCGCCCTTCACCCCTTTCCTCTAAGTGGCAGGGACCCTTCAAGGTAATTCCTGTGAAGCCTACAGCTGCTAAACTCGAGGGCTTTCCTCACTGGGTCCACCTGTGTCATCTAAAACCTTTTATATCACCTCCATCCCAGAAAAATCTCTCTTCATATACAGTGAAACAAACAGGGCCTTGTATTCTCAAGCTCCAGAGGACATTAGGATCCACTGCCTTGTCACCAATTCCAGAGGAATAAGGCATCATTCCTTCCTTTCCCAACTAGGGCCACACAGAGCCGGAGGCAAAAAGGACCATCAAAAATATCCAGGCGGTAAGGAAAAATATAATACAACAATCCATCATTGTTCAATACTCAGCAACTGATCACCTGCGTTTCCTAAATGCTAACCTAATAAGGGAAACAGGTGCCTTAAATAAACTACCTCTAATAAGGCTTGTCTCAGATAAAAATTAAGCAGAGTAATAAGGCCAGATCTACCTCAAATAAATGTCACATGTCTTCATCTGGGCAGGCCAGATCTACCTCAGATAAATGCCAACTCCAAAAATAAAATAATGATTCTTTTTTCTCTAAGCTTTTTTTATGTCAACAGTATCTTGTCAAACAGAAGGTTCCCAGCCACAGCATGGATGGACAGCTGCTGAACAAGGGGACCACAGAACATCATTCCAGGACCCCCTCACCATCATCACTGGACTTCACAAGCTACCCTCCCCATTTCCCCCCAAGAGCCAACCGACGCCCACTATTCAGCCAGAAGCAGTCTTTGAGATAAACGTTGCCCCATACCCACTCAACCACAATTTTTTCTTTTTTAAAAAAAGAAGAGTCAGGGATGATGGATTCAGAGCACGCCCTCACGGTTGGGCATGTTTGGGCATGCCCGGCGGACCTAGACACTACCGCCTAGCCAGTTCCGGGTCAAAAGAGCCATTTCTGGGCCAAGGCATCTCACGTGACCAGGACCCCATGGCTTTGCATGGTTTCATAAGAGCTCGCAACACAACCATGTGATCTGTGCATGTGTGGAGTAGCCACGTTGACCTGTGTACGCGTGCACCACCCAGCCTTTATAAGCCGGCTCCATATTCCTGGCTTCCTGTTTCTTCTTCTTCTTCTTCTTCTTCTTCTTCTTCTTCTTCTTCTTCTTCTTCTTCTTCTTCTTCCCACACATGTCTCTCCACAGGCCTGAACACTCATCTGTCTCTTTCATCTTAATAAAACTCTTGTTAGTGGATTCTGTCATGTTTCGTGACATTTCCTCACAGGGTAAGAGCACCACTAAATAACTAACAATTATTTCATTATCTTTTTTTTTTTTTTTGCCAGTCATGTTTGGTTCTACCCTTAGGTCTCTGAGTCATGCAGCTTCTGTTTCCTGGCCATCCAGGCAGTGTTGGGCATGGGCTTTCTTGCGTGGTTTGGGCCTCAAGTTAGACCTGTCATTGGTTGTCTACTCCCACAAGCTCTGAATCACCGTTGACCCAGCATATCTTGCAGGCAGGATAGGTCAAACTTTTGCAGCGGGGTTGGTGTCCCCATCATACCAATATAAGCCTTGCCATTTACAGAAGATGGCCAGTTCAGGATCCGTATCCTCCCGTATCCTAGATAGGGTTATCCTCATAGGTTCCAGGAAGTTTCCACTGCACTAGGTTTCCCCATCATGCCCTAAATGCCCACCTATTCCAGTCTTCTCTCCCAGTATTCTCTCCCTCCATCCCTCCTTCCCCCTCCTGATCCTTCCTGTTCCCATCCTCATCTGCTTCCATCTCGCTGGGAAGGGAAAATAAAATAGAATAGATCAATTCAAATTCAAATTCTTTAGAGAGGAGGTTCCAGATCATTTGAAAAAACACTTTCAGATTGGTGGCAGGATTATCTCTGTTGACCTACGCTGTCAAAAAAAAAAAGAAAAAGAAAAAGAAAGAAAGAAAGAAAAAGAAAAAAGAAAAGAAAAAAGTAACAGTTGAGTAATATTTAAAAACCAAATTTAAATCTTTTGGTAACTTTGATAAAAGCTTGCAAGAAGCTGACACACATTTACTTACAAAAATCCAACTGTATCTTAGAACACTAAGAGTTTGTAGCTTTTGAGCCTTCTTTATCCAGTTTTACCACAGAAAAATGGAAACCCTTTCTGGGTGAGTGCAGCCTATAACACTGGGATTTACTTTATCCCAGTTGCCAGTAGAGGACTAAGGTGTGTCTCCTTTGAGGCATGGTGGTACATATTTCTTATCCTCAACCACTCTATATGGCAGATGCGGTATTATAGGAAGTGACGTCTGAGACTTCTTTCTCTACATAGGTACCATAAGTATGATGGAGACCGTACCCCAGACATAACTAGTCAAGAATGATGGTCCTCCTAAACCTTACCTAAGCTGGTTTATAAGGAAAACACTTCATACTGAGAGGTAAAGAGGAGCCAGGGAGTCTAGGGATGACTTTGTCCTGACACTAAAAGGTACAGGTGGGAGAATAATAGACTTCTGCCTCCATCCACAGAGCAGTAATAAACAATGCCTGCCAATGCTGGGAGTTAGGCTGTTAGAACAGAGAGCTCTATAATGCTTCCGAAGGGGACTAACTATTCTGAAGCAAGAATGAGAAGACTCAAACGCAAGGAACCTATTAAAATGTAGATCTTGCTGGCAAGCAATCAAGAGATTAGCCACAATAGTGCTGGTAGCAAGTGAAAACAATGGATAGTTCCTCTTTACAAACAAGAGCATCAAGCAGCTGAGAAAACCCCTCTTGATGTTGGGAGAAAACCTCAAAGACCATCCCTGCCTTAGAAAGCATCTGATTGAATTTCACTCTGGGGCTCCTGGTTTCAGAGTCAGCACTCAGGCCATGACAGAAAGGACTAGGTAGAACAGTATGGTGGGAGAACATGTGACAGACGTGTTCCGGTCTTAATATATCAGAAAGCAGAAAGGGGACCAGAATCTGGGTAGGCTCTATTCTTCAAAACCCACCCCTAGTGATCCATATCCACTAGCTAGGAGACCCTATCTTCCAAATATTCCACAGCCTCCCAAAACAGCAGTACCATATGGGAACCAACTGTCGGAGCAACTTTACACCCAAGTCACAGCATTCACATTTATTTATATCAGTGTGGATGCATACATATTTATTCTATACTTTGTGTTATCATTCAATATGTCTATATTCATTTTATTGTGTATATTGCTGCAATTTGATAGAGACATTTTTTCTTCCTTTGGCATACCTCCATCCTTGTAGGTATGTGTGTTGGGAGGTCAATACTTAGGAGACTGGTATGTCAATGTTTGGCATGGTAAGGGGTTGTCACACCATTTCTAAAGTGGCATTCTTATTTTGCACTTCTATTAGAAATGGTTGTATGTCCCTGTTGCTCTGTGTCTTAACAAGCAACTGATACAATTTTTTAAAAAAGATGACCATTTCTTTTCATTTTTGTGTCCTAGTACTGGAATTCAAGACCAGACGCTTGTATATGCAAGATATACTGTCTGATTTTTGGTTTTGTTTGTCAAGTTGGGAAGAGGGAACATTTGTTTAAGAACTGCCTTTATTAGATAGCCTTTGGGCATGTGTGTGGGACATCTTCTTGACTACTGATTGATAGAGGAAAGGTCTAGCCCACTGTGAGTGGTCCCTTGCCTAGGTAGGCGGGCATAGGTTATGTAAGAAAGGTAGCATAATAAGGCAGAGCAGAAGCCAGCAAGCAACATTCATTCATATTCTCTGCTTCAGATTCGGCCTCCAGATTTCTGTCCTCAAATTCCGGCCTTGACTTCCTTCCACAGTGGACTGTCACCTGTAAGCCAAATAAACCCTTTCCCAGAATTGTTTTGGTCTGTGCTTTGTCACAGCAGTAGAGAAACAAGCTACCACACCAGGGAACTATTTTGCCACTGTTCTCCAGGCTCTGCATTGGCATTTTGTTTTCTTGTTATACATTTTATTATTTAAGACAATATTTAAATTTATATTTTGATCATGATTTCCCCATCTCACAAGTCCTTCCAAATCCTCTACCCTTCCCTACCCATCCAACTTTAAATTCTTTCTCAAAACAAACAAACAAACTAATAAATAAACAAACACCAATTCTTAGAAAGTATGTAATTATACTTAGTTTCAAATTTATGGCTTTATTTTGAGAAGACATTAATTTTAGGTCACCACTTTTTCTAACATTTATGCTGTATTTTATCATCATTATTTCCACAAGTATCTTATTTTTAAACTTTTGTTTCAATAGAGCTAAAGCTTACCAGAACTTTGCTCTTATTTAAAAGTCCCTTCTTTAATTTGTTAAATGAGTCCTCTTTACGTACTTTAAGAAGGAATTGCTTTTTAATGAGAGACAGAAAGTGGGTGGATCAGGATAGGAGGGAGGTTGGGAGAAAATAGAAGTAGAGGGAGGGGAAATCTTAATCAGGATATATTATATGAGAAAAATGGTTTCAATAAAATAAAGGAAGGAAAAAAAGAGAAAAAAGACAACATACACAGATGGGCTGAAACACTGAAGAGGTGATGTTCCTAAAATGAATCCTAATCACTTTAATGTCTGTCTCCAGTACTGTATGGATTCTTAAAAATGGATTGTATTTGTAAGTTGGCCTTTCCCAGTGGATCCTTCAGCATTTCACTACTTCAGAGAAGAAAACAGAGGTACTTGTCTGAAACTGAAGGTCCCTTAGGAAGCCTGAGTTCAAAGTGATTGCTACTGTGATGGCGCTGACATGTGGAATTGCAGATAGGGAAACTTCCCTTGCTCCTCCCTTCCTGCTCTTGCCCCCTCACCTGGCCCTTCTGTCCTCATGATGTATCCCAGAATGTTACAGAGCAGCAAGGCAGCGCTACAGCAGCCCCGGATTGGGAGGTCAAGTCTCCTATCCTCCAAGTCTATGTGTCAAATAATCTTCTGCTCAAGTAGGTTTCTGTGTGTGTTCTTTTGGGGACGCTTTCCCCTTTGTTTGTTTGGTCCTATTATGATGTGTTAGTTGTTTTATTTTATCTTATTATCCCTTAGACGTGTTTGTTTTCTAATGAGAGACAAAATGGGGGTGGATTGGATGAGAGAGAGGTGGGAAGAAACTGGGAGGATTATGTAGATGAATTTCTAAGCAGTCTTATTAAATAAAGAACATGGAGCCAAATACAGGGTGAAAGCCTTAGAGATCAGAGAAATAGTGAGAATCACCAACCACCTTACCTCACCAGATCTGTAGCTTCCAAAATGCCATGTATTCCTGTCTACCCAAGCTTTAATTGCCTTGCTGTTCTGCCTTCTCATTGACTCTTAGCCCAGCTACATCACTTCCTTGTTACTGCCTATCTGTACAGACCTCCAGGGTCTCTACGGTTGGTACTGGGATTAAAGGTGTGTGTCACCATGCTTGGCTCTGTTCCCTAGTGTGACCTTGAACACACAGAGACCCTGCCTGCCAAGTGATCAGATTAAGGGCCTGTGCTACCACTGCCTGATTTTTGTGTTTACTTAAAATGGCTTGCTATTTCCTGTGATCTCTAGGGAAACTTTATTTGTTAGCATACAAAAAAAATCACCACTTTTCAGCAAAAATAAAATATCTCACAGGATTAGAGGGAGGAGAAACCTTAATCAGGATATATTATGTGAGAAAAAGATCCAATTTCAATAAATGGGAAATATATACATATATTTATGGGGGGAAAGAAGGATATTCTTTGGATTCATGTATAACTAAAAATATTTGGCTTTCTATGTAAGCCACACTTGCAATATATTGTCTTTTAAAGATTGCCTTGTTCATTGATGATTAGTGCTTCTAGATGAAGATTTGAGGTCAATATGCTCTCCTATATATATATGATTTTGGTCGGTTTCAATATATATCCTTTTGTGCCTTGTAAATCAATAAATTTATTATTTAGTATTATTTTTCATAGCATGCCATGTGTTTCTTGATCAAATGTTTCAAAACATCAAATAAATCATATATCCTTTGATCCAATTTGATATTCGGTTCAAATAATCAAGTACGTTGAAACTCAGGAAATTGTCTACCACAGATTTGAGTAATTTTTTGCTCCATTTTGTCCTTGTCCCTTTTTCTGGAAAATCAATATGTATTGGATCTCCTATTTATATCTTACAAAATTAAGTTTCCAACTCTATTATATTTTTCTTTCATTTTTATATTGCTTTTCTCCAACCAATCTTCCCCTTTCTCCTTCTCTCCTTCTATAATCCAATCTACTTCTCATGATCTTAGTTATGTCTTTTCTCCTTTATGCTATCTTCATGAATATCTGTAAAAGATTGTTTTTCTCCTTTTCATTTTTTCCTGAGCTCTTTGAAGTCATTTCAAAATTTTCTGTTGTTTTAACATTTCTTTCTTGAGCAATTTAATTTTGTTCTCTCTCTCTCTCTCTCTCTCTCTCTCTCTCTCTCTCTCTCTCTCTCTCTCTCTCTCCCGTGTGTGTGTGTGTGTGTGTGTGTGTGTGTGTGTGTGTGTGTGCAGTTTAAGGAAATACACTTTCCCCATTAACTTTTAAAAATTATTAGCAATGTGTTTGGTCATTATTTGACTTTATTTCAGTGCAATTTGTTTCTTTGAGTAGGTCCTATCCATCATGCTATTTATTTCACCCTTTCTTGCCTTTGTTTCCACTTGTAGCATATGTGCATGAGCATTGGTTCCTTTTAAATTCTTTAGAGTAGCTCTTCCTAGACCAGTTATCTGTGTGAATATACAGGGTACAGAGGCCAGGATAGAGCTCTAAGCCAGCAGAATTCTCTGGACTCAGAGTGAAAACCTATAGAGTAAAAGCCTTTTGTGTCAGGGTGTGTGCTTAACTGCCTTCTAGTACACAGCATCTTTCTCCTCTTTCTTGTCCATTTCTTGTCTCTCTATATTGAAGAGACTGGAAAGTTGGAAGAGCTGCTGCAAACCACAAAAATATATGAAGTAGGATTTTAGCTGGTTATGACAAGCTAATACCTGGAAGAAGCCAAGGGCCTTCCAGAGGTCAAGTTGAGGCTCAAGGAGTCTTGGTGATACTGGCTATTGATTATTTGCTGTTTCCTACTGTGAATTTCTCATGTGCTATTGTAGCTTTTCCATCATTCTTTTAGCACAATTTCCCCTCTACTAAAGGGATATTTAGATAACCTTCTGGGCAGTAACAGCCAGGATCCCTAATTTCAGGCCTTTCTGTAATTATTATCATAAGCAGCATCTGGCCAGGACCATCCCCAGATGGATGAAAGTATCTTATCAGAGATACCTCTCTACTCTCTAAGAACAGACTTAAGCATCTAGACTATCTGTTACACAAGGCCTGGCAGATGTGCTAATTAAGCTTAACTTTCTCCTTTCCAAAATCTTATCTCTAGTTTTAGATCTACCCTTAACAATTAACTCAAACTAAATGGTCCCAGCTTACAGGTTCATGTAGCTGTGATAGAAGTTGCCTAGTCAAGTTGCCTAGCGACCGAGCACACTTGCCAAAAACTCAGGAGCAGAGACAGCTTGGAGAGATAAGGGTCATAGGGATAAAAGGGCAGTTTTATTTTCAGAGAGGGACTAGATGGAGAAGAACAAAAGAGAATGGAAGAACTAGATGGGTAAGAACTGGAGAGGGATGAACTGAGATGGGGAAGAACTAGATTGAAGGGCTAGAAGAGAGTAATAGAGGAACAAGATGGAAGATGAGGAAGAGCCAGATGGGGAAGAATAAGATGAGGAGGAACAAGATGAGAAAGAAGGAGATGGAAGAGGAACTGAGGTGGGGAAGAACTAGATGAATGAGACCCTAGATGGGGCGGAACTAAGATGAGAGAATTAAGATAGAACTTAGAGGGGACTGCAGATAAATGTAGAGAGAAATCAGGCAAGAAAGGAGCTAGGCATGAGCACAGAACTGAAGCTGTGTAGACAGAATTTTATCCCAGAGGAATAAAGTCGACAGACAAAAGAGCTTGGTGTACTTAGATTCTTTGCCCCAAAATGATTCTCGCCATTTGTAGATTCTCTTATGGGCCCCTTGGAAGAAGATTAATAAGGGCTGTTCCTTAATAATATTCGAGAAAAAGCATTTCCAATGTAGTTGGCATTTTGTTAATAAGACAGGAGACATACAAAGTAAACAGAAAGCAGAAGTATTTAATTTTTCTTAGTATTGACTGAAATGTTTAGCCTTTAGAGAGGCAACATTCAAATTCTCACCTAACTATTCTACTTCAGTGAATCAGCCATTGAAACAACTCTCTCCCTCTCTCACTCACTCTCTTCAGGAATACTGTCATCTGCTTTAAGCTTTCCTTCTCTTTAGAAATTCTCTCTTCACTATTTCATAATCTCAGCTACTCTCTGATATTTATTAAACCCAGGAAGTCTTCACTGGATGTGTTGCATACTCTAGACTTGTTATGGACAAGGTGTATATGGCAATCTATTTGTCCTTTTGTCTATGCTTGTTCTCTGGAGCCAGAGATATCTATATATCTTCTCTTGTTGCAGGATATTTGATCACACTGTGACACTCTTAGACTATGTTAATAATGTTAATGTTGAATCAGGGGGCAGAACCAATAGAATTAGCCATAGAGAAGCCAGGAATACAGATAGGGAAGTTGGACAGGAAGGAGGAGGGAGGGACTTGGAACTCAAGAGCTCTCTTTGACCTGGGATATGTGCTGTCTTGATCTCTGTTAAAAAGGGGAAGGTCAGCTGGTCACTCCTTCTGTGCTTCTTTGATCTATAAGGTTTTGACCCAATATCTGATTCTCAAGTTTTCATTGGTAATGGACCCATTTACCAAAATACAACATTCTCTTATCATTTTAAAGATTTTTATGCTTAGTGTAATACTTTTTTATGATCATTTATTCATTCAACAAAATATCATAAGTTCTCAACTATGTGTTCTATTATCTTTAAGATGTTGAGGTTATTTAAATCATCTTAGTTTTCCAGAAAGTGTATACTTTTCCCTATTTGCATGGTCTTTACTCATACATTTAAACATTTTGTTTTCATTAAGCTATATTTAACTACATTTTATGTTCCATATCTAATAATTCTAATGTATAATGATCCACTAGCCGACATTTTCTGTTGTCTTTCTCAGTCTTGTTTCCTAAATTAAGTAAGAATTTTTGTATACATAACATGATAATTTCTCAGAAAAATTTCAATGGAATGTTTTTGAGGGCTGAGAAAAAGGATATTCCTCTAAAAGGAGATTTTAGTTTTCTTCTGTGAGTCTGGAATCTATATGAATTAAATTCTTGGTTTGAGGTTTTGTGGCACAATTCAGTTAGTGTGAATTAGACTTACCCATGTGTAGCTGGCTGTGGGTATGAATTCTCTGAGGATTTATCTTTGTATTCACTAACAAAGTTGATACTAGAGAATTTACCTATATTTCACCAGGCTTCTCTCTTGGGGTTGGATTGCCTATGAGGGTTTAATTCTTAGTTTGCCTTATGCTGCGGTAAATTTTCCTGTCCTAGTCTGTGTAGGATCTTCGGTTGGGCTTTTAAGGCCTTGAATTTCCCCATGATTCAGAGAGAGTTAGCTCAATCGCATCCAATTCTCTTGGAAGCAAGTCAATTGAAGTTCTTAGAGATTTTACCATCATTCATTGCTTAGCCTAAATATTCTTTTAATTGTTTTGTCAGTAAGCAGGTATCTGTGGAGACTTAAGGTTATTTTTTAGTATTTTTATGTTTTGCATTTAAAGGTTTATCCAGGTCATCTGATTCTCTATCAAGACCATTGTTCTTTTTTAATCCATCAGGACACTGTTGGTTTTAGACTGCATCACCATAAGATTCACCTTGTTTGAAGTCTCACTCTGAAATATCCACCCTTAATATGTTCATCAAGAAAGATCTCATTAAAGAGAGATTAATTGATTTAACTCATCCTGTTCTCTGACAAGAATAATTCAATAGACACAAGTACATTAATAAGTATTGATTTATTGGCTAAATAGCAAATCATTTGACATTATTATTCAGTGTACAGGAGTATCATAAACTCATATTTGCAAAAGTTTTTAGACTCAAAAGAAGACAAATGTCAGCTTTCAGAAGCTTTCTGGTTACTGTGTTCCAAACTAATTCCTGTCTTTTCTAGGTAAAACAAAACAAAACAACAACAACAACAAAAAAAAAAACCTATAAAAAACCCAAACCCAAAACAAAACAAAAAATACGGTTTCAATGTTGGAACAAACAGTCTGAATTCTAATCAATGAAAGTATCTGAACTCAGCTCTGAACTCTGGATTCCTATTCTATCATTTCATACTACTTTGCATCTGAGGCAGTCTGTGGGAGTTGGTTCTTCTGCCATGTGGGTCCCAGGGATTGAACTCAGGTCATGAGGCTTGGCAGCAGGTGCTGTTACCTGCTTTATAATCTTGCCAGACCAGAAGGTGATTATTCCCTGCATAGAGATTTAAAATCCCATAAAGAACCTTGGATTGTGTTGATTCTGGTCAAGAGAATCCTGTGTAACAGTAATGATGCTGTTGCTAGGTTGTTCTATGCTTTTTGCAGAATGTGTATAAATATATCTATAATTGTTTCTCATAACACACCTAGAAAATTATAAGATTACTCATGTTAATCACGAAGTCATCAAAACAATATGGCTGTGGCCAGGTTCCTATGTCTCCAACTATTAGCTTCACACATTGCTATGGCAGCTCCATAAGTGAGCAGTGACAATGTTTTATGCAAAGGAGAGCTGACTTCTTGCATCTCCTGACACAGGATGGATGATACCATTACCTCATTGCAGTTGTCAGCATGTCATATGCACATTTATGTGTGTGTGTGTGTATGTGTGTGTATTCATATATATGTGTGTGCCAGAGTGTTGAGTGTGTACTTGTATGTGTGTGTGGAGGCCAGAGATGGATGTTGGGAGTCTTTCTCAATTTGTTGGTTTTCCTTTTCTTTTCTTTCTTTCTTTTTTTTTGTTTTTTTGAGACAGAGTTTCTCTGTGTAGCTTTGGAGCCTGTCCTGAAACTCACTTTGTAGGCCAGGCTGGCCTTGAACTACAGAGATCCACCTGCTTTTGCCTCCCAAGTGCTGTGATTAAAGGCATGTGCCACTACCGCCCAGCTAGTTGGGAGATGGTTTTCTTACTGTTGGTTGTTACTGCTTATAATTTTATACAGGATGACTTTTTTCGGTTACAGTGTTTCTAAATATTTTCTCTCAGGCTCCTGCTCACCTTAGACAGTCCTATGTGCAAGTGCCTTCACAGATATACTGAGAGGTGTGTTTCTCCAATCTCTCAGGTGATTCTAAATCACACTAGATTTTGCTGACAGTATTTGGAAAGAGTCTGGATTAATAGATATACATGGGTTCTATGCAACTCTGTTCCTCTAGATGGTACTGTTTCAGGGAAGAGGAATCTGATATCAAATAGTTTAACTTAAAATTTAAAAATTCTATAATTCTGTGTTCAATGAATTCAAAACTTTTTGACAGAGGAATTGGCACAGCCTTTGTTATACTGTGTTTTGACTCTCATATAGCATCCAGCATTTTTCAGTTTTAATTGACTTAAGAACCAGTTTTGGAGACCATAGTTATATTTATCTCATAATACAATATTTTAGAGACAGCAAAGGGCTTTCACCTAAAAAAACAATTTAACACTAATGCTGAAACAACGTCACCATGTCTTTGGTACATGGGGGCTTAGCTTTGCTTACTATCAGCTTAACCAAACATCTGTGATACCAACTGATTGTCAGTGAGGAATACCTTATCTATTCAGAGTCCTCAAGGACAAAAAAATACTGAGAAAGAAGATGACAGCCAGTATACTAGAACCCCAGTGGTAGAGCACTTGCCTAATATGTACAAGAACCTAGCTTCCATTGCCAGCAGAGCCAACACAAAACATCGTTTGTAGTGGAACTGATCTTCCTGCTTCCTCAAGGACTACCCTGACAACTATTTAGAGTATGGGGGTAAACAAATAGATAATTTGTCCTCTGCTCATTTCCTTAACAAGTCCTTTGCCCCTGCCCTCAGCTGTTAGCACACAGTTAGATCTCACTGCTATGTGCTGAACACATCCTCCTCTCCTCACGTCCCTTCCATTTATCCTCCTCTTGTATAATTTCACTAATTCTCTCCAGGTTAGTGATACTTTTCCATTTCTATGACATCAACATAGAGCTCTGACTTCAGTCTCAGATGTATGTCTCCACTCAGATGTCTCACAGACTCTTTAATCCAGAACTGGAGGCTTCATTTTGGTGGTGAGAAGTACTCAGTTGAGGCTCTGTCTCCTCCATTGTTTTGGGAGTTTTATTTTGATCTCCTTTATATATGTACCTATTTGTGGAAGTCTCTACTGTATCAGAGTTCCATACGAACTTCAAATAGCCCCTTAATTTTAGCTGTACCTTCCCGTACTCCCTCTGTCATTGTACTCTTCCCTTTCCCTTCCATTTAAAATAACATATTAAACTTATTCTTTGACAATTTTGTATTTGTAGATAATGTGTTCTGATTACTCTCAGTCCTTGACTTCTTTGATCAGTCCCTCCCCATCTTTCCCACTTAACCCTCACCTGAAGTCCCTTTTCAAAACACATCTTTTGTTCATGATCCACTGAGTTTCATCAGCCTGTCTGTGTGACCATGGATTTGGTACTCCCCTTTGGAGCTCAGTGACCTCACCAGTAGGTGTACAACTGAAGATAATGTTTGCCCCTCAACCAGAACCTATCAGTAGCCCAAAGATCAATATGACATGTTAGTGTGGTTTGAGCTCCTTCCATATCCATGATTTACTTCTGGCAGCTCTAGTTGTAGCTGGAGAACTTTTCTCCAGCTCCCGCCACCAAGTCCCGCCAGTCCCAGAGCCCACTTATAAAATAAACATATAGACTCTTACATTATTTAAACTGCTTGGCCATTAGCTTAGGCCTGTCATTGTCTAGCTCTTACTCTTATATTTAGCCCATTTCTATTAATCTTTACTTTGCCTCATGGCTCATGGCTTACTGGTACCTTACATCTTCCTTGTCCTGGCAGCAGCTCCAGCCAGTCTCTCTCCTCCCTTCCTGTTCCCTCAATTCTCTTCTCTGTTAGTCCCACCTATACTTCCTGTCTGGCTATTGGCCAATCAGAGTTTATTTACATATAGCGATATCCACAGCACTAGTCTTGTATAAAACTAGTACAAGCAGTCCTAACTGCTCCGAGTTCATGATTGCAATGCCTATATCATGCCCAGAAAAGTGTATTTTTCAGCTTTTCTCCCCATTTTACATCTCTTGCATTCTTTCTATCCTCTCCTTTGGGGTATTCCCTGAACCTTAGAGGGGTGATATGAATCTTCTGTTTAGAGCTAAGAATTCAATTATCAGTTGTATGAGCTTTGAGTCTATGTCTTAACTGTTTCCAATGCAAACAGAAGCTCCTTGATGAAGGCTGAGAGCAGCATTAATGTATGAATATGAACAGAGGTATTTAGAAAGCAGGTTAGTGCCATGTCAATTTAGCTACAGAAAGAGTTGTAAGTTACTATTTGGGCCTAAGACTTCTTCAAATGTATTGTTTCCTGGTTTTACAGTACTATGTATGAATTCCCTCCTGTAAAGCAGACCTGAAACTCTACCAGAGAATAGTTGTTTACCTACATAACTTTGATGTTACTGTAGTACAAGTAGGCACATGTTGTCTAGCATGTTTTATTGTAGTTCATAATGCCTTTTCTCCTCCAGCAGCCCACGTACCACCTTCTAACACTATAGAAGCTAGATATAGAGGAATCTGCTAATAGAATTTTGTAAAGAATTTTGTACACTTATGAGGAAATGCATACTGTGTCTTCCACATAGAGGGTATTGAACTATTTGAATTTTCCCCATTACAATTACTAGTTATATTTCTATACAGACTGTGTGACAATTTGTGGCACCAAAAAATCACTCTAGGGCACTGAATGAATGTAGGTCTCAGGGAAATTACCTGGAACAGGACTCTAATATTATAGGGTGCTTTCACTGACCTAATTCCTCATATAGTAAATAATATCCTGGTGGATTTGCCATGAGAGTCACTAGAGTTGTTACATTGTAGTTGCTTGTGGATCTTCTAATGTACTGATGAGTTTCTTTCACATATGCCTTACAGTAAGAGGAGAAATTCCTCAATTTCTTGGTAAATAACTAATTCCAGCATAGGGATGAATTAAGACAAATTGAATAAAGTTGAATAAAGAAACCCCCACTCTAATTGGAGAACTACAAACTTCAAGATGTTTTAAAAATAAAGTATCAACAAGGACGTGATTTTCTTACAGAAATAACAAGTTGAAGATTCTTTGTGACCTGTTATGCACTCAACTGACATCAGGAATTTATGTGACTCTCATGAATTGCTGTTCCATTTGGGGGAACTGACTCTTGTGTCTGAATTCCTAAGTGATTTAGATTGTCAGCAGCTCTCCTTAGACACGACAGATTAATCAGTCAGCAATCAGAATAAATCACGATGGTTAAGGTAGCAGAAATTAATAGAAAACTTTAAGCATAAAAACTTCTGCCTGCAAAGAAGTGTGGATTTCCCCCACTGAGTATGTTTTCTGCAGTGATATCTTATTCTGTAAATTCCTGGTTTAAATCTTTTAGTGTGTTATTATTGCTATTACAGCAATGTTCAATTTTGTTGTATAGACTAAAATTGATGTGGCCCCTCTGTAGGGTTTCACTATGTTGTTTGTATATGCTTCTACTCCACTCCCTTTTCTCAGTCTCTTCGTGTCTGTTCAATCTCACATTCGCCCCTCCTATCTCTCTTTATCTTCCCCCATTTTTCTATCACACAGAACAAGCTGTTGTTCATTAGTCATGATATGGCCTTTCATGCTATGGTCCTTAAATTTCACTACTACCTTTTCCGGGAACATCTTTCAACTACTCTTGCTTTGCCTTGGCTGGCTATCATCTGTTCTTTGTAGAATAAAATGTAATTTCCTTCAGATAGCCTTTTGGAAGGCTAAATTAATTTCCCTTTGTGCATGTTTTTGTCGTTAGTGTTGTGCCCAACCTTTTAAAGTCAATATGCCCTTTAGGTGAACAGTGTGATTTTCTCTTGGCAATTTAAAACCTTTGCCTTTCCAATTGTACTGTAACATATAGTGTGTTTCCAAAACATTGCCTGCTCACCCTTGAACTCCTATCAGCATCCCTTCCCAAAGATGTCCCCTACCATCACACTTGTCTGTTTGCAGTCACTGCTCTAGGAAGGTCAATTTTCTTTAAAGAAGGAGTGAAGGAGAATTCCAGGAAACTGTTTTGTGGTTGTGTTTGTAATGGCATTTCTCCCCAGGGATTCAAAGAAACTAAGTGCAGAAGATGGCTCCATACTTCACAAACTGCTGTGGTATTTGAACTGCCAAAGTCCTACTTCTGCTACTATGGGGCCTTTCACACATGATTGTTAGTCTTTCCTACTAATTGTTCACATGCAAAAATTCAACTCGTTACATGTTTCTTGAAGTATGTTTGACATACATTAATATTGGCCACATGTTACTACAAGAGTATGGACTATGGCTTGATGTACTTGGGATGCATTAGCTCAAGCAGTATTCCATGGGCTTCTTACACTCCTCCTGTAACATTTAAATGGCATGAATAGTCCTCTAGCAGGGAATTTTGTATGTTTTTCTTTAACTTGTATTAATTTTGACATCCCTTTGGTTAAAGTTTCCTGTGGAACTGGTCTTTTGTTTGTTTGCCTGGTAGTTTGGGTTCTGGGGATTAAACCCAGGGCCTTTTTATGCTGAGCACACTCTCTGGCACTGAGCTCTACCCTGGACCCTATTTGTCCTCTTTAATATAGCTGAACTAAGTTAACTGTGAGATCTCTTTCCAATTCTAACATATTCTCCTGAAATTGGTGACATTCTGTCCCTATGCATTGTTTTGACTCTTTTCTAATGCAGCCCTGAGCATTTATCACTGATTCATTGATGATTATGTTACTGACACACCCTATAAAGCTGTGGTATATGATTTTCACAATTGAACTCTTTGTGTCTTTCCAAGTGACTCTATAGTTTTGGAATGCAGCATTTGGAGGAGAGTGACTAGCTTTGACTAGTTGTTTCTGTGTTTGTAATTAGTTATGCAATCTAGGAGGTCATGTTGAAAAGCTTTCTGGAGAAAATGCTCGGGGAAATCACCTACAGGAATATGGAAATTTTGACAATGCACATGAACTCTGATTGCCTGAGGGCTTATGTTTCTTCTTCAAGATTTAGAAAGATTAGGCACAGAAAAACAAACAGAGGAGGCTTTCTTCTGAAACACCAAGTACCTTATCACCAGAAGTGCTGGGTTTAACGGTAACAGCTGAGGAGGCCTAGTAAATGTCAAGAGTGTGATAATAGAATACTTCACATGAGAAGAAGAATCAAACTGGATTACCTAGGGTTGGGGGTGGGGGACTGGAGGTCTAAGAAAAGCCTGTAGTGATGCAGTCCATTCATTCTGAACTGTAATTACCTACAGGTCTAGTTGAAACAAATAATCTAACAACATTGGGGAAAGTGTCTTATCGATTTTTCTTTGTTTTTTATTAGTTTTTTTGAGAGTTTCTTACTATGTTTTGATCATATTTATCCCCCCAACTATGTCTCAACTCATTCCCCCACTTTCCCAACCACTTAACTTCGTGTCTTCTGAAAACAACAAACCGTTTCTTTAAGACCAAAGTGTAGTACCCAGATATCCTTGGGTGTGCATTCTTCAATTGAAGAGATGTCATCTTCCCAGACCTACACACTTAAAAGGAAATTGCCCATTCCTTTCCCAGCAGATAACACTTGTCAATAGCTCCTAGGCATAGAGGGGGATTGTGTGCCCAGCTCCCACTTCCATGCTGGGATTTTGTCTGCCTTGGACTTGCACAGGTTTGTTTTCTTTTTCATGGTGTTGCAGTTTGTGTGAGTTCATATGTGCACCTGCCCTACTGTGTCCAGATGTTCCTTGTATTCCTCCACCACCTCAGATTTTTATACTCTTTCTTTGTCCTCTTCCTCAATGATCTCTGAACCTTGTGAGGGTAGGATGAGGAACATAGGTTCCCTTTAGGGCTGAGCATTCTTCTGTCTCTTATTCTCTGCACCTTGGCCAGTTGTGGGCCACTATGTTAACCACCATTTACTGCAAATCAAAGCTCCTTAGATGAGGAATAAGAGATACATTGATCTATGGCTGTAATGATGAGTCAGTTTAATACTATGTCCATTTAGCAGCATGATAGTGGTAAGTTCTCCCCTAGGGCCTATGACTGCTAGCTTTATGTTCTTGGTCTGATAATGGTGCCAGTATGGGTTTCATCTTGTGGGGAGGAACTTAAATCCAATCAATAGTAGTTGGTTATACCAATACTGTTTGAGCTTCTATTACAGCAATGGCCATGTGTTATGCTGATCATTGTTGTAGCTCAAAGGTTTCATAGATAGGTGTGACTGATGATTACTGTTCTCCTTTGGTAGCCTGCATAGCACCTTCCAGCACATGAAAAGTAGCCAGCAGGAATAAAACATTTAGGTCATTACCAACTTGATTCTGCCATGTTCTATGACTCAAGTATGGGTAATTTCAACAAAAGGCTCAATGAAAATAAAAGGCCACAGTGTTATGATATTTTGGGTCATATCTGGTATCTGTACTCTGAAGTATATGAATACATGACTGGTACCTCAATTCTGTTCCATTGATTATTTTTTTTGTTTTATGTAAAACCACACAGCTTCCATGTCTATGGATTTTTCAGTCCTGAGATCTGGAAGAGCAAGTTTTCATATTCATCTTTTTCCCTGCCCTGTTTCCCTTTTCCTCTTTCTTGTTCTTCAGGCATTTCTTACCTATTCTTGTATCTTCACTGTAACCTGTGATGTTCAGATTCAACTTGTCAAATTTCTTAAAAGTCTCTGTTGGGATTTTTATTAAATCTGTATATGAGATTTATTAGAGTTGATATATTGATACAAGAATACTATCCATAGATGTTTATCTCCATTTATGTGTCTAATTGATTATCTTCCAATAAAACTTTATGATGGCCTATAGAAATGCTCTCCAACATTATCAATTTTATTTTAAGGTACTTTAATTTTTTCAATAATGAAATGTATTAGACTATTATGATTTTTGCTATTATATAAATTAATTTTAAAAATTCATTTTACATTGCTTAAATGTGTTAAATAAATATTTTATAAGCTTGAATTCTTTGCATTATATGTTTTAAATATTTATTTATATCTTATTTAATTTTTAAATTTTTAGAAATGAAAATACAACCACATCCTTTCCTTTTCTGTTTCCTTCCCTTCCATATCCTCTGCTCCTGGATGCCTCTCAAATTTGTGATCTCTATTCCTTAATTATTACATGCACACACACACACACACACACACACACACACACACACACACGTGCGTAAATACATAAATACAATCTTACCAATCTATTTAGTGTTGCTTGTATATGTGTATGATTTCAGAGCTGACCACTTGATATTGGTAACCAGGTAAAAGGGTCATCCCTGGGGAAGACTAATTCTTTAGCAGTCTGTAGTTTTGTTTAGGGGTGTAACCCTGTGAGATTTCCCCCTTTCAAGTTAGCATATTGATTGGTATTGTCCTTGTTTAGGTTTTGTTTAGGCAGTCATATTGTTGAAATATTGTGGGTGAAGCTTCCCTTTCATTTCTGGTTCCTATAATTGTTCCTCCTCCTCTTAATGAAGCTCTCTGAGCCTTAGGCCCAGGAGTTGTGGTATATATATATAGATGTGTGTATGTGTGTGTGTGTGTGTGTGTGTGTGTGTGTGTGTATGTATGTTGGGGCTAGACACACCACAATAACTTTTTCTCTGAATTTGAGTGGTTGTGGTTTTCTGCAATGGTCTTTCTCTGTTGCAAAGAGAAGCTTTTTTTTGTGAGGGTTGAGAGCTACACTTATCTGTAGTAAGTGGAATTCACTTAGGAATTGCACTGATTTAGTCAAGTGGTAGTACCGCATTCTCCTCTAGGATGCATGACCTCACTAGCCCCAGCTAATTTCCTAGCATGATTTCCCTGCTGTTGAGTGGTCCAAAGTCTAATTAGAGAGCTGTTGGTGGGGTTTAAGCAGAAGCGGTGGAACGTACGTGTTGGAGAGTTCCGATGACGAATTTTTTGGACAATAACAGATTCTTGAGCTGAGACATGAGTATGGTTGGAAATTGAAAGTGAACAGGAAGGGAAGTACGCATTTCTGTTGGCAGAAGTCCAGTGGCTTCCACAAGAGATGAAATGTGGTCTGAGGGATGGTGTGACTACAAGCGACTTCCAGGAAAACAAGTGCAGGCAGGGATGGTATGACTACAAGCGACTTCCACGAAAACAAGCGCCTCCTTGGAACCATCCCAGTGATGGCAACCGTAGATTAATTAACGTTGTGCCAAACAGACTGCCTCTGGGAGACAAGAGATCATCTCTGCTAGCCAGACCCGATGAAGGAGGCTATAGTAGATACTACTGTCACGTGGATTACCAAAAATGGGATGAAGGCCGCTGTTTTTCTCAGAATCCAAGAAGTGGCCCACCCTACAAAAGAGGCCCTTATGGCTACCGATGGTCAAGAGATGAGTATGCCACAAGCCGACAGCCTGAATACAAGGCCTTGAGAAACGGCTTTAGAAGAAAACGTTTCTATTCTTCCCATTATTCAAGACAACGATCTCCCCATAAATGGGGCGCTCCTTTTTTGAGAGAATCACGTGTGGGCGGGAAGGACTCCCTACCCAGCATATTTGGCTCCAGTCTCAGCAGTAGAAGCAGGATGCGCTCCTTCCATCAGTCTCGACATCGATGTAAAGAGAGAGCCATTCAGTTTTTGAAAACATCAAGAGATACTGTGCCTTCAGGTTCTTCATCCAAGGTGTTAAAAAGCCCCAGCCGGCTGACTGAGAAGGAACAGGCTGATGCTGCAAGCAAGTGGGCTAATGAAAATCCCAAGAAGTCAGAAGAAAATCACTTGGCTGAAATTTCCGAGTTTGAGACGGGATCCAAGGCACCGTTATGTATCAACCAGACAGAAGAACCCGAGTCCAACACAAGAGCCGGCACAGAACTGTGCGAAGACAGCCAGCTTAGCAGTCGCTCAAAAGTGATTGCATCAAAAATCACGGAGATTGAGAAGGTTTACCGACAAGTCTGTGAAACTTTCGGGATGGTGGTGGAAAGGCTGGTTGAAAAGGATCGTTCCTTAGAAAAATCTATACAGTTTGCAATGAAGCAGAGTTTGCATGAAATAGGTGAGCAACATGTTGAAGAACTCAAGCATTTCATTATGGAGTACGATAATTCTACTCAAGATTTTGGAGACCCTTTATAGAAGAATTAGGGCTCGGTTCAAAAAATTTTTTTTAAAGCTTCTAGATATTTCACTTTGGATTGTTTAAATCCTTACTATTTTGTGATGAAGAGAAATACTTTATGAGAACTGGCCATGTTGCTGGTATCAAATAAACATCTATGATAGCTTTTAAAGTCTGTTAATTAGAATGTTTTCCCTATATGTAGAATTGTCTAATCCATCTTCATACATCTCCTCCCTCCCAAAAATAATGCTCAATTCATTTTTTAATGTTTGAAAAAGCAGTTCTGGAGAGCAGCTCTCTGTCTCTCTGTACTTAACTCATGATCAATAGTCTTCCCTGGTGTGCTGGTCTCCGGGGTATAATTTGTAGTTAGAGATCATTCCAGGTTGCATCACAGGCATTGTTAGCATTTTGAGTTGATTTTGTTTGCTGCCTGCTTTTCTTCTGCTTTGCAACTTTAGGGGATGTCAAAATATGTTGTCTTAAGGAAGTAGAACTTAGCTGTCTTGCAATATTTGCTTTGAGAATAATTCTTATTTTAAGAAGCACTTAAATCTCTAAAGGACACCTTAGAACAAAACCTTCTTCTCAAGTCATTGATCTTAGTGTGTCTCTTCTATGAAGTGAGGCTCCTAACTGCTATCTCTGAACAACATAAGACTGATAGGAAGGGTAACCTGAGATGCAAGATGCATTTTAACTTTAAATTTCTCAGAAATCCTTTTGGTGGTGATAATAAAAAACTTAGACTATACAACAACCTGGAGTTTTGTTTTGTGCCTGTTCTTTATCAAAGAGGGACCTGACAAGGAGCTCATGCTTGTGATACAATGACAGATTTCTCTGTTAATTTCCATGAACTAAATTCTGTAGACATAGAGAATCTCCCTCTTCACAAGTGTTACCGTAGAAACTAGGCAGAATAAGGCATCACACCATAGGGAATGGGCTCTAAAAAGGCAGTTCATGAGCTAGGAAACAAGGAGGACCCTAAGAGGGATGCATAAATCACCTTGGGAAGGAGAAACAGAGGATATCTACATGAGTAAACTGGGGATGAGGGGGCAATCAGGGAGAGGAGATGGGGAATGAGAACATGGTCAAGCTTGTGGAGGGACGGATTGGGAGAGCAATGAAAGCTATATCTTGATAGAAGGAGACATTATGGGGCCAGGGAGAAACCTGGTGCTAGGGAAATACCCAGGAATCCACAAGGAGGACCCTAGATTAGACTACTAGCAATTGTGGACAGAGTGCCTGATCTGGCCTACCCTGGTAATCAGATAGGTAAATACCCTGTCATCATAGAGCCTTCATCCAGTAACTGATGGAAGCAGGTACAGAGATCCACAACCAAGCACCAGGCCGAGCTCCAGGAACCAGTCAAAGAGAGGGAAGAGGGATTATATGAGCAAGTGTCTGTGTGGGGTCAAGATCGTGATGGGGAAATCTACAGAGATAACTGAACCAATTTTGTGGAAAATCACGAACTTCAGACTGACATCTGTGGAGCTTGCATGGGACTGGACTAGGCCCTCTGCATGTGGGAGACAGTTGTGTAGTTTGGTTTGTTTGAGGGTCCCCTGGCAATGGGATCAAGATCTATCCCTGGCTCATGATCTGGATTTCTGGATCCCATTCCTATGGTGAGACACCTTGCTTACCCTTGATGCATGGGGGAGGGGCTTGGTCCTGACTCAACTGAATGTACCAGGCTTTGCTGTTCCCCCTATGGAAGTACTAACCCTTTTGGAGGAGGGGAGGGAGGAGGATTGGGGGGAAGTGGGGGATATGGAAGAGGGATGAGAGAGGGATCTGTGATTGGTATTTAAAATGAATTTAAAAATCAAAAAATAAAGCCAGTTCATATACCTGGAATAAGTCCTGGTCCCATTGCCAGGGGGTGGGATGGGGGAAGTAGGGGGGAGTGGTAGAAGGTGAGGTAGGGGGAACAGAGTTTGGTGTGTAAAATGAAAAAAAATTGTAAATATAAAATGAAAATAAAAAAGAAACATGGCAGAAGACAGCAAGGCCAGCAGAGCTCCCCTCACCTTGTAAGTGAGCCAGTGAACAAGTGAAGAGACAATTAGGACATTCCACTCACTTCTTGATCCTTCCCAGCATAGCACTGAACCACAATACACAATTTGTGACAATAGGTACATTAAAATCACGGTTTTAATTACTGCCCAATTTCATTATCTCCTTTTTTTGAGTCAGGGTTTTACAGCCTAGACCTAGCTAGACAGGAAACCAGTGTGTAGACCAGGCTGGCCTCAAAATCACAGAGATCCCCCTGCCTCTGCCTCCTGCATGCTGGGATTAAACACATGTGCCACCATCCTCAGTATTCTGTTGGTTGTAGCTAAGATGTAAGAGTTGATGATGCATACTTGTAGGCAGATTTTTTTTCCCTTTGGACCTCCAGCTCACAATTTACAAAATGACATAGAGACATACTATTAATTATGATAAGCTCAGCCTATAGCTTATGCTTGTCCCACTAGCTTCTACAAATTAACCCATTTATATCAATCTATGTTTTGCCTCATGGCTTTTTACCTCCTTTCCGTCTTGCACCTCCTGTTTCCTCTCCATGTGCCCTGGTGTCTGTCACACACCTAGATGCATCTCTCCTCCTCACTTTCTGCCCGGAAGTCCTGTCTAACCTCTTTCCACCTGCTATTGGCCATTCAGCTCTTTATTAAAGCAATCAGAGGTGCCTTGGCAAAGACACATCTTCACAGTGTACAAAACAATTATTCCACAATACATACTTAATGATATTTTGCCAAGCTGGTCACTGCGGTTCTTTGGTGTCACAGCTGGTTAGGTTTATTTGTTCTTTCCTTCCCTTGGCTGCTTGTACAGCACCCAGTACTATGAAAACTAGTCCTCAGAGTGCAGACTTTCAGGTCAGATCCAGCTTGGATCCTTCCAGTCCTGTGTCTGAAGCACATGGTATTTTCAGCAAGAGAGACTTACCTCCAACATCTGTGAGATGGTCAAGGGCAATGTCAATACCCCATATTGTTTTGGGACTCTCAAACTCTCCTTACCAACAACTCAAAAGGGAGTGTTTCATCCCTGGTACTGGGGATTTTGCTAGACAGTCTATGGCTTTTTGTAGAAACATTGACATCTCAGCTGGGGGAATTTTCATTTAAAGTACAGATGTATACACACACATACACACACACACACACACACACACACACACACACACACACAAGTAATTTTAGATAAATAATCATTGTCTCAGTTAGGGTTTCTGTTTTTTTGATGAAGCGCCATGACTCCAAAATGAATTGAGGAGGAAAGGGTTTATTTGGTTTACACTTCCATATCACTGTTCATCATTGAAGGAAGTCAGGACAGGAACCTGGAGGCAGGAGCTGATGCAAAGGCCATTAAGGAATACTACTTGACTGTTCCCCATGGCTTACTCAGCCTGTTTTCTTATAGAACCCAGAACCACCAGCCCAGGTATTGCACACCCACAGTTTGCTGGGCCATACCCACCAATCACTAACTAAGAAAACGCCCTACATTCTTGCCTACAGCCCAATCTTATGGAGGCATTTTCTCAGTTGAGGCTCCCTCCACTCAGATGATGCTAGTTTGTGTAAAGTTGACACAAAACTAGCCAGCACAATCACTATGGCTTTTTTCAAGCATCCTTACTGTTATTTCCACCTCTTCCCCTCCATCCCCATTTGTATTGACCACCTTCTCTCCACTCCAATGAAAACCTCTCCTGTTTTCACTATTTCCCCTCACATCATTTGTATATTGTTATTCTTCACTCTAGGGACCCTTCCCACGCCCCTCCCCTCTGTGCTACCACTTGACTTTCATAGTTTCTGCATTTTGTCCAGGTTTCATATTCACATCTGAAGATTTGGAGGTAGGAATCACAGAAGAATGAGAACATGTGCCATTTGACTTTCTGTGTCTGGGTTAATTCACTTAATACAATATTTTCTAGTTCCATCCCTTTGACTCTAGATTTCATTTTCTTTACAGATGAACAGTATTCCACAGTGTATATGTACTGCATTCTCATTACCTCTTCATTAGTTGAAAGCTATTTAGGTTATTTCTCTTTCCTAGTCTATGTGAATAGAGTGGTAATGAACAAGACTGAGCAAGTATCTGGAGTAGGATGCTAAGAATTTTGGACACATGCCAAAGAACTGCATAGCTTGCTTATAAGGTATCTGTTTGCCTGCATGTGTGTTCATACTACATGTATGTCATGCCCACGGAGATCAGAAGAGGTGTCAGTTCTTCTGGAACTGGAGTTAAAGAATATTGTGAGCCTCTAGGTAGGTTATGGGAATTGAAGCTTGGTGCTCTGAAAGAGTAAAAGTGCTCTTAACTGCTGAGCCATGAGTCATTTCTCTGGCCTCTTCTTTGCATTTCCTTTATTGGTGATTATATATTTTATGAATATATTAATTTAGAGTTGGTTTTCTGGTAGAAATACCAAATAAATCTGAGTGTTGAATTTCAATAGTAGTTTGTCATTAAACGGAAAGTGCAATGTACATATTGAGAGTGACTAGCCTGTGACCTGGTGAGCTGAGGACACAGGGAACTTTTCTTCTTAAAGTCCAAGCATGGCCTAGGGCTTGGCTTCCACCTAAATGAGTGTGCAAGCACCTCCATTTAACGACTGTGACTAAAATGACAGGCATCACTTACACTCACATTCTCTTACTGATACTTAGTTTAATGATTCCCCCAATTGTGAGGTTCCTGGGAAGTTGCTGCACTCTGGAAAAGAAGCATAGGTCTTTCTCAACAGCAAACCAGCAAACTGTATGTTATTGTGAGTATTAGCAATATCGTTTTTCTTTTCTTTCTTTTTCCTTTGACCTGATGACTTCTATTTTTGTTTTATTTCTATGACTTCTTCACTGTATGTTTGAATGAAAGCAACAACAATTGTATCACTGTTTTCTTCCTGATTTTAAAGGGAACACTTTAAAGTTTAAAATATTCAGAATGGTATTTATTTATTTATTTATTTATTTATTTATTTATTTATTTATTTTTCATTTTTCATACCACCCTGAGTTCTCTATCCCTCCACTTCTCCTGCTCCCTCCCCACATTTTCTTCACCCCACAATTAATGTACTCCTCTGAGAGGGTAAGGCCTCCTTTGGGGAGTCAACAATATCTGGCATACCAAGTTTAGGCAGGCCCAAGCCTTTCCCCCCCTGCATCAAGGCTGAGCAAGGTATCCCACCATAAGGAATGGGCTCCAAAAAGCCAGTTCATACACCAGGGATGAATTTTGGTCCTACTTCTAGGGACCTTACAAACAGTTCAAGCCACACAAATGTCACCACATTCAGAGAGCCTAGTTTGGTCCAATGCAGGTTTCTCTTTCTCTGCCTTTTGGTTAGTTTGGATAAGGACTTTTCTATCTTGTTGATATTTTCAAAGAACCAACTCTTTGTTTCATTAATTCTTTGTATCATTCTCTTCGTTTCTAATTTATTAATTTCAGCTCTCAATTTGATTACTTCCTGTTGTCCATTCCTCCTGGGTGACTTTGCTTCTTTTTGTTCTAGAGCTTTTATGTGTGCTGTTAAGTCACTAGTGTGAGATTTCTCCAACTTCGTTATGTGAGCATTTAGTGCCATGAACATTCCTCTTAGCATTGCTTTCATAGTGTCCCATAAGTTTGGGTATGTTGTACATTAATTTTCATTGAATTCTAGAAAGTATTTAAATTCTTTCTTTCTTTTTTCCTTGACCCATTGGTGATTCAGTTTTGCATTATTCAGTTTCCATAAGATTATAGGCTTTCTGTAATTTTGTTGTTGAAATCTAACTTTAAGCAATGGTTGTCCAACAGAATACAGGACGTTATTCCAACTTTTTTGTATCTGTTGAGATTTGCTTTGTGACCAAGTTTGTGGTCAATTTTAGTGAAGGTTCCATGGGGTGTTGAGAAGTTATATTTTGTTAGTTTGAAATGTTCTGTAGATATCTATTAAGTCCATTTGAGTCATAACATCTGTTAGATTCCCTATTTCTCTGTTAAGTTTCAGTCTGGCAGATCGGTTCAGTGGTAAGAGTAGTTGTTGAAGTCTCCCACTACTAATGTGTGGGGCTTGATGTGTGATTTAAGCTTTAGTAACGTTTCTTTTACATATGTGGGTGCCCTTATATTTGGGGCACAAATGTTCAGAATTGAGGCTTCATCTTGTTGGGTCTTTCCTGTGATGAGTATGTAATGTTCTTCTGATCTCTTTTGATTGATTTTAGTTTGAAGCCTATTTTGTTAGATGGGCATTGAAGACACTCCATATGGAGTTTATATTCTTCTTGGCAAAAATAGCCATTTGGGCAAGAAACTTTTATTGCCTGGACTGCTTGACAATATGTTGTATCGACTAGACATGCAGAACTCATAGGAAAGTGACCACTGAACTTTGCAAGGAGAGATGGATCTTCAGGTTCCTGTTTTGCAGAAGAAACTGCCAGACATTCTATAGGACTCCAAGAGAATTTACTGAGAGACTTTTGGCCTGTGGGATGAATATGGATTCCCCAGCATTGCAGAGAAACTTTCAATGACTGTCCATCCAGCCAGTTGTCTTGGTCATTCTAGATTTTTGGAAGTTGTTTACAATGTTCTTCCTGTTTACTTAGGTAACATTATATTCTTCTGGGGTCTTTGATGTAGTTGAAGACTAGATAGTTATAATTTTTCTTGTTTATGATAAAAGATAAATTAGATATGAAACTTTAAACTCACAAATATTGGATAGAATATTTTCTTTAATTTTGCCACATACAAATAGATTAGCTATTATAACTGTAATTCTTGCTTGATAACTGTTCTATTATATATAATTTTACTATGTTAAAAACTTCCTTTTTGTTTAGGCTTTTCTGACTAAAAATGCTGTGTGATAACGCTTTTGTGCACTGGTTTAATAAAACTCTAATTGGCCAGTAGCCAGGCAGGAAGTATATGTGGGATAAGCAGACAAGGAGATTTCTGGGAAGAGGAAGGCTGAGTCAGGAATCACCAGCCTGCTGTCCAGGGAGCAGCATGTAATGGCACACAGGTAAAGCCACAGAACACGTTGCAACATATAGATTAACAGAAATGGACTGAGTTTAAATGTAAAAGCTAATGGGTAGTAAGCCTGAGCTAATAGCTGAGCAGTTTTAATTAATATAAGCCTCTGTGTGTTTACTTGGGTCTGAACAGGAAAACTTTCAGCTACAAGGGAGGTGGGGGGGATCTGTGGTTGATATGTAAAATAAATAGAACATTTCTTAATAATAATAATAATAATAATAATAATAATAATAATAATAAAATTTCCTCATTTGTTAAGTTTTTAAAAATTATTACTTAATTTTTTTGGATATTGGTATATAATTACATCATTTCTCCTTCTCATCCTTCTTTCAAATCTCCATATACCTCTCCTTGCTCTCTTTCAAGTTCATAGCCTTGTTTACATGCATATCTGTATACATACATGTCTATACATATGTATTTCTAAATACAACCTTCTCAGTCTGTATAATGTTACTAGTGCATATGTTTTCAGGACTGGCCATTTGGTATTAGATAGACAAATGGCATGCTCTTCCCTGGAGAAGACTATTTCTCCTGATTTCAGGATTTCTTGGTTGCATGTAGTTTTTTGTGCAGGGTTGAAGTCTCCTGAGCATTCTCTTTCCTCAGTAAGATTTTAAATAAGATATATCTGATGAAATGATTATGATGGATATTTTGTCTTTAATGTATCAAAAGGATGAGTTACATTTGTGTGTTTGCTCATATTAAGCCAGCTTTGCTTTGCTAAGATAAATCTGACTCTAGTAATGTATTTTTGCATTTATGTGTCACTAGTTTCTGTTTGTATTTGTTCTTTTTTTTTTTTTTTACAAATTTTATGTATTTGTTTTTATTATGTGAGGAGGCATTTTGTTTGCATGTGTATCTGTGCACTAAGTGGGTGTCTTGTGTTCTTGGAGGCCAAAAGAGGTTGTTACATCCCTGAGACTGGAGATACTGATGATTGTGAACCTCCATGTGGGTGCTGGGAATCAAAGTCTGGTCCTCTGGAATAGCAGCTAGTGCTCTTGGGTACTGAGGTCTCTCTCAAACCTGCTATTTACTACTTTATCTGTGTGCATTCATGACACTTGTCTACAAAGTGTCTTAGTCTTAGTCAAGCTGTCTTTTTTTTTTTTGGTTTTTCAAGACAGGCTTTCTCTGTGTAGCTTTACCCCTTTCCTGGGACTCACTTGGTAGCCCAGGCTGGCCTCGAACTCACAGAGATCCACCTGGCTCTGCCTCCCGAGTGCTGGGATTAAAGGCATGTGCCACCACCACCCGGCAAGCTGTCTTGTTTTAAGGTCAGAAATAAATTAGTCATTTGCTCTCTTCTGGTCTCTGAAAACATCAAATTGTATTTCAATAATCTTTCCTTGGTTAATGGAACATTAGATATCAAAAGTAATCTAAGTCCAATGTTCACTTTATATGAAGAATTTAAAATAGTGTTTCAAATTTCAGGCTTTCTGTATGATATTTAAACGGTTTAGTAAGGTATAACTTTGTATGTAATGCAATTAACAACTCAGTCATCAACATTACTGGATAAGATGATTTATTTTAGTATTTTTTAAGTTCCTTTATTTTAAAACAAACTTTAAATATTTTTAAACACTGAAATTATACTAATAAATTTTAACTCCAGTGCCAGGGATCTGGATTTGATGAGTACTGTATGTACATGATGTAAAGACATACATTCAGGCAAATACTCAGGAACATAAGATAATAATCTCAAAAAATTTTATCAAAATAGCACAGATAAAGATTACTAATTTAAAGTGAATCTTTCAATAGCTTTTAGTATATGTCCTCAATATTCAGCCATTACAATACAATTGTATAATATTTGCATCACAACAAAAGTCACTTTTGTAAAGTAGCAGCCATTTCTATTCCTTCTGTTCCATACACCTATTAATCTATACTCCATGCCTGTAATTCCTTTATTACAGACATTTCATGTAAATGCTATCATATAGAATGTGGCCTTGTGGGCCTGACATTTTTCATTTACAATAAAAATTTCAAGATTCTTCTGAGTTATGGCATGAATCAGTACTTCATTCCTTTTATAAGTGATTAATATTCCATTGTGTGTATTTGCTACATTTTGTTTAGCAATTGATGAACATTTGAGTCATTTTCAGTCATTGTTTATTAGAAATAACTGCTTTCTATAAACAAGTTGTCACTTGAATGCTTGTTGGCAGTGCTCATAGGTACCTATACCTAAGACTACAATTACTATGTGATAACTGGTTTTTTTTTCTGAGAAACCATTGAATTCTTTTATATTCTCACTGACAATGTGTATAGAGTTGCAAAATGTATAAGAGGGAGTAGAGTCAGAAATGATGTAAACACAGTACTCATATATAAAATCTCCCAAAGTTTTAACTGTATCAAATCCTTATTAGTAATTGCTATATGTTGCATTTTAAATGGAGATAGCCTTAGTGAGTATGGAATTATTTGTGTTTCAATTTGCATTTTCCAATGTTTAATAATGTTTCATATTTCCTCATGTTCTTGTTAGACTATTCTACATCTTCTTTGTAAAATGTCTAATTGAGTTCTTTGCCCATTTTTAAATTAAGAGAAATTTTATTTTGTTATAAAGCTGTGTTTCTTATTATATACCCACAGGCATTGAAGATTGATGTTCAAACAAAATACATAGTATTGATAAAAACTTTCTTTCTCTGTGGGTTTTCATTTCACTTCCTCAATAATGTTTTCTGGAGCAGAAACATCTTCAATGTTGATAAAATCAATTCATCATTAATTACTTGAGAATTTAGTGTCATATTTAAGATCACAGAGTTTGAATTTAATACTTTCTTTTAAGAGACTTATTTGTTGGCTCTGGTGTGAGGTCATTTACTGATTTTGACTTAGTTTTTGTGTATGAAGGTAGAATTTTCTTCTTTTCCTTGTTGAAACCATATTCACAGCATCATTTGTTGGTAAGATTGTTCTTTCCCGCATTGAATTATCTTGAATTTTTGTGGAAAATTAGCAGATCTTAATGTAAGATTTTTTTTCTGTTTTGCCAACCATATCCCATGGAATAAGAGGCTGTACTAGTACTACATTGTGTTAATCTGTGTAGGTTTGTAGCAAGTTTTGAAACAGAAATGTGTGTCTTCCTGTGTTATCTAACATTTTTGTTTAGCTCACATCTGCTGTTGTGCTAACTTTTGTAGCTTTTTCATTTGGAGTATTGAAATTTTCCTATTGCTTAATTTCTTTAAGAGCTCTCTCTTTCTCTTTTTTTCTTTTTTTTTCTGGTTTATTCGAGACAGTGTTTCTCAGTGTAGTTTTGGTGCCTGTCCTGGATCTCGCTGTGTATACCAGGCTGGCCTTGAACTCAGAATTCTGCCTGGCTCTGCCTCCTGAGTGCTGGAATTAAAGACATGTGCCACAGCTGCCCGGCCTTTAAGATCTCTTTTTCTTAACTTCCTTAAGATAATTTATATCTAATTTTTGGACCACAATATCCTTGAATTCTTTGACCATATTTGAAATGGCTTATTGTAAAATTTTTATCCAGTATGCCTAACATTGAGTTTTTCTAGGAATAGTTTCCATAATTTCTTTTTTCTTGTGTATGTGTTATACATCTTTTGTTGTTGTTTCTTTGAATATCTCACATATTATCAGTCCCAGACTGGACATTTTAAATAATATTAATTAATGTGTCAGCACCAGAAGTTAGATGGTTGTCCAGCCTAACATTTGTTTGTTTTTATTTTTAGTGTTGTTGATTAAGATGTAGAGTATGTATTCTTTGCTGTGTGTAATCTCTGATGTTTCCTCTCACTGAGCTATAAACTGACAAAATGACATAAATTTTCTTAAGTCCCTGAAACCAATTATTCTGCCAGTTATTAATGAGAATCTCTGTATGCATTTTGGTGGAAAACTTAAATACTCAGGCAGACAACAGAAAACACTTCCTGAATCTTTACTTCTTGGTAGTGGCTTTCTCAACTCTGAAGAATATATATATATATATATATATATATATATATATATATATATATATATATATATATATATATCTCGTTCCTCAGATTGTCCTTTTTAGTTTTTTGGTTTTTCAGCTTAGCATTCTTGCCAATACTTGTCAACCTCCTCAGACAGCCTAAAATTCAAACTACCCCTAGATGCTTTCATTAGACTTTTTTGGGGGAAAAGTCTTTTTTAGCTTTGGGCAAGCCCTGAGTCTCATCCAAAAAATAAAGTTTTCAATTGAGTGTTCTGAAGAACTAGCAGTCATGTAAAGCCATGGCATGTCTCTGGGAATGGGGCTTTGAAGTAGTTTACATCTTATGCTGTCTTTCCAATGCTTGCCAGGCTGCTGCTGTACCACATGACAGCTAGCTATTAATCTTCAAGGGTATCAGAACTAGAAACAAAGGGATAAGAACTCTGTAAGTGAAAATACTTTTCACAAGAACCAACTTGAAAAATCTTTCCTGGATGGCTGCAAGTCTTATTTTGCAAAAGTTCTGAAAATGCTGGTTCTTATGTTTGACAGTTTGCTTTACAGAGAAGATAATTTTTCATGCTGTTCCCATCTAGTTATGTTTTATAATATTTTTTCTATGATGTGTTGTAGTGGGTAGCCATTCTAGCTTTGATCTGGAAGTTCCAACCCCCATTGAGACTTCGGCAACTGTCACCCCTACAAGGCAGGGCCAAGGGAGGCACCTGGAGACCCGAGATCTGGATGGGCCAGCGCTCTCTCTCTGTTCCAGGACCTTGGACGGTGGAGGTGGGCCAAGCAGAGCTCCAGAGAACACTGCTGAACTGCGATACACCTTCCCCAGACCCTGTGACCTACCTATCCCTTAACTTGTAAGTTACGCCATTAAATAAATCTCCTTTTAACTAAGTGGAGTGGCCTCAATAATTTCACCAATATCTGGTGACCAACGTGGGGCAAATTCCAAAGGCCTGGGTGGCTCCCACCCTCAGCCTCCTCCCTGGCTAGCGGGTACCTAAACCCGCCTGCGAAGTTCCATATAACCAGGGAACACCTACACGGTTCTTAGCCCCGAGACCAGCGAAAGAGGCACTCCCCCGCTTCCTGAGTGCCGGCTCCGGCTCCCACCATCTCGACTCCAGTGAGCTGCAGTCAGCCAAGATCACCAGCAGGCCCTGCTTTGGAGCTGTACCAACGCCACCTGCTGGCTGAAAAGTGCTACTACACCCCCCAAAACCACAAAAGGTAAGCATATTGTTTCAAGTAAAAGTACTTGATAATTTTACACCTTAAAATTGACTAACAAAATTTGAGTAATTCTTGTAATATGGCTGACAACAATACCTCACAAGAATTTGAAAACTATTTTCCCTGTATGATGAATGTCATCTTCCTGGAAATATACGACCTTCCTAAGGCATATCTGGCCTGTACCATTTTGGCATTCATCGTAATAATTCACACAGTGTTCAAACACTGGTTTAATAACAAGAACAAAGATGAGTCATTATTGGGACTGATACAGGCTTTAAGAGATAGCAATGAAAGCTTCCAGAAAAAGATTCTCTCTCTGGAATCTGCTAACCAGGATTTACAGGCTTTCAAAAATAGCAATGAAGGCTTACAGAAAAAGATTCTCTCTCTCTGGAATCTGCTTTAAAAAATAGCAATGAAAGCTTACAGAAAAAGATTCTTTCTCTAGAATCTGTTGATCAGGATTTACAAAACAGGCTTGTACTGAAAGTTGATCTTATTGATAATAAATGTGAATATTTAATGGACAGAACACTAACTCTCCAGACACTATATAAGGAAGAAAGATTATCATTAATTGATAATATAAGGTCCATGGAATCATGTGTTTCTGAGGAACATAAAAACTTCTATGATTCCATGAGAAATCTGGAGTCCCTTGCCAGAGAGGAGGTTCCCTCCCTAGAACAGACCCTAGGTGCTCGTTTCCAAGCCTTAGAAGAAACTCTCAGTAAACATGATAAGGGACCTAATAAGCAGAAGGGCAAGACCATAGAGGTTGTAATATCTCCAAATGGCTCTCATGCAATGGCTTATCCTGTTATCATCCATGAGAAGCCAGCAGATGACACACACCCCGAGCCATATAATACATATACATTACAACCAATTTCAACAAGGGACTTTAAAAATATAAAGGAAGCAGTAGTTACATATGGGATACACTCCACGTATGTAAAACAGATGTTAAATTCATGGTCTGCCTCACATAGAATCATCCCAGATGACTGGCATCGGTTAATTTCAGTTGTTCTATAATATAGCCAGCAGCTACAGTGGAAAAGCTGGTTGAGAGAAGAGGCAAAAAATTTAGAACAACAAGGTAAACTCAGAGGTTTTGCGATCTCCCAAGATCAAATACTTGGTGAGGGATGTTTCACTGACAGGAATGTACAAGCCTCTTATGATGAGCATACAATATCCCTATGCTGTACAGCAGCTCTAAATGCTTGGAAAAAAATTCCAGAACCTGGAAAACCAACTGAGGTATACACAAAGATATTTCAGGGACTGCACGAACCCTTCACTGATTTTTTACAAAGGCTGAACACAGCTATAACAAAAGCTGTATCAGATAAAGAATTAAGAAAAGTATTAATTGAGTCCTTGGCGTTCGACAATGCTAATGCAGAATGCAGAAGAATACTTACACCATTAAAGATCAGATCAGCTCCTTTGGAAGAATGGATTCAATATACTAACGGTGTTGAGTCTCATAACTACAGTAATGAGGCTTGGATAGGAGAGACAAATCCCAGAGGTGAAAGAAGGCCCCGTGTTACCAAATGTTTTAAATGTGGTACACCAGGTCATATAAGTAAAAACTGTACATGGGATACTCCTAGAAGTAATACTCCCTTTAGGAATAGCATAAACAGGAGACCCCAACCACCTCCCGGATTATGTAGAAGGTGTGGCAAAGGCTGACATTGGCCCAGTGAGTACAGATCAAAATAGATATATGAGGCAACCCTTTACTGGTGGGAAACACCTCAGGGGGCCTCTTGCAGGCCCCCAAATCAAATGTAGTATGAACATTCCCAGCCACTGTGGAAGAAATTCCTCTTCAGGACAACTGAATAAACCAATACCTAATATAAAAACCGATACTGCAATGGATGGTAAAACAGCTCTGATAGGTGGATCACAGTTTACAAAGAACACTATCAAACAAATATTTTGGCAGACTTCCATAAATGAACAAAGACCAAAGCTTAGAATTCGAATTAATGGCCTGGTTATGGAGGGCCTGATAGACATAGGTGCAGATGTGACTATCATTACACCACAATCATGGCATCCGAATTAGCCTCTTCAAGAGGTAGATGTTCAACTTTTAGGGATTGGCACCCTATCTCAAATAAAACAGAGTTTGAGATGGGTTGAATGCATAGGGCCAGAAGGACAGAGAGGAAGGCTGAAGCCATATGTAGCAAATGTAGCAGTAAATCTTTGGGGCCGAGATCTGTTACAACAGTGGAATACCCAGATTAAAATTCCTACACTTTCATAAAAGGAATACAGTCCAATGCATATTTCTAGGAATAATATCATGACATGCTATAAAAATCAGGCACCAACCACTCAGGCTTTTCACAAACAGAGCACGACTGCTGTTGAACTCTCAGAAGTACCAACTGCCTTACCTTTAAAATGGCTAACTAATAAACCTGTCTGGGTTGGACAATGGTCTTTGACAAATAGAAGCTACAAGCTTTAGAACAGCTGGTTCAAGAGCAGTTAAATGCTCAACACACTGAAAAATCTACCAGCGCTTGGAATTCTCCTGTATTTGTTATTTAAAAAAAAGTCTGGTAATTGGAGAATGCTTTCAGATCTGAGAGCTATTAATAAAGTAATTCAGCCAATGGGCTCCCTACAGACTGGGATGCCCTTAGCCTCTCTGCTACCTAAAGAATGGCCTATAATAGTTATTGACTTAAAAGACTGTTTCTTTACCATACCCTTACAAGAAAATGATAGAGAAAAATTTGCCTTCACAGTACCAAATTATAACAAATCTCAGCCAGTCAAGAGATATCAATGGAAGGTCCTCCCACAGGGAATGTTAAACAGCCCTACTTTGTGCCAATACTTTGTGCAGAAACCATTGGATATAATTCGTGTAAAGTTTCCACAATCCATAATTTATCACTATATGGATGATATCCTATTAGCTGATACAAAGTTAGATACATTGGAAAGCATGTTTGAAGAAGTAAAAAAAGTTTTGCCTCGTGGGGGACTGCAAATTGCTCCTGAAAAAATACAAAGAGGAGATTCTATTAATTTCTTAGGATGTAAGATAGAGCTACAAAAAAATTAAACCCCAAAAGGTACAACTAAGGAGAGATCGATTGAAGACTCTTAATGATTTTCAAAAGTTATTAGGAAGCATTTCCAACTTACTGGGTATCATGGAAATACCCAAAGATGGACTACAAAATTTGGCTAATACTCTAGAAGGGGACAAAGAATTAAATAGTCCAAGAGAATTATCAGCCGAAGCTGAGAAAGAATTGGCTCTAGTAGAAAAGACAATTTGAGAAGCACATGTGGATCGTGTGGATCCAGAACTTAAATGCATTCTTGTCATATTCCCCTCCAGACATTCCCCAACAGGTATTTTGATGCAGAGGGAAGATATTATATTGGAATGGATATTCCTACCACGTAAACCAAATAAGAAATTAAAGACTTATATAGAAAAGATCTCTGATTTGATTCAAAAAGGTAAACTAAGACTTCGCCAGTTGACAGAAATGGACCCAGCAGAAATTGTAGTACCTTTAACTAATGAGGAAATTTCATCACTATGGAAAGATAATGAATACTGGCAGAGAGCCTGCAGTAACTTTTTGGGAGAGATTAACAACCACTATCCCAAAAGCAAGAGAATAGAATTCATAAAGAAGACTGAATGGGTCCTTCCTCACATTGTACGACAAAAGCCAATGTCTGGAGTCCTCACATTCTATACTGATGCAAATAAATCAGGGAAAGCAGAATATAAATCAGGAGACTTAAATAAAGTGGTACCAAGTCCATAAAGCTCTGTACAAAAGGCAGAACTGTATGCCATTCTTATGGTACTGATGGACTTCACAGAACCCCTCAATATAGTAACTGACTCTCAATATGCAGAGAGAGTTGTTTTACATATTGAAACTGCTGAATTTATTCCTGATAATACAGAATTAACTTCATTATTCATACAATTGCAGGAAATCATCAGAAAAAGGGAACATCCTATATATATAAAACACATATCAGATCCCATACAGGTCTGCTAGGACCTCTAGCACAGGGTAATGACGAGATTGATCAGTTACTAATAGGTAATGTGCTAGAAGCCTCAGAATTTCATAAGAAATACCACGTAAATAGCAAAGGTTTGAAGAAGGATTTCTCCATCACTTGGCAACAGGCTAAGGATATTGTGAAAAAATGTCCTACTTGTTCCATCTATAACCAAATTCCATTACCTGCAGGTAGCAATCCAAAAGGTATACAAAGAAATGAAATTTGGCAGATGGATGTGTTTCATTTTGCAGAATTTGGAAGATTAAAGTATGTACATCATACCATTGACACCTATTCAGGATTTCAATGGGCAACTCCTATGAGTTCTGAAAAAGCTGATTCTGTGATTACACACCTATTAGAAGTTATGGCCATCATGGAAATACCTGTACAAATTAAGACAGACAATGCGCCAGCATATGTCTCCAATAAAATGAGACAATTCTTTGCTTATTACAATATAAAGCATGTTACAGGTATACCACACAACCCCACAGGCCAAGCAGTCATTGAAAGATCCAATCGAACTTTAAAGGATATGCTAAATAAACAGCAACAGGTAACAATGACTCCCAGAAATAGATTGCATAGTGCTTTACTAACCTTGAATTTTCTCAATGCTGATGAGAAAGGAACAACAGCTGCAGAGAGACATGGATGACAGACACAACTCCTGACCTAAACCAACCAGTTTATTTCAAGGATGTGCTGACCTCAAAATGGAAACCTGGATATGTTCTACGCTGGTGAAGGGGTTTTGCCTTTGTTTCTGCAGGAGAAGTAAAGCTATGGATACCAACAAAATTAATAAAAATTCAATTCGAACAGGAAAAACCCCTTGATGAGGAGAAGTAAAAGATCATCCACCAATGTGACATCTCTATAAGTTGTAAGAAAAATTTAACAATCAAAGGTTGGGGTAGGGTTCTGTTTTTGTCTTTCCAGGATAATGGAAATCCCCATATTCCAAGAATCATAAGGCCTTGGATATCCGGATGTTTACAGCAGAAAGAAAGAATCTATTGGTACCAATCTACACACGGTAAAATCTCACTGTCTAACATCTATCTCTCTATCAATCTAGAAAAGTTATGGTCCCAATTCAATTATAAGCCAAGCTTCCTTTGGAGATGGAATTGGCTCACTCCTTCTCTAATCCCAAGCACATTGCTAAAAGAAAAGTTTGAGAGATTCTTCAGTCCCATATCAGAGGAAGTCTCAATAAAAAGGGACCATTGTCTTCTAGATTCTAATTCTCTCCATGCTTACTCTTGATTTCTCAGAATCCTTTCTTACATACTATGTCCTCTTTAAATCCAAACCTTCCATTTTGATAACAAATAAGTTTTTCCAATAGCAATCTCGGAAGTCTCCAGAAGGAAGATGGGGCCCCAACAACAGCAACTCTTCCCAATCCAGAATGATGCCATGGTAATCATCATAATACTACACTTCTTGCCAGAATTTCAGACAATCTTACCCATTACTCTAAGACTTGCTGCTGAACCTACAGTTAGTCTAACTGATATTTAACTATCTGAGCTTTCTCACAGTACCCAACAGAGATAACATCTCCCCCTAAACAGCAGGAAGCAATTCTAAGAAAACGACGCCCCTTCTACCTTAGGTTTCATAATTCTCAGGGTTATGGATGATGGTTAATAGGGTTGGAGGTGGAAGAAAATATTAGACTCAGTATTCTAAAAAAAAAAGAGAAAAAAGGGAAAAGAAGAAATGGAATGGATAGGTATAAGATATTATGGTAGATTGTTGTATATACTAGTAAACAAATTTAGTAAAATAGCAGCTTTAGATAATTTGCACTGTAATTTGCACTGTTATGGATTCTTATATGTTGATATAAATGTAAACTATTTTTATATTCCTGTTTAAGATAATTTGTGTATTGATACAAATACAGAACTATATTTGTTAATAATGTACATATATTTCTACTCTTATTTGAAATATTTGTATATTGATAAAAATGTAAATTTATATCTGTCATACTTTATGTATGCTCTACTTCTGTTTAGGATATTCGGTGTATTGATATATATTTAAGATTATTGTCATATTGCATATTGCACTATATATTCCTACCTCTGTTATAAATATCTTTGTATTGTCACAATTTTGAAGTCGTCGTTCTTTACCATACATTTGCTTATAGACTGTTTACCTTGTTTACATGAAGCCTTAGTCCTTAGGTTATTTCGGTAGATAAGACTTATAGATTTATAGTCACCTATGTTTGTCATCTCTATAGTTACATTAGTTAGGTTATCTAGATTTACAGATACATAGGTCAGATGGACAGGTAATCTTCAAACACTTTATTGAACTAGAGAATATGGCATTTAAATAACTTAGAATTCTGTTTATGTGAGACACAATTGCTCCTGGCTGCACCAATTTGATCCCAAAAGAATGTTGGGCTTCTAAGACATTTCCATTTGGAAGTTTGTCTTCTTGGCACAAAATGGCCTACTGGGCAAAGAACTGCCCTTGCCTCAATGGCTGACAGTACAAATGCAATGCTGTCCTTTCTGGACAAGCGGGACACAAGGAAAGTGACCACTGTACTCTGCCAAGACAGGGTAAGATGGTCTTTCAGAATTCCTGCTTCTGAAAATGGTCTGTCAGATACTTTAGGCCTGTAGCCAATTTGAATGCACCAACAATACTAAGAAACATTAGGTGACTGTCCAGGCTGCCAGCTGTCTCAGTCTACTCTTGCAAGATTGCCAAAAGTTGCTTGCATCCATCTACCATTTCTCAGGTACCATTATATTCCTTCTCAGGTCTTTGATGAGACTGAAGACTAGCAGTTATAGTTACAACTTAGTAGATAGAACATATTAAGAATTAGATTCAGGTTCTTTGGGATAGGACACCTTTTGGAATGATCTTTGTAACATGCCATTTACCTATGCTCTATTCTTCTCTGGATTTTAGTATGTGTTTCTTGCCTGATATTGTTTGCATTGGTTGTAGTTCCATCTTATCTAGGTCATTATCCCTCATTATTCCTGGACAATATTTGATAACCATTCCTTTGTATATAGTCTTGTATTAGGTTAGAACTTTCTTATTTAGACAAAAAGGGGGAGATGTAGTGGGTAGCCATTCCAGCTTTGATCTGGAAGTTCCAACCCCCATTGAGACTTTGGCAACTGTCACACCTACAAGGCAGGGCCAAGGGAGGCGCCTGGAGACCCGAGATCTGGATGGGCCAGCGCTCTCATTCTGTTCCAGGACCCTGGACGGTGGAGGTGGGCCAAGCAGAGCTCCAGAGAACACCACTGGACTGCGATACACCTTCCCCAGACCCCGTGACCTACCTATCCCTTAACTTGTAAGTTACACCATTAAATAAATCTCTTTTTAACTATGTGGAGTGGCCTTAATAATTTCACCAATAATGTGTCTTTGACCTTTTTAGTTCCTTAATTATGTCTATTTAAAGGCTGAGGTTTGCAATATTTCAGAAGCTGATTCTGAACTCCTGGGCGCTAGTCTTCTGAGCAGCTGTGGGGCAGGTGTGCATCCTTTTGTACTTAACAGTATCTTTGTCTGTCATGATTATATTTTTATAATTGAAATATATTTTATTCTCTTGCATTGAACATTTTACTGTTAAAGAGCATTTAATATTAAATTTTTGTTAGTGATTTTAATCTTCTTTAATCCTTTGCCATTTGCCTTTAAAAATCAATTTCATAAAATTTATTCCTCATCCCTTTGCAAACAAAGTACATTTAGTTAAGGCTTAAAATACTTCCATCCATTGCTAGGCAAATTAGTGCATTCTTGTAATCTTGGCACTTGGGAGACTGAGGCAGGAAGGTGACCTTGAGTCTTTGGCCAGCAGCCTTGGTTCCACAGTCTTAAAACCCTCCCTTCATTTTTTTTTCCAGTCATGTAAATGCCATCACAATCAGGATACATTTATTTTTATAATTCAAAGGTTTCCTTATGATTGGTTGCACTCAAACTCTTATACCCTCGCTAATCAATGGCATTCATGAATCTATATACCAATCCTTTTATTTCTTTCTTTTCCAAAAGTTGTTATATTTCACTGTTTGGCCACACAGTCTTTTAGATCCAGTCACTATAAGCTTTCTTACTGATTTAGAGATTCATCTACATTGTCACATTTATAAGCAATTTTCTTTTTTACTTTTAATTAGTCTTCCATTGCTTGTATGCTGTTAGTCAGTTTTCTTTGTTGTAAGAAAATCCTGGAGACGTTCTACTTATAAAGGTTGATTTGGGCTCACTATTTTGAGGTTTCCATCCATGACTGGCACCTTGATATCGACTTGTGGTAGCACCTCATGACAATAACACATGAGAGAAAAGAATCCATTCACCTAATGGCAGGGCATAAAATAAAGAAAAAGAGAATTAAGAAACTGAATCCCATAACGCCCTTTAACAGTATGCCCCCACTCCAACAAGCAAACATCTCGCCTAAACTACACCTTCTAAAGTTTCTACTATTAATGGTACCAAGCTGGGAAGCAAGTTTTTAAACTGGGAAACATTTCAGATTGAAAATACAGTAGACACACAATTAGTTGTTCATTTGTGCATTGCCTAGAGGCCTTTTGAGTTGATTGTGCATTTGGCTGTCAAAAATAGAACAGCAATAAATATTCATATGCAATTATTTTAATGCAAATATGTTTTTGTTTTTCAAGTAAATACCTTGGAGCAGATTTTAGAGTCACATGGTAAATGTATATTTAACTTTGTGTAAATAGCTCATAATTTTTCAAAATGATTTATAACATTTAACATTTCCATCAGCACATTGTAAAAGTTCTAGTTACTCTACATGGATGCTTCCATTTAGTATTATTAGCCTTTTCAGCTTTTCCCTTTCTGATATCTTTATGATTTTGATTTTTGAGAAGGATTAGGAGATGTGGCCTTGTTGGAGTAGATGCATTCTTGTTGGAGGAGGTGTGCCCATGGGGGTGGGCTTTGAGATTTCAAAAGTGTGTGCTGAGCCCAGTGTCTCTTTCTTTACTTACCTGTTACCTTCAGATCAGGATGGAAAGCTCTCAGGCATGCTGCAGCACCATATCTGTCTGTTTCTCTATAGATCATGGACTAACTCTCTAAAACTGTAGAAGCCCCTAATTGAATGTTTTCTTTTTCTTTCTTTCTTTCTTTTTTTTTTTTTTTTGGTTTTTTGAGACAGGGTTTCTCTGTGTAGCTTTGTGCCTTTCCTGGATCTCACTCTGTAGACCAGGCTGGCTTCAAAATAACAAAGATCTGCCTGGCTCTGCCTCCTGAATGCTGGGATTAAAGGTGTGTGCCACCACTGCCCAGCTTTTTTATGAGTGGTCTTGGTCATGGTGTCTCCTCATAGCAATAGAAACAGTAACTAAGACACCACTGTAGTAATATTCAGAGCTGAAGTCTTTGGGAAGTCATGAAGTGTAGACCTCATCAATGAATTAGTCTATTGATGAAATCACAACTTAATGTACTATTGGAAGATGATGGAAAACTTGGTAGATTGGGACTCCTGGCTTTGCAGACATGATTGAGGACTCCCCTGTTGCCCTTTTTCCCTGCTTTCTGGTTACTATGTGGTTAGAAACTTCCATTCACTACATGTTCTTCACTGTGAACTTCTGCCTCACCTCAGGACCAGACATAATGAAATAAAATAACTATGGTAGTAAACTTTAAAACTTGGGCTGAAATAGATCTAATCATCCTTTAAGTTGATTTTCTCAAGTATTTTTTTTATTTGTAATATGATGCAAAAAAAGATTAACAGAATATCTTTTCTTATTCCAGGTCATGTAGATTTATTTAAAGTACTTCCTCTATACATTTTTATGCTTTAATATTTAGACCTAGAGTACAACTAGAATTGACTTGTGTCTCTGGTAAAGCCACTTGTTTCCCCCTTGATTCTCATGTTTCTCTGTCTCTCTCTCTGTGTATGTGTCCGTGTGTGCCTGTGCGCACATGGGTTTGGGCAAAGCTCTATTTCTCTTCATTGTAATCATTGTTACAATTAAGAAACTAGAATGAGTATCTGTTTTGGACTCTACTCAGTTACGTTGGTGTATTTTAGCATTCTTAACAATAGCACACTGTCTGTTTTGTTTTGTTTTGTTTTGTTTTTGAGACAGGGTTTCTCTGTGCAGCTTTGGAGCCTGTCCTGTATCTTGCTCTGTAGACCAGGCTGGCCTCAAACTCACAGAGATTGGCCTGCCTCTGCCTCCTGAGTGCTGGGATTAAAGGCATGTGCCACCACCACCCGGCTGCACACTGTCTTAATAACTATAGTTTTATGTGTTTGGATATCTGATTGTGTGGAGTCCAGCTTTGTTCTGTTTCTTCTTGAGTACTAGTTTGCCAATTCCAGAAAAATATTTACTAGGACTTTTATTGGGATTACTTTGTGGGAGAGAAGTGCCAGTATCATAGTAAAACTTTATTCATTAACAGAGTAACACTCTCATAATAATTAATTTTGGATTTTTTGAGAAGAAAATATTCATCATTTACTCTAGACTTGAACATGCTATGCATGCCTTCCTGACTGCCAAAACACCTTCTTCCTGTCTAATTTTTTTTAATGCTGCCAATAAAAGGATGCACTGCTATTCTCAGTCTTGGTTTGTCTTTCATAATATTTTATGGTTTTATGTGTAGGATTTTGCATATTGTTCATTATGCTTATTAGTAAGTGCTTGCTGACATTTTTACATTTTAAAAATTTGGTGTGTGTGTGTGTGTGTGTGTGTGTGTGCGTGCTATGACATACTTGTGAAGGTGAGAGCATAACTTTAAGAAAGACAATCTCTCCTTCTATCATGTTGGTTTCTGAAATTGAATTCAGGTCATCAAACTTAGGAGCAAGCACCTTTACTTGCTGAGCCATCTTGCTTGCTCAAATTTCTTATTTTCAGTGTCACTGCAAATGATATGTTGTAGCTGGGGAGTTTTCTCTCTGGGTCCCGCTAAGCCCCAGCAGTCCGACAGCCCATTTATAAAATAACACACTGACGTTTATATTACTTATAAACTGTATGACCATGGCAGGCTTCTTGTTATCTACTTCTTCTATCTTAAATTAACCTGTTTCTGTTAATCTATAAGTTGCCACATGGCTCATGGCTTACCAGTACCTTACATCTTGCTTGTCATGGAGGCAGCTGGCAGGTCTCTCCCTTCCCTTCCTGTCCTTTTCTTTTCTATTCTCTGCTAATCCCGCCTATATTTCCTGCCTGGCTACTGGCCAATCAGTGTTTTATTTATCAAACAATCATCCACAGCAATATATAATATATATATATATATATATATATATATATATATATATATATATATATGTTTTTTGAGACAGTGTTTCTCTGTGTAGCTTTGCGCCTTTCCTGGAACTCACTTGGTAGCCCAGGCTGGCCTCGAACTCACAGAGATCCACCTGGCTCTGCCTCCCGAGTGCTGGGATTAAAGGCGTGCGCCACCACCGCCCGGCCACAGCAATATATATTTTAAAACTTCATCAATTGATTTCTGCTGGGAAATGTATGTTTTTCAAAGCTAAATCTTGTGTCCAGTTGTAGTACAAAGGCCTAAAATTAGGATCTAATATTTGTTGTCTTGTCTTCTGATAGAACCAGAAAAGCCTTTACTAGCCTGACTGTGCATCCCCTCCTCATTTTCTTCTGTCATGGGTTAAATTTCCATGGACAAAAGAACCAAACACAGATCCTGCTGATCCTGCATGAGTACAGTTTCATTTCCTTCCTGCCCACAGAATCAAAGCAGGTCAGTCATTTCCATTACAGGAACCAGGAGTCACCTCATCCTCTTGATATCATAAAGCATGGTTCTGCAACATGTTACATTTGCTATGTTTGTGACCATAAACTTCAAATGGTCTTATGTGCATGTAGTGCTTTCCTCCTTTGGACTTTGAGTAACCAACAGCCTGCTGTGGATCTCACCTGCATAGAGTGGCAACTATCTGTTAATAAATATGCATGTTTTGAAGTGAGAATTTTCTTTACACAGTGCAAAAGAGCCACGAAAACACCCTCATCTAGCTGGGCCATGTTGGTCTTATTATTTTATAAATTTAAATTAAATTATTTTGTAGTCTGACTTTTTGAGGCAAAATCTCATTTTGTAGCACTGATTGGCCTGGAACTCACTATCTAGACCAGGCTGACCTTGAACTTGAAATCATCTTCTTTCTCTGCATCTGAAGTACTGGGATTATTGATGTCTGCCACATACCCAGCCAAATATACTTTTTGGGAGTATTACACATAAAAAGTACATTTATGAAGTACTATGTAATAATTCCTTTTTTACCTTATGAATTCTAGGCACCAAACTCAAGTCAGTGTTCAGTGTGATGTTCAAATCAAAATAATTATATCTATGGCCTCAAACATTGATCTTTCATTTGTGGTAGATACATTCAAAATCCTTTTATCTAGATGTTTTCTAAATGTGTGGTACATTGTTACCATTTATAGTGGCTGTACTGTGCAAAAGCACACCAAAACTTCTATGTCTCCTCTCCCAACCCCCTTGAAACCACTATTCTATCTCAGCTTCTATGAGGTCAACTATTTTACATTTGACCTATGAGTGATATTACATAGCATTTGTCTTTCTGTGTCAGACTTGATTCATTTTACATAAAGATCTCCAGTTCTGCCTATATTATTGCAAATAGGATGATTTCATTTTTTATTATGGTTGAATAGTCCTATTTTGCACATTTGTCTTATTTTCCATATCTACTAATGTATTGGACACATAAGTTGTTTCAATATTCTTGACTATTTTGAATAGTGCTACAGTAACCAGAGAGTATGAACATATATTCATAGGCTGATTTCATTTCCTTTGGATGCATACCTAGTAATGTTTTGTTGCATCATGTAGTGTTTATATATTTTTAGGAACATCAATACTGTTTTTCACAATTACTATCAAATTCACATTCCTCAACCATGTGCAAACAGTTCCCTTTATTATGCATCCACACTATCTATTTGTCTTTGTAATAATAGCAGTCCTCACTGGCATGAAGTGATATTGCATTGTGGGTTTGAGTGTGTGTACACATGTGTGTTCAGATGCACATTTGTATGTGTTCCAGTGTATGTGGAGACCAAAGGGCAGTGCTGAGTTTCTTCCTAATTTCCTTTCCACCTTATTTTGAAAGACAGGCTCTGTTCCTGAAATTAAAACTTGCTGGTCGAGCTAAATTCCCCAGCCAGCCAGCCCTAGAGATCTTCCTACTTCTATCTATCTGGCTCTGTAAGGGCAGAATACAGTTTAATTTGATTTAATTTAAATTTATTACAGGCACATACTCCTATGTCCAACTTATGTATATGTGGGCTGGTGATTGAAAACAGGTCCTCAGACTTGCATTGCATATACTTTACCAACTGAGGTATCTCCTTATTCCTGCATTGTGACTTTGATTCCCTTGCTTTCTAGCTTTATTGGAGTTTCAATTTCTGTTGCTCTTATAATAGACTCTGTCTGTTTCCATCCCCCATTTTTGCTATATTTGTTGACTTTTGCTTTGTGTTTCTTATATGACTTTGGAAAAAACCTTTAATTTTAAATTTTACTTTAGTTTTTGTTGTTTGAAGGAGTCTGTGTGTGTTTGCATATGCATGTATGTGTGTGAGTGCAGGTGTATATGGGCCATGGTTCAATAGAGAAATCATGGAACATTTCTTGGGAGTTAGTTCTCTCCTTGTACCTTTGTGATCCAGGGACTTAACTCAGGTCATCACATCCACATGCAAGTGCCTCTTCCTACTGAACCAGCTTACTGGCCCTAGAAAAAAATTTTTTGACTGTTGATAAACTATTTGAAAATGAAAGAAACTTACCATTGATCTTAGTGATAACAGTCATCACTTCTACTATTTCAGTATTAAATGTGGACCTAAGTTTGTCAGGAGTATATTCCTGGTCTGTTGTCATTGTCTTGGCACCAGAGAACAATCAAAGCCAAATATTTGTCACAAATCCTCTGTTTTCATGTTGTTTACTATCCATGAGGTGAGTACCTAAAGAGTATGGAGCCTACAACTCTACCACTGGGTTGAGGTAGACCCAGACACCTTATTCACAGTTAACAACATGGGGAAAAACACTCTGAGTGAATCAATTTTATGGAGCAATCTGTTGTTATTTGATTTTCTTTTTGTTCTTTTGGGGGGAGGCCTGCGACCCAGCTCCCAAATAAGTCACACATGGAGGCTTATTCTTACTTATAAATGCCCGGTCTTAGCTTGGTTTGTTTCTTGCCAGCTTTTCTTAACTATAAATTATCCCATCTGTCTTTTGACTCTGGGCTTTTTTCTGTTCTCTTACTTCTGTAAATCTTACTCTTACTCCACGGCTTGTTGTGTAGCTGGGTGGCTGGCCCCTGGAGTCTTCCTCATTCTCTGGCTTCTTCCTTCTCCTCCCAGATTTCTCCTATTTATACTTTCTGCCTGCCAACCCTGCCTGTCCTTTCTCCTACCTTGCTATTGGCCATTCAGTTCTTTATGAGACCATCAGGTGTTTTATACAGCCAAAGCAACACAGCTTCACAGAGTTAAACAAATGTAACATAAGCAAAAGTAACACACCTTAAAAGAATATTGTAGATGTAACCAACCTTCTTATTAAATAAGAAACACAGAACCAATGCAAAGAAGAAAGCCAAGAGGTCAGAGCTAAAAGCTAAAACCTTACCCTTCCTCCTGCAGTGGTCCTACCTCTCCGAACTCACGACCCCTGTGTTAATGTCTTTATATAGTGTTCCTGTTCTGCCTTCTCATTGGTTGTAAACCCAACCACATGACCGCCTCGTCATGGCCTGTCTGTATAGGCCTCCAGGTTTTCCTTGCTTGGTATTGAGATTAAAGGCATGTGTGTCCAATAATGGCTGTATCCCTGAACACACAGAGACTTACCCAGCTCTGCCTACCAAGTGCTGGGATTACAAGTGTAGGCCACCACTGCCCTGCTTTCCTATGGCTTGCTAATAGCTCTGACCCCCGGGCAACTTTATTTATTAACATACAAATAACATTTTAATACAAATAAAATATCACCATAGAATATTCTACATTTCCCCCTTTTAGTCTAAACAAAAAGAAAGGTTTTAACTTTAACATAGTATAACTACATACAACAAAAACAGTTGTCAGGTAAGAATTAATTTTACAGTATTCTGTCCATTTGTAGTTAGCATATTCAGAGAAAATAATGCATTATCTATCCTATCTTAGTGAATTCAAAGTTTTATACCTAACTTACTTGCTGTCATAACTAAGGAAAACTACAACTATAACTATCAAGTCTTCAACTCCATCAAAGACCCAGAAGGATGTAATATTATCTAACAACAGAGACATTTGGCTGCCTGGACAGTTCCCCGAAGTTCTCTGCAATGTTGGGGCATCCATCTTCAGCCTACAGGCCAAAAATATCTGGCAAACTTTTCAGTGAAGAAGGAAATTTGAATGACTGTCCTAACTTGTTTTGGCAAAGTTCAACAGTCTTTTTCCAGGGTGTCCTGCATGTTCAGGCCCTACATGGAAATTTGGGAGCCCCACCTTGGTATTTAAAAATTTAAAAAACAGTACCAGGGGAAGGGAAAGGGAAACCAAAAGGAGTTGATGGATAGGTACACAGTCCCTGAAAAGATGAGGAGACTACTGGTGAGGAGGTCACCCAACAAAGTGTAAATCCTTAACACTGGTGAACTTTACACTAGTGAGTATTTTGGCACACTATACTCATGTCTCTATATTTTACAATAATTAAAAAATGACTCAAAATGGGTGGTGTTGACTATGCACACTTGTTTGGGGCCAACACTACACGCTAATACTGACTTTTACCCCTACACAAGGCACCCTCCTGTACCCACCACCTAGGGAGAAGACAGCAGTGGCTTAGGGAGGGATGACAGGAAACCAGGGCCTGGAAGAACAAAAGGACACCTCAACCTGTGACAACAGGGAGGTTGGGGATAGCTCCTGGTACAAGACACATACCTGGCAAGTGCATCTGGGTACTGGGTTTCTTTGAACAATTTTTCCATTTCCTCGACCTGCCCCAGTGTGAACTTCAATGTGGTTCGCCGCCGCCTTCCTGAGGAACGGCGCCTCGGAATCCGAATCACAGCCTCGGCTGAGGGCCTTGGCACCTCCTGGTGAGGCCCCGAGGAAGAGGAGTTGGCGTCCCTACTGCCTCAATTCTTATCACTGAGGATATTGATGCAGTCCCTTACTTCTGTTGTATGGAAGGTAAATACATAAATATCCAGGCAGTGTTTAAAACAAAATTCAGCATGTGACATGGCATATGACACCTTTCTGGAAAACTAATAGGTGCCTGAGTTAGCCACTGTCAGATGTGGGGAGGGTCAGTACCCCTCTTCCTGACAGATTCCTAGAAGTAAAGAAAAATTTACATTGTTGGAGATTACAAATTGCTCCTGAAAAGATACCAAGAGGAGAGTCTATTAATTATTTAGGACATAAAATAGGTCTACAAAAAATTAAATGCCAAAAGGTGCAAATGAGGAGAAATTGATTATGGACTCTTAATGACTTTCAAAAATTATTCAGAGACATTTCCCATCTATAAACTGTTGCTGGGGTAAAAAATGGTGAACTGAATAATTTGTTCAAAACCTTAGAAGGTGACAAGGACTTAAATAGACCAAGAGAATTATCACCTGAAGCTGAGAGAGAATTGGCCTTGGTGGAAAAGAAAGTATAGGAAGGACATGTGGATCCAAAGCTGGATTGCATTATTTTACCCTCCAAGCATTCTCTGATAGGAATTTTAATGCAGAGGGAAGACATTATATTGGAATGGATATTTCTACCAAATAAACAGAGTAAAAAATTAAAAAAAAATATTTGGAAAAGATCTCTGACTTGATTTTAAAAGGAAAATTGAGACTTCGTCAATTAGCAGGAATAGACCGAGCAGAAATTGTCGTACCTTTAACTAAGGAGGACATAGACAAATTATGGGCAGAAATTTAACCTTGGCAAAGAGTTTGCAGTAACTTTTTGGGAGAGATTAACAGTAAATATCCAAAAAGTGATAGAATTGATCTTATAAAGAGAGCTGATTGGATTCTACCTCATATTGTATGTGAAATACCCATACTTGGAGCCTGTACATTTTATACAGATGCAAACACACAAGGAAAGGCAGGTTACAAATTTGGAAATTTAAGTAAAATGGTTCAAAGTCCTTATAATTTGCTTCAAAAATAGGAATTGTATGTTATTCTGTTGGTATTAATGAATTTTTTTTGGAACCTCTGAACATAGTTACTGACCTCAGTATGCTGAAAGAGTGGTGTTACATATTGAGACTGAAAAATTTATCCCTGATGAGTCATAAATAACTTCACTATTTATTCAGTTACAAGATATAATCAGGAATAGGCAGCATCCCTCATATATAACTCACATCTGATCCCATATGTGTCTGCTAGGCTCTCTAGCACAAGGTAATGATGAGATTGATAAATTATTGATAGGAAATGTGATGGAGACTTCAGAATTTCATAAAAAACATCATGTCAATTGTAAAGGTTTAAAAAAAGGTTTTTCCATAACCTGGCAACAAGCCTAGGAAATTATAAGAAAGTATCCTACTTGTTCTTTTTACAATCAGACTCTATTACCAGCAGGATGTAACACAAAGGGTACTCAGAGGAAAGAAATCTGGCAGATGAATGTGTTTCACTTTGCAGAATTTGGAAAATTGAAATATGTACATCACACCATTGATACTTCTTCAGGATTTCAATGGGCAACTGCTCTGAGTTCTGAAAAAAAGCTGGTTTTGTAATCATGAATTTTCCTAGAAGTTATGGCCATCATGGGCATACCTGCACAAATTAAAACTGACAATGCTCCAGCATATGTCACTGGTAAAATGAAACATTTTTTTGCTTATTACAATATAAAGTGTATTACAGGCATACCACATAATCCTACAGGCCAAGCAGTTATAGAAAGATCAAACAGAACTCTAAAGGATATGCTAAATAAACAGAAAGGGGTAACAAAACCCCCAGAAATAGATTACATAATATTCTATTAACTCTGAATTTTCCTAATGCTAATGAGAAAGGAACAACAGCTGAGGAGCAACATTGGATAATAGAAAAAACTACAGAATTAAATCAGTCTATATACTTTAAGGACGTGCTGACCTCAGAATTGAAACCAGGATATATGTTATGTTGGGGACAAGGTTTTGCTTTTGTTTCTACAGGAGAAGATAAGCTGTGGATATCATCAAAATTGATAAAGGTTTGATTTGAACAAGAGAGACCTCTTAGTTAGAAGAGGTGTTAGTTCATCAACCAGCATGACTATCCCATTTAAAATAATTTATACCACTCACAAATGCTTTTCATTTAATCAGATATAACTTGCCAAAAGGGAATCTCCCCAAACTTAGGCTTTGGGGAAAGGTTTTTGTTTTTTGTCTTTCAAGAGAATGAAAGCTAAGGAATCTGAAGAACACTGGACAAATGAGACATCTGAAGAAAAAGGACAAATCATCTAGAAAAAATGTCCCAGAAAAAAGAGTAAATTGACCTATTGGTATATCACATACAAAATTTCATAAGTCTTCTTAAATGTCTGTTTCTGTTCTTCTCTACAGACACTTAACACAAATTATATTATTGTAGTCCCAGTTCAACTAAAAATTAAAGCTGGCTTTGGAATTGGAGAATGGCTCTCTCCTTCTCTAAACCCAAGCATGTTGTTAAAAGGAAAATGTAAAATCTTTGTATCATGTCAGAAGAAAGAGCCATCTTCTGATATGGGACAGAAGAAAACCAAAAAATTAAGGTACTGTTCTATTGCCACTAATCTCAATTCTTTGGTTCTATTTTGATTATTTAAACTTTTCTTAAGATATGAATTTTATATCAAAATATGTAAGATATATATGTAACACTTTTGTTTATTAATGGTCATATAGAGTACTAACTAATTCTAGAAAAAAGGCTTCATTTAGCTGCCTATACATGTTTTTTGTGTTGGAGTCTCTATCAGTTTTCTGCAGGGAATCATGACCAGGCCTAACAGCGAATTTGGAGTTTCCAGAAAGATGATGGGGCCCCACAATGACGATTCCATGTGTTCAATAATAATACCACTAAGCTGACAAACATCACACAAAGATCAACTTTGGACTATAAAGCTACTCAGAACAATTTCGAGATGTCTAGCTGAGATGATCCAGCCTCACAGACTACTCAAACAAAGACTTGAGGTAAGCCCTGCACTTTGGCATTATGTAGAGGCTGGACAACAAATGATATAGCTACCTCTCCCAGAACTTGACAATGGACCCAAACATTTTCTTTTCAGGACCCTCTAAAGATGCCTTCACCCACAAACAGCAGGAAGCAATTTTAAGAACACTATGCCCACATTCCCAAGAGGTGGGGTGGGGTAGGTGGTTTTTGGTCTTTCAGTGGGTTTTGGGTTTGGAATAGTTGTCATTGTTCAGCAGGGTTGGTTACAAGTTGTTGTTAATGGTGAGGAAAAGGGCTAAGTATAGGAGATTAGATTTAAGGTTCTTGTTTGAAAAAAAAAGAAAAGAAAAGAAAAAAGAAGATATAGATAAGAGATAGATTATTGAATCTACTTTTCAAAGACAACTACTAGTTTTAAATACTTCACACTAGATTGGATTTTTATATATTGTATACAAATTATACATATTGAGATTTATTGTTAGAAAATGCTGTATGTATATTTTTAATCTCGTTCAGGATATTGTACTTATACAGTTCACTTAACAATGTAATGCAATTTGTTAATCCTTGAATGTTATTATTACCAACTATTAAAATATAAAGAAGTGAAGGTAGTTAGACATTACAATTGAACTTGTAATCATATGTTTTCAAGCTCAAGCAGAGATATATTTTAGATAGACAGGTCATCTTCAAACCCTTCAGAGATCTACAGAATATGACATTTAAAATGTTTTAAACTGAGATTATTTTCTTTTTTTATGATTATGAGACATGTTTGCTCCTGGCAGCACCAATCTACTTCAGAGAAGATATGGGCATTGAAGAAAATACATATGTAGTTAACTTTCATTGTGGCAAAAGTTAGCCACTGGGCAACAAAGTGTCCTCAAATCGACTGCTGACAGTATGCTATCCAAAATGGATAAACAGGACACAAACAAAGGACTACTGATCCTTGCCAAGACAAGTGTGGTTGCAGCTTTGGCAACAGGTGTCCTCTGAGGTCAGGATAATATGGCACCATCCCTGAAGTGGTGTTGCAATCTGGAAAAGGTACAGTATCTCTTTCTTCAAAGGCAGCTGAACAGGCAATGGACCCTTGGCTTCTGGTGTGCAGTGGAACAGTAGCTGAAACAGTTATTCTTGAAAGAGTAACTAGGCTGATGGAGTCTAACCCCTCAATAGTAGACTGGCATTTAATAAAGGAGGTGAAGCCATCCACAAACCAAAAAGTATAGGCAGCTGAATTTCAAAAACACCAGCAATTTCCAGAATTTAAAATCCTGAATCATGACAGTACACTGGTAGAATTCAAGTTTATCTGGTACATGGAATACTCACACCAAATGTGGGGTCAAGCTGTAGATCTTGCATACATGCTGCTTCACAAATGAATGTGTCAAATACACTAAGCCCATAGGCTGAATATGATGCCCCAACATTGCAGAGAAACCTCAGGTGACTGTCGAAGCTCTCTGTTTCTGTCAACTCACATTTTTTGGAAGTCACTTGTTTGCACTTCCTGTTTTACTAGTTAATATTATTTCTTTCTTGGATTTCTGAGAGAGTTGAAGATTAGATAGTTATAGTTTTCTTTGATAAGAATTTCAGGAAAGAAACTCACTAAGAGGTGTAAAGTGTATTAGTTTGAAAGACATCATAAGATAGTTTTCTGTTGGTAATACAAGTTAGGATAGAAAGTGAATTAGGTACACTTTGGACTCACCAAAATAAAATAGATAATGGAATATTTTCTCTGAATTTGTCAAATGCAAATGGACTAGACATTGTTGATATATTTATTGCTTGTATATATTGTATATAGTTAGTGTACTTATTGTATATAGTTTTTCTTATATTAGTTATAACTTTTTAAAAAAATTTTTATTAGACAAGAAAAGGGGAAATGTGGTGATATTTTATTTGTGCTGAAATGTGGTGATATTTTATTTGTATGTTAATAAAGTTTGCCTGGAGATCAGAAGAAATAGCAAGCCATTTTAAGTAAACACAAGAGTCAGGCAGTGGTAGCACATGCCCTTAATCCTATTACTTAGCAGGCAGGGTCTCTGTGTGTTCAAGGCCATACTAGGGAACAAAGCCAAGCGTGGTGACACACATCTTTAATCCCAGTACAAATAATAGAGACTTGGAGGTCTGTACAGACAGGTAGTGACAAGGAAGTGAGGTAGCTGTGTTAAGAGCCAATGAGAGGGCAGAACAGCAAGGCAATAAAGGCACAGGGAGGAGAGGAAGTAGCTCGCATTTGGAAACTGCTGAGCTGGTGAGGTAAGGTTGGCTGGTGGCTATTCCTATTCCCCTGACCTATAAGGCTTTCACCCCTATATTTGGCTCTGTGTTTTTTATTTAATAAGACCATTTAGAAATTCGTCTACATCTATCATGAACCATGAGTCAGTCTTTCATTTTTGCATGTGTGCAAAATTAGCATCATATAGATGATGTCACATTCTCTTCTCATCTAAGAAATAGGTAGGTCCCCTTGGAACATATCTACAGTGACCTCCATGTGCCTGAGTATCTGAACCCATAAATATACTTCCTGAGGTGAACATTTTCTTGGCATGTCATCCTTGTTGCTCTATATTTTCCAGCACTATCCTTTTAGATGAAAAATTTTGCAGTGAGTTTGATTTGGAAACTTTGAGGGCTGGGGGGGGGGTCCTTCCATGAATGTGTCTTCTTTATTGTCCCAGTAGGAAATGTGTTGCTTTTTTATGAATTGACTTCAGTCTTCAATGTCTGGCCTACTATGTTATAAGTTTGGCAACCAACATCCACCCTCAAAAAGCTTCACAGCCTTGAAAGTAGAGCAGAAAACTAGAGACTGAACATTCAAAATAAGAGCCTGAGACAGAGGTCATTTTGGATTCAAACAGTAATAGTTACAAACACCACTATTTATACCTTAAAACAAGTCTTTTTTTCTGCTACACTTTAGTTCTATCTTTAGATTTCCATTTCTCTTGATGTGGTCCCAGCATACATACTCAGGCTTGCACATCTTATTTATTTATTTATTTATTTATTTATTTAATTTATTTATTTATTTATTTTTATTAAAAGATTTTCTATTTGTTTTACATATCAACCACAGGGCCCACTGTCTGCCCTCCTTCCACCTTGCAGTCTTTCCCCCCCAACCCATTCCTCCATTCCCACCTCCTCCAAGACAAGGTCTCCCCTGTGGAGTCAGCAGAGCCTGGTACATTCAGTTGAGGCAGGTCCAAGCCCCTCCTCCCTACAGGAAGGCTGAGCAAAGTGTCTCAGCACAGGCACTAGGTTCCAAAAAGCCAGCTGATGCACTAAGGACAGGTCCTGGTCTCACTGTCTGGGGGCCCCCTAAACAGTTTGTTGCTGGAGAATTTCTCTCCAGCTCCCGCCACCAAGTCCCGCCAGTTCCAGAGCCCATTTATAAAATAAACACATAGACTCTTACATTATTTAAACTGCTTGTCCATTAGCTCAGGCCTGTCAATGTCTAGCTCTTACTCTTATATTTAGCCCATTTCTATTAATCTTTACTTTGCCACATGGCACCACGTTGGGCGCCATTTGTTGCTGGAGAATTTCTCTCCAGCTCCCGCCACCAAGTCCCGCCAGTTCCAGAGCCCATTTATAAAATAAACACATAGACTCTTACATTATTTAAACTGCTTGTCCATTAGCTCAGGCCTGTCAATGTCTAGCTCTTACTCTTATATTTAGCCCATTTCTATTAATCTTTACTTTGCCACATGGCTTGTGGCTTACCGGTACTTTACATCTTTCTTGTCCTCATGGCGGCTGGCAGTGTCTCTCTCTCTGCCTTTCACTTCCCAGAATTCTTTTCCTTGTCCCGCCTATACTTCCTGCCTAGCCAATAGCCAATCAGTGATTTATTTACTGACCAATCAGCAACACACTTGACATACAGACCATCCCACAGCACAGTTCAAGCTAAACAACTGTTTCACTTACCCAGGGGGCCTAGTCCAGTACCATAGGGGCTCCTCAGCTATTGGTTTCCACTAGTTTGACTTATTGTCTTTGTACTTTTTCAAATCATGGTCTCGATATCTCTTGCTCATATAATCCCTCCTCTCTCTCGCCGATTGGACTCCTGGATTTCCACCTGGGGCTTGGCCATGGACCTCTGCATCTGCTTCCATCAATCACTAGATGAAGGTTCTATCATGACAGTTAGGGTGTTCGGCCATCTGATCACCAGAGTAGGTCAGCTCAGGTACTCTATCGACCATTGCCAGTATTCTATAGTGGAGTCATCTTTGTGGATTCCTGGGGACCTCTCTAGCACTCTGCTTCTTCTTATTCCCATGGTGTCTTCATTTATCATGATATCTTTTTCCTTGTTCTCCCACTCTGTTCCTGATCCAGCTGGGATCTCCTGCTCCCCTAAGCTCTATTTCCCCAACCCTTGCCCTCCATTACCCCCCCTCATCCCCAGTTTGCTCATGTAGATCTCATCCATTTCTCTGTCGCTGGGTGATCCTTGTGTCTTTCTTAGGGTCCTTTGTACCAGCTAGCCTCCCTGGAGCTGTGAGTTGCAGTCTGGTTATCCTTTGCTTTACATCTAGTATCCACTTATGAGTGAGTACATACCATGCTTGTCTTTCTGAGTCTGGGTTACTTCACTCAGGATGATATTTTCTAGTTCCATTCATTTACCTGCAAACTTCATGATGTCATTGTTTTTCTCTGTTGAGTAGTACTAACTTTAATTCTTTCCTCTTTCTTGAGCCCAACACCTAATAAATTGTAAGACCTCTTGAGTTCTCCTCAGATTATCTCTTTATGTCTCTATTATCAATGAAATATTGGCTTTCTTCTCCAAAATATTTTAGCAGGTTTTGAGCTAGACTTTCTCCAAATGGTCTCTTTTCCATTCTTGTATACCAAACAAGATTATTTTGGTGCTATGGATTTGTTTCAGTGGTAGAGTGTATGCATAACCTGCATGGGGCCATAGGTTTTGTCCTCTGCATCCTTCCCTTCCAAAGCACAGTACCAGGTTCAAGTTCCTAAAGATGCATTAAATAACATTATTTATCTACTTAAAATGCTTAGTGAGTGCCATATTTCTTAATCTTCCATTAAAAGCCTTCCACAGTTAGAGATTGGCCAATCTCCCTATTTATTCCGTACACTGCCATTCTCTATACATGTTCCATACTTTATTTCCTTCTTGTTATTTTGTTTGGGGATTTCCACTTTCAGTCACAAGAGCATCAGATAGCAAACTGTGTGTTCTACATTAGCAGAATAACAACTATCCTTAGGAATATGCAAGATATCCTGGTTCCAAGGCAGATCACATCATGTACTCTTCTGTTTTTCGTCCACCAAATCATTTATCCTTAAAATCAGGTCAAACTGAATTGTGCCACTACTTTGAAAGGGATGTCACCTAACAAGGCCTTGCAATTTGGCAGAGAAATGCAGTAAAGAGGAGTGGCAGTTTGCTCAGAGTCATGCAAAGTTTTAATAATCTCCAGGTGGGAAAATATTGTCCTCTGAGTTGGGTAAACTTCCAGAAAGAATGTGTAGCCAAAACTGGATTGTAAGTAAATGTTCAGGCTGCTTAGTAGCAAAATAATTTTGTAGTTCTTAACAAAATCTTTGTGTTTTAGTTTACAGGCTCTAAGGGGAAATCTAAAAGGTCAGTTTCAATCACATCTTGAGTAATAGCATATCTGAAATTAGGGTATGTATTCTAAAGGTGTATACTCTGAAAAACTGTGTTCCTTTGTTTTGATACTATGTTGAGTCTGGACTTTTCATCTACATCTCTTTTCTCCTAACATGATTCCCTGATTATGGTCCTTATGATCTTACTATTTCTGTTAAGGAGAACTGTAGCTATGCTTTTTTGAGCATTTCATATATGATTGATATGTACAAAGTAACTAAATTACTTAATGTTTACCACAACCTTGTGAAAAATGTACTTTTATTTTTAAACTTTTAAGTATAAGAAGCTCAAATACCGGAAAATTTCAGTGGCCTGTTGATGGTCAGACTATTTATTAAGTGATAGTGTTTTATATTAGACTATAAATTCTTGATCTTTAAACATGTCAGAAAATAACCCTAAGGAATATGCTCCTGTTAAATACAAGTGCTTCCCCTGAAAACCTAAAATATAATTTGCTTAAGCTATTCATTCTAAATTTTTTTCTTGGCTGCCCCCTTGATGATTTCAGCTTTCTTGTGGATAGGCTCATTTTGATGATATGGGGTGGCAGGCTTGTTATATCACTTTTACACCACTTTTGTGAAAAAAAATTCGAAATATTTTGAAATAGAACTCCAAGGAGAGAAATTTAAGTGTATTCTCCACATGGAAAAAAAATCTTATTCTTATTGTTCCTCCTGTTGAAAATTCTATTGTATGTTGGGTGTTGTGGTGCAAGCCTTTAATCCCAGTACACAGGAGGAGGTTTAAGCTGATCTTTGTGAGTTTGAAGCCAGCTTGGTGTACAGAGCGAGTTCCAGGACAGCCAAGGCTACACAGAGAAACAGTCTCGAAACCTGACCCCCCAAAAAAGGGAAGAAAAGACAATCCTATTGTAGTACAGTTGAACAGTTATTTGTTTCTTTACTTTGAAGGCTTTGTGGATTTTTAATATGCAGATAGTATAATGTATATTCAAGTGTGCTACTTATATTTATCCACGTGACTAGAAAATTTATTACAAAAATTAAAAGTCCTAAAATGAGTAGAAATTATATGTTAAATGCTGTTCTCTATTTTATTTTTAAGAAATAAAGATATAACAAATGTATAAATGACACAAAGTACCATTTAAGGTCATATAAATTGAGACTGGATGAAAATATAGTAACATTATACTTGAAATTAATATCAATTATAGTGCATCAATTCATAAAGACTTCACTAGGGAAAAATGTTAGAATTATTTAACTAATGGTTTTAATTAAATCATTTTTATATGGTGACTACAAGGAACTAGCTATAAATTTATTGCCCTTTACTGTGAAACTTTCTTCCAAAATATAATTAATACAGACATACAAATTAAAAAGATACAAAAGATTGGTAGTGTTTCATATATAGTTATGGTGATATTTTAATTGTACTGAAATGTGATTTTATTTGTATGTTAATAAATAAAATTGCCTGAGGGTCAGAGCTAATAACAAGCCATAGCAGAAGCTGGGCAGTGGTGGTGCATGCCTTTAATCCCAGCTCTTGGGAGGCAGAGCTAGGCGGATCTCTGTATGTTCAAGGATACAGCCAGCATTGGAGACACACGCCTTTAATCTCAATACCAACCATAGAAGACCTGGAGGTCTGTACAGACAGGCAGTGACGAGAGGTCATGTGGTTGGGTTTACAACCAATGAGAAGGCAGAATAGAAAGTCAATAAAACAGATGAATACACAGGATGTAGGTCTCTTGCTGACGAGGACAGCAGCAGCAGTGAAGGGTAAGGTTTTTAGCTCTGACCTCTTGGGCTTTCATCTCTGCATTGGCTCTGTGTTTCTTATTTAACAAGACCGTTCATCTACATATAGCATTTACTGTTTGCTAGGAACTTTTCTAATGACTTTATTTTTATTACTTTATATAATGCTTGTTATTAAAAGAAGTAACTGTTATTTCTTTTTATTTCATTTTCTTTCTTCTTCTCCTCCTGTCCCCAAATAAGTTCATGTGTGAATATGGGCATGTGGGAGCCACAGGGCACATGTGGATATGAAAGGACAACTTCAGTTGTCGGCCTAAGCCTTTCATCTTGTTTGATGACTATTTCTTTGATGTTCCCTGCTACATGCTCGGCTATGTCCCCCTGTCTTTACCCCTTATCTCAGCACAGCACCACTGGGATTACAGACACATTTTACTGCATTTGGCTTTTATGTAGGCTCTGAGGACTCAAACTCAGGTCCTCACACTCCACCCTGTGAGCAATTCCCCCAGCCCAGCTATTGTTATGTATATTTTAAAAATAAGAAAACCAAGGCACACAAAGACTAAACCATGGTCACATGGTTATTACATAATTAAGAACACAAGCATTCTACTACCAGACTTCTGCCCTGGTCTACTACACTACAGTATAAAAACTTAAAATGTCTCATAGGTGCTATTTAGGGGAGAGTAACATTCTTTGAAGGGTACTTAGGTTTGAATTTTGTGTTCTCAAAAATTTATGTTGAATTTTAAACACCCATGTAACAGTGTGAAAAATTAGGAACCTTAATAGTTGGTTAAGAACCAAGGACTCCACACTTACATGTGGGATTGGTTCCACATAAAGTGGTAGTCTCAGCCTCTTCTTCTTTACTCACCTTCTGTCATATGACGGCACCTTAAAAAGGCTGTTGCCAGATTCCAGATGACTTCCAAGCCTATAATACTTAGTCAATAAATTTCTGTTCATAGCCATTACCCTGCCTATGGTATTATGCAGCATAACACAAAATAGACTGAGAAATGAGAGAAAGTAAATTCTCCCTTAAAGATTTAAAAGGAGTTCAAATTCAACCTAATGGGTCTACTATAGGGTATCCTCTTCCCCATTGTGAATTATAAGAGGTGTTTTAGTCCTCCTCTTCCTTAACCGTGGTTACCTGGATAGCTGATGATGAATATTTAACTTTACCTCACCCTTACTTCATCTCATTCAGTCAGTCTATGAAACTTCCAGGCAGAAATGATCTGTCTCCTCTTGAGAAGAGTACTATCCTACTTGTTCATTTTCCTAAATCCTCAGCATATTTCCCTTTTGCATGTGTAATCCATGCTAAGAAAGGCAAAACCCCGGATTGCCAAAAGTCTTCATGAATCTCTAATTAATAGCTAGTTTGCTAATAGAAACGAAGAATTTTTTTTCTAAACTAAGTTTGGACTTAAATTCTAAGTCTGCCCCTTCCAAATTTTGCTAACATAATAAAATGAGTTAACCTCTCTGCATCTCAATGGCATGAACATAAATATAGTATTAATTTCACGGGCTTGTTGCAAATATGAGTGTAAATTACTTTGTGTGGTACCTTATTCATAGTGCTCAGTGCTTGCCAGCCCTTGTTATTATTAAATTATCATCATTGTCTTGTTATAAACCAGGGCAGAGTCATTAAGGTTGAATTATGACCAAGTTGCAATTTATTGGGGTGTAGTGGATCCCTAATTGCGTTCTGTGGAGGCTTTTTTTCAGAAGCCATGCAGATATTGTAAAATCAGATAAATAAAATTATTTGTTTTTATTTCACTTTATTACTTATATTTCTATTTTTTCAAGAAGCTATGGCAGGCAGATTTATAGAGAGTTTCAGGCCACCCTGGGTAATATAACACGACCCAGTATCTAAACAAATAAACAAACAAACAAATAAACTCTGTTTCTAGAGAAACTGATTCAGCACATTTTAGAACATGATTTTGAAAAATTCCTTCTTTTTTTGGTAAAAGTAATTTATACTCAAATTTTAATGTGCTTATTTTGCTTCTGTGGTTGTGGAGATTGAACCCATGGTCTTGGACATGATAAGTCCTTTACTACTGAGCTATGGCCCCAGACATAATGGTTCATTTAGAAAACAATATTCATGTACCTTAGCAAGGTTTTACATGGTTCATTCCATCTTGCCTTTACATTTCCCATTTTCTGTTGTAGTAGTGGAGATTATGTTAGAAACAAAGGTTAGTAGGAGTTCAGAGTATGTAGAAAAGAGAAAAGTTGTAAGTGACAGGCAAAATTCTGGTGCTACCAAGAGGGTCAGTGCTCTATAGCCCTGGATACCCCCAAACACCAGAAAATCACTCAATACAAATATCCTTGTCATTTTCATTAGAACAAAGCTGAGATGGGGTACAAAATTGTAAAATCAATCCTTTTTCCTTCCTCCTCCCCTCCCTCCCTCTCTCCCTTTCTTTTTTCTAATTTTCTTCCTTTCTCTTCCTTCCTTCCTTCCTTCTTCCTTCCTTCCTTCCTTCCTTCCTTCCTTCCTTCCTTCCTTCTTCCTTCTTCCTTCCTTCCTTCCTTCCTTCCTTCCTTCCTTCCTTCCTTCTTCCCTCCATCCCTCCCTCCCCCTTTCTTTCTTTCTTTCTTTCTTTCTTTCTTTCTTTCTTTCTTTCTTTCTTTCTTTTTTCTTTCTTTCTCTTTTCTCTCTATCTTTCTCCCACTCTCTCTCCCCCTGTCCTATGATATGTTAGTACAAGGTGTTATCATATCATACTAATGGGAAGCAAGGCAATGGGATATTCTATTCCCGAATCCCTTGAAAAAGCTTGTAAGTTATCAGATGTATATGTTGTTTGCTTTGCTGCACTGTAGCCTAGGCCCAGGATATCCCACGTGGCAGGCAATTGATCATTCATTGAGAAACAAGCCCCATAGGTTTTACTGGTGGCCCTTGGGATTGAACAGTGCCCTATGCTATAAACATGTGGTGTATACTCTTTGATGATGACAGACTCCCAATGTAACCAACATGGATTAACAGTACCTGCCCAAAGCTGCTTAACCTTTTCTTCTTTTTTTGTACCTTTTATCTGTGAATGCATGAAAAAAGAACTACTTAAAACCAAGGTCATAGCATTTTGCTTAACTTTGTGAGCTATGAGCTCATATCTCTTATATTCAGATATTTTCATGACTCCTTGCTGAATATGTAACTTAAAGAATTTGCCTGACTACTGTGTATCTCAGTTTTTTCCAAACATAGTAGGGGTATTAACATTAGTTTTTATTTCATACAATTGTACAAATTAATGAATTTCTGGTTTTTGGCAAATAAGTGCTGTTAAATTACATATCCCATGTAATTAATAAAGACTATTCTACATAAATATATTCCAATTTCCATAGAATTCTGTTCCTATTCTTTGAAATACACAGTTGGTGAATTAAACAGTCTCTCAAATAGAAGCCACATTTCCCACATAGTGATAGATAGTGATAGTGGGCAATATGTTCTAGGGGATAGGTCTCTAGTTACTGCTACTTGATTGCATTTTCCCCCAGGTTGTGTAAAGTGGGAAAAAATAAGATGGAATGGTTGTCATTGTCATTTCTTATAAAGGAATTCACTTTCCACACAGATTATTATATTTCCTCATTTTTGAATTCAAATCTCCTCTCTTCGGGAACAACACGCGACAGTGGCACACACCTGTAATCCCAGCACTGGAGAAGGAGAGGCAGGAGGAACACATATTAGAAACCAGTGAGGAATGACAAAGTAGAAAACCAAAACAGAATGAAAGGGCAAGGTGTAATGGTTTATTGTTTGATTCTGGAGTCTTCCATAAAGGTGCTCCACTGTTTACAAAAAAGGATAGAGGGCATACTCGATAAACCCTAAAATAAACATCTAATGTTAGTACACTCAACTTACCAAGCATTATAGCTTCACCTCGCCTACCTTAATGTTCTCAGAATACCTTCATAGGCTACAGTGAGCCCAAAGAATCCTATTTCCTAATAAAATGTTGACTAATCTCAATGAATAACTTGAATCTTATATTTTCATTGAAAAATAATAATGATTCATAAGATTCAGGAACAATTTGCACTTGGAAGAACTGTGCCATATTCAAGAACACTGGCTGTTTTTAAAATTTTTACTGCCTTGTGAAAATCGAGCATTTAAAGAGTCACCATGCTAAGGGCTATGATCACTCTGCCATTCACTTGCAGCTGAAACAACAAAGCCACATTTCTTCTTTCTGCTGGCTCACTACCATCACAAATACATGTCTCCTCCAGCTGTCTTGAAGCATGGTTTTGGTTTTCAGTTGACAAATTTCCCAAAGCAGCTGCCACTTTGACATTAAACAGAGCAAAGATTTTGCTCAAATCTTTGAAATTCATGGTGATGGTGCCGGTGACCTCCAGTTATCACTGTAGGAGTTTTTATGACTTACTATGCTTTTAGTAGTCAGACAATTAAGGCAAAAGAATATTGATTCTGTCTTACACTCTTGGAATCTAATCTTAGCAATAAAAAAAGAATGAAGAGAACGCAAGAACTTGTTCTGCATTCAAATTTCCTAAGGCATTTGAAGTGCCATTGAAAATTAATGCACCACAAAAACACAAAATACTGGGTTCCATGGTAAAAATCACTTCCCCCCTGTTTTTGATTCTTTCATTCTTTCAATAATTACATGGATATAACTTTTCACATGGGAGACAAATGACCTTACAGTACATGTGATATTACTTCTAAAGCACTATTATTATGACCTCAGTTGTGCTTAAAATTGCACTAAAAGTTTGTTAGCCTCCCCCCACCACCCCCAGTGTTGGGAGTCAAACCCTGCTCCTGTTTGATGAAAGCTTAGTGAGTAATATTTTCTTAGAAATTTCTAGACTCTCAAAAATTCTTTAGATGAGTATCTAATTCTATATAAAACATAGAATTAGAAAGTATAGGAAGAACCCAAATGATGTTAAAGAAAGTAGTACTACAGTTCTCTGAGGTTTGGAATGACTTGCTTTATATCTGCTTTCCACTGGGTGTCAGCAATGTATACCTTTTAACCCCTGACTCATTACCATACAACTCACCAAGCACAATTGTATGGCAGTTCTCTGACTTGTATTTTGCTAATATTTGACCAGATATTTGGGGGGAAATTTTATTAGTATTCCAATCTTTATCTGTTTCTAAGTAGCCATTTTATTCTCTGGGTTAGGATGCACCATAGCCATCACAACATTGCAAAATACATAATCAATGATACTTGTAATAATTTGATATGTAAACTGGCAAGAATCAAAAACTATAATCAAACTGTTCTCTTAAGTGCTGCTGCAATTTTTCATACCTCTAAATAATTATATGCTGGATAGCAGGATTGCTCAGAAACACATTGATCCAACCCCATGTTCACACACTCAATGCATATTTATGAAATGCTTACTCTGTTGTAGGAATTGTTCATTCATTGAGGATAAAAATAAACATCATGTTTTCTTTCAAACTGTTCAGTGATTATCTGGCAATAAGTACAACTGAAGTTACAGGAAATACATTGAGTGTGTGTGTGTGTGTGTGTGTGTGTGTGTGTGTGTGTGAATTTTAGTGGTTTGAGCTTCTTTTTGTGGCACTGCTATCCACACCGTAAATGCAAGTTCGCCTTCAGCCTTCCCATCCTGGGTAGCTAGACTACTGTACAGGCCCATGAGACTACATCCAGCGTATGAAACAGCTTTTGTAAAGGGGAAACTGTGTAGTATTGAGAGTAAGTGCTCTTCATTTGGAGTCCTGCTGTCTGCTTGGCTACTTTGGATTCTTCTCCCTGGTTTTACTTGCTATGATATCAAAAATACTTAGCCTCACTTAGTCTTAATTTCTCTACCTGAACAATAATGATAAAAAATAGTATCTATCTTTCAGTGTTGTTTTAAAAATGAAGCAAGCTAATTTGAAACAGTGGGCGCAGAATATTGACTATGTATTAAATAATGTTATCTTTTTTTTTTTTTTTTGGTTTTTCGAGACAGGGTTTCTCCGTGTAGCTTTGTGCCTTTCCTGGGACTCACTTGGTAGCCCAGGCTGGCCTCGAACTCACGGAGATCCGCCTGGCTCTGCCTCCCAAGTGCTGGGATTAAAGGCGTGTGCCACCACCGCCCGTCAATGTTATCATTTAATCCTGTTTGCTGTGAGAAATAATAAAAATGGAACCGAATGAGGAGGAGACAGCCATAGACTGGGAACTTCTTTCCAGATTGACAGCATTTGCAAACGTAAGCATGTGGTCTGAAATGGTGAAATTGTTCAGTGTGCTGGATGGACAATCAGGGGTTACCTCTAAAGATTTATAAAAGTACCTTGAAGTTCTTCTAGCTGAACATACCCAATAGTAGGTAGGTTACAGGCCTGCCACACAGTGCAAATATTTTGGTTCACAATTTTGGGTGAATTCATGAATCTGAATCATGAAAATGGAAGCATTCAAAATGCTTCAGCACTAGAATCAGTTGATTAATAATATAGAAACATCACTGTATTAACAGTGTGGAGGAGGAGTCTGAGGCTGAACAGAAAGGCAGTAGGGACTTGATGGCCCTATGAGCTTTTGATGTAAAAAACATGGTCTCTAATAATGTATCATGATTGAAAAATGATGTACTGAGGATAACTATATATGCAATCATATGCAAAATTTATACAGTATATAGTTATATATATATAATTATACACTACTATGACAAGAAGAACACTTTTTCTTGTTTTGATAAATTATTTATATTTTAATACATTTATAATTAAAACAGTATTACATCACTTTACCACTTCCATTTTCTCCCTCCAGTCCCTCCCAGGTACACTTCACCAATCCTTCCCATGCCACCCAATCTCAAATTGATAGCCTCTTTTTCTTTGATTATTTTTGTTGCACACACACACACACACACACATACACACACATACCCACAAATATATATATAAAAAACCCCTGCTGAGCCTGTTTTTGTTGTTTTTCTGTATATAGTGTTTAAGGGCTGACCACTTTGTATTGGATAACCAATAATGGGACTCATATCTGAGAGAAGCTAATTCTCCTCTCCATAGTCATTAGTTGCCTATAGTTCTTTATCTAGGGGTGGGATGCCCTGAAATTATTCCCATCAATGTTAGTATGTCTATTGCTATTGTTCATGTTATGAAGTCATTTCCAGGAGAGACTGTTGCAAAGCAGACTTCCTGGTATTCTTGCTCTTGCAATCTTTCTTTCCCCTTTCTGTTCCCTGAGCCATAAATCCAAGAGTTGTGATGTAGATGTGTTCATTTGGGTTGGGCTTGCCATGATCTATTGACCTCTGCATTGTGTCCAGTTGTGTTGGTCTTCTATGGTGAAGGCCAAAGAGGTTGAGTCCCTAATGTAAAAGATTTTAGGGATAAGTGGGGGAGCCATTTCCCCTTGGAAACCAAGCTTCATTGAAAAGGATTTTTTATCTTTTTCTTGCTGTACTTATTTATCAGAGAGCTTTCCTTTTCTCAACAGTATAGAGCAGAAGACTTTGGGGTAGAGAGGGACTTACAGTGGAAGAGGGTATATGAAAACCATGGGCAGTGGTGGCACACACCTTTAATCCCAGCACTTAGGAAGCAGAAGCGGGCAGATGTTTGTGAATTCAAGACCAGCCTGGTCTACAGAGCTAGTTCCAGGACAGCCAGGACAGTTTCACAGAGAAACCCTGTTTTGAAAAGAAAAGAAAAGAAAAGAAAAGAAAAGAAAAGAAAAGAAAAGAGAAAAAAAAGAAAAAGAAATGTCACAGTGTTTGTCCTTTCCCTGATCAGCCAGTGAATTAGAGTGAACATTGCATACGACGTGGTGGATAGTATAGTTGGAGGAACTGTTTTTATGAGGCATGGTAAAAAAAACTTTATGTCCTGACAGTTGTTTTTATAAAAAGACTCTGCAGTATGATTTACTCAGACCCAGGTTTAAAAGAACGATTGTGCTTTGAAACTATTTGAGAGGTTTTATCCTATTGCCTTTGACCAGTGGACTGCGGATACATTTTTATCTTTTCCACATGTAGACAAACATAGACTTCATCTTATATTCCATGCCTGACATGTTTCATTAGGAAAGCAAGATAAGATAGTTGAGTAAGCAGGATGGTATGTAGTGATATTTTATTTGTGCTCTAACAAATAAAACTTATCTGGGGATCAGAGGAAAAAGCCAGCCATCACACTAAGCATAGAAGTCAGGCAGTGGTAGCACACGCCTTTAATCCTAACATTCCAGAAGCAGAAATTCATCTGGATCTCTGTGAGTTCAAGGTCACCCTGGGAACAGAGCCAGGTGTGGTGTGCATACTTTTAATTCCAGCACTAGTTAACCATAGAGGTCTGGAGGTCTGTACAGACAGATAGGAAGTGATAGACCTGGGCAGAAAAAGGAAGTGATGTAGCTGGGTGGAGAGAGAAAAAAAGATGGCAGGATACAGAAAAGTTTATAGGTGTGAGTATATAGGAAGTAGCTTTCTCTTGGGCTGAGGATTTCCTAGAGTTAAGAACTTGTGGCTGGCTAGTTCTATCCCTCTGATCTTTCAGCTTTCACCCCAATATCTGACTCTGGGTTTTTTATCAATAAGACTGTTTAGATATTCGATTAGATATGAAACTTTAGACTCACAAATATAGGATAGAATATAAAATGTTTTCTTTGATTTTGCCAAATACAGAGACTAGATATTATAACTGTAATTCCTGCTTGATAACTGTTCTATTATGTATAATTTTACTATGTTAAAGTTAAAATCTTCCTTTTTGATTAGACAGCAAAGGGAAAGTGCTGTGGGATGGTCTTTCTGTATGCTGTGAATATGTGTTCCTATGATTGGTTAATAAAGAAGTTGCTCTGGCCTATGGCAGGTCAGGTTATAGCTAGGCAGGAAATCCAAGAGAGAGACAGGAAGAAGAAAGGCAGAGGAGGGAGAGACCCCAGACTGCTGCCCAGGGAACAACATGCCAGCAAACTGGTAACGCCACAGCCATGTAGCAAAACACAGGTTAATAGGAATGGGTTAATTTAAGATGAAAGAGCTAGCTAGCAAGAAACTTAAGCCATTGGCCATACAGTTTGTAATTAATATAAGCCTCTGAGTGCTTATTTTATAAATGGCTGCAGGACTGTGGGGCTGGGTGGGATTGGATTAACTTCCGGCTACAATGGTATGTGAGGTATTACATAGTAGCTCTGAAACATAAATATTTTATCTTTGATTTCATTTTTTCCACGGGCCATAAATGATATTATTGTTTTAGAGATGTGTTTTACAAACTGTTTATTTAGTATCATTTCTGATTTTTATCAGCTCAGGGATACCAAACATGTCTTGATTTTTCTAAGTATTCAAGTTTTGTGGAAACATGAGGAGAACATGCAGCAGTCTACCAAAAACTCATGTTAGATATATAATTTTTTAACACCTTTCTTGGTCATATTGCCTGTGGGATTCAGTATCTCTTAATTACTTGAACATTGAGAAGCTTCTGGATCCCACTTCTCTTAGAATACACACATCTGGTGTACAATTTTCAAATACTTTAACCTTGGACTATGCTGTACATGTATTTGCAGAACTGTTTTGTGCTGATTATGTTATTATCTAAACAATTCTATAATTTGTTTAAAAATGAGCTTGAAATCTTCAGACACAAAGTTTCTTATTTAAATTCCTTATGTCTGGGGAATTTCTGTTTTAGATATCCTTTTATTGTTGATTTCAAACTTATTTTTATATAGCATCAAATGATGGACTGTTGGATTTCATTTAAAAAATATAGCACTACTGACATATGCCAATAGGACTCTGCTTCCTAATGCAGATATTTCACAAATGTCTTCACAGCAGCAAGGAAACAGAATCTTCCTAGATGTCAATCAGCAAATAAATAGATATTGAAATATTGTTGAAAAAATCTATTTTAAATTTAAAAAGAAAAAAATGTGGTACATGGATTTTTTTTAACCATAGGGAAAAAGAAAATGGTTGGAAATGGAGAATGTTATAATTCATCTTCACAGAGACAAATGACATTGTTCCCTCTCATCTGCAGATCCTACATTCCAACTGTGAAATATCTGTATCTGGTGGAAGTAAATGTGAGTCAAAAGTAAGAAACTAGAAATTGACTCCTGAAATTGTTGGGGAAGAGAGGCTTTAAGGGAGAGGGATGGGAAAGACAATGGAATGAAATGGAAAGGGGAGACAATGTGGTAACAGAGAGGGGGGCTCAGAGAGAAAAGTTTGAGTGGAGGGAAGAAGAGATTCATACAATATAAGGTATTTATGAATGTGCCATATGGAAATGAGCTATTTCACAAGCTAATTTAAAAACAAAAATAATACATAAACACAGTTTATTAGATTTTTTAAAATATCAAGGCAAATTTTGACTGATTATATATTATATCTGACTGTTTATCCATTGAATGTATCAATTAAGTCAATTCAGTTGTTTGTGTTATTAAATTTCTTTAAATTTATTGATTTTTTCAGTCAACTTTATCATGGTAACTGTACAGAGAAAAATACTCTTTCCAACTGCAAAGATTAGTCTGTTCTTCTTTCAACTTTCCAGTTTCTGCTTTATGAATTTTGTAACTCTACTATTAGTTATATTTGCTAATGTTATGTCTTCTTGATAAACTTACTCCTTTATGACTCTAAAAGGTCCCTTTTATTCTCTGATAATAGTCTGTGTTTGATATTTTCTTTGCCTGGGTTTATTTTCTTGATCTCTCTAGTTTTATTATAGATCTTTTCATCACACATTTTTCTTTCCTTAATTTTTCTTACTATGTATTTTATTGGTTATCTGTGAATTTCATACAGTGCATTTTTATCATTTTCACCCTCCTGTTCTCCAACTCTTTTCCCACCCAAGTTTGTGCCTCCACTCCCCTCCCACTGTGAAGGTCAATATG